>NC_077227.1:515460311-516102860 GCF_027887165.1 Monodelphis domestica | reverse complement strand
CATGTAAACTCCCCAATCCTAGGAGCTTATCTTAAGATCTCATTTCTTGGCATGTACTTGTAAGGACCGTAAAACCTTGAGCAAGCTGTTTGACAAACAGGCTGATTTTCTATTATTGAGACCAAGAAGTTGCAAGGAAAGGGTTAACAACTGCCTAAAGCAGCTAGTTTTAATCAGGAAAGAAACCTGATACCTGCAATTACTCATCAGTGGCCAGCTCCCTTCGGCTGTTTCCAGCTTCCTTTGGCTGCCTCCGGCTATCTGTCAGGGGCAAGCAGCCAGCAGCTGGACACCTGATCCCTCTGTGTGGCAAAAAAACCTCAGTGTGTCTAAAAATCACCTAGAGATCATGGGGCATCCCCCAGTCTCTCCTAGGGGTGCAATATCTTCCCAAAAGGGGACTCGAACCCCTTTCCCTTCAAACCAATTGAGAGCAGTGTCCACCTGGCAGAGACATGGAGCTCCGTGCTCAGGGCTCTCTCAACCTGACGGAGACTTTAACTCCATACGACAGAGTCAGACCTCTGTCCTCAGGGGCCTCTAACTACCTGGAAGTTCCGATCTCAGCACCTGCCCTGGACCGTATCCTTTCCCCACTGCTGATCACAGACGCTTCCTCAGTTTCCTGACTGGCCTTCTCTCGAAGGACACAGAAATGCAGTAATTCCGAGTCCGCACTAAGAAACAGGTGGGAGGGTTGGACTGATGCTGCAAGGCTAAGCCTTTTGCCTTAGAAAAAGGCGGGCCCTGGGGCTTAGCATAGGGGCTCTTGTTTAAACCGCAAGAACAAATGCCCCACTGAGCCTTATGCCCATCAGGGGTCCTCATCTCCCCCATACACATTCGGTCACCATTCGCACCCACAGCCACACAACACTCAGCTCACCTGAAGGTCTGGTCCAAGGCAGTGCCTTAGGCCCTCCTGTCTGGGGGGGGTTCCAAGGTGGAGGGGTACTGGCGAGCCCCCAAATGTTAAGGTCCAGTTCGTCACCCACCACCATGGAAGACCCATAGACAATGCAATCAAGCAGGAGGGTCCTTTATTCTGGTATACACCAGGGGAAGCTCAGCACAAGAGTTCCACCTGCAGTTGTGAGTGCAGAGTCTTTTATACCCAATGCCTGACAGCATATCACTAGCCACCATACGTGGCCCACAAGTTTCTCCTGGAATCTATGTTTTGGGTGTCAGTACAAGTTTCTCCTGGACTCTACGTTTTGGGTGTCAGTACATTTAGGTTCCCTGACAGGGGTCTGTTGGTCAGATGTTCTATAGTGATATGTGCTGTACTGACCAAGCAGCTCCCTGCTTGGGGAAAGAAAGAAAGAAGAAAGAAAGAAAGAAAGAAAGAGAAAGAAAGAAAGAAAGAAAGAAAGAAAGAAAGAAAGAAAGAAAGAAAGAAAGAAAGAAAGAAAGAAAGAAAGAAAGAAAGAAAGAAAGAAAGAAAGAAAGAAGAAAGAAAGAAAGAAAGAAAGAAAGAAAGAAAGAAAGAAAGAAAGAAAGAAAGGAAGGAAGGAAGGAAGGAAGGAAGGAAGGAAGGAAGGAAGGAAGGAAGGAAGGAAGGAAGGAAGGAAGGAAGGAAGGAAGGAAGGAAGGAAGGAAGGAAGGAAGGAAGGAAGGAAGGAAGGAAGGAAGGAAGGAAGGAAGGAAGGAAGGAAGGAAGGAAGGAAGGAAGGAAGGAAGGAAGGAAGGAAGGAAGGAAGGAAGGAAGGAAGGAAGGAAGAAAGAAAGAAACTGAGGCAAACAGGGTTAAGTGACTTGTGCAGGGTCACATGTCTGAGGCCAGGTTTGAACTCAGGAAAAGGAATCTTGACTTCAGGCTGGGCACCTAGTTGATTTTTATTTAAAAATCTGCTACCATTAATCACCCTTGGCTACTAAACCTTCTCCTCATCCCCCTCTAGGCAAGTGGCTGTGGCTAGAGACCTGACCCACTCCCAACTTCTTTTTCCACTGTTGTTGGATATGGAAGGTCTCATCCCCTCATCCAAACCCACCTTACCCTTTATTTTTCTGCTATAGGAGTGGCATTTCTTCCCAGGTTTCCCTATGAGTTTGTAGAGTTCAGATCTTATTTGAATCTGTAAAACTAAAGACATGAACTGAAAGTCAATGTCAAACTCTTCCAGGGAGATTCAAATGCCTTCCTTAAACAAAGTATTTCAGTTATAGTCAGGAAGTTCCTATTGTGCCAAAGCTTATAGCTATCTCTTTGTCTTTGGCTCCAGCTTTCTGGGGAAGAGAGAACTGTTCATCTGTGTCACTCTGAAGATTGTTATCCAATTCCCTCCCCAGTCTTCCTAGGTTAAATAACATAGATCTCATTTCCTTTCTTTTCTTTTTTCTTTAAAAAAAATTCCTTTTCCTCTTTTTTCACCAGAATGCCCGGGAAAGCTCAAACCACTTTAACCCTGGGAAAAGAAATGAAAAGGAGATAGATTTACTAGCTCTGGAAGACCTTTGATTTGTACAAATTCCCAGATTGTTCTCTTTTTCGTTTTTGAGAGATTAGAGATTAAGATTGCCTCTTTATATCCTACTTGAAAAGCATCATTTGACAATTATGTCATTATTTTATACCTGCCTTTTGCCCCAATCCCCCATATTAAATCTGGCTTTGGTTTAAGTTGGATCTGGATGAGAATGAAGGGGGGGGGGGTCAGATAAGGAATAGCTCAATGAAAAAAATTCCTTAAATCACAAATGACAGAAACCCCGGACAGATTTTTCAGGCATTTTCATTGTTCTCATTTCAACATCTCAAACTTTCTATGATAGCTTTTCAAAATTTTTTGTCTCAATACCCTTTTGCTGTATTAAAAATTATTAAGTAATCTCCAAAGAGTTTTTATGTGGGTTCAGGGGTATGCTGGGGAAATGGCTAATAATTAACTCTCTGAAAAGAATATATTCAGGGCACACTTTATTATTTTTTTTAAACCATTACCTTTCATCTTAGAATCAATACTGTGTTTTGGTTCCAAGGCAGAAGAGCCATAAGAGGAGACAGTGGGGTTTAAGTGACTTGCTCCAGGTCACACAGTTAGGAAGTCTCTGAGGTCCACACTTGAACTCAGGACCTTCTGTCTCTAAGCCAGACTTTCAATCCATTGAGCCACCTTGATGCCTCCAGGGCACACTTTTAGTTTGATTTGCATCTTTAAGATTTTCTCCACTTTCTTAAGTCTAGACCAAATCAATAAAATAACTCAAGCTCTGCATTTCCAGTGTATAAATGCCCACACTGAAATTTAACCATTGCTCTATAAGCTGGCTTTAGCACATCACTGTGTATGAAATAGAAATGTCTTAATATTATTAATAATAGAATAATTTTTACCTTAAAAATTCCTGAAAGATCCTGGGGATCCCTGGAGGTTTCTGGACTATATTTGAGAACCTCTGCTTTAGGAGTTATGTTCCACATGATGGTGAGGATGGTACACTATTGTCTTATTAGGAATGATGAACTGCTTGATTTCTGTATGAACTGGAAGGACCTACATGAACTGATGTGGAGTGAAATGAGCAGAACCAAGAGAACATTGTGGGATGATCAAATATAATAGACTACTACTAATAGCAATGCAATGATCAAGAAGAATCCCGTGGAACTTATGAAAAAGAATGTTATTCACATCCAGAGAAAGAACTATAGGAGTAGAAACGCAAAAGAAAACATATGATTTATCACTCGGTTATATGGGTATATGATTTGGGGTTTTGGCTTTTAAAAGATCACTCTATTATAAATATGAATAATATGGAAATACATATATGTGATATATATATATATTATATATATAATATAATATGCGTATAACGCAGTGGAATTGCTTGTCAGCTCCAGGAGAAGGGAAGGAAGAGGGGAGGGAGAGAACATAAATCATGTAACCATGGGAAAGTATTCTAAAAATAAATTAATTAAAAAATTTAAAAAGCTATCCCCCAAAGTGAGTTAGGGCTGACTAATACTGAGTAGCTGAAGATATCAGGAAGATTGCCCCATTGTTTCTATATGTTATACTCCTAGTTATAAAATGAATTTATTTATATTTATTTAGAATTTAAATTTTTTATTTATTTTTAAATATTTTCCCATGGTTATATGATTCATCCTCTCATCCCCCCCACCCCTTTCCAGAGTTGACAAGCAATCCCACTAGGATAGACATGTGTTATCACTTGATATCTATTTCCATACTATTCATAAAATGAATTTTTAAAGGCATGTACTACTCCCTTGATTCATTTGTTCTTGAGAATTTTACAATGAAGTCAGCTCTATTAAAATGTGTTCTTCTCTAGTTTAAAATTCGTTGAATGGACCTGGGCCATTCTAAGAACTAGGTCCACATCTTGCCACTGGCATAAATTGTGTGACTATAAGCAAATCTCCTAATATTTCAGTGTTCTAGAGAACTCTCTAAGACAACAATTTACCGAACAGTTGTTCTATTTGGTAGAGTTTCTTCATTCACAAGTCTTGACGAAGGAAACCAAAAACACACCTCAGAAGAGTTTAGATTGAGACACCTTGAGTATCGGTAGGAGAAAATGGTTTAAATTAGCTAAAAATGCCTTCTCTGGCTAACTAGATAAGACTTATTTATTAAGTGTCTAGCCGAGTCAAGTATTGAGTTAGGGGCTTGGAGAAAGAAGGGGCATCGCGGGGGAAGTAGCAGCCTGTGGGAGCAGGGGATAGGAGCAGACACTCGGGGGCAGAAAATATCTCCTCATCAAGACCTCCGCAAAAGGGCAGCACAAGGCGCGATAGCATCACTCCCAGTCATGCGTGTCCTCTGGCCATATCTATTCTCTCTTCAAATCCCCTTCCCCATTGGCGGAGCAGTAGTAACCTGCTGCAGAGAAGGAGTCTTTTTTGGTTGCCTTTTTTTTCCCTTTGGGTTGGGGAGACTCATTTAACCAAATGCATTTTGCTTTGAACACGTGTCCTCAGATAGATCTAGTAAGAGCAAACACAGCGCTGGGGGCTCTCAAGCTGACCCACACAATGCCTTGAACTGGGGTAGTTTTCTGGTGGCTGACCTGTGAGGGAGGAGGAAGTCCAGATACTGCTATATGTAACTTGCTCATGTTCATAATTTGTCAGGGTTGATGATATGAAATTCTATTTGTTTTCTTGACCTGGAGCCATCCCGAGGTTTAACCCCCCGTGGGGCACTGCTTCAGGAAGCCGGGGTCCTAGCTCGAAGTCCTTTCCCCCACCCACCTATGTTACGGACATTTTTTGAATGCCTCGTACCTATCTCTGGGACTTGATTGTTTTAACAATTCTTTCTGCCTACCGACCAACAGCCTCCCTCATCCAGTTTGGAAGGAGCATCAAACTGAGTGAGTTTCATCAGTCAAATCTAGGGGAAAATAAGGAGAGCGAGCTTAAAGTGAAAGGGGCCCCTCCGGAGCGAGGGAAGGAAGGCGGACACTATGTACTTAGGAAGTCAGACGCTGGGCTCCGGGGAGTGGCCGCGTCTTCGCTCCAGAAGTCTGGATGACTCCTTCTCGGGAACGCTGCAGACGGGGTCTTTTCTCGCGGAGGATTTGGACTCAAGGTTCCTTCTTTCTGAAATTCTGTGAAAATTCTTCAAATTTTCCTTTTAGAAGAGGCTCATCCTAGTCTGGGAAGTGTCCGGAGCTGTTTTTAATTGCTAGTGCTACGGGGGGGAGGCAGCGCCTCCCGGAATGGCCCGTGGTGCCTTCTGCACAAGCTCCCGTGTGCACCTTATGGTGAGCGCTGGGGCCCAAAAGGTAGCCCCGAGGGCTTTGTTCTGCTGGTTAAATATATACACACATATATATGTATGCCTATATATATACGTTACATGCAGAGTAACTTTAAGAATAGCAGGCCACCAGAAATACGGGGAAACATATTGATGGTACCTACATTCCTCTCATTCCTGAGGCTCCGCGATGGGGAGCAGAGTCTCCATTTTTTTGTATCAAGGCCCTTTTGGGCATGAAACCTAAGAACCTCTTCTCCAAAGAATGTTTTTCAGTGCATAAAATAATAGGATCACAAAATAATAATAGAATTATTAGAGTAAGATTACAAAAGAAATCAATTACATTGAAATTAACTTGTCAAAAAAAATCTTTTTAAGTTCATGGACCCCGGAGAAAGGACATTTAGTAATGATGTTGTTACTACTACTACCACATATTTTATAATGCTTTTTAAAGTTTGCCAAGCCCTTTATGTCAACTCATTTGATTCTGATAATTTGAACTAGGTGCTATTATTATCCCCACTTTACAGATGAGGAAGTTGAAGCAAAGAGAGTCTGTGGCTAAATTCAAACTTGGGTATTCCTGCCTCCAAGTCCCCTGCTCTATCCACTGTGTCACCTAGCTGCCTCAGAGTCCTGTTGCAGGTTTGAATCTCAATTCAGATACTTGCTTGATGTGTTGCCCTACGCAAGTCACTTAACCTCTCAGTGACTATCTATAAAATGGGGATAAATAATAGCATAGACCCTAGTGATGTCATTTTGGCCCTCTTTGAGTATGATGGACAACAGCCAACCACATATCTTGTTTGTAGGATTTCTTCATTGTTCAGTTATGTTCAGCTCTTTATGAACTCATATAGGATTAACAGAGGTTAAGATACTGGAGTCATTTGCCATTTCTTTCTCCAGTGGATTAAGAAAAACAAAGGTTCAGTGACTTGCCCAGGGTCACGCAGCTCATGTCTCTGAGATCACATTTGAACTCAGGTCCTCATGACTCCAGACTGTAAGGCTAATTTGGGGGTTGTGGCTTAATCTAAATTTATTTGGTCGCCAGAGGAAATTCCAAATAAAATACCCAAGTCAGTTTGGAAATTTATGGTGATTTTAATTAATATAGAGGGAAGGAATTAAGGAGAAGAAAGAGAAAGAGGGTATAGGATTTCTCTTGCCTGGCCTATGCTAAAGGGAGTTCAAAGACCTCTGCCACGAGGTCTTTGAAGATTAAAGGCTTTACTAAGAGGATAGTGTTTGAAAGGTAAAGGAGAAAGAATCAGCCTAAACTCTGAGAGCTCAGTGAAAATGTCTCACCTGAATTAGGCTACTAATTCTAATACTAAGCTTCTCCCAGTATAGTATCAAGGAAAACTCGCCACTAAACTGGACAATAGCTGCCGCCACACCAAGATACCAAGACATTCAGCATGCTGCCAGCCAGAGCCACCTCTCCGTGAAAAGAGCCCAAGAGAGGAAGTGATGGGAAATATATAGATGGTTTTTACATCATTTTCCTGTGACTCACATGTACCAATGGTAACTTAAGCTTGACTTAGGACAGCCTTCTGTCAGTTGTTTCTGATTTGTCATTTGCTAGCACATGTCTGTCACAGGCCATCCTCCCAAGTACTTAATCCTTAAGTATGGGTGTAGACATTTCTGTTTTTGTTAGACTAAGTAGGGTGGAGTAATCTAAAGTTCCAAAGACCCAGCGCTCTATTCCCTGAGAAACCTAGCTGCCTATTGTTTGTACATAGTTTAAACATCTGTCTGGCCAACAGGACTGTGAGAACAGGGATTGTTTTCCTCTTTCTTTGTATCCCCTGTCCTTGGCATGTAGTAAGAGCTTAATGAATGCTTACTGACTAATTGTAGGGAGGAGATGCATTCTTTTTCTTTTTCTTTTTTTTAACCTTACCTTCCATCTTTGAATCAATACTGTGTATTGAATGTTCCAAGGCAGAAGAGCAGTAATGGTGAGGCAGTGGGAGTTAAGTGACTTGCCCAGGGTCACACAGCTAAGAAATATCTGAGACCACATTTGAACCCAGGACCTCCCATCTCTAGGCCTGGCTTTCTTTCCATTGAACTACCCAGCTGTCCCAGAGGAGATGCATTCTTAACCTAACAGGGTAGAGGCAATTATAAAAGATAAGATGGATAAGTGGTTACATGAAAATGAAAAGCTTTTGCTAAAACAATATTCACGTTCCCAGGATAAAAAGGCAAATGGTTAAATAGGAAAGAGGAGAATCTGTTATTGGATTTCTCAGAAGAATAGATATACACATACATGTAGATATTGTATACACATGTATATGTGCACATATATGTGAATGAATTCTATTTTAGCCACATACATACACATACATATGACTAAAAAATCCTGATTCCTTCAACTGATCCCCGTACAAGTCAATCTGAAGGTCCCTCCCCATCCTATAACCTTTCAGCTTTTGGATGTACTTCCTTAAATGTGGTGCCCCAAAATGAACACAAAACTCTGTGGCTGGGGTGCCTCCCTAGTCCTGGATACTGTTCTTCTTAATGTAGCAATAGATTTTTTGGCTTGTTTATCACACTTAACCTTCACCTTTAAGTCCACTAAAACCCCCAAATCTTTTTTAGACAAATTTCTTCCTTGACCTACCTCCTCCATCTTGATTTAGGAGGCTGTTTTTTTGGAATCTAAGTCTATGGTTAAGAAATCACAAAAGGGACCTCAGTAGCCATCTAGTCCAGATCAACTAAGAACCCCTAATACAACATACCAACAAAAGGCCATAGGGTCTCTGTTTGAATATTCACATGTCTCTATTAAATCTCATCTCACCAGATTGGTGCATTATGCTCTGTCAAAATCATTTTGGAGGGGGGCAGCTGGGTAGCACAGTGGATTGAGAGTCAGGCCTAGAGACGGGAGGTCCTAGGTTCAAATCTGGCCTCAGACACTTCCCAGCTGTGTGACCCTGGGCAAGTCACTTGACCCCCATTGCCTAGCCCGTACCACTCTTCTGCCTTGGAGCCAATTCACAGTATTGACTCCAAGACGGAAGGTAAGGGTTAAAAAAATCATTTTGGGTTTTGACTGTCATCCAATGTATTAACTCTTCATTCTCCTTTCCAGTTTTATATCTTCAAACAGGCATCCTATCTAAGATTTCATCAAAATTATTTATAAAAAATTTTGAAGGGGCAGCCAGGGAATTCAGTAGTTTAAAAGCCAGACCCAGAGAGGTGAGGTCCTGGGTTCAAATGTGACCTCAGATACTTCCTAGCTGTGTGACCCTGGGCAAGTTACTTAATCCCCATTGCCTAGGTCTTACTGATCTTCTGCCTTGGAACCAATACACAGCATTGATTTTAAGACAGAAGGTAAGGGTTGAAGAAAAAATTTAAAAAAAAAATTTTTTTTTAAATTAGGTCTGAGGACAGATCTCTGGATTTCCCACCATGCTGACATTGCAATATTAACATTTAACCAGTTCCATATCCATCTAGTTGTATTATTATTATCCTCTATCTCTGTCTTGCTCAGCAGAACATGAAAGTTCTATGCTAATTATATCTCATGTAGTCATCAAAATTCATTCTTAGGCAACTACTTTGTACTGGGTGTGGTACCAAGTACTGAGGATACAAAGACAGAAATGAAGCTGTTTTTGCCCTCGGGGAGCTTCCATTCTGGCCAGAGAGGAGCAAGTCCCAATAATGGGACATTGATCGGAGTGCCTGAGGCATCTCCCTTTCCCCTCCTCCTTCCATCTCCTGTGTAGTTAGGAGGTCTTAGCAGGGTATAAAATAGATACAAAAAGTTCCAGTTTCCCCAAAGTGCCTCCTTTTCACATCATCACAACTCCTGGGCAGCTTTGTACTAAAAGAACTTTATGCCTCCTCCTATGTAAGAAGAGGCTTTCTAATCACTGCCTCCCTGATGGCCTGAAAAGGCTCAATATTTAGAGATGCACAGAGCCTGAGAGAGCTCATCCCACCCGCCCAACAGCAGATAACAAGGAGATATCTGTGGCTTGGCAGTATTCAAAGTGTGAGCAGCACAGATGTCCTGTGCTTCTTCTGTGTGCTCCCCAGCTGGGTAACTTTGAGAGATCATAACTTATTTGGGGGGGATATACTTTTTTTCATTTCTATTAAACACCTTTTCCTTTCAATTACATGTATACTTTCTGGTTGACTTAGTTAAAATTAAACATTGATAGAGGTTCCTGAGCTGGTGATTCTGGGTGGTTGACAATCCTCAAATTACCTCGAGCCTGGAAGTGGCCTTCTAGAGCCTAGGTATGGGGAAGGAGGGTTAGGTGCTATCTTTTTATTTTATCTCTTCATACACTGTTCTGTTTTGAGAATGGGTTTTTTGTTTTGTTTTGTTACTCAAGGAAAATTGGAAAGAATCTTCATAAACACTACTCTTTTCTAGTAGAGTATGGTTCTTGGAAGCCAGTTGTTCAGTTATTAAGAAGGCCCAGGAGTGAGGTAAATCGCAAAACCTCAGAGTTGGAAGAGGTCTCAGATATGATTTAGTGTAACTTCTACCTGAACCGTAATTTCTTCTATACTACATGTACTAGTGGTTCCCGACTCTGCTTAAAAGATTTCCAGTGATGGATAGAGAACTCACTACATTGTTGAGACAACTTATTCCATTTTTGGAATTAAGTATTTTCCTTATATAACCCTTGTGTCAGAGGCTCACATTTGGCTCAAAGGGCCTAGGTACAATTTGGGGAGTTCTTACTTCCTTGGTCTGTCACCCTAATCCAATAACCTACGAATTTTAGTAACTGGCATCATCCAAGGGTAATCACCAGTTCCTCTTGCAAGCACACAGGTTCAAAAAGTTCAAAAGAGGAATGGTTTTATTTAAAAATTAATGGAATCAGATGGGCCTTGAATCTGAGTTCTTGGGAAAAAAATATCCTTCCAGTGACTACTCTTTTCTCAGTCTCTGTGCCCTGCATAGGGCTCCCATCAGTGCAGCCTTCCAGGGCTGCTCTGTCACAGTGTTTGTCTTCTGCAGCAATCCTGCATTACTCAGGTGTCACCTGCCACTACTGCCCATCAAGTGCCTCTGTCCTGCCACGTCTTCCACTGCTCCATGGCAGCTCTCCTCCCCTCCCAGTAGGTGCTTCTACTTCTTGCCACTCAGATTTCTTTCTGCTTCCCAGGAGATCCAGGAGAGAATTCTGTTAGGAAGCTAAAGAAGGAAAAAGAATCCAGGAGAAAGAGCTGGTTAGTGGTGTCAAAAGCTGCAGAGGTCAAGTAAGATAAGGCCTGAGAAAAGGAATTGGATTTAGCAGATGAAATCATTGCTAATATGATTGAGAGCAGTTTCAGTTAAGTGATGGGGTCAGAAACCAGAATGCAAAGGGTTAAAGCACAGGTAGTAAGGAAGTGGAGGCAATGGAGTATAAAGGACTTTTTCTAGTTTAGCTTGCTGTTCTCCGGCCCAGCATCCCATTGCCTACCTCTAGATTACTGCACCTTCCAAGCCTGGAAAGTAATCCCTCCTCAGCTGCCCCAAGCCCAAGAAGGTCCTGGACCTTTTCTCTCTCTTTCCACTGCCCCCCTCCCCCCCCCCCCCCCCCTTTAAGCCCTTATCTTCCATCTTGGAATCAATACTATGGTCCAAGGCAGAAGAGTGCCACTGCCCTTCTTGATGGTCTAGTCCTAGGGGCTCAAGTATCATCTCTACTCAGATGATAAACAAATGTATATTTGGTTATTAACTCTAGTTTCACATTATCATTTGCCTGATGGATATCTCCTCCTGAATGTCCTAGAGCCAGGTTGGCAAACCTATGGTATGTGTGCCTGAGGGGCTGCTCCCCTCCCCCTCTCCACGCCTGACTGAGAACATTTCTCACATTACCCCTCCCTCTGCCCATTAGTCCAATGGGAGTGCTTCCCCCCTCCCCTGTCTGGGGTAAGGGAGCTGCTCACATGTGGTGTGAGGATTGTATTTGGGCACTTGGTCTCTAAAAGATTCACCATCCTAGTCCTAGAGGCATCTTTGTAAATAATTCTTCTCTTTCATCTTAGAATCAATTCTAAGCATTGGTTCCAAGGCAAAAGAGTGGTAAGGGCTAGGCAATGGGGGTTAAGTGACTGGCCCAGGATCACACAGCTAGAAAGTATCTGAGGCCACATTTGAACCCAGGACTTCCCATCTCTAGACCTGGCTTTCTAGCTCCTGAAAACACCTAGTTGCCTCCCCCTCCCCTACTCCCACCCCTATCTTAAATTCAACATATTGCACTTGGCACTTCCTACTCTTGTCCTGGATGGGATTCTTCATAGCCATCTCAGACCCAGACATACCACATTGCTCTCTGGCCTTCTTGGTGCCATGCTGTTCCCCCTCTCAGACTGCTTTAATCAAATCAACACTATCTGCCATTCCTGAAAAGAACAAGTTAATAAATTGTCTTGTAGCTCCACTCATCATCTCTTTGACTGCCCAGATAAAACCACCCCTCCCTAGCCCCATTCATCCATACACAGTTTCCCCTCAGTAGAATATAAGCTCCCTAAAAGCAGGAACACCTTGGTTTTTGTATTTGTATCCCTAGCACTTAGCATAGTGCTTGGCACATAGTACGGTTTCAAATCATGTTTTCATGCATTTATTCACACCCCAAACTGCAATTATCTTTGACATAAAAATTGTACAAGGATTTATTGACAGACACTGCTACTAGTCTTATTTGTCAATGTGCAAAAAACATTTAAATAATTGTAACATAGATCCATGGAATACAAAAACCAATGGGCCACAAACAGCTGTTTCAGCAACCTTCAAGGAGGGATAAAGGAGTATCCCTATAAAGGATGAAGGGTAGAAGATTGCAGAAGGAGAACATCAGTTAAATAATAAACTAGTCAAAATACTCTAGGGACAAAGCTGGAATTTGCAGACTAACCATTAACACAGGAGTTATGTCTACTTACTTGCCATGCTTATGCTGAGTAAAAAGAGGTAATAAAGCTGAGCTAGAAGTTAATTATCTTATCACTAACCAATTAATCAGTTTTAGACTGATCGTGGCCAAATTCTTCAAGTTCCAGCTTATGTGACTATCTTAAGGAAATAATACTGAAAAATTATGTTCTCAATTATTCCTCCTTCAAATTTTCCTATTTTTCTTTTGGGCAACTACCATCTTTCATTTAGGTACAGAACCTTAGAGTTATCCTTGACTTTTCTTTTTCCTACCTTACCTAAACATTAAAATATACTCAAACAGTTTTATTAAAAAACTTTTTTTTAATTAACAAGCATTTATTTTTCTCTCCCTCTTTCCCATCCCCCACCTTTCAAAAAACCAACCAACAATAAAATTAACCTGAAAGCAAATAAGCAGTCAAGGCAAACCTATTCCTGTATTAACTATGTCTAAAAATTTATGTCTTACTCTACACATCTTGAGATGGATATCAGGAAATGGGTAGCACACTTTTTCACTGGTGAGAGTTCTTAAGTCTTTCAAAGTTATTTTTATAGTGTTATCATATAAACTATTTTCCTGGTTCTGCTACAGTACTGGTTCTCAAGTCTTCCAATTTTCTCTGCAACTTTCCCTTCCATAATATCTTAGGTCCAATGGTATTCCATTATATTCAAATACCATAATTTCCCCAGTCATTCTGTAAATGAATGAGGCCCTATCAGTTTCTAATTTTTTTGTCACTTCAAGAAGAGGTGCTTTAAATGTTTGTGTACATATATGTTTTAGGAATGTACTTTGCAGGAGTTTTGAGGGGCCCAAAGCAAAATGCATCAATTTTTAAGTGCCTAAAATTCTCTGTTCTAATATGTATCTCAGGTTTTGGATACCAGATTATTAAGATTGCAATGAGTATTGATGCCTTTTGTTTTTAATTGTTACTTCTAAATATATCCTCTAAAAATTCTCACCTCTAGGAATTGAGCTCTTCCTTGTAACAAAAAATGTAAAATAAATGATTGCATCTCACAATACTTTGCTCACTTTCCAGCCAAGGGAGTTATGTTTCATTATCAATTCCAGCATTAGTATAGGTTTTTGCAAATACTTGGCACCCACCTTCCTTTTAATACTTTTCATTTAAACTATTTTAGTCACTGTACCTGGTTTATAGTAGGTGCTTAATAATTGTTTGTTGAGTGACATTTTATCAATTTTATTTGGTGACTAAGACAGCATTTTTTCAATTCTCAAGACCAAAGTATGTTCAATTCAGGACCTTCTGCATATAGGGGAAGACTTTCTAGTAAGACTCTTCTCAAGGACAAATGCTTCTTTATACTAACTCTAAAAACCTGTTGGATTCAGGATCTTTAGTCCACCTTGGCAGATTATACTCAATAACTATTCTTAGTTTTTTTTAAAAGAGTACAAAAATAAGCATACCTGATTAAAATATATATTAGTCACATTGGGGAATTTTAACTCAAAGACAAATATGCCAAGCATTATTCATTAAGATGGAGAACTCAATCACATAACACATTTGCTTTTGTATTTAGGGCTTTTGAGGGGGTGGGGGTGGAATCATACCTTTGATTTCATTGGTGTAAAAAAGTTCTGATTAGAGACTTCCTCTCTCATACGGGATCATCAATAGCTCTTGCAACTTATGTCTTTTAGATTTGTTTAGGGTACTGAGAGGTTAAGTGACTAGTATAGGCTTATCTTGATAATATGTGCCAGGGGTAGAATTTGAACCCAGGGCTTCCTTGTTTCAAATAACAACCACCCCAATACTGTCTCTTAGAGCTTTAAGGCATATAGATTTCCCTACTTTTCATTAACCACTTCACTTAGCATTGTTAATTTTGAAGTAAGTCATGTACCAATCTGGCAGACACCATATTTACGGGAGAGAAGACATACATATGTGGACTACTGGGGACAGAAGCAGTGGAAGAGGCAACTTGTAGTGAAAGTACCTTCAGGAAGTTGGGTTTCAAGATAGGTAAGTCACGTAATATTATTATCCAAGGGGTAAGAGTCAGGCATATAGTTAACCAGGCAGATATTGCCCCTTGCAAGGGAAGAAAAGAAAGGGAAATGGTGAGAAAAACTGTACCACATTGAAGGCCACTTCTTTCATACTTCCCATTGTTTCTAAATATACAGTGGGGGTGAATCTGATGGGCTGTGTTATAGTCCATAGAGAGCCAGTCTCTAGGTTGGAAAAAGCTGGGTCAAGTCTTACTTCTAACACATATGGTTATTGTGATACTGGACAAGTCACTTAACCCAACTCTTAAAGTTGCAGAGGTGCTAACCTGCTTTAGGAGAGGGAGTTTCCACACTTATACCAATGAAATCACAGGCCCAGTTCCTTTCACTGTTTTTAATGAACTCTTCACTTGAAGGAAGCTGATAAAAAGACCCCGGAAGACAATCCCTGCTCTCATCTTTTCCTATACATACTTCTCCCCCCACCAAAGAGAGGGCACTTCTGGCCAATCTTTAATTAAAAAAACTTTATTTAGATTTTGTATAAAGGAACAATTCAAGGTTCTCCAAAGGGTAACACTGTGCCCAAGAAATGGGTAAGATGACATGGTGCTGAAGATGGGAAGTGGCAACTCCGGCCTACGAACTGAAATGGTTGGAGAAACAGAAAGGCACTAGATTTTTAACTCCTGGATTTAAAAGTCCATTGATACTCAAGTGTTTAGCCTAGTCCTTCCTGTAAACCTCGGATCCTTCTGGCCAGCTGAATATCTTTGGGATACAGAGTTACCCTCCGGGCATGTATGGAGAGAAGGTAGGCATCTTCAAATAAATGAGTTATAAAAGCTTCTGCTGCCTGGGTATAGGGAAAGAGATAGATGAATTGATATAGTCTAGAAAAACTGGGGAAATTTTTCTTAGTGTCTTCTACTCTTAGCATACTAAATTCAGAGACAGCGGACCTTGACAAAGGTAGGTCCCACTGTATTAACACAGAAGGTAAATGGGGTGAGTGATGGTGATAAAATGCCATCTTTCATTCTTATACTTCAGTCTTAGGGAAAGGCTCAATACTATGTAAAAGATGGACCCTAATAACACTGAGAGTATAGTATTAGAGTAGCAGTGTCTAACTTTGGGGTCCCACATATTCTGGCCCTTAAACCCTCACTATTGCCTCATCTTCCTTGTCTCTTTACTTTGTGAATGCCTCAGGCATCTTACCTCATAGTTCAATTATACTTTTTAATGATATTTCAGTTTCTGGTCAATTGTTTAGAAATCTTATAAGTACTTTTTTTTTAACCCTTACTTTCTTACAATCAGTCTCAGTTCCAAGGTGAAGGAATGGTAAGGGCTAGGAAATTGGGGTTAGGTGACTTGCCCAAGGTCACACAGCTAGGAAGTATCTGGAGGCAAATCTGAACCCAGGACCTCCCATTTGGCCTGGCTCTCTACTGAGTCACCTAGTTTGCCCCAGTTTGTGCTACTTTGTGACAACCCTTTCTCCCAAGAACCACACCACCCTACTTAAGGTTGTAATCTCCTTTGTCCCTCTCCTCACCTCCTGTAGGGCCAGTAGAGCATTAGCTTGCCAATAATAATCCACCCCTCGAGTAAACCGGAGACATATTTCTCTAACCTGTAAAGTAGTTTAGGAGGGCAAAAAATAAATAAAATAAAATGGGGAAAAATAAAGGCTAAAGCATATCTTTGCCAAGAGAGGGTACCATTTTCCACTCGCCACCCCCCTTTTTTTATACTTCAATCTTGGGGATGGTTTCAATACCAACCAGGCTCAGCCTTAGATATAAGAGCCAGGTATATCTTATGGGGTATTGAAATAGGAATTAAAGTGCAGGAGCCACAATCTATTTAATGGGTAGCAATTAGCAAAAAATAAGCATGTTAAGTGGCTATTATAAGCTAAGCATCATATTAAATGCTTGTAGCGGTAGCGGTGTTTTAGAAAATTAACATCAAGCAAGTGAAACGTTTCATGAGGAGTCGTAGGGTTTAGGAAAACCTCAGGTAAAAAGTTTGTAATACATTGTTATGGGTAGGTGGCATCCTGGGCAAGCTCACAAACAAGAAATTCTATAGGTTAGGAGTGGAGTTATCCCTGATGCTTACTAGTCGACCAAAGGGTGCCTTCCTGATCAGCAGATTTGTGCTTTTCTGTAACTTGTGGATCTCCCTAAGAATTCGCTGACTGGTTCCACCCGGGTAGCGTCGCCGGCGCGTGGTGCCTAAGATAAATAATAGTTATTAGAGGGAAGGGAAAGGAGTTACGAGAGGACCGAGGGAAGGAGTGAAGAGGTGCAGTGGTCGGGGAAGTTGACCCGGGGCTGGGTAGGGGGGTGGGGTTGGGTCAAGGCTATGTCTGGTTACCTGTGGGGATGGTGGTGGTGGAAGTGGAGGCGGAGGTGGAGGCGCGGGGCTGAGATTGGTTCGAGGGGCGCTTCTTTGGGGTGGATTTGCGGCGAACTGGCTTCATGGTCCTGCCTGGCAGGGGCAGAGTGTGGACATCGAAGGTCGCGGGGCCTGGGAACCCATCGCTCCCTCCTTCCTTCTTTCTTCCCCTCCCTCCTTCCTTCCTCCCTCCTTCGGGCGGCTCGCGCAGGGGCCGGGCTCTCGTGCCGGGCCCCCCTTAGCCAGGGAAGCCGCTCAGACTGACTGACCTGCGGTCCGGAGGATACGGAGCAGTCCAGAAGAAGGGAGAAGGTCAGAGAGGGAGCCGAGTCGGGGGAGCCTGAAGAAGGGTGGGGTGGGGTGTGATCGGACTCAGCCTCTCGAACTGGCAGCCACAGGCTGCATCTAAGTAAGTACCTCTTAACGGATACTCTTCTAATTAGAATTTAAACTGAGCTCAGAGGTCTACGTCACATCCGGCTCCCCCCTAGGTTAGTTTCTAGGGGTGGGGAGGTGGGAAGTGGGGAGGAACCTACCTCTTAAAGGCCAATAAATGTGAGAGAAAAGCAGGTAAGGCGGGGAAAGTGGAGAGGGGGCGGTAACATTCTGTGATCGACGGCCAAAGTAGCCAACGGGGGCTCAGAATTCCTCCAAGGAAGACATGCCTCTTCTGGGTATGAACTTCCGCGTTAGCTGACAAATGCCGGAAGCAAGTAGATTAGACTTTTTTTTGACACTTGTAAGAGTTAGAAACCGGTTTAGGAGCCCAACGGTGCTACGGTGGTGGTGCTCCTGGACTCATACTCTGCTCGTCTGGCCCTCGCCGCGTGTCCTTCACCTTGGTTGTGATCCGTAGGTCTAGCTCGAGTCCTCTGGCTCCGTTCCTTGTTAAATATCATTGTGGTAGTTGCTAGCCACCTCTCGAATGGCGTCGTTGTTTGGGTAGTCTTTTCCCATGGAGCCACTGTGTTACCCTTGTCCTGAGGTAGAGAAATGATGCTAGTAGAGTCTTGGGCTCAAGGGCCCCTAATTCCCTCCCGCCGTAAATCCAAAAAATCATGACTTTGTATATAGCAATTAACAAAACCTCGGAGGAAATGGTGGAAGGAGAAATCCTATTCAAATTGATGTAGAAAGCAATCTAACAAGAGACTAAAGGGGGCAGCTAGGTGGCACAGTGGATTGAGGGCCAGACCTAAGACCAGAAGGTCCTGGGTTCAAGAATGACCCCAGACACTTTCTAGTGTGACCCTGGGCAAGTCACTTCACTCCCATTGCCTACCACTTACTGAATGTCTGCTTCTAAGAAGATAAGGGTTTAAAGAAAGAGGGAGAGACTAGAGTATAAATGCAATTATAAAGTACAGAAAGACAAATGATTACAAGGATATTCGTTGTTCACAATCTAGCTGAGCCAACTTAAAAAAAATGACAATGCCATTTTTTCTGGACCTGTGTTTTAATTGATTAAAAATAATAAGCTCAAATGTGAGGAAGCTGTTCATGCTTTTAGCATGAATATGAAATAGCTAGCATTTATATAGTACTTTAAGGTTTACAAAGAGCTTTATATATTTTATTGTTTCCATTTTACAGGGGAGGAACTGAAGCATACTAGTTAAGTGATGTGTCCAGGGTCTCACTGCTAGTTAGTATCTGAGGCTGACCAGTTCCAGGGCTTTAGCCACTGTAATTCTTAGCTCATCTGCTTTGGTATCTTCAACCAGAAAGTGAGATTAAGGTCAACCCAGTCACTGTTCTGCCACCTATGGGTTATAATAAAGATATCATTCATAGATGGGGAACCATTAAATACAAGGAGACCTCCTCAAGCCTGGAGCAATTGTTGTTGTTCAATTATGTCTGACTCTTTATGAATTCATGGACCACATAGCATGTCAGGTTCTTCTAACCTTCAGATCTCACGCCTCTTTTTAGTTTTTATACTGGTTCCTCAGGAAACAACTAAGATGATTTGGTACTTCTATATCTTTGAGAAGTTGCCAAAGGGAGAAGCTGGGTGGCTCAGTGGATTGAGAGCCAGGCCTAGAGATGGGAGGTCCTAGGTTCAAATGTGGCCTCAGACACTTCCCAGCTGTGTGACCCTGGGCAAGTCACTTAACTCCCATTGCCTAGCCCTTACCACTCTTCTGTCTTGGAGCAATACACAGTATTGATTCCAAGACAGAAGGTAAGGGTTAAAAAAAAAAAAGTTGCCAAATTTTGTTGTCATCCACAGAATCATGGACTTTAGTGTAGTCAATGAAGCAAAAATAGCTGTTTTTCTGGAACTCTCTTGCTTTCTCCATAATTTTATTTTATTGGCAATTTGGCCTCTTGTTCCTCTTCCTCTTCAAAAACTAGCCTGTTCTTCTGGTAATTCTTGGCTTAAATATTGCTGAAGCCTAGCTTGCAGAATCTTAAGCATTACTTTGCTGGTGTATGAAATGAATGCAATTGTTTTGGAATTTGAATGTTCTTTGGCATTGCCTTCTTTAGGGTGGGGCAATCCTTTCCAATCTTTTCCAATCCCATAGCCACTGTTGAATTTTCCAAATTTGTTGGCATATTGAGTGCAATACTTTAATCTTTTAGGATTTTAAATAATTCAGCTGGAACTCCATCACATCCATTTGCCTTACATGTTAGTGATGCTTCCTAAGGACCACTCTACTTCATTCTCTAGTATATATGACTCTAGATCAATAGCCACATCATTATGGTTATCAGTGATGTTAAGAGCTTTCTTGTGTAGTTCCTCTATATATTCTTGCCACCTCTACCTAACAGCTTCTGCTTCTGTTAATTCCTAACATTTTTGTCTTTTATCCTACCCATTTTTGCATGAATTGTTCCCTTGATATTTCTGATTTTCTTGGGAGCTTGATTTTTCCATTTTGTGAAATAGAAGAAAAACATATGATCAATCATGTGGTTCAATGAGGATATGAAAGGATATGAATAGGGTTTTGGTGTTAAAAAATCACTCTACTGCAAATATGAATAATATGTAAATAGATTTTGAACAATGATACATGCATAACCCAGCAAAGTTCCAAATTGCCATCTAGAATGGTCCAGGCCTTGTTTTAACTGACTGTATAGAGCTTCTGGATCACCTCCTGTATCATTGCCTTGTTGTAGTGGAGGGGCTTGCATAACTTAGTGAAACTATAAGCTGTTGCCATATAGGGTTACCTAAAACAGACGAGTCATAGTAGAGAGTTCTAACAAAAGATGACCCCCTGGAGAAGGAAATGGCAAACCACTCCAGTACCTTTGCCAAGAAAACTCCATGAATACTATTAAAATGATAAAAGAGATGACATTGGAATATGAGCCCCTCAGGTTGTAATCCAGTATGCTACTGGAGAAGAGCAAAGAACAACTACAAGTAGCTTCAGTACTAATGAAGTGACTGGACCAAAATTGGAAGGAAGCTTAGCTGTGGATGTGTTTAGCAACTATAAAGATCAATATTGCATAGGAATCTGGAACATCAGACGTAAGCTAGTTGTGGTCAAACGGGAGATGGAAAGATTAAACATTGATATCTTGGGTGTCAGTGAATTTAAATGGACGAGAATAGGTGAATTTAACTCAGGTGCTCACTGCATATACTACTATGGACAAGAATACCTTAGAAGAAATGGAGTAACCCTCATAGTAAAAGGGAGAGAAGGTAAAACTCAAAAACGACAGAATGATATCTGAATCCAAGGTAAACCATTCACAATCATAGTAATCTAAATCAATATTCCAGCCACTGAGGCTAAAGAGGCCAGAGTTGATCAGGTCTATGAAAATATATAACCTTTAGTCTAGAAAACCTATATTCCAGAAATAACACACACACAAAAGATATATTCATTATAGAGGATTGGAATGCTAAAGCAGGCAAACAAATGATAATTGGAATAGCAGGCAAGTTTGGTCTTGGAGTACAAAATTAAGTAGAGCAGAGATTAATAGAGTTTTATCATGAAAATTCTCTGGTCATAGCAAACACTTTTTTTTTCAACAACCCAAAAGATATGTGGACATTACCAGGTGGTCAATAAAGAAATCAGATTGATTATATACTTTGCAACCAAAGGTGGAGAAGGCTGGAACAAACTGATTGCTAAATTCCTGGGTTAAAGAGTCTGATTTTGCACATTTATATAGCTCTTTAAGGTTTTGCAAAACATTCTATATACATTATCTTATTTGATTCTCACAACAACCCTGTCAGGTTCTATTGTTACCCTCACTTTACAAAAGAGGATATAAGTTCAGTTATTAGGGGGTCTCAGAGGTAGTATTGTCTAAAGCCAGTTTAAAATCTGATTTTCTGTCTATGATACTAAACTGACTCAGTAGGAAACCTTTGGGTAAGAGATCTTGTCTACCAAGTCAGATTCATGGTTGATTTGTAATTTAAAGTCTAAGAAGTGACTTAGTGGGTCCACAGCCAATATGAAGATTCTTTTTGAACTTCGAACTTCCTGATGAAGGATGAATCACCATCCACTACTTGAAGGAAGACATATTCATATTAATTTATAGATTTAGTGCTATAACAATCTCCCAAGGGGTATTTTAGAGAGCTAAACAAAAGTAACAAAATTAATTTGGAAGAGGAAAAGATACAGGTGATCCCCTAGATCAAATATAATCTTCATATTTGAATAACAAAATAAAAAATAGAATAGGAGCTATTTATCTTCACTTTCTGTTGCTAGAGCCTGAGACCCAGAGTGGTATAGAGGATAGAAAATTGACATGGGATCCAGGAAGACCTAGGTTGAAGTCTCATGATTTCACTTGAATACAGAACTCCCAGGTGAAGAAATTGACTCTTGGTTCAGGTCAGCCTCTTCTTTGCAACTTAGAGTCTTAGCTAAGAGTTGCCTAGAGCACTGAGTGGTAAAATTACTTGACCAGAATAAAGCAAGTGGTATATGTTAGGGATGGGACTTGAACCCATCTTTCTAGCTCTGAGGGTGACTGGCTGGCTCTCTTAATAAATTGCCTATTGAATTTAACCCTGAGGTAGATCAAACAATAATTCTAGTCTCTCCTCGGGTTTCTAAATCTAAAACGAGGGAAGGGACCTTAGAATGCATTGAGCCTATCTCTGTCTCTTCACAGATGAGGAAACGGAGCCCTAGAAAGATATAAGTGATTTATACCAACGCTAGGAAGCCAGGATTCAAATCCAAATCCTCAGACTCCAAATAAGTGGCTCTCTCCCCTATATCAGACCATGAAGATACTCCTGTGCTTCTCTAATTCCATTATCTGAAAGTCTTAGAACATTAACTAGACTAGACTGTAGACTGCCTGTTAACCAAAGAGAAACCTCCCAGTGTGACAGTTTCTTTCCTCAGGCCTGTTTCCCTGAAGGAGAGAATACAAGTAAAATCAGCAAGAAAGGATAGGAAACCATCCAGTCACCCTTTAGGGCTTTTAGAATTTCAATATATCTATTTCATAATTCTTTCTAACCTGAAGAAGTCAAATTTGTTCTTATCCCTAGGATGATAGGTTACATTGAACACCAGGTTACCTATATCTTAAGAGCTTAGTTTGTCTTAAGTATTTGTATGTTGAGCTTGTATTAGAGAGACAACTCTTTATGGCAAGAGTTTTTCCTTTTTTTAAATCATGAACCAGTCAGGTGAAACTTATGGTCCCTTTCTCAGAATAATGTTTTTAAATGCGTGAAATAAGTTATTTAGGATTACAAAGGAAACTAATTCTAGTTAAATACAGTTATCAAAATATTAAAAAATTAAAACAAGTCCAGGGTCCCCAGGTTTAAAAACCCTTTCATCTAAGTCTATAAATTGCAGAGCAGGCGCCAGTCTGCTTTGGGAGAAGCCTCATCATTAGGAGGTTCTCTAGGACAGTAACATCATAGATCTCATCTAAAAATTCCAAAAGTTAATCTACACTTCAGTTAAAAATTAATCTACAACTAGAGGACTTTTGTATTTGTAATTGTGTTAGAGGCCTACTATGACTTGTAATTTTTTATGAATTTATCTAATTTTGCCTATTAATTATTAATATATTATAAATTATGATATAATATTATAATAATATTAATATAAACTTATCTCATTTTCTGATAGGCCTTGAACTTAAATTAATAAAGTTATTTAAATATTTTAGAGTTTATATTTTTTACATGGTTGATTATTATTGTTTTGCCTTTTCTCTTTTCCAATTTACTTATTCCTCTGACTATATTAAGAATTTATATGCATTACTGATATTTTATTAATATGAACCTGACCTGTTGTCCCATTTTTTCCAATTTCCTAGAGTGGCCATGATTTTTGAAAAGTTCTTTTTATTCTTATCCTCTCTCTGCTACACACACACACACACACACACACAGATATTCTCAATACATTTTTTTTTACTGAATTCATTAATGAGAGAAAGCCAATGACTACAGAAGAGATACACGTTATTTCTAGAGGTAGGAAAAAATGGGGATTAAATATATGTCTTGATTTAAAAGAAATGTGTGGTGGTGTTTCTAATTTCCAAAAGATATGTTCTCTGTAGTGAACACATTCTCTTTCTTTATGATTGTCTTATCTTCCTATAGTTAATGAATGAGTAGAATAGTTCCTAGAATGAATGGAATCATAGACTTTTAGAAGTAGTCTCATACTAAACAGTGTAGATGAAAGAAAGGAGGGGACAGCGCTTTGTACTCTGCTCATTGGTTTAAGGACAACTATAAATGAGGAGGCATCCAAGGGGATATGGCCAGGTGTAAGTCTCCGGAAATGGTAGCTCATCCCTTTAACTTCACACAGTACACACTGTGCCCATTGCACTATCCTGTGTTGAATGGTTGAAAAAATTAGGGCAACTGTAAGGGGTAAAAATTAGGGTTGTTGACTGAATATATTATGCTAGTGGTCGCCAGGGATTAAATTTCAATCCCAATAAAATACTCAAGTCAGTTTGGGATTTTTATGGTGGTTTAATTACAATAGTAGAAAGAAATTAAGAAGAAGAGAGAGAGGAAAAGGAATTGGACTGCTCTGGCAAGCCAGATAGGAGTTCAGAGGCCTAGGCCAAGGGGCCTTCTCAATCTTGCTTGGCTTCTAGCCACAAGGCCTCCTCCAAGATGAGAGACCCCCTAGGAGGATAGCGCTTTAGGAGGTAAAGGAAAAGAGGAATCAGCCTAAACCACTTACCAAGCATGCTAAGAACACTGCCATGAGCTCCCAACACTGAAAGAGCCCAACGTCTCTGAGAAAAAGAGAGAGAGAGAGAGAGAGAGAGAGAGAGAGAGAGAGAGAGAGAGAGAGAGAGAGAGAGAGAGAGAGAGAGAGAGAGAGAGGAAGTGATGTGAAATATATAGGAAGTTCTTTACATCACTTCCTGCATCTCACATGTACCAATGGTAGCTTAAGCTTGACTTAGGATAGCCCAGGGGGTCTGTCAGTTGTTTCTTATTTGTCACTTGCTAACACATGTTGGTCATAGGCTATCCTCCTCAACATTTAATGCTTAAGTAGGGGTGTATACATTCCTGGTTGCTAGAATTCTAATACTAAGCAGGGTAAAGTAAATCTAAAATTCACACTACTTAGACAGTAAAAGAGATTTAAGAAAGAACTCGAAATCTATGATAACTATATTTGAAAGGCTCTCTAATGGAAGTGGGATTGAAATTCTATTAGTGGGGAGGAAGTTATAGTGGGAAAGATTTTAGCTCATTTGCAGAAGGGATTTCTAACAATTTGAGCTATAAAAAATAGAAGGAATGGGTTACTGGTGCATATAGTGAGTTCCCTGTCATAGAAAACATTTGCGCAAATCCTGAATGAGTGCTTACTGGGGGTATTGTAGAAGCTACACAACTGTTTGGAGGAAGCTAGGTGGCCTAGTGGATAGAATGCTGGATTGAGAGTCAGGAAGACTCCTATTCCTGATTTAAAATCTGATACATACTAAACTCCGTTTACCTCATTTCCCTCATTTATAAAATGAGCTGGAGTAGGAAATGGCAAACCACTCAGTGTCTTTGGCAAGAAAACCCCAAATAGGATATTGAAGAGTTGAAAACAATTGAACAACAACTGAATAAATATAACTGATTTGGGAGGATGGACAAGATATTCTAGGTTAGATGTTTTTAAACTCTTTAGATTATATGAAAAAAGATACTTCCTGTTTGCCTTTGTTACTGTGTACAGCAAAGGAATTTTGAAGCGATATAAGCAAAGCTAATGTATTTATAAGCTTATAAAAATTATTAATATGTAACTTCTATGAAGTATATGCACTTTCCTAGCCTTTGGATCAGAGAGGTCAAACATATACCTGTGGGCCCCAGTGAGAGCTGAACCAGATTAAAATTTAACTGGGAAATATTTCACAAAATAAATAAAAATACAGTAAAATATAGGTAATGTGAATATATGATTTTCCTAATCAATATGTGGTCTACAGGGACCATCATGTATTGTTTAGTGGCCTTCTACATTTCTATTTGAGTTTGACATCACTGCTCTGGATGCTTTTTAAAAAATGTTTTTTAAACCCTTATCTTCCATCTTAGAATCAATACTATATTGGTTCCAAGGCAGAAGAGTGGCAAGGATTTGGCAATGGGGGTTAAGTGACTTGCCCAGGGTCACACAGGTAGAAATGTCTGAGGCCACATTTGAACACAGGACCTCCTATCTCTAGATCTAGCTCTCAATCTACTGAGCTATCCAGCTGCCCCCTTTGGATGCTTTTTCTGATCTTTTTCCCCTCTTTGGACTTGAATTAATGTAGCCAATAGCATAGAACTCTTACCGATCTGCAAGATTCTTTCACTGGAAAAGGACTGCAATCACAGGATATGTTCCAGAACCAAGGATGTCCAGCAAAGGGTGAATAAGGAGAGAAAGAGGATACTATGGTTAGTTTTGGATTTAATGTTAATCAGTAAAAACTAAGTTTTCTTTTGAAACAGATAATTTAGGGGATAATTACCAAGTGACTTGACACATTAACATTTCCACAGATCTGCATATGACATGAATTTCATATTTATAATTTTAATTTTAAAACATTCCTGTATCCTTAAATTAAAAAGATTTTGTACAAACAAAACCAGTGTATCCAAAATTAGAAGGGAAGCAACAAATTGGGGAAAAAATATAACAAAAACCTCTGACAAAGGCCTAATTACTCAAATTTATAAGGCACTAAGTCAATTGTACAAAAAAATCAAGCCATTCTCCAATCGATAAATGGGCAAGGGATATGAATAGGCAATTTTCAGATAAAGAAATAAAAACTATTAATAAGCATATGGAAAAATGTTCTAAATTTCTTATGATCAGAGAAATGCAAATCAAAACAACTCTGAGGTATCACCTCACACCTAGCAGATTAGCTAACATGTGTGAACCTTAAAAATTCTCAGACCCTATTCATATGGTTGGATTGTGAACCTTAAATTTCTCAGACCCTACTTCATAAGGTTGGGTTAAGACCATTCCCCATTTTAAGCAATGAAGGAACTTAGATCAGGAATGTGAGACTTCTACTTAGATCAGGAATGTGAAGACCTCTACTTCACCCCTACTTAAGCATTCTTTAGGGGAAGATAAAGTTGTAAACTCTTTGCTGAACAATGAAAAGTACTTAAACCCATACTTATAATAAGGCAAAAAGTTCTTAAGCTGTGCCTATTTTTAGAACTAATACAAAAGGGTGCTAAGTACCCATAAAGGTCAGGCAACTTGTGAACTTGCAAAAGGCAAAGAGGTGAGAACTTACTCAGGTGTGAATTACTCAAAAGTTTAGTCTACTCAGGTGTGAATTAAGAATGGTCTGTCTTTTGGAAAACCTCAACTGTGATTGGTAGATGTAAGAATTTAGGGGAGGAGAAAATTCCCTTTAAAAGGAACTCAGAAAGGGAGCTGAAGAGATGGACATTCACATTCAGATTCAGATTCAGATTCAGGATTGAGCTGGTGGAGTCAGCTGAGATGAAGCTGGCCTGGTATCACTAGAATCCTTGCTTAGACAGATCTTGTGGTGAGTGATTAAGGACTGACTGATCTTTCACTTAAGGCTTAGACCTTTGTTGGCCAGGGCTGCCCTGGGCTGGGCTATCCTTTTCTCTCTTTCTCTCCTTTTTTTAAATTCCTCATTTGTATTAATTAAAATTCTCTATAAAAACTAGTTGACTTGGATATATATTTAATAATTGGGAATTTTCCCCTGGCGACCACCTTATATTTGATTTAAAACAAGACACTGGCTTGAAACCATATTTTCTGCGGTCACAATTTAAGCCAGCCACTCTTATATCTGCCACAATTTATGTCTTCCACTATTTTAATTATTACACATGGCAGCAAAGGAAAGTAATAACTGTTGTAGGGGGTGTGGCAAAATTGGGACATTAATGCATTGCTGCTGGAGTTGTGAATTGATCCAAACATTCTAAATGGCAATTTGGAACTATGCCCAAAGGGTGTTAAAAGACTGCCTTCCCTTTGATCCAGCCATAGCACTGTTGGGTTTGTACCACAAAGAGATAATAAGGAAAAAGACTTATACCAAAATATTTATAGTGTAAGGATAATTTTAGTGTTTTGACTTAAAATCTAAATAATTGGTTGCCAGGGATGATTCCCAAATAAAATACCCAAATCAGCTGGGAATTATGGAGATTTAATTAATATAGAGACAAGGAATTAAGGAAAGGAAAGGAGAGGAGAGAGAGAGAGAATTAATTTAAACTGCTCTGGTTCAGGCTGAACCAGGCAGTAGTTAAAGGCCTTGGCCAAAGTGGCCTCCCTGAGCCTAAGGGTAAGGGAGTCAGTCTTATCACTCACCACGAGACCATGTCCAAGCTAGGTTCCAGTCCTCCACTGAACTCAATCTCCTGAACTGAGTTCAGAATCATCCACTCCGAAAGGAATTGCCTGAACTGACTTTTTATCCCTCCTTTTAAAGAAAATTTTCTCTTATGTCACCTCACCTAAATTTTCATGTCTACCAATCACAGTAGATGCTTTTTTTCCAGGACTGCCCATTCTTAGTCCTCACCACTCTTTAGTTCTCACCTTCTCTGGTTAGATTATATCTTCTGAGTACTTCACACTTCTTTGTTAAGCTTGCCTTTTGTGAGTTACTTGACCTTTTTTGTGATTAATTTAACCTTTACAGGTACTTAACACCTTTTTGTATTAGATCTAAAAATAGACCTAGCTTAAGGTTCTAGCTTCACTATAAGGTATGAGTTAAGTACCTTCATTGTTCAATCAGGAGTTTACAACTTTATCTTCCCCTAAAGTATGTCTAAGTATGAGTGGAGTAATGTAAAGTCCCCAAGACATTCCTGATTATTTAGACCAAGTATCTCCATTGTTACAATAAGGAAATAGCTAAATCAAATCTTTCTAAAGTACAGTCTGAGTAGTTTTTAAGATTCACAATAGCCATGTTCTTTGTGGTGGCAAAAAAAATTGGAAAATGAGGGGATGCCCTTTGATTGGGGAATGGCTGAACAAATTGTGGTATCTGTTGGTGATGGAATACTATTGTGCTGAAAGGAATGATGAACTGGAGGAATTCCATGTGAACTAGAACAATCTCTAGGAATTGATGCAGAGTGAAAGGAGCAGAACCAGGAGAACATTATACACAGAGACTTATACACTGTGGCACAATCAACTGTAATGGACTTCTCTACTAGCAGCAATGCAATGATCCAGGACAATTCTGAGAGACTTGGGAGAAAGAACACCATCCACATTCAGAGAAAGAACTGTGGGAATAGAAAGACAGAAGAAAAACAACTGCTTGATCACAGGGGTTGATGGGGATATGATTGGGGAATATAGACTCTAAATGATCACCCTAGTGCAAATATCAATAATATGGAAATAAGTCTTGATCAATGACACATGTAAAACCCAGTGGAATTGTGCATCAGCTATGGGAGGGGATGGGGAAGGGGAGGGAAAGAACATGAATCTTGTAACCATGGAAAAATATTCAAAATTAATTAAATAAAATTTTCTAAATTAAAACAAAACAAAACATTCCTGTACCTCTCTAACAGTTTTCTATCTTTCTTTTACTTTGAGCTCCCCAATTCCTTTCTGGTCTTATTCTCTTCACTAATTGTAATAGAAGCCTATTGTGGTTTATATTTTTTGTGAGTTTATTCCATTTTGCCAATTAACATATTTTCATATTAATTTCTGGTGGGAATTGAAAAATTAATAAAGTTATATTTCTTCAAAATATTATGTAGTTTATATTTTTGTGTTATTGCTTTATTTATTTCTTTTTCACTTATTCCTGTCTGCCCCACACTACAGATATTAGGATAAAGAGAGAATGGCTGTAATGTACTTTGAGAACATTAAGCTAAAATAAGAAATCCCAAAGTTCTTTATTTTATAGGTATTACCAGGAATGATTCTTATGACCTGTTTCCATGGTGATGACAAGAGTACTGGATGAGTCAAACCCAAGATAGAAATAAAAAGAAAGATTTAATTTAGTCTGATCACTAACATAACTCAAGTTAGTCACCCAGAGGGATAGAGCGCTCTGGGACACTCATCCCACACACTCCTGGTGTAGTCTATTTGAGAAAAGCCATATTCTATATAACCCTTTATTCACATTGCCACACAGTGGGATTACCAGATCTCCCTTTGTGTGAGTAAACATTATGTATAAAAGAGAGCCTTACTCAAACCTCAGAAGGTAGATCTTGAGCTTAACTATTTGCTTTGTGATAAAAGTAGAACTATGACAACTATAGTTTTAAAAAAAATGTGCTAATTTAACTTCTGTCTATTGTCCAGGGTAGTGCTGAGAACGTGGCCATATATATCATATATATATTTCCTCTCTCTGGAGCTGGCATTACTGGCCTGATGAAAGGGAGGTTTCTAAGATTGAGTTTTCTAATGTAAAGAAGAGAAAGGTCATGAGTGAAGTTCATGTAAATGAAATATGATTATAGGTGCAGACCAGGGGTTGGGAAGTTACAGGACGAGTTACCTGGATGAGTAGCCTGTTGGAATGGGCTGCTTCCCTATATTTTTCTTCCTGCTTTGTCTCCTATTAGGAGCTTAAGCAGATTGTGATGCTCATATCATGTTTGTTGCCTTCCCTTTCCCCCCCAAAAAGATCTTAGGACCTTAAGGCCCTAAGATAAGGGATCTTTGGGTATTTTGGGAAAGAGTCAGATGAACAATGATGCTTACTTAGGTCTGTAATGGAGCCAGGTCACAGTGAGCACAGGAAGTAAAGGCCAATGAACATAGACCCCCAAGAAAACTAGAAAAGAGATCAGAGTAGCATTTCATCTCTCCCCACTACCCACTGAAATAGAAAACCATATAAGTACAAAATAAGTACTTAATTTTTTCAGTCATACATTTATTTTTATTCAGTCCTCCTGTATCTAGGGTTAGGGTTTCCCAAGAGACTGATGATACTTATGGCTTAAGACATTGTTGTAATGGCAGGGGTCAACAGGGATTTGGGGGAAATTAGAGAAAAGCCTAAGAGAGATTTTGGGCTGTTACAATCCTCCTAGGTAGTTGAGATTTAAGAGAAACCTTTCCTCTAAAAATGAAAAGAAAAAAAAAACACAAGAAGATAAAAAGAATGAGAAAACTGAAATTGTTGGAAGAGGATGGAAACTCACTTTAGGCCTAGAAAACTTGGAGACATTTTTGATTCTACCATAGACCTCTGGGTGAGGGAGAGGCAGGGGTATGTGTGTGTATGTAGTGGGAGGACAGAGATGAACACAAAATTTAGCAAGAGAGATGATGAACCTGCAGACCGATTAGAGAGATGGGCTATATCTGATGGTAGAAAGAGAAGATCTGGGGTACTCAACCACATCTGAATATGATTGACAGTTCCAATATGCATCGTAAGCTACCTAGAGCCCACCAAAGGTGTCTGACTGAATGCAGCCTGAGCTAGCTCAAGGAGCTAGTCTCTTTCCCAGCAGCTGCTCTCTTCTCTTTTTTCCTTTCCTGGCTAGATACTGATCCTTCCCCACCCTCCTCATTTCCACCCCTGCCTAAGGGATCCCAGAATCATTCCTCCCCTCTAAAAACTTAGGTTTACTCTCCACTTCCCAGTGGTGGAGCTAGTCCTTTCCAAGCTTGGTGGCAAATACACTGATCTACCCTAAGGAACAACTGGGTCTCATCATCTACCCTGCCACTGAACTCAGTATCTTCAGAAATTTCCATTTACCTTGCAGCGGAAGCCTCCTATAAATAATATCTTCCCAAGAGGATGAGGTCCTTTGGAACAGAGACTGCCTTTTCCTATTTAGAGCTAACATAGTATTAGGTACATAGTAAGTATTTAATAAATATTTTAGTCATATAGTAATTTATTCATTCAATATTTCTGTGTTTAAAGAATGCTATTCACCTCCAGAGAAAGAACTGTTGGAGTAGGAATGCAGATGAAAGCAGATGATTTTTCACTTGTTTATTTGGGTATATGTGTTGGGGTTTTTATTTAATAAGATTATTCACTTACAAAAATGAACAATATGGAAATTAAAAAATATTCCTGTGTCTAGGGTTAGAGTTTCCCAAGACACTGATGGCTTAATAGATACTGTAATAATGGCAGGGATCAGCAGGGATTTGGAGGAGAATAGAAAAATGCAGAGAGATTTTTGAATTATCAAGGGATTTATGAGGTTGTTGTCCCAGGATTCCCTGTCCCTTCTTTATGCAGTTTTTCTGCCTACGTCCTATCTGTCCATTATATAAAAGTTGAGGTTACTTTTGAAGTTGCTGTATAAGATTTGGGAGTGCACTGGGGACAGAAAAAGGACCCCAGGTTCAAAAATGAAGGAGGGATTCAGTGAAAGAATGTACATTCTAGAGAGAAGTAGCAGACACTGAAGGTGCTCTGAATGCTGCTTTGTGGGAAAGAGTGAAACAAGGAATATAACTACATGAGTGTAGATAAAGCCCAAATAACACTGTAGTGCTTAGAGGTCCACAAAAGGAAAGCATCCCAGTTAATGTAGTGAAAATATTTATTGGGGCAGAGTCCTGGAGAATGGAAACCCTTTTAAAGTTTTGCTCAGAGCCTTGGAACCTAAATATAAGTAGGAGAATTTTGGAGGTAGAAAAAAGCAGCATAGGCTATATGTAGGAATCTTTAGGATAGGAAGGCTTCCAAATGAAAAGTCTTTTGGAATGTGAGAAAAAGCATGGAAACTCTAGGATTCCTTTGGATACTAATCCTGTCAGCCAAAACCTTAGAGATATTTTCTCTTTTGGATAGTAGAGTCTCTTTATAGGGAATAATTGAACCCTACATAGAAGACAGAAAAGGAGGGGAAGAGAAACTTGAGATTGAGGAGGAGCAAGTGTTATCTTTGACTTCCATAGCAATGAGGAACAGCAACCCCGGATCCAAATGTGAAGCAAAGAGTGAATTTCCAGTTAGCTTGTTCTACAAAATCTGGTTAATTGATGCTATCTCCTGGAATAGAATCTAAAACTCATTTCATCTCTTCCCCAACTTTCTTAGAGAACTTTCATGGACGTATAGTATAAAACTCTGAATCAACATAATTTTTATGGATGTATTCCTTACTGAATAAGAATACAAATTCTTCTATGCCTCATAACCCTGTCTTTGGTAAAATTTCTGCTCTGATTTCCATTTCCCCAATAGAACTACTATCCTGTCGGGTATTCTATGAGTGAATGATAAATATTTACTGAATTGAGTAAAATGAGTAAGACAAACAATGAGAAAAAAATAGTACAAGTCAACACCTTTGGGGTTTGGTGCAATAGCTAGATCTATTTCTTACATGGTAGCTAAAACTGGGGAAGAATTCCTGGATTTGACTTGTTTGGAATTTTCTTGCTTTGGATATAAGAATTCTGAGTTGAGCCTTATCATAAAATTAAGAAGGCAAGAATTTGCTCCTTGTGTTGTTTTTAAACTCCCTCAGGTGGCTAATCCATGGCATTGCTACCCTTTTTCTATACCCTCCAAGGGTATAGGCACCCCAGGATCCCTTATCCCATAGGAGACATTTAAATCAAAGAGGTTATTCTGGGAAAGCTTAAGAAGCTACATGGGAAATAAAAAATGGTCATGTAGAATGCTTACAGATTCCTGGTAAGGAGATGAGAAAATCCAACTAGGGACACAGCATCCCAACTGGCAAAGAAAAAAGAAAACATTGTTCATTATTGTATAATAATCAGGGTAGGGAGTTTCAATTTTGTCTTTGTATCCCCAGAATATAGTGGGTTAGTGCCTGGCATATAGTAGATGTTTCATAAGTTTGTTGATCAATTGATTGATACCTCTAAGTCTATAAATGCTTTCCTTCAACTGTATCTTGTTATCAGGGATATGATGAGCATAGAGGTGCATTATCTAGACTCTAGAATAAAGGGAAATTATGGCAGGAAAGTCCAAGATAGATAGGCCTAAGAAAAATTCTGTGTGAATTTCTCTTAGTGAAAAGTGAACTTGTGAAAGAATGATTCTAGAACACTTACTCTTTTTTATTTTTTGTTAAACCCTCACCTTCCATCTTGGAATCAATACTGTGTATTAGTTCCGAGGCAGAAGATTGGTCAGAGCTAAGCAATGAGGGTTAAGTGACTTGCTAGGAAGTGTCTGAGGCCATATTTGAACCCAGGACCTCCCATCTCTGGACCTGACTTTCAATTTACTGAGCCACTCAGCTGCCCCTGATACCTACTCTTTATGACTATTTTGAGGATCAAATGAGATAACATACATAAAACACTTAGTTGACTTAGTGTTAAAACACTTAGTTAAAGTGCTAGAAAGCCACTGAAGTCATAGGACATTGATGGCCACAGTATGGGAGCAATGCTTAGGAAGTGGTCATCTTATTCCCAGAGATCTGAATGGGAATGGAGGAAGTCAGAGAAGGACAATAGGTCTCAGTGGTCCTTAGAGGAGTTAGGTGGGATAGAAACATAGATCCTGGGAACAAACAATTCTTCCCACCAGCTTTCTTGGCAATAGAGCAGGCCAGCACAGGAAGTGGGAACAGAAGGGAGAAGCATCAATTTGTGGGGCAGAGAGCCCAGTCAGTAGGATCATATCATAGTTTACCCTGGATGGCCTGAGGCAAAGACCCCAGAATTAAGAACTCTTGAAAGTAAACTCTTTCAGGTCTTCTCAAAAATATAGGATAGATTCTAGAAGAATTAATTTGGGGTTTGTCCTAGGTTTAAGACCTAGAATTATGGATTCTCAATAGGCCATATTGAATTCTGCCCAATTTGGTGAAATCAGAAAGTAATGGAAATGTAGAAGAGAAAGCAGGACATAGGTCATGAGCCCTTAGTGATACCTTTAAGGAATGCCCATCAGCCATTTCCTGCTGGCCTTGGAGGCCCTCTGGAAATACTTAAAATTTTAAAGGCTGCCAGAGTTAGTAAGTATGATCTTTTCCAACTCTGTGTGCTTGACTTTTTCAACAGAAAAGATTAAATTCTCTTCTCTGGGTAGGTCCCCTCCCATCCCTTACCGATACTATCTTTTCTATGACCTTTCATGGTGCTAATGAGTCCTAGGCATGACTCCTTCAGCAGAATCTACATCTACAAATTCTCTTTCATCTCTAGCCAACGTAGGGTGCCACTCACTGCACGACGGTCCCTGTGTGATGCCACATTCCATTGTCTGCCTTACTCATGAACTTCATGAAAATGAAAGGCAGAAATAACCAGTCAGACTTTCCCTTGCTATCCTTCAGGTCATGCCAGATTTATTGTTCCCCAGGACAAGCCCTGAAATTTTTAGTGATCAAATACAGGCTAGTGGGGGTAAATAAACATTTATTCTTTCTGGGTTTTTTTTTTCTTTCCTGAAAGATTTACAGGGTCAATATTTCCTTTTGAGGGGTTGCATGAGAACCAGAAGGGAAATGTATATATGAGCAATATCTGTACTCATGTAGCCCTGAATGGAAGTTCAAGGTTGTCCATCCAAGAAGTAGCATTCCATGGGGACCCAGAGCACAAACCCAAATAGAAGCAAGAAAATACATCTATTTTTAGTTAATTTTTATGATAATCTCAACTATAATTCTTAGTCTCTTGGCTAAAACCAATTGCTTTTTCCAATTTAAAAAAACCCAGTCCTCCTTGATATACTTAATACTCTCAACTTTCATAACAATGCTTTTTGGACATATTTCAGACTTTTTATCTCAGTTTCTTCTTCCTCTAATTACCTGAAAGTAATTAAAAAATCAGAAGTGCAGAAGAGAAAGCAGAACATAGAAAATGATTCTTTAGCAATACCCTAAAGAATATCCTCAACCAATTCCTGTCAAACTTGGGGATTCTCTTGAAATTCTTAATATTCTCACTGAGGCCCAGAGGCTGTCAAATTGGTACAGTTTTCCTTAGGATGCCAAAAACTCTATGTGCTTTGCTTTAATGGTTCCCAGCAGGAAAGTTTAAATTCTCTCCTTTAGGTAGAGAACAACTTTCTATAGATTATAACAACTCTATGTACTTGGCTTTAATGGTTTAATGTAGTTAAAGGCTCTCTAAGGGAGCTTATCTGCTTAAACAGTTTAAAGTATTCCCTGTATGCCTCATGGCTCTCGAGTCAACATCTCTAACTTTGCTTTCTCACCATTAATGGTATATCCTGGGATATAGCATAGAACATGCCCGCTTGGATATTTAAAATTTGGCTTGCTCCATGGAGAGCATGTTATTTTTTCTTCTTAATTCCTATTTGCCAAACAGTGTCCTGTATTGTGTGTGCTTCAGTGTGTGCTAAGGATGCCCTTTATATTGTGTTATAAGAAAAGTAGAACAGGAGGTTTTCAGAAAAACCGATAGACTTATATGAACTGATGCAGAGTAAAGTGAGAAGAAGCAGGGGAATCCTATACACAATAACAGCCAATTTCAAGAGACTTAGCTATTCTTAGCAATACAAAGATCCAAGGCAGTTCTAAAGGACTCATGGGAAAAAAAATGCTATCCACCTCCAGAGAAAGAACTGATAGAGTCTGAATGCAGATCAAAGCATACTATACTTATTTATTTATCTGTTTGTTTGTTTTGTGTTTTCTTTCACAACATAAACAATATGGAAATATGTTTTGCATGCCTGCACATACATAACCTATATCAAATTGTTTGCTTTCTCTATGAGGGGGGAGGGCAAGAGGAGAATTTCAAACTCAAATTAAAAAAAAAACAAATGTTAAAAATAATTTTTACTTATAATTGGGAAAAAATAAATTGATCAAGGCAAAGAAAAGAAAAGAAAAAATCAGGGATGTCACATGCTAAAGAAAAAAATCATCTCTTAATTTTATCATTGTTGGTAGTAGCTCAACATCTCTGTTCAGCAGGCTTTGAAAAATAGAGCCATTTTAAACTCTCTTTTCTAAATTCATAGTCAGTCTATCATTACATTGTGCACTTGTTTCCTCAGAACTTCCCTTAGATTGCTTCCTAATCTGGACATTTCATCTCTCCATTCAGAAAGCTTCTGTGTCTCTTCGCTTTTAGGATAAATAAAAACATTTCTCTTTGACATTTAAAGACCTTCACGCTCTGACTGCAGCTTATATTTCCAGGCTGATTGCACATTATAACCCTCACATATTCTATTTTTTTTTCCAGCTAGAATAGCCTGCTTGCCATCTTCTGTGGGTGACATTCCATCTCTGTCCCAATGGACAGACTATCCTCCATGCCTAGAGTACTCTCTCCTTACCATTGCTTCTTGGACTATTTAGCTCTCTTTTTAAGACTCTTTGGGAGTAGGCACCATTTCATTTTCATCTTTTTCTAGAGTCTAGCACAATGTCTGGCCCATTTCAGGTTCTCTGTAAATGTTTGTTGATTGAATGTTTTGCATTCCCATTGCTCAGCATAATTCCTGGTACGTGGTAGCTGCCTAACTCTTGTTAAATTCAAATATATGGGGAACAATGGGGAACAATGCACTAACTTTATATGTGTACCAGGACTGACCAATGAGCCCAGGTTTTATAAGGATATACAGACTGCTAATGATGCAATTCCCTATGTGGAATTTCCCTGAGAGCTGTGATGAGATGTCATGGAAGCGCCTGGGAAAGACTGTGGCATGTGTGGACGTTTTTAAAACGGGTTTTGATCTGGTAAGGAAGAACCTTCTTGACTGGCTGGGAGTTCTTTCCAAAGGTCTGGACTGACTTTCTAGAGGATTTTCTATGAGGCAGCTCTAAAGGGGGAGGTGTCAGGCTCTCCCTCCCATGTGGGCTGGCATGAGGCTTTGTGACAGTGGGCCTTAGTTCTTTGCTCAGAGTTTGTTCTTTTGTTTTAAGTGGAGGACAGGATCTGGAAGGCTACAATCTTGTGAGTTTCAGAAGGTCAGGAGAATGAATCACTTGAGGTCCAGGAGTTGAGAATAATTCTGGTTTGGCAGCCAGCCCTGAGGCTGGTCCCTACTCCCAAAGAGCCCTGAAGAGAGAGCTAAGAGCTCCAAGAAGCAATGGTAAGGGAAGAGCATGCTAGGCATGCCCATTGGTACAGAGGTGGAATGTCACTCAGAGGGGACAGTAAGCAGGCTATTCTGACTGGAAAAAATGTCATGTCTTTAGACACTGGAATGGGAATGGAAATGGAAAACGGAAAAGAGGCCTTCAGGACCTAGCCTAACTGTAGCTGAAACACAGACTCCACTGGCAGTGATGGTACAAAGGACATGAACATAGTGGGACCAGTGATATGTAGAAACTGTCTTAAGTCTGAGCCCTCTTTCTAGAGCTGTGATGGTGAACCTATGACACATATTAACACTGACACACATAGCCATTTTCCATGACATGTGGCTGCATGCCGGCTCGGCATGCCTTGGGGCCCAGGAGTCGCCAGGGAGTCTCCACCAAAGATAAGTGTAGGTAGACTAGATCAGTGATATCACATTCAAATAGAATCAGGGGCCATTACATTGTATGTAAGATTCCTATAGATGGCATATGGACTTAGAAAACCATATATTAATATTATCTATATTTTATAGTATTTTTATTTTATTAAATGCTTCCTAATTACATTTTAAACTTGTTCAGGCTCCACTTAGGATTGTTGTGAGCCACATGTTGCCTGTAGTCTGCCTACTGGACATCTCTGGACCAAATGATTTCTAAGGCCTCTTCCAACTCTAAAAATTCTAGGATTCTATAAAAATGAAGAACTGGGGAAACTGAGAGAACTATAGCTATAAAGTTGGGGACAGATACTTAGGGTATCTCCTTGTATAAGCCTCTCTACCAAGTACCACCAATATATTCCTCCCCCACCCCAAGTGAAAGAAGTTTGCAGGCAAAACCCCCCTGGGCTCAGAGAGAAGCCCTGAATAGCACTGATGTGACATTAGAAGAGGACTTTATTCCAGGGCTGGGAAGTTCAGGAAAGCTCCTAGGGCCACCATAGGATGTATGCTGGTGGGTCATGCTAGATAGGGAAAATGGTGGTGGGAGAAGGGACATTAGAATGGGGATTTAGCTGAGGACAACTTCATTGGGAAATCTGGTGGTGAGTGAGGCTAAGGTTATAAGATCTGGAAAAATTCCATTAGGAAATTGATGCTCAATGTAATTAAGTGACTTATCCGAAACAATATGTATTCAAAACTTGTCTCCAAATAAATCAGTCGACAGACTCTGATGAAATGTGTGCTACACTGTGCTAGGCACTGGTGATACAAATGCAAAAATGAGTCTTATCCCTGCCTCTAAGGAGCTTATAGTCTATTTTGTTGTTGAGTTGTTTCAGTCATGTCTAACTTTGTGTCCCCATTTGGGATTTTCCTGGTAGAGATACTGGAGCAGTTTGCCATTTCCTTCTCCTGTTCATTTTACAGATGAGGAAACTAAGGCAAGGTTAAGTGACTTGCTCAGGGTCACACATTTAGTAAGTATCTAACATCACATTTGAACTCAGGTCCTCCTGGCTCTAGGCCCAGTGATCTATCCACATTCTATTACTGATCTCCAAACCTAATACTTTTTCCTCCTCAGCACATTGGAAGCTCTATACTGCAAAAAACACCATATATATATATATATTACAACTTCTCCTACTACTATTATTCTCATCTCCGACTTCTATGGATGTTGCCATCACATGGGTCACAGGTTGATCGCAGGAAGGAGTAGAGAAAGAAATCATAATTAGTCTGTTATTCCATCAAATGCATCTGACAGTAGCCTCACTAAGCCTGGCTAAGGGTGACTGTTAATTCAGTTCCATTGCCCTTTTTCTCAGGTTCAGGAGGCAAAATGATGAACTCCTCTATGGAATGTTGTAAATTCTAAGTTCTTTCCTACATATTAATACTGCTCCCTCTTTCTGTCTCTTTCTCTCCCTCTTCTCTGTCTCTCTCTCTTTGTATTTCCCTCTCCCTGTCTCTCTCTGTCTCTCTCCCTTTCTTCCCTCTTCTTTGTTTCTCCCTTTGCTCTCTCTCTCTCCCTCACTCTCTGTCTCTTTTTCTGTCTGTCTGTCTGCCTGTCTCTCTCTCCCTTACGTTCTTAGTATGGGTTCTGAGACAGAAGAGTGGTAAGAGACAATTGGGGTTCAGTGACTTGGCCAGGGTCACATGGCTATGAAGTGTCAGAGGCTAGATTTGAATCAAGGTCCTCCTACCTCCAGGCCTGGTGCTCTATCCACTGTGCTACCGATCTGCCCCATCAGTTTTATCTTAGATGTAGGGGAAACAATGTTCAGAAATGAGCCCATAGCACATCCTATATTGCCTGCAAGGGGACCTGGAGTCAGGGTCTGGCTTGGGGACTGAGGTCATGGGAGTGAGGGGCATCTTGGAATATTTTAGGAGAACCATAGGAACTGGCAAGCTTAGTCAGCACTCCCAGGAACCCCAGGCATGTCTGGCCCTTCATATAGACTGGGAAAGATCATTAAGAGTCAGAGGGAAAAATGGGATTGTGTTGGACAGGATCAAGATGGAAGGGAGCATCAGGAGGGTTCAGCATGAGGATTAGGGAAGGAGATTATGTTCTGTAGACAATCATGAGTACATCCAAGATGGGGGTTTGGGGGCTTGAGATTACTAGTAAAGTCACTGGTCTCAGGAGGACTGTCAATAGTAGGTAGCAAGTAATTCAAATAGAGAAAATAAGTTTATTCCCCCTTAAATAGCTCCTAAACGCCATGCTTTTAATACTATACCACACTACCTCCTGGTTAGGCAACTTGTTCATTCCTTGACCTTACCCTTGCCCTCCCCCAGTTCCTCCACCAACTTCCTGGGAGGATTAAGTCTGAATGTGACATCCTGGGTGGGACAGTGGGAGCCTATAGAGGATAATTATATAGAAGCAAAAATGGTGCTTACTCAGTTCTGCCATGGAGTTGGGGAAATCCAGTCCAGATAGCAGAATTTCAAAGAAATGGAATGCCCATGCATAACCAAGAAAGAAAATTGAGTTAGGATATGATTTATTTATTTACTTAAAATTTTTATTTATTTATTTTTTGAATTGAGAAATTTTAATTAATTAATTTAGAATATGTTTTTGTGGTTACATGATTCACGTTTTTTCCCTCTTCCCTCCCTCCATCCTCCTAGTCAATGGGCAATAGAATATGAATTTATAAAGTGTTCTCACCCCTGCCTGAGTGGTAACTAATCAGAGACACATAAAATAGGTTGTGGGATCACCCCTCCTCCCACCCAGATTGTTTTCTGGGATGAATGAATAAGTGGTTTAGAGACTGTGTGGAGACTATGGGCCTTTGTAACAGGGACAGGACCCAGGCTTGTGGCCCTAAAACCCAGCAGCAATTATTCTGAATACATGTCCAAGCCATTGAGGAGGAGGGAATTGTGTGATCGCCTTGTGGGGAAAGGCAAACAACAGATACTATTCTTTCCCTTTTGGTGCCTTCTAGGTCATATATTATGATCAAGGCACAGGAGGGATAGATTTGGGGGCTAAGGCATGATTTTCTTCAATTTTAGAACAAACCCTAGTCAGGGCTTTTCACTAATGTTAACATCCCTCAAGGAATAATGCCTTCCTATATTAATGGTGCATAAGAAGGGGAAATCCTCACCCCCAGCTGCCCTGCGAATAACCCAGCACTAGGGATGGTGTCAGAAGGAGTCCGTATTAGATTGGTTGTATTTCAAACCAGAGTAGAGAAATGGAGAGAACATGGTTAGGTTGTTCCTTAATATAATTTTTTGCTGAAACTGATACTCTCTTTGCTACATGGGAATACTTCTCACCTGTATCTTTCTTGCCACAGAAGAGATAGAGATGGGTGTCCAGGTCCTAGCAGGAAGAAGAGGAAAAAATTAGTTGTGGCTCTGTATTCCACTGGGATGATTATTAGTAAACCTAAGGAGACATGGAACCCACTGGTCAACTGTGTTTGCATCCCTCAGATATGGGGTAAATAGTTTATCCAGTTAAGAATACTTACAGGGTGTTCAATGTGTGTGGAGAGCCTGAAGGCTGGTAAGTAGGGAAACATCCTCCTACATGAAGGACTTGAGGAATCAAATATGCCAAGGCTAGCAACAGAAGAAGAAAGGATTATGTGCCTGCGACCTCCAAAGAGTTGCTATTGGCATTTGGTACCAAAGCCCAGTTTCTCCAGATAGAATATAAAGTCCTTGAAGGCAGGGACTGTTTTGATTTCATTTTAATATTAATGTCTAGTGTAATGGGGCTCTTCTTTGCTTTTGGAAGTCTTTAGACTTAGGAACAAATCAGAGGACTGTCAATACTTGAGTCTTGTTTTCTAGACCTTCAGGAATAAAAACTCTCCTATTAGTGCCATCTAGTCTAGTTTATTTGGGAAGTTCTGAAAGCAATTTCTGGATCTAAGAGTGAAGGAAATGGAATTAAACAAAAATGCAATTAAACATTACAAATACCACATGGTTAACAATAAACTGACTTGGATAAATCATTAAATCCCAGTGGGCTTCATTTTTTCCCCCTCTTTAAAATTCAGGAGTTGGGCTGGGTGATCTCTTAGGTTCTTTCCAATTCATAGTTCTATGTAGCTCCATGAAAACCTTCAAGATAATATCAGAGATATATAGGCTGTCTGGGAACTACTTTAGGAGAGATAAAATAACCTGTTTTTCAGGCTGAGCTTGGAGAATTTCTTTCAACTTGAGGATTCATGCACTGAAATGGAAGTGAATTTGGTAACCAATTTACAATAGTGGGTAGATTTTTTTTAAACCCTTATCTTCCATCTTAGAATTGATACTAAGCATTGGTTCCAAGGCAGAAGAATAGTAAGGGCTAAGCAATGGGGATTAAGTGACATGTCCAGGATCACTAGAAAGTATCTGAGACCAGATATGAACCCAGAATGCATCATTTCCATACCTGGCACTCTATCTAACTAAGCCTCCTAGCTGCCTCAATAGGTAGTTCTTTTCAAAGTCTTCTCTTGCAAAGAACACTCTGGATAGTAAACTAATGGTTATGAATTTGGAAAATCTTATTTCAGTACCTGACATTTAATAAGTGTTTATTAGTTATGACGAAGATGGTGATGACAATGCTAGCAGATAAAATAAAGGGAGGCTAATTAAGACAGCAATTCCAACCATCTGACTGAGGAACCAAGGTGAACGTTTTATCTCTAGGAAATGTTATGAGCAGGATAGATTCTTACCTCCAATTTCAGTGGTGATGGAAACAGTGTTCAGAAGTTCACAGACACCAATTCCAGGCAGGGAAAAAGCATAGTTACTAAATACTAGAAATGTTGTTTTTTCGATCATTCATTTGTGAAATAGTCATCTCATCAGCATCCAACTCTTGTCATACTTAGACCCCTTGGGTTTTGAGCCTCCTGTCCCTACATGGTCTCCTAGCATTTGACCAACTCTCATATAAACCCACATTTATTAAATACCATGAAACATACAAAAAAGTGTGATTGTGTAGGAAGAATAACTACTTGACTTTGAGTTAAAATATATGAGTTTGCATTCCAATCCTAGTTTTGCTATTTATTGTGTGACTTTAGGTGAGGTACTTCTTTTTATTGGGCCTCAGCATCCCCATTTATAAGGTGAGAGGTTTGGATTAGATGATCTCTAAGATTCCTTCCAATTCTAACATTTTTTGTTATTTTTCTGTGATTTCTAAGAGGAGTGGAGGTGAGGGAAGGGTACAGAAAAGGAGGTGAGAACACCCCCAAAATGAAATTAGCCTGTTTACAATTTTCCCCAGGAATCTGCTGAAAGGTCCATTTGCCAATTAGGATGTCAATGTCTATGCTGAAAGAATAGCTAGGATTAATTTCCCCAGATATACTTTACACTTGTTCACAGATGAAATCCACTTGCCATTTCCAATCCACTCATACCATTCTGTTTACTATCTCTTCTTCAAGTACTGCAAAAATGTTACCTAAACACTAGTTCCAGAATTGGTTCTTGGGTAATTCCATGAGTTCTGGCTCTGGGCTGTCCCTATACTAGGTCAAGGAAATTCTAGTAAAAAAAAAAAAGGTTAGGGGGCAGCTGGGTAGCTCAGTGTATTGAGAGCCAGGCCTAGAGACTGGAGGTCCTAGGTTCAAATCTGACCTCAGACACTTCCCAGCTGTGTGACCCTGGGCAAGTCACTTGACCCCCATTGCCTAGCCCTTACCACTCTTCTGCCTTGGAGCCAATACACAGTATTGACTCCAAGACAGAAGGTAAGGGTTTAAAAAAAAAAAAAAGGTTGGTCTTTGAGGAAAAATACATGGATTTGACTCCTAAGTCTGCTACTCATTGGATGATTCTTCATCTGATAAATAGGGAGAATTATGCTACCTATTTCATAAGGTTGTTATGAAAAAAACACTGAAAACATTATATAGATATGTTATTATTATCTTTGGCCTTTGTCTAAATCATTTGTGACAAAACTGTTTCTCTACCCCAATGTGATGGTAATTCATTTTTCTTTCTCTCTTTCTTTTTCTCTTCCTTCCTTCCTTCCTTCCTTCCTTCCTTCCTTCCTTCCTTCCTTCCTTCCTTCTTTCCTTCCTTCCTTCCTTCCTTCCTTCCTTCCTTCCTTCCTTCCTTCCTTCCTTCCTTCCTTCCTTCTTTCCTTCCTTCCTTCCTTCCTTCCTTCCTTCCTTCCTTCCTTCCTTCCTTCCTTCCTTCCTTCCTCCCTCCCTCCCTCCTTCCTTCCTTCCTTCCTTCCTTTCCTCCCTCCCTCCCTTCTTCCTTCCTTCCTTTCCTCCCTTCCTCTCTTTCTTCCTTCCTTCCCTCCCTCCCTCCTTTCTTTCTTCTCATGAATCAGCTTCTACCAGCCTGTTAAATTTTCAGCGTGAGCATTTTCACTTAAAAATAGGTAAAATGCTACATATTAGGATTTGCTTTATTGTTTTGATTAATTTTCTAGATTTAAGAAAGTGATGGAGAAAATATTAATAATGTTATATTAAACTTTTTTTAACCCCCATCATCTGTCCTAGCAACAACTCTAAGACAGAGAAGGGCAAGAGCTAGGCAAATGGAGTTAAGTGACTTGCTCAGAGTTACCCAGCAAGGAAGGTTTCTAAGGCCAGATTTGAACCTACATCCTCCAGATTCCAGGCCTGGCACTCTATGCACTGAGCCACCTACCTACTTCCAGATGAACTTAAAAATGTGTCTTGTGTACATTTCTTTTTTTTTAAGAGCACCATTGGTAAACATTTATCAGCACACTCCATAATTTTATCCTATTCCCGAGCAGGAGTATTTATTTAAACTAATCCCACATCCCAGGCTGAAGATGACTAAATATAAAAGAAAGATAGTTACATCCTTGTGAAGTGACATCTTCCAGAAGTAATGATAGGGCCAACAGGAAACCCAGAGTCTTCATCCTAGGAACAGAGATCATTAGAGCTGACAATTGTATGAGGACTGAGATTCCTCAAAAGAAGTTATGCTTTCTTCTGCATCTGATTCCAACTGTTCTTTCTCTGGAGGTGGATAGAATTCTTTGTCATAAGTCCTTCAGAATTGTCCTAGATCATTGTATCACTGAGAGTAGTTAAGTCTTTTACAGTTGATCATTCCACAACATTTCAGTTACTGTGTATAATGCTCTCCTGGTTCTGCTTATTTCACTCTGTATCAGTTCATGCAGGTCTTTCCAGCTTTTTCTGAAATCATTCTGTTCATCACCTCACAATAATATCCCATCACCATCACATACCCCAATTTGTTCTGCTAGTCCCTAATTGATGGATGACCCATCAGTTTCCAATTCTTTGCCACCACACAAAGAGCTACTATAAATATTTTTGTGCAAACAGACCCTTTCCCTCTTTTTATGATCTCTTTGGTATATAGACTAAGGTATTACTGGATCAAAGGGTATGCACAGTTTTATAGCTGTACCCTTTGGGTATAGTTCCAAATTGTGGTAGGAAATCTTTTTAACTTGTTTTCCCTGTATGCTAGTATGGAAATTTGCTAGACTCTGTTCAAATTCAGGCCTCCCTGCTCTTCTATGAGACTGAGATTGAGTAGGCTTCAAGGACTGTTGCTTCCTCCCAGATGCCTTTGCTTTTTGACCTGAGTCCAAACTATTGCAGCTACAGCCCTGGAATTCACCCAAGTCAGCACCAAGCATGGGACCTGCTCTTTTAGCATTTCCCAATTCTGTGTATTGATCTTTAGCATTCCTGATTCTGTGTATTTATCTCCATGTACCAATTTTTATTGATATTCAAGGAGGACCAACACCTGTGGTGTGAGGGCTTGTGGAGCTCTTTTCAAGGCTGCTCTTCCATCTTTGGCATCCACCTGGCATTCTCACCTGTGATTCTAAGACACTGTAGCTTGCATAGCTGCTACACCCCCAGCAAACCACCTGGGCAGGTAAGTGACAGGCCAATATTCCTGTGAGTTGGGAAGTATCTTCCTTTGCATGTGAAGACTTCCCCTGGGGGACTGAGTGGAGCCTGAGAAAGCCTTTCCTTTCTATATAAATTTAACAACAATTTGCTAAAAGAGAACAAATTGAGTTAGGAAAGATTCTTAACTATTAAGGATCACAATGTCCCTATGCCACAAAGGCAGCTGAATCTGGTGCTGGGGAGCTCTTGGTCAGATATAGAAAATCCCAAAGCCATACACTTCATCCCCAGCCATCGCCAATTGTCTTGACTTTTGTCCTGTCCTCTGGACTGGAATGACTCTGGAAGAGAGAGTGAGGCTGATGACTTTGTGCAACTCTGCCTTTTTTACATCTAATTTTTACACAAGCCAAATCACCCCTTGATGTCATTAGCACTCTTTAAAGATCAAGGACAAACAATACCCTGCCCTCCCCCCATCTCCTTTGTCCAGTTTCTGCTCTGGTTTGCTGTCTAGTCTGGGTCATTGTCTTGCACCTAAATTCTAACTATGAGCCCCTCTTAGTGCCATGAGATAAGGGGTGGGGGGGAGGGGGAGAAAAGAGGTTGTTGCTAGCCTCATTACCTAATTTCCAGTCAATAATTTTATATTAATTTACTTTATATATTCCCCTTGCCCCTCCCCTTTGAGTTTTTCAGCTATAAAAGAACCCTAGGCTGTGATGGGCATTGGGAAGTTTAGTTTTCTGCATTAGGCTGTCTCTGCAATTCCCTAATAAAGATGCCTGGTTTATTTCTAAATTCTGGTCGGCCTCAGTTTACACTACTCATGTCACTGGCTCTAGAGATCACCTACTTGAATATTTTCATTTTTTATTTTTAGTTGAAGAAATGGACCCAGAGAGGGAAAAAACTAGTCCAGGGTCATACAATGAATAAGAAGCAAAACCAAGACCCAGAATGTCACTGCAGGGATTTGTCCTGCATGGGGTAAAGGACCAGGGACCCAAAGACTCAGAATCTCTTCAAAGCATAGACTGATTTAGTATTTTTCTTTCCTTTTAGAAGAGGAGAAAACAGCCAGCCAACTGACTCATTTAAAGCAGAAAGCACTTGGGTCTCTAAGCAAAGTCTGAGAAGGCCTTTCCTTTCTATATTAATTTAGCAACAATTTGGTAAAAGAGAACAAGTTGAGTTAGGAAATATTCTCACCTCACAAGGGTCTTAAATTCATTTAGAGGGGTATGACCACTATGGATTTCTGTCATGCACTTGATAAATGCATTATAGAACTGCGAAGAGTTCTGAGGATAAGGGAAATAAGGGAAGGACAGTGGGAGAAGTCTGGGAGGTTTCATGGAGGAGGTGACATTCGGGTTGGGTTTAGAGTAGGAGTTCTTTACCTCTTTTTGTGCATATCATGATAATCCAATGAAATATATGGACCATTTCCAAAAATAATGTGTTTATAAAAAATTAAATTTTATCTTATTTTTGGTTCAAGTTTTCTTCCACTTCCTCCCCTTCCCCTTCCCTTAACTCATTGAGAGGCAAGAAAAATAAAACCCATTATAAATATATGTAGATATACAAAACAAATTTCCATATTAGCCATGTTCAAAAAAGGCAAGATAAAGAAGTAAAAGAAAATATGCTTCAATCTGTTCTCTGAGTCCATCTGGCTTCTCTTTGGAGGTATATAGCATGTTTCATCATGAATCCTTTGGAATTATGGTATGTCACTGTGTTGATCAAAGTTACTAAGTCTTTTAGTCTTAATTATCTTTCAGTATTATTGTTAATTACTGTATTTAATGTAATGTGGTAATTACTATAAAATTGTTCCCTTGGTTTTGCATCCTTCACTTTCTATCATTTCATACAAGTATTTGAAGGTTTTTCTGAAACCAACTTCTTCATCATTTCTTAATAGCATAATAGTGTTCTCTCATTTATTTATCATAATTTCTTCAGTTATTCCTCCATTGATAGGCACCCTCTCAGTTTCCAATTCTTTGTAACAAAAAGAGCTGCTATAAGTACCATTGTACATGTGGGCCCTTGCCTTTTAAAAAAAATTAATCTCTGGATGCCCTTCGATTGGAGAATGGCTGAACAAATTGTGGTATCTGTTGGTGATGGAATACTATTGGGCTGAAAGGAATAATAAAATGCAGGAATTCCATGGGAACTGGAACAACCTCCAGGAATTGATGCAGAGTGAGAGGAGCAGAAACAGGAGAACATTGTACACAGAGACTGACACTATGGTACAATTGAATGTAATGAACTCTCCATTACTGGCAATGCAGTGATCCTGAACAACTTGGAGAAATCTATGGGAAAAACCACTATTCACATTCAGAGGAAAAACTGTGGGAGTAGAAACATAGAAGAAAAACAACTGCTTGAATACATGGGTCAAGGGGATATGACGGGGGAGGTAGACTCTAAATGAACATTCTAAATGCAAATACCAACAACATGGAAATAGGTTCTGATCAAGGACACAAGTAATACCCAATGAAATTGCGTGTCGGCTGGGGGAAGGGTGGGTAGAGGGGAGGGAGGGAAATAATGTGATTATTGTAACCAAGGAATAATGTTCTAAATTGACTAAATAAATTAATTTAAAAAATTAATCTCTTTCGGGTATTAACCAAATAGTGGCTTCACTGGATAAAGGGTATATGTAGTTTATTTGAATTTAGTTTCAAATTGTTTCCCTGAATGGTCAAACTACAGCTCCATCAACAACGTGGTTTTCTCACTGCCTCTCCAGCATTTGTCATTTTCCTTTTTTGTCATCTTAGTCAATCTGATGGGTATGAGTTGTTTTAATGTGTATTTCTCTAATTATTACTGATTAGAGCATTTTCATATGGTTGATAGCTTTGATTTTTTCTTCTGAAAACTATCTCTGTATATCTTTTTTCTTTTGTGGAGATGTATATAAATATGGAGTTTTGTCAGAGGGTGATAATTCTGGGTCCATCTAAGATAAAGATCTGAGAGCCCTCATCAGAGGTTAAGATCTCACAGTCTGAGAATGGGTCTGAGGCCTCTAGCCTTCACCTTCTTTTAGCTTCCCATAACAAGATTGCTGCCTGTTGCATGAACTCTGGATGATGCTCTGAATCATTATCTTTTACCCAGATACTCTATCTACATTTTTATTACACTTTCCCATGAATTTTTCTCAGACTATTGTTTATACTTTCTGTGGTTTTTACCTTTAAAAGATGAAACCAGCCTACTATAAACTCATACTCATTCGCCACCAGTGATGGGACCCTTCTGACCCCACACTGTCTCTGTCTTTTGATTCTCATCTTTCCCCTTGTCTTTACCTACAGGTAAGACCCCTCTTACTCCAACCTTTGTATATTCTCTTATTTTTTCCCCAACCTTACCTGGGGAACTCTAGTCCCGGTTCTGCCCCCAAAAGAGGGTACTCACATATTTGGTGTGCGAACAGGGACTTGGGTGACCGACAACCAGTGTGGAGCACATGCATCAAGGAAGAATTACAGATAAGGAACTCCTCCCCATCAGGGAGGAAGTCATCAGAAGTAAAACATAGGGCAATCTGTCTCATGACCAGCAGCTCTTTGCTGAGGTCCTTACTAATATATTAAGCCCTCATGGAGTTAAGATTTTTCAGACTGGCTGTGAGATCTCAACCTCTGATGAGGGCTCTCAGATCTTTCTCTTAGATGGACCCAGAGTTATCAACCTCTGACCGAGTTTTATTCTTTAAAAATGTTTTTATAATTTATTTTAATCATTCTTTTCTTTTAAAATGTAAAATTCCAAATTCTCTCCTTTCCTCCCATATTCTCCTCCACTCACTGAGAAGGAAATTAATATAATCAATTATAACTGTGAAATCATGCAAAACATTTCCTTATTAGCCATATTTTTTAAAATAAGAAAAACAAAAGAAAATTATACTTAAATTTGCATTGAGTTCCTCTGTTTTTTCTCTAGAGGTGGAGAACATTTTTTCATCTAGTCCTTTGGTGTTGTCTTGGGTCAGTTTATGGAACAGAACAGTCAAGTTTTTTACAGTTGGCTATCATTACAATATTGCTGTTACTCTGTACAAGGATCTCCAGGTTCTTCTTACTCCATTTTCCATCAATTGTATGTCTTATCATTTTTTCTGAATCCACCTCTCCTTGTCATTTCCCTTAGCACAATAGCACTCCATCACAATCATGTACCACAACTTGTTCAGCCATTCCCCAATTGATGCTAATCCCCTCCTTTTCCAATTTTTCGCCACCACATAAAGAGCTGCTATAAATATTTTTTGTATATATAGATCCTTTTCCTTTTCCTTTGATCTCTTTGGGATACAGACCTAGTAATGGTATTGCTGGATTAAAGAAGTAGGCATGGTTTGAAAGCCCTTTGGGTTTAGTTCTAAATTGTTTTCCAGGAATGATTAGTCCTTGATTAGTCCAGGTCTCCCCTAACAATTCATTAGTGACTCTATTTTCTCCTTATTTCCTTCAGCATTTGCCATTTCTGATAGGTGTGAGGTGGTGCCTCAGAGTTGTTTTAATTTGCCTTTCCTTAATCAATAGTGATTTAGGACATTTTTTTAAAATGTGTAGAGAGCTTTGATTTTTCTTCTGAAAACTGCCTGTTCCTCATCATATCTTTTGACCACTTATCAATCAGAAAAAAATTGTTTTGAAGATTCTCCCAGCCTATTCCTGGCCAATTTCCTGCTTTTCTTTTACTTTTAGGTCATTTGTTTTATGCAAAACCTTTTTAGTTTTATATAATCAAAATTACAAATTTTGCTTCCTGTGAACTTTATGTCTTACCCGATAATTAACTCTTCCCCTTGTAAGAGAGAAATCACAAAAGGAGAGAAAAAATCAGATCCAGCAAAGTAAAGGAACAGCCCAAGTGGGAGAAGGGCAAGGAAGACTCAAGATTCCAAGAAGGAAGAAAGAAACTGTGGGAATTCAAAACTGCCATCTTACTTTTGGTCAGCTCTTTCCTGGAGTGGACGGTCTGAGAGGAGGACCTTTGAGACAAAGGATCCCTCTGGACACTGACTACCTTCCAAGGAACCCCTAAATCTTTCTGGCTCAAGCTGAAGAGAAAAGTAGACTGGGACTTAATAGGAAGCTGTCTACTGAGATCTCTCTTCCCCCAAATTGTCTTAAACTTCAATTCATAGCCAGATTAGTTTAGGAGGAAGGACAAACCCAACAACTGACCCCCTCAGGATTTGGGGGGGAGGTCAGTTGCTGATCTGTAGGGATTCCTATCTCCCACTTTCCTCACCCAATACTCTCACTCCCCCTGCCCTGTGTGTTCTCAAGAATAAAGTGTTACCATTTAGATCAGGACTGTCTGTTTGCTGATATCAAAGAAGGAGACTGAAGATTTGGGGAGAACAGTATGCTGTTCCCCAAAAGGAAGAACTAGTTCAAGAACAGGACTGAGGAGTGAATTAAGTCTCAAAGGGAAAGGTGGCAGTTGGGATATTGGGAGGATCCAGAGGCAGGAAATTTACTTTCCTCTTAGCAACAGCTAAGATCAAGAAGGGAGGTAGTGGGTCATTTTTGTAAGACTATCTCCTCCAGTCCTTAACCTCTATCTCCAAAACCCAATCTCTGAGGAGACATATTCTGTCCCTCTGGAAGACAAATTGTGCTAATTTCCCCAAGGGGAAGAGAGGGGAGGATCAATCTCTTCCCTTTCTCCATTTGTTCAGTTCTCTCACCCTTGTGTGTGTGTGAAACCACCTTCTGGTCATATATTACACCCTTGATATAGTTTACTTATGATATCACCCTTTATATTTTAATCATGTATCCATTTTGAGTTTATTATCTTGGCACATGGTGTGAAATGTTGATTGATGCTTAGGCTCTGTCAGACTATTTTCCAGTTTTCCAGTTTTCCCAACATTTTTTGTCAGTGAGCTCTCATCTCAATAGCTGGGATCTTTGGGTTTATCAAACATTAGTTTATTGTGGTCATTTGCTTCTATATATTGTGTACCTAATCTGTTCTATTGATCAACCTTTTTATTTCTTAGTGCCAAATTCTTCTGATGATCAAAGATGAACAAAGTAGTATAGTTTGAGATCTGGTACTGTAAGGCTTCCTTCCTTCACATTTAAAAAATTGGATTTCCTTGACTTTTTTATTTTTATTCCTCCATATAAATTTTATGATTTTTCTACCTCTACAAAGTAATTATTTGGTAATTTGATTGCAATAGCACTAAATATGTAAAGTTAATTTAGGTAGTATTTTCATTTTTATTATACTGGCTCAGCCAATCTATGAGCAATGAATATTTTCCCACTCACTTATATCTGTATTTATTTGTATGGTGTTTTGAAATTGTGTTCTTATAGTTCCTGTGTGTCTTGACAAGCAGACTCTCACGTATTTTTTATTGACTGGTTATTTCAAATGGAATTTTTCTTTTTGTCTCTTCTTGTTGGATTTTGTTGGTGACATATAGAAATACTGAGGATTTCTGTGGGTTTATTTTATGTCCTGCAACTTTGCTGATGTTAATTGTTTCAATTAGTTTTTTGATTGGCTCTCTAGGGTTCTTGAAGTAAACCATCTTGCCATCTGCAGTGATTGTTTTGTTTCCTCATTGTCTATGCTTATTCCTTCTATATTTTTTCCTTATATCATTGCTATCACTAGCATTTCTAGTACAATATTCAATAGTAATGGAAATAATGGACACAGCATTTCTAGTACATAATCAGTGGTAATAATAGACATTTTTGATTCACTCCTGATGTCACTGGAAAGGCTTCCAACCTCTCACTATTTCAGATAATACTTGCTTCTGATTTTAGATAGAAACCTACTCATTTTTCTGAAGGAAAGTTCTCCTTATTCCTGTGCTTTCTAGTTTTATTTTGTTTTTTAAATTAGGAATGGGTGATGTATTTTTATCAAAAGCTTTTTCTGTATATATTAGAAATAGTGATATGATTTTGGTTCTTTTTTTTGATACTGGCAATTTGGTCTCCTCTTCCTCTTCTTGCCCACTTTTTGACTTTGGATTTTATTTTAGCATTGGGCTCTGCTTAATTTGGTGGTGGTGGTGAGGTAGGGGAGAAGAATATCTGGCCTGAGCTTCTGTTTCTACTATCACATCTTAGGCTGGTGGCCTGAAAATTTATAGTGCTAACAAAGTGGTACGGTTCTAGGGAGAGGTCTTCTCATTGCTGTCCTTGTCTGATCTTATTCCTGACACAGATTTGGCTTTGTTGATTTGTATGTAGTTGAGTTTCAGTATACTATTGCTAGACTCAGTCATTATTAGCCTGTGGAGGAGTTTTGCAGGTTCTGTAGCAATTGAACTGCTGGTTCCCCTTTGGATTTGGTTTCCTGCCCTTTCTATTCCACTAGAAGCTTATGTGCCGCTCTAACTGCTATAGTTGAGTCATTGCTTTACGTTTGGGTTCAGAGCCCATAGTTAAATTTCTTTCTCTTAAAAAAAAGCCAAATCTGGGGTCAGCTGGGTAGCTCAGTGGATTGAGAGCCAGGCCTAGAGAAGGGAGGTCCTAGGTTCAAATTTGGCCTGAGACACTTCCCAGCTGTGTGACCCTGGGCAAGTCACTTGACCCCCATTGCCTAGCCCTTACCACTCTTCTGCCTGGGAGCCAATACACAGTATTGACTCCAAGAAGGAAGGTATGGGTTTAAAAAAAAAAAAGCCAAATCCTTACCTTCTATCTTATAATCAATACTAAATATTGGTTCCAAGCCAGAAAAGTGATAAGGGCTTAGAGTTGTGACTTGTCCAGTGACACACAATTAGGATATATCTGAGGCCAGAATTGAACTCAGGACCTCCCATCTCTAGGCCTGGATGTTTATCCACTGAGCCCAAGATTTTATAATTTTTTGTGTGTGCTCAGTTTTGGCAGATCCTCTCCTTTCTGTATAGGTGACCAGGAACTGGATAATGGCTGACAGAGCTCCTGGTTGACACTACTCATTCCTGCTCCCTGCACTAGTTCAGGGGCCCCGAGGGATGTCCTTCTGCCCTGGTGCTCCATTTTGGTTCCTTTTCCATTCCTATGTATTGGAATTCTCCCAGGCCTATCATTTCTGGTGCTGTCACTATGCAGTACACTTGGCCCCTACCCTGATGTTTACAGACTTCTGTCTTTCCAAGCTTCCTTCAGATGAAAAAAAAAATGACCTTTTTTTCTTGTCTTTCATGAATAGAATTCACTATGTTACATTTTCTAGGTTGTTGTGGAAAAGGAGTGTAGGGAAAACTAGGCGAGAATGTTTCCTCTCATTCCACCATCTTGAATTCTGACTCCAGAATAATGTTTTAAAATGATTGAAGGGAATGCAATTAGAGGTTAGTGAAAACAAAAGTGTAATTCCTCCCCTACCCCATCTAAGTTTACAGACCTCTTTGAATCTACCCCCAGATCCATTTTGCAGACAGTGACCCCCAAGTTAAGAAGTTGGGTTTAGCTGTTGGCAAGGAATTTAGCCAGCAAGGAAGCGAGAGTGCATTCTGGGCATAGAAAACTAGTTTCTATTTTATAATGGATCTCTGCCAGCTTCTTATCACTCTTAGCAAAAGCACAGAAGCATAAGAACAGTGTTAGTTCATTGGAAAGAATAGTCAAATTTGGTTGAAACACAGAGAAGAGTAAGATGAAATAAAGCTGGAAAGATAGGCTATTGGACCTGGAGTCAGGAAGACCTGAATTTGAAGCTCTTTTCAATTTTTTTTCTACTAATCTAATCATTCTTTTTTGCCTCCACACCACACTTACTTCACTTTACCTTTCTGGTTAATTTTCTCTGGACATTTTCCAGCTTATCAATGCCTCCTTTTGAATGGAACATGATTGGGGCTTGCTTCTCTAAAGTTAACTAGTAGGAGATCCTGTGGGTAGTGTCTTCCTGCAGCCAGCCAGATAGCACAGATTCCCCCAGCTTCCTATTGTTCTTCACTTGGGTTCTGTCCCTATCGCTCAGCTAGCTCCCTGCTTGGGCAGTCCCAGATACAATCCTGGCTGAGTCTCCTTCCAGATCCCTAGTTTTCTTTAACATGACTGTACCACCCCTTTCCAGCTGACCCTCATGACCATTGTCCCGTTTCTTTTCTGGCAAGATGGGAGCTGTCCCTGGGGTAGTTTGTGGAAGATTTGCTAGACCCTGGTGAAATTCAGGCTTCCTTGCCCTTCTATGAGGCCAAGATCCAGCAGGCCTCAAGAAACATTGCTCTCTCCTAGATACCTTTGCATTTTGACTCAAATTTGCTGCCACCCGAGAAGGCACCTTAATCAGAAATTTTCACCAACCCATTGGGTCCTGCTCAGTGGTTTAGCATTCCTCACTTTTGTGTGTTTACTATTAGTCTTCCCTTCTCTGTATTTACTATTAGCATTCTCCATTTTGTGTATTTACCATTAGTATTCCTTACCTCTGGAAGATCAGGTCTATAAAAACTCCTTTGTCTATTTTTGCTGTAAAAGTCTTCAAAAATCCTTCCCTTCCATCTTAGAATCAATATTGTGTATTGGTTGCAAGGCAGAAGAGTAGTAAGGGCTAGGCCCGAGATGGTGAACCTATGACACACATGTCAGAGATGGTATGCCTAGACCCCATCTGTGGGCATGCATACCAAGGACCCAGTGAGCCTATCCCTTCAGTACTGAGTTCTTTACTAGAAAGCCTAAGGAAGGTGCAGCTGGGCTGCTTCCCTCCCCCTCTCCCTAGTAGGAGTTAATAAGGATGTCTCTTCAAGATAAGTATCCCTAGCCAGACAGGTTTGCCCCACCCCACTCAGAATACAAAGACCTTTTAATTACCTTCCACCTGAGTGAGGTAGAAACAATTTATGTCTTTACTATCAGAAGCAACAGTGTCTTTACTATACAAAGTGTTTTGGGGATTTGGGGATGTGTCTTTTGAGTTTGTACTTTTAAAATGTTCGATTTAGGAATGTTTTATGAATCTGAGGCTGAGTTAATAACCTCTTTCCTGTTCTACAGCTCCCTTCCCTAGTTTCTTTCACAAGCAAATTTGGGCTGTTTTAATTTGCATTTATTCTTAGTCCTTTTACTAAACTCTTACTAGCCTGTTCATATTTGCATTCAACCAGATGACTGCCTGAGGGTAGAAGCTCTGGAAAACACAATAGTGACTAGTAGTAGGTAGCAATCTCCTAATCTGCCCTGCATCCAGATTAACACCTGATTTCAACCCTAGACTATTTGCTAAAGAGGTTAATGTGGAGGATACCCACTTCCTGAAGGCTAGAATGTGATGGGGTGGATGTGTCAGGATAATGTCATTTAACCTGAGGGTTATTTTTCTATAAATATGAAGTTTTCAGGTAAAATGGAACCTTTTTTTCTTTTTCTTTCTTTCTAGATTTGAAAGGACCATAGCTCATATAACAAGAGGGGAGCAGAGTGCTTAACCTTGCCTCTCCCTCTCCCAAGCCTGACTACATTACCCACCCCCTGCCCAGCAGTCCAATGGGAGTGCTTCCTCCCTCCTCTGGGTGGAGTTAAGGCGGGGCTGGGCATGCCAGCACTCAGGGAGGGAAGGGGCACAGAATGTGGTGGTGGTGGTGGTAGGGGTGTAAACCTCAAAATTTCTTAGACTTATAAATGTTGGAAATTTCACCATTGGGAAATTTCATACTTGAAAAATTTCCTATTGATAGTGGGTCTTGACTATTGGAATGTGAACCCCATTGGCATGGGAGGTTCCTTCTCCTACCTTCTTAAGATTACTTTAGGACAGAAACCTTTTGCTGAACAATGGAAAGGACTTTGACCTATGCTTAAGCATAGAACAGGAATTTCTTTGAGTCATGATTGATTTTAGAATTGATACAATGGAGATACTTGGAATCAATTTCCACCCCACTCAGTCCTAACAGGATTGAGTAAGGGCTGCAGCCTAGATCAAAATTTAATTATTCCAATCTCTACCCTACTCAGGTTAACAGGATTTAGAAAGGGCTGTAGCAAAGGATCAAAGATTTAATTATTTGAAAATATGACCTTCAACAGACATGTGCAAAAGCCAGAGACCTCTGGGCGGTCCTGGGTTAAGCTAGAGCCTCCATTGGCACAGGGAAATTGATGGACAGGTGATTGGTAGATGTGAGGACTGAGGGGAGGGAACTTGGATGGTTTCCTTAAAGATAGGGGAGTCTGAAGACTCGGGGTGGTGGTTGAGAAGTTGGTCGGTGTGGTGGGTGTGTGCTCTGAGAAGCTTGCTCTGAAGGAAGCTGAAGGTGGGGGCCTCTGAGACTGTTTCTCCATTTTGGTCACGTGAGTAATAGGGACTGATCTCTTTTCTTTGCCCCAGCTATCTAAGGGCTTGGGCCTTTGGCCCAGCCTAAACAGAAGGGGTATTTAAGCCCTATTCCCTTCTCTCCCTTTTTCTCTCTCTATCTCTAATTCCTTTCTTCCTCCTATTGTAATTAAACTCCATAAAAGATTGACTGCTGACTTGAGTTTCATTAAGGAATTACATAGCTGAATTCCTTGGCGACCTTAAATTAATATATATCAGTCTTTTAAAGTGATTTCCTTGTCACAGGGGATAGGCACAGCACTTGGTCTGGGGCAGGGTCTGACACTCCATCTCTAGGCAATGGGGGTCAAGTGAACTAACTATCTGAGGCCATGGCTCACCTTTTAGATGGTTGGACAGCTTAATGCTTTGGCATTCAACTCTCTTAGAGACAGTTATCCCTAATAAAGATGTCTGGTTTACTTATAAATTCAGGTCTCCCTCAGTTTACAAGTTACCCTCCAATTTCTTTCCCTAAGCTCTCTTACGATCAAGAACAAAACCAAAAAGGAATTTAGGAGAACTTTGGGTTGTCTGCTTCCTCATCTTGAGTCCAAAGATACAAACCTACATTTATCCCTATTAAATAACACATTTTCTGTCTCTCTCTGTCTCTCACCAGATCACAATCCTTTGGGCTTCCGCCTCTGGCATAGCCATGTGTTCTAGCTAGCCCTCAGAGTTTTGTGTCACTTGCAAAACTGATAAATGTACTGAGTAGAGATGGTCTGGATACAAATCTCACCAGGGACATTTCGCAGAATCACAATGGCCCAGCGAGGATCCAGCTCCTAAAACACAGGCTTATGCCTTGCTTGACTTCAGCATGTGGGGCTTTGGGGAACATTCTTCTGACCATGAGTAACCAAAGGGCAGATGCACAGCTGTGATGACAGATTTTTGTCTTTGGACCTAGAAGCCCTGTTGGAACTGGCACAGAGCTTGCATGTAAAACAAGACTGCCAAGCCCCTCCCTGAGCATCTCTTCCCTGGAGGATTTTGGGTGAAGAACTGAGCTCCCTGTCTTAAGTCTCCCCATTGCAATCCATTCTTCACACTGCTTCTGTCCTCTGTACAGCTTCTCTCTCAGCCATTAATTTCACTTCTGGGTAGAGCAGACAAATGAGTCATTTCCTTCCTTGCCAGACTAGTTCCTGGTAGGACACAAAGCCTCTTCAGTTGGATCTTCTTTGTGGCTGGATTAAGCAAGTTGGTCCCCAGAGCTGGTCCCACCTGATTAAGCTGTGGCTCTTACTGGCTCTGGTGGGCTCTGTCACTAGCTCTATTTGTCTGAGGGGGCTTCCAAAGGCTTTTGAGGTTTATAAGCTAACTCATTCCATCTCTATAGATGTATTTACCCAAGATCAGAAAAAATGGACCCAATAGAAACAGGCACTTAACTGGAGGTAGTGGGCAGGCAGGGTGGGAGATAAGGCTACCACTGCCCCCTCTTTGCCCCAGAGGCTCACTGTGATTCTTCACTCAAAAGTTGGGGGTGGGGGGCAGCTGGGTGGCTCAGTGGATTGAGAGCCAGGCCTAGAGATGGGAGGTTCTGGGTTCAAATCTGGCCTCAGACACTTCCCAGCTGTGTGACCTGGGCAAGTCACAACCCTCACTGCCTAGTCCTTACAGCTCTTCTGCTTTAGAACCGATACACATTAATTCCAAGATGGAAGGTCAGGGTTTATTAAAAAAAAAAAAGCCTCCAGGGAAGAGGTAATGGGAGCCTTAACTAGGGTGATGACTGTAATAGAGAAGGGGAGAGATTTGAGAGAGGGGGTATGTTTGAATGGACAAGACCTGGCAAGAGACAGGATATGGGAGGTGGGGAGAGAAAGGAATTGAGGATGGTTCTGAGGTGACAAATCTAAAGGGATTTTAAGGTGGCGACCTTGAGAGAAATAGAGGAGCTAACAAAGAGGGGGATTTGGAGGGAAAGACAGTGATTCCGTCTTGCATTTGTTGAGGTTAAGATACCTTCTAGACATCTACTGGCCTTGTCTTGGGATGTTTCTTAATGGATATTAAAAGACTTGCTCATTTGAAGGATAATTTCTGGTAGGAATGATGTGTATTTGTGTGTATGAATGTATATTTAAGATAGAAAACTCCAGGGTTCCCAGCCATCCATGTCCTTATCCCCACATAGCTCAAACTGGGAGGGCAAGTCCCCTATCTAGCCAATGCCCCTGAGCTAGAAATAGCAAGAGTTCCAGGTGGACAGACAGCTACCATCTACATGCCCTTCCTTTTGGGGCGCTAAGATCTGACAATCCCGAGGATCTAGAAGCCTGCCAAGAGCAGATCGAACTTCCATCTCCTTCTGTCAGACACAAACTGTAAAACTAGCATCAGCTCTGATCGCAGCAACATTACTGATTAAAGCTGTTTACTGTTACCCACTATAGTTTCTCCTGGAAGTAAGGCAGTCAATGTCTTGTTGCATTGAGATTTAGAAAAGAAAGCCTATTAGAAACTTTAGCCCACCATCAATTAGCAAATAACTAAATAACTTCCTTGTGGTCGTCCTCAAATACCTCCACACAACTTTCCTGTCCCTCCAGGCTTCTCTTCCAGGCCCGGTATCCCCACTTCCAACCAGCTGGCAGGAGGTAGGCTCTGGGCTTTTTTACTGTCCTCACCACCCTCTTCTGAATGCTTTTCTGAACATTATTCTCCAGATGGGGTCTGAAAGCGGGACAATCTCACTTCCTCATTCCCAGAAAGCGCAGCTCTCCACACAGCCCAAGATGTTTTTTGGGCTGCTCCATCACATTGCTGATTCATGTGTGACCAACAGTATCTCCCTCATCTTGTCCCTGCAAAGTTATTTTTTTTGAACCCAAACTCTGCATTGCTGTCTCCTGAAATGCCTTTGATTAGATCCAACTTATTGCTTGAATTGAAGATCTTTGGATTTTGACTCTGAAATGCAGCGTGATTATGATCCTTCCTGACTTTGGGTCATCTAGTAAGCATATGCCATCTATGGATGTCTCCATACAATGAAACAGCAATATTCCTAACTTTTATATTTGATAATGTCACTCCCTAGCTCAAACACCTTCATTGGCTCTCTCTTGCCTAAAGCCTCCCACAATTTCTCTCTCAAGTACTTTTCCCAATTTCTATTACTCCTCATTCACACTCCCTGTTCCAGGTACAAAGGGGCTTAGGAGCTGTTCCCTGAACTCAGCATTCTGCTTTTCTTTGTGTCTTTGAACAGGTTGTTCCCCCACGACTGGAATTTACTCCTTTTGTCCTTTTGAGACTTACAAGTCCAAGGTTCTTTCAAGGCTCTGCTCAGATGCTATAATCTGAAACTTTTCTCTGAAACTCCTAGTGAGTTGTTGGTGCTCTCTGTCCTCAAACTGTCTGGTGACTCTTCCACATGGTAAGCCCTTGCCTTGTTGGTGAACCTTTTCGAGTTCGAGGGCCCAGAAGGCAAATTCAAGCTGTCTGTGAGCCCCTAGATTGCCAGGGAGCTGAGGGAGCTTTGGATGGCTGGACAGAGGGGTGGGACATGGATCCATGGCCCAAAAAGCTGCTTGTGCTTAGTGTAACGCTCAAAAATGTGAGTTCTTAAAATGGAAAGGTAGAGAGCTAGATCAAAGATGGCTCAAACCCAAGTGTCTGGGGGGGATGATGGTGCCAACTATAAAATGAGGACGTTGGGTCAACTGAGAGGCAAGGTTTAAGAATCACAGATATAATGCAGGACATAAAACAGGGACAAGGCAGAAACACTTTGGAAGAGTATGGTGATGCCAGGTCTGGAGTCAGGAAGACCTGGGTTCAAATATGTCCTCAGATACTTCCTAGCTACGTGAGCCTGGGCAAGTCCACTTAACTGATTGCCTTGCCTCTGCCTTTCTGTCCTAGAGTTGATACTAACACAGATGGTAAAAGTTAAAAAAACAAAACAAAAAACTTCTCAGTTTAACTGTGGGCCTTATTCTCCATGTTTACATTTGTTTTAGAAGAAGTAAACGGTCCCTGGACTAGATTTGGCTATGACCAGATATAGTCTACTCCTCTCTGCCAACCCCTGGCCCCCTAACATAACCCCTCCAACAACCCCCACATTATAAATCACTCTTCTGTTAAGTTTTACTTAAAAAAAAGAGAAAGAAATGCCAAAGGCGATAGTCCAAAGTGCCACTGGCTTTCTGACAAGCTCCTCCCCATCCTCCCCAGCTCAGCCTTGCCCGGACAGTGGCTGTGCTTGTTGGCACCCAGACCCCAGGGACGGTGGGACAGGCAGCTGCCAGTGGCAGTGTAAACCACTAAAACCTGGGACCTAAGCACAACTACCCCATCATCCTGCTGCCCCGGAAAAGGCAGAAAAGGATGAAGATGGCCCTGGGGGCCAAATCAATGAATCTGAGGCTCACTCAGCTCACTAATTCCCGACTGGCTCAGCTGCTGTTTGCAGATGACCCCACAGTGCACTTGTCTGAGAAAATACACAGGCTTAAGTAAGACTGGTTCTGAAGTGGTTTTTTTTTTAGAAAACTAAATCTGATTCATGATTTAGGGGAAATGATTAACATTCTATTTGGATTTGTAATCTGGCAAATCAGTACAATTCAGGTGCCTGGTTCAGTCTAAGTCCTCACTCTACATAACGAGGCTGGAGACATACACAGGGGAGCACAGCCCTTGTCCTGGGTCTCTGGGTCCTCTCTGGTCTTTTAAGGTATGTCCTGGACCCAAGGAAGCTGTAAAACACTGTCAGAGGAGACCTAGGAGGTTTCCACGTCTGGGGCACATCCAGTGTCCTCCTGAAGGAGAAGGCAACGAGGTGGGAGAAAGGCCCTTAGACACCCTATGTCCCAGGTTCCTCCACAGGATCCTAGGGATCTCAGTCCTCCAGGAAAAGGAACCTAAAATGCACAGTTCAGTCCATGGCAGGCCTGGCACACAGTCAGCTGTCCTCATTGATGGGGGTATGGTTGCCCTCGAGCAGCCTTTCCCGCTCCTGCTCCTCCCCTGGGGGCTGACACCAGGGCAAACGGGCCAGCAGGGGCTGGTGCAGCCCATTGTAGAGAGCTGTGCCCAACAGGAGGATGAAGAAACCTAGGATCTGCAGTGGGTGGAAAGTCTCCCAGCCTAGGGCCAGGCTGAGGGCCCAGATGACCACAGTACGAAGGCTGTCCAGTACCATGCGGGTGGTGGCACTCATTTCCTTGGTAACACTGATGCCAGCAAAGTTGAAGAAAGCGATGCTGCTGATGTTGCCTAGCAGAGCCACGATGATCAGCGGCTGCCTTCCCATCTGGCAGAAGGCGTCCAGGGCATCTTCTAGCACCCCCCGGGGGTTCCCACTGAAGGAGCCAGTAGGGATGTAGTACATGGGCACCAGCAACAAGGTGAGGATGACAAAGCCAAAGAACCCTGAGGAGGAACAAGGCAAAGGAATGAGAGATTTCACAGACTGCGCCGAGTCCTCAAACTCCACATACACACAAAGACACTTGGGATTTTGCACTAAATCACTCTCTGGGAAAGCCTGTGGTTTTAGGTCTCAAACCCCTCAGATACACTCCTTTCTTTCCACTTTCACTACATCTGTTCTCATCATTTTCCACTTGGTTCATAATAGCTTTATTACTGCTGCCAGTGTTCCCCCTCACTGTGATTCATGTTGCACCCCTCACCCAGATAAGTTCCTTAAGTACCATTTTGTTTATTCCATTCCCTGGATCAAAGATCTTCTGTGGCTCCCCAGTCCCTACAGAATAAAGTTTAAGTTTGACATAATTTCTATATTCTGAATACAATCTGCCCTCTTAACCTCATTTCCTATTACTCCCCTATACAAGAACCATCTGGAGCACTCAATGATCCCTTGATAGGCATAGTAGAGATGCTTTGCTTAGGATATTCCCCTTTCCTATAAGATACCATTTTTTTTATCTATAAAAACTCAACACATTTCTCAAGGTCTGATCCCATGCCACTTCCTTTACGGGAGTCCTTGAGCACTCACTAGATGAAGGTGGTCCTTGCCTATTTACCTGTGTTACAAGAGCAAGAGTCTGTGTTTTGGGTGTCTCCATCCTCTACACAGTAGTTTGGTGTCTGATACCTGGCAGATGCTCAATGTACACAGGAGTTGAGAAGGATGCAGTGCAGTGTATGAGGACCACCATTCTCTGGGCACCTCACCTCATTTCTGTGCCCTCCTTACCATGTTCCTTTGTGCTCTCCCGTATCTCACCCTGAGCTCTTTTTGCCCCCCATCCCGCTCCCTCTCCCCACCCACGCACCTTCAGTGCCCACAGCCCGAAGAGGGTGCACATTGTGCTTGTAGACAAATTTTTCCTCCAGCACCATCTGGATGGAGACAATCACCTGGGCCATGATGATCAGTAGGTCCCCTGTAGGGAGGGAGGCCAGAGAAAGGTAAAGGTTTCAGAGGCCACGGCAGGGAGGGAGGGAGGGAAAAGGTGAGCAGAAGATGGTTAACTGTGGCTTATATGACACTCCTGGTGAAGGATTAGGACTTTAGACTATTTAAGTATCATTTCTTAAAATTGATACTCTGTGAATGAAGAATTGTCCAGAGTATATCATTGAAATGGAATGTAAAAAAGATAAATAGGAATGCAAAGCATTCCACAAGGATGGGAGGCAGCATGTCAGAATGCACAGAGCCAGATCCAAGGTGTCTTAGTGGAAGGAAAGCCAGGGAGGACCTGGGTTTGAATCTGGTCTCAAGACACATCTTAGTTGTGTGACCCTTAACTTCAATTCACTTAACTCCAATTGCCTAGCACTTGCCCTTCTGTCTTAAGGGTTGTTACTAGGACAGAAAGTAAAGGTTTAAAAATAACAGTAACAAAACAACAACAACAACAGAAGGGCCAGGGTGGGCAGCAGGGGCCCTGTGACTGTGGGCAAGTCTCTTTAGCTTTCATATAGTGTCATAGACAAGCCTCTGAGACTTTAACTGGTAAAGGGAGTTCCATCACTGGGAGTTCAGTACCTCAATGCAATGACAGGTGGAGACCAAAGAAAAGACACAAGGAAATATGGAAGTCTTCAATGAAGACAGGCAAGACAAGCTGAGAACATTCAGAACAGTGTTCATACTGACTTACATAAATGGAAAAATTAAAGAAAAGAAATAAACAAGAAGCAGCCGGACTCTGGAGGGACTTGGAAGGGACCACAAGGCTAAAATAGTTTGGGTTCTGCTAATTTGGCTGGTCCTAATATTTTGTTCCTTACTTAGTGTGTTTGTTTGCCATAGTTTTCAGCTCTTAAGTTTATAATAAAACATTTAAAATATATTAAAACATCCATAATTTTTTGCTTTAAAAACAAAAAACCCCAAGTACCACCTTTGGGGAGGGGGGAGGGTTCTGAAGAGGAAAAAGATAGGCAGGGCTGGCCTCTTGATTACAGAGCAGGCTGGAGCCAGGTAAACATCCAAGGACTCAGCTGAGCACCTGTACCCACTTCAGGTGCCCGGTCTACATGCCTGCTGCTCTGCTGGCTGCCTTGTGGTTCCTTCTCTCGGCACTCAAACTTACCTCTTCCCCTTCGCTCATTCGCTCCCAGCTGCACCTGAACCTGCCCTATCCCTTGAAAGCCCAGCTGTGGCTGGGTGTTGGGTACAGCAGGCTCTTCTTGCTCATGGCAGTTGAGTTCCTGGGGACTGCCCAGTCCTAGAAGGGTCAGCTCCCTACTGTTCAACATACCTGTGATTACATCGCTGAGCTTATGTTGATCATCGTGCTTGCTTGTGAGGTCAGCCAGGCCCACAACCACCAAACCAGCAATTGTGGCAATGATGCCCACCCATTGGCTTGGCCGCAGCTTCCGTCCCAGGAAAGCGACAGAGAGAAGACCTGTGAAGATGATCACAGCCCCACGAAGCATCTGGAAGCTGGAGGCGCTTGTCATGTTCAGGGCTACACAGAAGAGGAGAATTCAGTATGATTCAACAAACATTTAGTAAGAATATGCTCATGGGGAGATACTGAATTGAGATGAGACATAGTCCCATCCTTGGGGAACAGGAGGTCTAGTCATGATAACAGCTGATATTTTTATGGTGCTTTTGAGTTTACGAAAGCACTTGTGACAGGGCAGTGAGACTTCCAAGCCAAGTGTTATGGCAAGGTGTAAGAGGGGAGAAGCGTTGTTCCTGAATTAGGGAAAGTACTGTGGAGGTGACATTTACGTTGGGTTTAAAAGAATGAGGAGAAATTCAATGGGTAGAGGAGAAGAGGATATACAGGGCACAAGCAATCCTATAAGCAAAGGTCAGGAGGTAGGAAAGCATAGGGTATAGAAAGGAGGTCATAGAGAGTAATCTAGTTTGGTTGGAAGATGGAAAAGAGAATGAGCAAACAGCAAAGGTGGGAGGAAGGCTCCTGCTTTGAATCTCTGATGATGAGATCCCATACCCTCCCACCCTGCCATACCTCAAACAGCTGATTCTTGCCCAGGGGATTTTGCCACTCACCCACATACATGATGCTAGTCCCAGTCATGTCACAAAGGGCAGGTGGCAAGAAGAGGAGTGCATTGAATGGCTGCTGGGGTTCCACACTAGAGTCTGTGCTCCTCCAAATTCTGCAGTGAAGTAAGTAGAAGGCTGCCAGGCAGGAAAACTCCCCCAGGAACATGCCCACTGCCTGGAATGAATACAATCACAGACTCTTAGAGCTGGGAGGAACACCAGAGGCCATCGGATCCAACCTGCTTATCTTAATGTCCCAGTGAGGGCACTGACTCCCCAGGGCTCAGGGATGATTCGCTTTCTCCATTCATCTCTGAGGTTGAGACCCTTCTTCTTTCAATGTGCCCATTATTGGCCAGGATTAGCTGGCACCCCTCCTATCCTGTGTATCTCTACATGGGTAGGAGCATGGAGGAAAAGAACCACCAGGAATCTTTTTTGAGTCAGGCCTGACTCAGACCTCAGCTTCTAGAAAAGTAAGAGAAAGTTCTGTGGCTGTGGTCTGGGAGAAGTGAACTTTCAAGGTCTGGGTGCTGGGGGAAGAAGCCTGAGGGCTCAAAGCCACATGGGATATAGAGGGCTGGAGGGAAAATGGGGTTGGGAGAGGATACCTGGAGGAAAGGGTGCTGGAAGAGGTGGGCCTGGCTTCCTCCACAGCCCTCACTCATAAAGTTGTCAGCCCATCTGTAAGACAGAAGAATGGCATTAATTGGTGAGACTGCTTTGTTCCTCATTCAACCCAATTCAATAAAGATGCATTAAGTACTTAATTGTCCACTCAGTCTGCCATTATGGATCAGACAGTTGAGGAGGTAACACAGGTAGGACTGCCACTAATATCCCATATTTTTGTGCACTTTGAGATGTGCAAAGTGCTTGACATGTTTCTTTTGAGCCTTCTGACAATTCTGTGAGGTATTAGTTTTACTTTACAAAAAAGGAAACTGAGGCTCACAATTCCTTGTGCAGCTCCCACAGTGTCAGAGGCAGAATTCAAACTCTTTTTTTCCTGTTCTCAGGCCAGCATTCTACCTAGTCACAAGGCTTCATGGCCTATGATACAGTACAAAATAAGACATGAGTTCTTGCTAGGGAGTTTTTGGTGAAATGCTTAGCAAGGCTGATGATAAATTACACAAGCACTTTGTAGCTGAAAGATGATTCTGTTTGGTCCTCACATCAGCCCCGTGAGGTAGGCAGGGCAAAGATCACCCCCATTTTATAAGCCCTTCCCCAAGCTGCACAGCTGATAAGAGAAGCCAGGACTGGAACTCTGGTCTTGTCCAACTAAAGCCTTGTCCTGCCTCGTCCTAGCCTTCCTGAGGACACCAGGGTCCTCTGAAAATCCTCTGGCACTGGGGCTGTGCCACACACCATGGCACATGATCTAGCTACTTTACTGGCTTGCTTTTTTGGCTACAACTTTGGGCACTGTCTCAAGAAGTATCGTCTCAAAAAGAAATGGTTGTTTGCTCTTGAGAGTAAGGACTGTGTCTTCTGGCCCTTTGAACCATGGCACTGAGCATAGCTGTGGACACAGCAGTCAATTAGAGGAATTAGCACCTAGGAGCTGGCTTTGGCAAAGCCCACTCAGCTACTACCTGGGCATGGCTAGCTCAAAGGCATTACTCCCCTGGGACTCAGGTCAAAAAGAAGGCAAAGAGGCTAAGGGCCAGTGACTAGAGGTCTGGGTCAGATGAAATGGTAGATTTCTGAGGAAGCTTCTGCACTGGAGAGGGTTGGGCAGATCCTGGGGACAATAACAGAGATAATGGAAGTATGGCTGCAGTTAGGGAGACCTGGGGTCAAATCTTTTCTCAGACACCAAGCTAATGTGATCCTGCGCAAGAACCTGTAAACCTTAAAATTTCTTAGACTTATGAATGTTGGAAATTTCACCATTGGGAAATTTCATACTTGGAAAAAATTTCCTACTGATAGTAGGAACTCTATTGGAATGTGAAACCCCTTGGCATGGGAGGATCCTTCTCCTCCCTACTTAAGATTACTTTAGGACAGAAACCTTTTGCTAAACAATGGAAAGGGTTTTGACCTATGCTTAAGCATAGAACAGGAAGTTCTTTGAGTCATGATTGATTTTAGAATTGATACAATAGAGATACTTGGAATGACAGAACCAGGTCTTGGAACTTACAATCTCCACCCTACTCAGTCTAACAGGGTTTAGGAAGGGCTATAGCATAGATCAAGATTTAATTATTTGAGAATATGACCTACAACAGACATGTGCAAAGGAAACAGACCTCTGGGCGGTCCTGGGTTAAGCTAGAGTCACCATTGGCACAGGGGAGACATCGACAGTGATTGGTAGATGTGAGAACTGAGGGGAGGGGACTGAGATGGTTTCCTTAAAGATAGTGGGGTCTGAGGAGAGGAGAAGGAGGTTTTGCTCTGAGTGAGGTGGCTCTGAAGGAGGACTGAGGAGGTTGCTCTGTTGGAGGACCAGGAGAGAAGGCTGGCTCTGAAGGAGGAGAATTCTCTGGAAACATTTCTTGAAAGGAGGCTCTCTTGAAGGTGGAGCCTGAGGTTGGCATGAGAAGCCTTTCCTAGAGAGATCTTGGGTGAGTGATAAAACCAACTGACTGATTTATTCATTCTTATTCCTTTCTTACTTTCTCTCTTTTTCTATTGATTAATCAGTGTATTATAAATTAAATTTCTCTATAAAACCCAGTTGGCTTGGGCATATTCATAAATTGGGAATATATTTCCTGGCGACCATCTTATATTTATATAAAACCAAGACATAGTAGAAAACATATTTCAGCGGTCATAATAGATATATGTATTTCCCTTGCTCCCAAACATTTTAATTATCACAGTTTATGGCTCCCACTCTCTTATCTACAACTAATTAACACTCAAAACTATTTTAGATCTAACAAACCTCAGTTTCCTCTGTTGTAAAAAGGGGTTAATACAAGCACTCACCTCACAATGTTATTTTGAGGTTCAAATAAGATAATGTATAGATAGTGTTTTGTAAGCCTAAAGTGCTATATTATTAGAAGTAGAAAGAAGCTTAGAGATCATCTAGTTCAGAAACAGAGAACTTGACAGCTAGAAGGGACTAATGTGGCCATCAAGGGCACCCAGGCCTGAAAGGAACCCCCGGCTCTAACTAAGCCAACAAGTGGCCATCTAGCTTCTGTGTGTGAAGACTTCCAGTGAGGGGACTCCACAACCTCTTTGGCCAGGCGGCACATTCCACTATGGAAAGAGACTGCATTGCTTCTTTCTACCTTCCATGAATTGCTGTGGAATCCCAAGGGTTCTGAGGGTTGGGGTCAAAGGGAATAAATCTAATCACTCCTCTACATGACAGCTTTTCAGATATTTGCAGATATTCTGTATGTCATTCAGAGGCTTTTCTTATTCAAGCTAAAAATTCCCAGTTCTTTCAACGTGTCCTTGGGTGACATGAGAGTCTTTCCTGGTGGCCTTTCTCTGGATACTACCCATTTGATCAGTGTCCTTCTTAAGCCATGGTGTTCAGAATTCCAGAAGAGGTCCTCTGAGAGCAGAGCACAGTAGGGCTATCGCCTTCACATTCCCGGAACGTAAAGACCTTTTTAATATAGGTTAAGACTGCATTAGCTTTTTGGACTGCCACATCACACTGTGGTCTCATATCATGCTTCTTGTCTAGCAAAACCTCCAGATGTTTTCTATTACAATCATAGTCCTTTCTTGTTTTATACTTGCGAAGCCAACTTCTTGTTCCATTTATCCCTGCTGAAGTTCATGTAAGTAGATTCAGCCTCATACATTAGCCAGCAGAGGTCCTTCTGGATCCTGACTTCATCCAGTGTATTTGCTCTCCTTCTCTGCTTTTTTGTCAACTGTAAATCTGATAAGCATATCATAAAATGCCATTATGCAAGGTCCTGGGACAAATACTGGAGTATCTTGGGCTATTCCACTGGAGATCTAACTCAGTGACATGGAACCATTAAAGATTGTTCGGAAGCCATCTGATAAAATTGTCTAATTCATACCTCTTCATTGTCTTCATAAAAACAGTAGAGGATACTTTATCAAAAGCTTTGCTAAAATTGAGATAGATCATATTCATAGTACTGTCCTCTTCTACCAGTTTAAGAATATTGCCCCTCCCTCCCCCAAGGAAGTGAGGTTAGCTTGGCATGACTCACCCTTGATGAAACCAAGCTAGCTCTGTGGGATCATTATTTCCCTTTCATTTACCAACCACCCCTTTAATGATACATTCTGGACATTTTCTAGTAATCTGCGCCAAATTCACTGACCTAGAGACAGAGTATAGACTTTGCCTTTCCTCTTTAAAAACCAGTTCATTTGCCTCTTGTTTTATGGGATCTTTCCAATATCATGCACAATGGCTCAGACAAGTATAGCCAGAGGACCCTAGGATGTAGCTCACCTGGGCCAACTGATTTGACTTCCTCAAGGGTAGATCTATGCCCTTTTACTATTCCCTTACTTGTCTTGGGTCTCCAACTTCCCATTCCTCACATTCTTGTCCTTTCATTTCCAGTAAAAGGCTATCTTCCTTTGTAGAGAAAAGAGAAACAAACCAAGAATCAGTCAGGTTTGCTTCCTCTGTTGTTAGTGATCCCATCCACCTAAAGCAAAGGTTGCTCTCCTTCTCTGATCACCAATATAAATGAAATTAGAAATACTTTGCAAGGGGGCAGCTAGGTGGCTCAGTGTATTAAGAGCTAGGCCTAAAGATGGGAGGTCCTGAGTTCAAATTTGACCTGACACTTTCTGTGTGATCTTGGGCAAGTCACTTAACCCCTACTGCCTAGTCCTTATTATTCTGCTTTGAAACTACACAGTAATGATTCTAAGACAGAAGGCAAGGGTTTCAAAAAATTCTTTGCAAACATAATGTAATATGCACTACTATCATTTCTATTATTACTATTAGATCAGTTAGAAGAAAATCAGAATAATTTTCAAGATATGCCATTCATTACCTTCAAATACAGACTATGTAATTAAATTACTAACAAAGGACTATCACAGAGATTCCTTGAGCTGGCATTAAAAACATCTATAAAGCATTTATAATGAGCATATTAATTATATGCAAATAAGTGCTTGAAAATGTTCTCTGAATAGAGTTAGGCATATTTCCTCTGAAATTTCATTTCTAGATTATAATTCCTTAGACAAACCTTTCTTCAGATAAAAAAGTCAAAGCCCAACTGTCACAATTACCTTGAATTTTCAATAAGAGCAACTGTATATTTCTCTGCTTGTCATAAGAAGCAGTTCTATAACTATGGATAAATTATTTTTTAAAGAAATCATTCTAGGAGGAATCATTTTGCATTTACATCAAAGACACTTCAGAAAACATAACCATACCCTTTCCCTCTTTCTTTCTCAATATATTTGGGTTTGTTTCACTTGGAAAAACAAATCCACTCAAGTGAACTTTTGTGGTAATAGTGAGCAGTAGTGGGTCAGTGCCTAGTGGAATGTGTTATACTAAGGTGATAAGATACTAGGATCAGATTGTGTTGTAGCTGCTTTGCTAGAAAGAGTGTAAGAATAATCACTTGTTTTTCTTTCTTTGATGTTTTCTCAGCAACTTGGGTGACAGCGATGACAATAAAAGAGGGGACAGAAATGATACAGAATGAATCTTCTAGAACATACAGTTCCAGAAAGATCTCCTGGTCACAATTTGCTACAGACTATGGCCCAAGAGGCAGAAATTGAAAGTTTTGGGGCAAAGATAGTTTATCCCTGATCATTTTAAAAATTCTTTCTAATTTCTGAAGTTATACAGCAAAATGACCAATTATAGAAAAATGTAAATTCATCCTTTGTACATATCTTTTAAAAATCCAAATGGGTTGGGGAGTTCCCTGGACCTCTACACCAATCTCTTTGGATAAATCCCTCCCCACTAGAATTATTTCTCTTTGTGGTGTTATTATCTTCTATCATTCCTTGAGGGTTGATTTCCTCTGAAGCATTTTGCTCTGTGGGATCCTATCTAGCTTTCCTTTGAAAATAATTTCCCTCAAATTGAGGGTGTGTATGTTGGATTAGTGTCCAGATTTCTTCTCCTTCTCTATCACAAATTCTGTGACAGAGTCTCTCAGGAGTCTATAATTCCCACACTAGCAACCAGGCCCTCTCTGTTGAGTGAGAATCAGACCGAGAGCACAATTTTCCCTTGTAGGTTCCTCCACCTTTTGAAGAATTTAGTTTTCAATAAAGCAAGTCAAGAAATTATTAGTTATTCTGCTAGTGGCAGAGAGAATTATAGCTAATGCCTGGGTAATCAAAAGCTTCACAGCTTTCCCTTTACCTTCCATCACTAACTATCATGCCTCTGTGTCATGTGTCTGATTGTTTCTCAAACTAATCTGTTTCCTTTCTATTCAGGTGATCTGTAGTGTAGTATACTCCAATGACAATAAACTGAGTCCAACCCCCTCATTTCATACAGGAGGGAACTGAATCCTAGAGAGAAGACCCAAACTCACAAAGGGAATCTCACAGCGGGGCCTATAAGCCACGGACTAGTCTTTGCTATAGGGTCCCATGCTCAACAAACGAGTCTTTGGCCTTCTGGCTCTTGGCTCCTCTGACCGGGGAGAAAAGGGAAATGGGTCTAAATCACAGATCAACCAAAAATGTCACTTGGCAGGTTGCACGGAACAAGCCCTAGCCTGTTTCTGGCTCTGCTGACAAAAAAACAAAACACAAGAGGTTTCTGAGTGTAACCCTTTGTCAGCCCCAACTTCCTAAATAACCCCTGGAAGGGTCTTTCAAGGATCATCAGGGCAATGAGGGGCAGGATGGAAAAGCAGGCCTCCTGCCTACCTCATTCTCTTGTCTGCCCCGCCTTTCCTCCAGACTTGAGTATCTGTTGGGATAGAACAGAGGAGGTGCCTTAAGATTCCACACTTTCCTGTGGCAGGGGATAGGGTGCTCAGGACCATGCCTGGCTCTAAGACAGAAGCTGGGAAGCCCCATCACCATGACCAGCTAGGGCCCTGCAGGGTATTCCCTGGTATTTTTCCAGTACTCATGCTGACTATCTCCCATGAAGATTTGCCTGGACTAGCCAGAAACTGAGATGGATATTCTGGCAATATTCCTGGGGCAGGGAAATGGGATCCCTTTGTATCAGCTACTAAGATGTAGGCTCTGGCCTCCTGAGGGAATGGGTGTCAGCTGGGTGTGCCGCTCCACTGAACAGTTTTTAGTTTTCAGTTACGACAATTAAAGCCAAACCAAATGTTTCTGGGAGGTGTTTCTCCTTAATTATTACACCACTGAGGCAGAGGATCCCACAAAGCTCCATGCAATAGAAAAAGCACCGATCTTTGAATTAGAAGACTTTGTTTCAAGTCCTAGCTTGGACACCAGCTAAATGACCCTGGATAGATTATTTAACCTTTGCCTCACTTTCCTCATAACCCTTGCTATGTTGTAAGATTCTTGCAAGTAAAGTACTCTGTAAATCTTAATGCTATAGTAATGTAAGTTACTAATAATTATAATTATGAATAATAATGTTGGGATTTGAGAGACTTTAGGAGCTAGTACAATCCCTCCAATTTATAGATATAGAAACTGAGGTCCATGGAAGTTGTGATATTCATGTCTAAGTCTGATGCCAAGTTTAATAATGTTAATATTAAATATTTTAACAGAAAACAACAAAGTTAAGTATCCAGATCTTGAAACTAATATGCCCAAGGCCTCCCTCTGGCTCTTTTCTGGGATCTTCTTTGGCTTCCACATTCCCAATCCTGGCATGGGAGTCTCCTGGTAAATTTGGGGTTGCTTGCAAATCCAGCCATGGAGCCCCAAACATGACTGACATTTTTGTTCTTGAGCATAGGATCATAAATCTAGAATAGTTCTCATAGGTTATCTAATACAACCTTCTTGTTTTACAAAGAAAAGGGGCTCCCCAACCCCCATCCTGGTAGTAAGTGGCAGAGTCAGATATAAATCCACATTCTCTTACTTCAAATATACTCACTATAAGAGCAATATCGTGGAATGATCAACTGGGATAGACTTAGCTACTCTCAGGAAAATAATGATCCAGGATAGTTTGGAGAGACTTATAGCAAAGAACATTATCCACCTCCAGAGAAAGAACTGTGGGAGTCAGAATGCAGATGAAAGCACACGATTTTTCAATTGTTTGAGTTTGTTTTGGGGTTTTGGTTTCATAAGATCACTCACAAAAATGAAAAATATGGAAATATGTTTGCCTAGACTGAATTGCCTATCAGCAGTGAGATGGGGAAGGAAGGAGCCAATTTGGATCATATAACTTTGGAAAACTCATGTGGAAATTTGTTATATATAACTGATAAAAAAAGAAAAAATATATAAAAATATATATATATATATATACACACACTCAAATGATTTGCTATGGTCCTTCCATTACATGAGGTTATACCTTCACCCCAATTTCAGAGACACACGGGTCCTGAGAGCAGAATCAAATTGGTATGGGCATTAGCCCTATGAGTGGCAGCAATCCTAGGCTAAATATCTTGCTTCCGTCCACTGCTACTTACTTCATGGTTATAGTATATTAGACTTGGAAGGACCCTCAGAAGTCATCTAGTTCAATTTTGTTAGAGAAATAAACTGAAGTCCACAAAAGGGGAGTGACTTGGTCACACAGAATGTCAGGAGCAGAAGCCATGTTTAAATCTAGTTCTGCACAAATGCCCAGGGGCAGCTCAGTGGCAGTAGTGGATAGAGGACTAGGCCTGGAGTAAGGGAGACTAATATTCCCAAGTTCAAATTGGGATTCAAAAGACACTTTCGAGCTGTGTGTCCTTCTTTGCCTCAGTTTCTTCATATGCCAAATGAGCTGGAGAAGGAAATGGCAAACCACTTGAGGATCTTTGCCAAGAAAACTTTAAATAGGGTCACAAAGAGCAGGAGGTGACTAAAAACAAATGAACACAAGATACCCAACTTCCAGCTGAGGCTGGGCAGCTGCCCACCCCCTCTCCCTTCCCCTGGCAGTTTCTGTATGGGATAATGGGTTAGAAGGAGTTTCTGGTTGGGCAGAGCAGCCTCTGAGCAGGAGGATCTGTATTATATACTAAGAGGTGGGGTAGTAGCAAGAAGGTTAAATTTAAGAGTCAAGAGAGGCTAGGGTTCAGATCCAGGCCCTGACATCTGTATAGGCAAGTCACACTGCTTTAATTGTAAAATTAGGATGATAATATTATATAGTGCTTGTTTTGTTGACCAAATAAGATGATAATGTAAAATGTTTCACATTTTAATGCTAAAAAACATCTGCTATTATTATTATCATCGTTGACTCCAAAGAGCTGGCAAGGTCCTGCCCCTTGTAGAAGTCCTATACATGGTAGAAGAGACTGACTCCCTGGGGAAGCAGCCAGAAATAGCAGTGATCCCTGGTAGGACACCAAGGTAGTAAGGCAGAGAGAGCTCAGATGGCCACTTCCCTAGGCTTGGTTCCTCTGAAAATGTTGGGATGGTATTGGTTTGGGTGGTTGGGGAAGGGAGGGAGAGGCAAATGACTCACTATGATCTAGTCATTGAGGATCTGAGATCTGAGGGACCTCAGCTGAGGACACCAGGCCACTTCCTTTCATTTTAATCTGGGACCCACTCTCCTTTTCTCCTGCTTTAAAGGCCACAGTAAAAAGATAATAGATCTAGAGTTGAAAGGGATGGCAGAGGCCAGGAAGTCCAACATTCTCATATTATAGATGAGGAAACTGAAGCTCAGGCCGGTTAAATGACTTGTCAATAGTAGCAGAGAGAGTAAGCATCTATGGCACAAGCCTTAACTCTTAACTTCTCCCAGGGAAATGATCTTTTTCCTCTCCTGTAGCTTAATACAGGAATATATTTCATTCCCTCCCTTCCCTTCAGGAACTAACCTCCCTGACTTTTTGCAGAATGAAAGTGGCTTTTGCACTCCTTCCCCTCTTCCCTCCAGACCAGGATCAGCTTAGGGAAGATGAGCAGAGAGTTTGGGGCAGGATAGGTGAATTCAAGAATCACCAGCATGGCAATGGTAATTAAATCCATGGAAGCTGAGATCACCAAGTGTAGTATGGGAAGAAAAGAGGGCCCAGGACAGAATCCCAAGGGATACCTATAGTTAGAGGGGTGATCTGGAAGAGAATCTAGCAAGGGATCCTGAGAAGTGGGAGGAGAATCAGGAAAGAATGTGTCCTGAAAGCCTAGAGAGAAGAGAATATCAAGGAGGAAAGTGTGATCAATAATGTCAAAGCTTACAGAGAGATCAAGGAGAATGAAGATTATTAAGCCAAGGCCATTGGATTCAATAACTTTAGAGAGTGATTTCAGTAGAAGCCAGTTGTTAGAGGTTAAGAAGTCTGAGAGAGAGAAGTACCTGTTGTAGATGTGCATTTCAAGGAGTTTAGCTACAAAGGGCAGAAGAAAAGAATGATAGTTAGAAAGGATAAAGTGAGGATTCTTTCAGGATGGAGTGCTACGGGCATATTTGTAGGCTTACCATCTAATGGGAGAGCCATCATACAAAGAAATATCTACAATGCAAGTTATTTTGAGAATAAATAGGAAAGAATGAACAGATAGAAGGCACTGAAATTAAGAAGAGCTGGATAAGGCTTCCTATAGAAAGATTTTAGTTGGAATTTAAAGGAAGCCCAGGAGATCAGTAGTCAGAGCAGAGGAGGGAAAACATTCTAAGCATGGAGACAGCCAGATAGAATGTGTGGAACTGAGAGATGGGGTGTCTTGTTGAAAACAGCCAAGAAGCTAACGTCATTGGATCAAATAGTATATGTTGGGGATTGAGGGATAAGAAAACTGGGAAGGTAGGAGGGGAGTTAGTTATGAAGGACTTTAAATGCCAAACAAAGCATGGTATATTTGGTCTGAGAAGCAATAGGAAGATGCTAGATTTTTATTGAATAGGAGGTAAAATAATCAGGCATGCATTTTAGGAAAATCATGACTGGAGGGTGTGGGGAAAGACTCGAGGAAGGCAGACTCACAAGCAGACTATTGGAATAATCTAGGTGTAAGCTAATAAGGGCCTGCTCTAGGGTGGTGGCAGTATCAGAAGAGTGAAGGGGGGAAATCTGACAAAGAACACAAATGAAAACTAATGTTCCCTAACTGGTGGTTTAATAGAAAGAGGCCTGCTTTTGGAGCAGGTGACCTAGATCAATTACCAGGCTCTGCTGCTTACTAGCTGAAATCCTAAGCCAGAACCTTTTTGCTCCCCCATGGTCTTGTTCATCTTCCCCTCTCTGCTCATCTCCAATCTGGTATATCCAACTACTTTCCAGATATTTTGAACTGGATGTCCATTGTCAAATTTCTCCCCTTCTCTCTTCTGATATTGCCACCACTCTAGAGCAGGCCCTTATCAGCTCACACCTAGATTATTCCAATAGTCTGCTTGTGAGTCTGACTATCGTTTACCTCTGTTTTCTCTCTCCTGTCCTTAGCAGTACCAGGCAAATAATAGGTGCTGAATAAATGTTTAAAGATTTATTGATTTATCTGTCAAATGAGAGGATTAGATTAGATGATCAGCAAGGTCCTAGCAAACTCTGACATTCTTTGAGTCTGTGGTGCTTCAATTCTCTTTCATCTTTTTGGGCTGAGTCACTGAGACCTCACTGCTAGGGTTAGATTTGGGGAAGGAAAGAAAGTTCTTTTCAAGAGAATGGAACCTTATTTAGGACAGGCTCTGCCAGTACTTTGGCCAGTGGCCTGGGGGCTCGGCCTTTGGTCTGGTATTTATTGGGCTGGTATTGTGACACAGGTAGAGCCCAAGGGCTCTAGCCCTAGAGAAGATAGAGGGGCTAAAGCTATTTGAGAGATATACTGATCTAGCAGAAGTTAAATGGATTCATTTACCCAAAAATGTGGTTGTGAGATAGCTCAGATATATTGAAAACATGGCCCACAGTACTACTAAGTGTGGGCCAAACTTGATTAAAATGTCTATTAAAATGAATAAAACAAAAAAGAATACAAGAAAACATATATAATATTAATATGTAGTTTTCAAAGTCAATAGGTGACCTGTAGGAATTCTTTTTTTTAAAAATCCATTTATTTATTTAATTAATTTACAATATTTTTCCAGGGTTACATGATTCATGTTCTTTCCCTCCCCCCTCCCTCCTCCCCGAGCCAATGAACAATTCCATTGGGTTTTACAGCTATCATTGTTCAAAACCTATTCTCATATTACTACTATTTGCACTAGAGTGATCATTTAAAGTCAACATCCCCAATCATAGCCCCATTAAACCATATCATCAATCATTAGGAATCCTTATATATGCTTTAGTGAGTCTCATTTCTATTTGACCCCACCAGTATAGATGAAAGAGCATGGAACTTGGAATAAGAAGCCCAGTCCAGTTCCAGCTCTTCTCTTCACTGGGTGTGTGTGACCATAGGTAAATCCTTTCCCCTCAGATATGCTGCTTATTCTCTGTGCGACCTTGGACAATCATTTCACCTCTATGCACCTCGGTTTCCTTATCTGTAAAATGAAGGAGTAAGACTAGCAGCATGAGGTCCTTCCAGCTCTAGGATCCTAGGAACCTATTGGAGCCTCAATTGCTTCTTCTGTAAAACTGGGCTGACAATTACCTGCACTAGCTAAATAAGTTACTGAGTTGTGTGGAGGAACTCCTCTTTGGGCAAGTGACACAAAAAGGGAACCAATCAGACACTCAAAAGGAAGCCACATGGCCTGGGATCCTGAGACCCAGCCAAAAGGAATGAAGTTGTAGGTTTTGATTCTGGGGCCTCCTTCAGGGAGATAGGGGAATTAGAGAGTCATAAATTTAGAGATGGAAGGGGCCACAAAAACGATTTAGCTAAACTCCCATATTTTTACAGTCAAGGAAATGGAGGCTTAGGGAAGAGAAATAACTTATGGAAAGGCACAGAGAGACTTTGGGAAAATTGGTATTCAAACTCAGGTGCTGCATTTCCAAATCTAGTGTATTCTACCTCACTACGATGAACAGAGTAATTTGGGACCAACAGGTGAGAAGGACTTTCCAAGGGGAATTCTTCATAACTGCTAGTGAGGGGGACTCCCTGACATAGTAGGGTAGCAAGGGAAAAAGACAATCTGATGCTTTGGTCTAGAAAAGTAAATGTAGTAGACTCAGTCTCCAAATATAACTTGCTAGGAGACATGGCAAGAATTTGTTTCTGTTCCAAGTGGAGTAGGACGGTCTTAATTTTTTCTTTTATAGTTTCTGTTGAGTTGTCCCTAAAGAAATGGTTAATGGAGGCAGGTAGGTGGCTTAGTAGACTGAGAACCAGGCCTAGAGATGGGAGATCCTGAGTTCAAATATGACCTCAGATACTTCCTAGCTCTGTGACCCTGGGCAAGTCACTTGACCCCATTGTTCAGCCTTTATCACTCTTCTGCTTTATAACCAATACAGAGTAAGATGGAACTTAAGGGTTTAAAAAACATTTTTTTAACTGACTCAGAATGGGTCTGAGCCTCAACCAATTAAGACTCATGCCCACCTTCTCCCTACATTAAATTATTTGTATTACAGGCTGATTTTTTGTGCATCAACTATCAGGCTGGAAGCTCAAACTGCAATGTCAAACTCTTCCCCTGTCTTGGTCCTTGGAGTGTATTCATTCCGCCCACAATTTCTACTTGGCCTTGAAACCACTGTTCTGGTTTCACATCTTTGAACCAATCTCTCCTGTAGATGAGGGGGTATTGTAATAGAAAGAATACTGGACTAGGAGTTGGAAAGCTTGGGCTCTAATTCCAGGTCTGTTGCTTACTTAGGCCACTGAACTTTTCCAAACTTCAGTTTCTTTATCTGTAAGAGGAATAATCCTAGCCCTGCCTATACCACCAGGTAATTATGCAGATCAAATGAGATTACAGAAATGAGAACACTTTGAAAACTAAAAATGATGTTCATGAGAAGCATAATTATAACGTAAGATTCCTCACATCAGAAACCACTGGGGGGAGGATCAAAGGTCAGTCCTCCAGTTTGGGAAGCTAACTCTATACTAACTCAGCAGAGCTGACTGGTAGACAAAGAAGAAAATGACCTTCCCTTTTCTGTCGACAGGGATCTCCTTGCTTTCTACTAGACTACTCTCTTCTTATCTACAGCCTTTAGAAAGAGTTGGGATAGCCCAATGTAGATTACAAATAATTTAAAGCCTTAGCAATCCATGGCAAAGATAGTTAAGGGCACAGTTTTTTGTTTTTTTTTAAAGATCTCATCCACAGCACAAATGTTAAAGGATGATGAGGTACATACCCTTCAAAGGATCCTCAAATGGCCAGTGACAGGGAAAGAAAAGAATTCCAAAATACCTAATTTTTATGCCATGTGAAACCTTTTCTTTTCCTACAAACCAAGGCTGGCTATTCTCACCACCTAGAGAACAACAGTATTTACATTTTATTTGGAGCCTTAGCACCTATCACAAGTGTGGCATATAACAGATGCTTAACAAATGTTTGTAAAACTGAATTAGGCACTTATTACCTGTATGACTTTGGCCAAGTGATTCTCCCTCTCTGGGAATCAGTTTTCACCTCTTGAAAATGAGAGAAGTTGGACTATATCACCAATGTCTTTTCTAGGTTTAAACTTTTTGTGAGTTTAGCTAAAAACATAGACTTCACACAGAAGTAAGGTATTCCCCTCAACAAACCCTGAATTCACTTTTAGAAAGTACCCTCAATATCAAATCATCACCTCTTAGAAAGGCAAATCTTTCCACCAATACCCATGTTAGATGCAACTCAAGGCTCCAAAGGGCAAGGCACTTTTAAATGAGACCCTAGGAAACAATCTGTGCGGTGTGCCTGAAATATGAATAGGCCTTTTCTCAATATAGGATAGAGTTCTGAAACAAGTTGGAATTCCATTCAATAAGCATTTAGTCTTTGTAATATAAAGAGCAGTAAGTCAACAACAGGATGGAGGCTCCAGAGGTCATAACAAAAAGGCAGAGGGAGAGAAGGATAGAAGATACCTATTTTCCCAACAACCCTACAAGGTAGGTCATATTATTATCCCCATTTTACAACTGAAGAAACTGAGGCTGAGATTAATCTAGCTAGTGTTTGATGTCAAATCTGAATTCGGTTCTTTCTGACTCTAGGTCCAGTGGTTTATCCATTGTGTCCTCTAGCCGTCTCAGCTCATTTCCATGGAATTCAGGAACATCGAAAAGAGGGTTTATCAATCATCTTTTCCAACCCCCTAATTTTACAGATTAGAAAACTGGGGATCAGAGAGGAGAAGCGGGTTGCCCAAAATCGCAGGAGGCAGATGGGGGATTCGATCCTGGGTGCTCGGCCTCTCGTCAGGTTCACCCCGAAGATCTCGAGGCTGGCTGGATGCTTAGTCCCGTCCTCCCCGCGCCAGCCCCACCCAAGACCCCGGCGTGTCTCTGTGTGTGGGTCCCCTGTCCCCCAACTCACTTAGCCGAGAGGGTGTTGATGGAGCCAGTGATCAGCATGAGCCCGGCCAGGAACAGCTGGTACTTGGTCCACGCCATGGTCAGGCAGTGCAAAGGCGGCTGCCCTAATGCCGCCGCCGCCGCCGCCGCCGCCGCCGGGATACGCGTGACTCCGGGGACCCAAGGAGTAGGGGTAGGGGGCCCGGGGCTGGACTAGCAGAACTCGCTTTGCTTCCGGGCCGGCGATCACCTGACCCACAGCAGTCACCAGCGCCGGAGCCCCGCCCCCTACTTTATCCCCACCCAGAGGGCACGCGGTCCCGCGGAGTTGAGAGGGGTGGGACGTGGAGGGGAGGTTCCGTTCGTGTACTCTTGCTTACGCGCACGCGTAATCCAGTATTCACGGGCTCCCTGCTAAACCTTTCCCCACCCCTACGTGTCATTGGTCTCTTCGCCCGGCCATCTGAGCACGTGCTCTACACTCTTCCTTGCCTTTGTGAGCAGATGTGGGAATCTTTTCTCTTTTGGAAGGGCTACATGGTTCTGTGCTTATCTTCATCAGTCTATCAATCAATCAGACAAACAGCTAGCATTGATTATGGACCAAGAAGTGCAGTTTCTACTCTTACGCTGGCTTGATGCAAAATCCTGACAGGTAGAACGGGGAGTATTTATACCTATTTTATAGAAATTCTAGTATCAATCAATCAATAAACACTTATTAAGCTCCTACTATATGCCAGTTGTGCAGCCAGGTGGCAGAATGGACAGCGCACTGGACCTGAAGTCAAGAAGAGTCATCTTCCTGAATTCAAATCATGACCCTGGTCAAGTCACAACTTTTTTTGCTTCAGTTTCCTCAACTCCGAAATGAGCTGGAGGAGGAAATGGGAAACTACTTTAGTATCTTTGCCAAGAAAACTTCAAATGGGGTTCCAAAGAGTGTACTGAACAATAACAATGTGCAGGGTACTGTGCTAAGTGCCGGGGATGCAAAAAAAGAGGCAAAAGACCATTCCTGACTTAAAAGGAAGAGATGACATATGTACAAAGCAAGTTATGCCCAGGATTAATAGGACATAATTAAAAAGAGGGGAATGCACTGGAAGTAAGAGGGAATGGGGAAGTCTTCTTGTAGAAGGTGGGGTTTTGGTTGAGATTTAAAGGAAGCCAAGGGGGTCCTCCAGCAGAGTACCGGAGGGAGGAGGGAGATTGTTATTGTTATTTATTTGTTTTTGGCCTTAGGGGGCAAATTTTTATGGAATTGAACTGAGACAGGTAGAGGGTATAATGAATAAACCAGTGGACTGAGAGTCTGGAAGATCTGAGTTCAGATTTGACATCAATCACTTACCAGTTGTATTAACCTCAGCTTCAGTTTTTTCGACTGGAAAATGGAGATAATAATAGCATCTATCTTGTAGAGTTAGGAGGATCAAATGAGATATTTGTGAAGTGCTTAGCATACTGCTTAGGACATATTAGATGTTTTTAAAAATGCTCATTCCTTTCCCCCCAGGGTTTGTTGTGTCATTTTAAAGGTAAGGAAATTAAAGCCCAGAATGGTTTTGTGAATTGCCCGAAGTAGTACAGCACAATTTGAACCCAGTGTTTAGAATCTTAGTTAGAATCTTAGTCTTTAAAATCAAAGTTCTTTGTCTTATTAAAAAAATGTTGACTTATCAATTTTTCTTATTACACAATCATCCTTCAAGTCACTGCTACCCTACCCAATTCTCTCCGGGACAGGCTGAGTCAGCAAACTCCCAGTGTTCAAGTGACCTGTGATCTGTACCCCCCACCCCCCACCCCAAGTATGTGCAGAAAGAGAAGAGAGAGTGCAGAGAGGAAGAGAAACATGTGCCCATGTGTAGTTTCCTCACCACCAGGAACAGATGTTAATTTATGTTAGAAATATGTGGAAGAAGTACATGTGATGTGACATGATGTGAGAGGGCTAGTTCATAGACTATGACACATATCTAACAGTTGTCCTCTTGTCTTTTTTTTATTTAGTCATTTCTTTTTTTATTGTGCTTTTTCATTTTTTGTGACCCCTAATTAGGCTTTTCTTGGTAGAGATGCTGGAGCAGTTGCTATTTTCTTCCAGGTTTTAAAGATGAGGACCTGAGGCAAGCTGGGTTAAGTGACTTGCCTAGGGTCATACAACCTTAGCATCTGAGACTGAATTTGAACTCATGAAGTTAAGTTTTTCTTACTCTAGGCCTGGCACTCAATTTACTGCCCCACTTAGCTGCTCTGTGGTCCTTTTTCCTTCTATATTTCTCAACTGTGTTCCCTTTTTTTTCCCAATTACACAATACAGCTCTAAAATAGGCTCTCATTACTTCATGCATGACTAGATTGTAGGTAGGTCCCAATTAATGCAGTCTCCAGAAGTGTTAGCAGTATTTGAATTTGCAATGCATAGCTACTTTGAGCTAGCACCAATGACCATATTTTATGTAATTATAATTTCATTTAGTGGGAATAGGACTACATATGAGTATTTCACAGTATTCATTATTCCCACTAATCCTTATCCCCATCCCTATTCCAAAAACCATCCTTCATTGTTCCAAAAGGATTTTCCTAAAGCGCAGATCTGACTGTGTCAGACTTCCTCTTCCCCAACTCTAGGGGCTCCCTATTACCTCCAGGATCATATAGAAAAGATTCTATTTGGCATTAAAAACCCTTCCCAGAGGTGTAACTAAGATATTGGAATAGGAGGAAGTTCAATCATGCTTCCTCCAACATCCACAAAGATCCAGAAAACTTACTATACCAAGTCCTGATAATGAAATCAAAGAAAAAGTCACAATAAGTAATTTTTCCAGGCCAGGTTTGTATAGGGAGACAGAAAGGTAGACATTGGGGATAAGATCCAGCCAGCACTATCTCCATGGAGAATTTCAGTGCAATTTCTCATAATCTCTCACAGAGGGGCCTAAATTTTTGTAGGTTTCAGGAATAGATGCCACCTGCCAGCTCTGTCACTCACTACCCAGTTCTGGATCAGAAGTCTGGAGGAGACTAAGGAGGGAGAATGTACCTGGGGTGGGAGTCCAAGGTGAGGAGTGGTTGAGAGGTGTAGGTTATATACTGAACAAGTAAGAACAGCTACATGGCTTTTATTCCAGGAGTTGAATGTGAATATAGGGTGGGTGGGGGAAGGAGAGTGTCTCAGTTCTCACTTCCATACCAGTCTAAAGCCTACAGTAGAATCCTCAGAGCAGGAATCCCAGATGAAAAGGAGCCCTCATTTTTATCCCTCTGAACCATCAGAGCTTTCTAGATAAGAGTTGTTGAGTTCAGAGGCTGTTTATGGGAACTCTGGTTGGGCCAAGGTCATGCACATATTGCTTCAAATAAAACTCAGGTTAGGAACTTGTAGAGGCCAGACCAGGGAGAAAACAATGAGACTTTGTTCTGGATCTATCCACTCAAGGAGCACTGAAAGCTTTCTAGTCCCCAGAGTGAGCTTTGTTGGAGATCTTGGAATAACATAACACCTAGTATCTCCAAGAAATCAGGAGCAGGACCAGCCCGGACATCCCCTACAGAAATATACAGAGTCCAGCCCTAACATCAAGACCAAAGTCAGGACATAGGCTAGAAGAATGGCAAACGAAAAGAAAACTCAAACATAAAAAGCTGTTATGGCGACAGAGACACTCAAAACAGAAACCCAGAGGAGAATGACTTCAAAGCATCAAAAACAAAAGACTTAAAGAAAAACATATGTTGGGTACAAATTCAATTAGAATTCTCGAAGAGATGAAGCAAGAATTTTAAAAGGAGTTAAAATGTTTTATAACAAAATAGAGAACTAGAGGAAAAAAATGGGAAAAGAAGTGAGTTTTGAAAGAGAGAAATGGAAAGGTAGTAGTTTCTTGGAAGCCGAGAATGACGATTGTCTTTGTGCATTATCATCTATTGATGTACCCTCATGTGGCTTTGAAGTCCAAAGGCTGAGGCGCAGAGCCTGTGGCACATGGGGCATGGAACACCAGTTGTTATGGGAGGTGTGGTTGTGGCCTGGTGTCGGCGTTCATGCGCAGTGGTGAGACATCGACGTCGTTCATCTTCAAAAGTGGTGGCGGCATGGTTAATGTGGGTTCACCAGCTGCTTCTGTCAGAGGCAGCGAGTTCTAGTTGCTTTGGTGTAATGCCAGCCCACTTCAAGTTGGACTTTAGCTGATCCTTGAATCTTTTCTTCGGTCGGCCTTGTTTCCTGAGTCCAGCTGACAGTTCACCATAGAATACCTGTCTTGGTATTCACTGTGGGTCCATGCGGATGATGTGTCCAGACCATCGTAGCTGGGTTTTGAGGACCATGACTTCGATGCTGGTGGAGTTGGCTCTGAAGAGGACTTCCTGGTTGGTGATTTGGTCCTGCCATTGGATCCTCATGATTGATCGGAGAGAACGTTGGTGGAATTGCTCCAGCTGTTTCATGTGCTTCCGGTACAGTGTCCATGCCTCTCAACCGTACAGGAGCGAGCTGAGGACCACTGCGTTATACACTTTGAGCTTCGTCGCAGTGCTTACACCTCTGTGTTAGAGGACTTTGCAGTGCAGCCGCCCGAGTGCCTGGCTAGCCTTTTGGATCCTGGCATTGATTTCATGGTCTAGGGACCCATCGTTGGTGATAGTGTTGCCCAGGTACTTGAAAGTGTTGATGTTAGAAAGCCGTCTGCCATCAATAGTTATGCATGGCTGGTTAGTTGGCCTCCCTGGTGCAGGTTGAAACAGCACCTCTGTTTTGCTGAGGCTGATAGTCAGGCCAAAAAGTTTTGTTGCAGTAGAGAACCTGTCCATAATGGTTTGGAAATGATTTTCTTGGTGGGCCATGAGAGCACAGTCATCTGGGAAGAGAGCTTCCAGGATGAGTCTCTGTTGTCTTTGTTTTTGCGGTCAGGCGGCGAAGGTCGAATAGTGAGCCATCCAGTCGGTATTTGATGTAGATGCCCAGGTCTAGATCCATCACAGCATGTCATAATACTTGGGTGAAGTATAGGTTGAATAGCACCGGAGCAAGGATGCAGCCTTGTTTCACACCATTGGAGATGTTGAAGCGGTCGGAAATCTCTCCACCAGACTTACCCTGTCATGTCAACATGAATGAGCTGGATCAGTTTGACGAATTTTGCTGGGCAACCGTGCTTGCTAAGGATCACCCACAATGCGTCCCTGTTTACTGTGTCGGATGCCTTTGTCAGGTCTATGAAGACACTGTAGAGATTCAGGTTCTGCTCAAGGCATTTTTCCTGCATTTGCCTCACCGTGAAGACCATGTCGATGGTGCTGCAATCTGGTCAGAAGCCACATTGTGATTCAGGCAGGTTCTGCTCTGAAACAGATGACAGGAGTCTGTTGAGTATAACACGGGTGAGGATCTTTCCAGCAGTGGAGAGTAGTGAGATGCCTCTGTAGTTGTCACAGGCTGTTCGTGCGCCTTTGTTTTTGTATAGGGCTATGATGGAGGCATCTCTGAGTTCTGGGGGCATGTCTTCCTCTTCCCATATGCTGGTCAGCACTATGTGGAATACCTGGAGTGCCTTTCCATTTAAGGCCTTGTACACCTTGGTTGGGATCCTGTCTTTACTGGGTGCCTTGCCTGTACTCATTTGTTTAATGGCTTTTTGGACTTCTTCTAATGAAGGAGGGATGTCAAGTTGCTTGATGATGTGGTTTTGGGGGATCTGGTCAAGGGCCCTTTGGTCGACTGAGGAGGGTAGGTTGAAGAGCTGGTTGAAGTGTTCTTTCCATCTGTTGCTGATGCCTTTTTTTGTCTTTTATGAGAATGTTACCATCAGAGGATAACAAGGGGGCGGTGGCAGATTTTAATGGCCCATAGACAGTCTTGAGGGCACTGAAAAATTGTTTATAGTTTTTTGTGTCAGCAAAGTGCTGGATTTCTTCTGCCTTTTTTTCCCCACCATCAGTCTTGCATTTTCCTGATCTCACACTGCGCCATGGCTTGGAGAGACTTGAGCCTGTCCTTTTTAGGAGCAGAGTTTGGGTTGTTTTGCCACTCCATAAAGGCTTTGTTCTTTTTGTTCAATAGGTCTTCAATAGCAGTGTTGTTCTCATAGAACCAGTCCTGGTGGTTGCGTTGTTTGGGGCCTAGGACTGCCTTTGATGTTTCTGTCACCAAGTCTCTGAACTGGTTCCATTTCTCAGTTGGGCTTCCAGTGAGTGGTCCCTTGGCAGAAAGTTTGTCGTCCAGACAGGACTGGAATGTTTGCAGATAAAATGGATCTCTGAGACGACTCACGTTGCAAGATGCACGAACTGTCTGGGCACGTTTTAGATGGCGAGGCGCAATGTGCATTTGAAGAGTCACTCTAACCAATTGGTGGTCTGTCCAGCATTCAGCTCCTCTCATGGCTCTGGTGATCTGTACGTCCTGGATGTCTCAGCAGTGTACAGTGATGTAGTCAATGAGATGCCACTGTTTTGATCGTGGATGCATCCACGTTGTTTTATATTTGTTTGCCATTCTGAACACAGTGTTCGTGATGGTGAGTTCGAACTCTGAGCATTTGCTAAGTAGCAGTAGGCCGTTGTTGTTCATTTTGCCCATGCCATGTTTGCCGAACACTCCTTTCCATCTTTCATGGTCCTGGCCAATGCGGACGTTAAAGTCTCCCAGTAGTATCAGCTTGTCATTGGTGGGCTCTGAGTGCAGGACGGCATTCAGGTCAGAGTAGAACTGCTTGATGGTCTCCTCTGTGCTGGTCAGTGTTGGGGCATATTGGTTGATGATTGTGGCATATCTGTCTTTGCTGAGAGGTAAACGGATCTTCATGAGCCTCTTGCTGATGCCCATAGGCAAGTCTGGCAGCTGTTTGAGCAAACTGGTCTTGATAGCCAGGCCAACATCGTGGATTCTGTCTTCACTTGTGGCTCTACCTTTCCAGAAGAAGGTGTATCCAGAGGTGGATTCGCTGAGTGATCCCTCTTCTGGTAAGCGTGTTTCGCTTAGGGCTGCGATGTCGATGTTAAATCGCACCAGTTCTTTACCGATTAGAGCTGTTCTTCTCTCAGGTCTTGGGGTATTCTCTCTGTCAAGTAATGTCCTGATGTTTCATGCTCCTAGTAGGAGTTTCTTTGTGTTTTGTTTTCTTTGGTTTTGACTGCTTAAAGAGACGACCCATCAACCGTGGTGTGCTGACCAGGTGTTTGTAGTGCAGGCAATGTTTAGGACACCTTTTCTAGTCCCCTCCCTTGATTAGGGTGAGCAGTGCTGTCCTAGAGAGGGCTGCTCAGTCGCCCAGGATGCTGCTAAACGACTCTGCTGCCTGGGTACAGGGCCGAACGACCACTGGTCTGTGGGCCGCCTACGTGCAGGATTGTGACTACAACTGCCAGTGGTCACCTCCACCTGTTGTGTCGCCACTCCCCCATCGCCGCAGGTCTTGAAATAGGATAGGCAGGGTTGGAATAGATGAGTGTGCACAAAGATACTTGTGTGTGAAGGAGATTTAAGTGGAAAAGGAGCCTTGTTAGTGCAGTAGGTAGCGTGTCAGTCTCATAATCTGAAGGTTGTGAGTTCGATCCTCACACGGGGCATCCGCTCTATGTTGGGGTGTATGGGGTGTTCAGGGAGGGGTAGCACCCTTGGTATGGAGGGCTTGTCGTGCCCTCCTAGGGCAGCTCTCCAACCTCTGACCCCCAGCTGACACCCAGCTCTCATTTGTGCCCAGTAGCTGCTAGCATGCGGCAGCAGCTTCGACAGGCCGGCCAAACCTTGTTAGGGTAGCCATCGGGTCGCCGCCCCATGGTGAACTAGGGCTTTGCTAATCCATCATGTGAAGACTACTTCGGTGGAAAAGGCAGAAGAAACCAACAAGAAGGTTCAATGGCTGAGATGGCGATGCAGCAAAGTACTGTGAAGTGCTTAGGGCGTGTTGGAGCACAAAAGACAACACGGCCATCCAATGCAGCTGAGGAAGTCTCCAGGTGTAATGACTTTTCGTACCACTGGACCCAGGCTTCCAACGCCGAGAGAGTGGGACTGTCTCTGTGGATCGACTTTTCCACTTAAATCTCTTTCATGCACAAGAGAAATGGAAAGGAAATTAACAATTGGCACAAAAGGTATAAAACTTTCTCCAAGTAATAAACTCCCTGAAAATGAGAATGGACTAAATAGAAGCTAGTGACTCCATGAGATAACATGTTAAAATGAAATGAAAAGACTAAACAACAAAACAAAACCTCAAATTTAAGGTTTCTCATAGCAAAAACAATTGCCCTAGAAAACAAATCACAGAGATAATTTAAGAATCATTGAATTACCTGAAAACCACAACCAAAAAAGGAATCAGGGATATCATATTTCAAGAAATAATAAAAGATGACTACCTAAATCTCTTAGAACCAGAGGGCAAGGTGGACATAGAAAGTATCCATTGATTACCTCCTGAAAGAAATACCAAAATAAAAACTAGGAACATTATAACTAAAATCCCGAACTTCTGGTTCAAAGGGAAAAAAACAACTCTGTAAGCAGTCAAAAAAAAGAGTTCAAGTATTGAGGAGCCCCATTCAGGATCACACATGATTTAGCATCTGCCATTGTAAATGAGTTGAGAGTCTGAAATATGATATTCCACAACACAAAGATATAGGTTTATGATTAATCCTATTAATGAAAAAAAAGTGTTTTTTTTTTTAAACTAGAGGACTTCCAAACATTCCTGTTGGAAATACCAGAGTTGCATAGAAACTTTGAACTGCAAACATAGGATTTAAGAGAAACATGAAAAGGTAAACATGAGTGAACAATCATAAGGAAATAAACAAAGACAAATGGTTTACTTTCTAATCTGGGGAGATGATACATGTGTTTATAACCCTATCATCATCATAATCATAAAGCACATTTAATTAGCCAGAGGATTTGCAATGGATTCGGTTATATTTTGATGATCTTAAAATAAGAATCAAAGGGGAAAGGAAGAGTGATATACTAATGAGAGAAGAGGAGAGGAAAGATAGGGGAAATTATTTCACATAATTGGAGTGTACAAGTAATCTTTACAAACAAGGAAGAAGGGCTTGGGAGAGTGGATGTTACTCGAACCTTATCCTCCTCTGTACTAGTTAAAGGAGGGAGACACATACAGAGACAAAGAATTAGGTATAGAGATACATTTCATTAAATAAGAGACAGAAAGGAAAGGGGAGAAGGAAGAACGGATATTCACAGAGAGGGCAATTTAAGTGAGGGATTAGAGCTAAACAAATAGACTCTGAGGATGTACAAAAATATTTTGTGACAGCTTTTCTTCTTTTCTTTTTTTTGTGGTGTCAAGGAAATGAAACCAAGGTGGGTACTAATCAATTGAGGAATGAATGAACAAGCTATGGTATATAACTTGTATGAACTAAGGCAAAATGAGGTGAACAGAACCCATAGCATGGTTTACACAGTGGAAGCAGTGTTGTAAAACAATCAACCTTGAAAGAAAAGAATGCTAATCAATATGATGACCAACCACAATAAGGATCCATAATGAAAGAAGCTACCTACTTCCAGATCTGAGGGTGATGGACTTAGAATGCAGACTAAGATATACTTTTTGGAATTTGGTCAATGCAGGACTTTGTTTTGCTTGATTATACAGGTTTGTAACAAGGATTTTATTTTTCTGTCTTTTTTAGCTGGAGGGAATGCAGGATGCAAATGGAAGGGAAAGAAAGTGAAATTTTTTTGTTTAAAAAATAAACTTTAATTAAAAATCAAAACAAAAAATACTTCTACAACTTTGCCCTTTTCTTATCTTTTTAGTCTTATATTTTACTCCTTATTACTTACCCTACAATCCAGCTATACTGAAATTCTTCTTGTTCTTCAAACATGACATTCCAGTTTGATTCTGTGCCTTTTTATGGACAGTTTACTATTCTTGGAATGCTCTCCCTCCTCATATTTTCTGTCTTCTGATTTCCTTGATTTCTTTTTAAGCCTCTATCTTTGAGAAGCTTTTTTCTGATCTCTCTTAATGCTAGTCCCTTCCCTCAGAGTTTTTTCTAATTTTCATTTCTTCATGTGGCTATTGTTATACTTGGCTTTCTTCTTCACAGAACTGCCTGTTCACATTCTTTGACAATTTAATAAATGGGGACTGGTTTTTATTCTTATGAACTTGAGCCAGTTCCTTAGGTAGCTAGGCAATGTCACTGGTTTTTCCATTACTTAAAGAGTTCAACTTAAGAAACTACACTTTCAACAAGGTTTAGATAAAGGAATGTAATTTTGCCAGGCAATGTTTTATTTCAGAATATGTTCAAGTCAGCAGTATCACAGTTATTATATATTAATCAGAATGCCCAGCAGGATGCCCAGCATGTTAACTATGATATAATCTGATTATTCAAGCTGCCATTTCATGATAATAATAGCTCACATTTATATAGCATATATATTCCCTCTATATTATCTCATTTGATTCTTGCAACTATATGAGGGACATATTATCCCACTTTTACATATGAGGAAACTGAGACTTAGTGCAATCAAGTGACTTGTCTAGGATCATACTGTGTATAAAATCTGAGGAAGAATTTAAATGCCAGTCTTTTTGATTGAGTTCAGGACTCTACTCATGATGCATCTTCTCACATCTCAAAAGATTATTCCCCCAGATTCCTGCTGACATTTCCACCATCCTGCTTTGATTCCTTGGCTTTGTTCATCCTTCTGTGCCTCTTTGCCCTTGGCTGAAGTGTGCCCATCTGTTGGCTTTGTTCTTTAGTTCCTGACCTCTGTTTTATGCTTGAGCAGAATACTACTAAGTACCTTTGAATGAATTTGCTCTATTCTTTGCTAAACTCAGATTTGGTTCTTATCCTGTTCCATCCCAGGTCCTGCCAGCTTCTCCCCCAGAATGGGCCAAGTGAGATACAAAACCCTATTCTGGTCATGAATTCCATCTCAACTCTCAGTGAAATCAGTGAAACCAATGTCATGAACAAAAGATGAAATGGCTAAGGAAACAAAGTTTGATTGTCCGAGTATATCGATTTATTAAGTAATGTATGGAAATTGCCCAACAAATCAGAACCAAGGCCCTTCTTTGGTTTAGGACTGGACCCAAAAGGGGGAGACAGACATGTGGTAAAAAGAATAATTAATCAAATATGACCAACTAATTAAAAGAAAACAATACAAGACTAAGCAATCTGATTTCTAATTGAATGAAAGATTAGGGACTTTGTAAGTTGGGAGGGAGAGAGTGAACAAGTGCAATTTCCTGAAAATTAGGAAAAGAATTTAGTAAAAAACTTAGGAAAAATCCTATTCCTCCACAAGTACCAATAAAGAATCAAAGAAACATGGAAACAACAACTGATCAGTGTGGGGCCAATTTTTAGATAGGACTTATAGTGTTGCTTGAGATGTACAACTTTGAGAAAACTCCTTACATCAGTTTTAGGATTTGACAACATTTCTGGTCAACATAACTTAGGTCTTTGATTAAGGATCTCTAAATAACAGGTACAGTTGGCCCAGTTTCTTAGCCACGAGGAGCTAAATTCAAATAATGCAATAAAATATTCACCCAAATCCCACAACTGACTAACCTTCTCACTAGACAGAATTTTGACTAAATCCACAATTGAATAGAAAAGGAAACTGAGGGGGTAGCCAGGTAGGTAAATAGTCAGGTCTGGAGTCAGGAGGACCTGGGCTCAAATCTGGCCTCAAATCTGGCCTCAGACACTTCATAGCTGTGTGACCCTGGGCAAATTCCTTAACTATTATTATCCAGCCCCTTGCTGCTCTTCTGTCTTAGAAATGATACTAAGAAAGAAGAAGGTAAGGGTTTTTTCAAAAAAAGGAACTGAGCTAGCACCAGAATTGAGTCACAAGATAGAGTCAGTGTGGTTTACTCAATTCCCACAATTTACTTACTGTAATCATTTTCTCCACATTTTTTCACACTTATGTATTTCTCTCCTTGTTTTAACATTTCGAGAACCATCAATTACCTAGATATGTATGTAAGGATAATTTAGGGTCGTGACCTAATCTAAATTTAAGTTTTGGTCACAAGGGGATATCCCACATAAAAATACCCAAGTCAGTTTAGAAATATATGGTATTTTAATCAATATATAGGGAAGAAATCAAAGAGAAGAGAGAGGGAGAGGGTATAAGATTTCTCCCGCCTGGCCTGTGCCACGAGGAGTTCAAAATCCTCCACCACAAGGTTTCTGAAGAAGATTAGAGGATTTTAAGTGGATAGTATTTAGAAGGTAAAAGAGAAAGAATCAGCTTAAAACTCCAAGAGATCTCACAGAACACGCCTTACCGAACTAGGTTACTAGGCCTCCTCCAGTATGCTATCAAGGAAAACTCACCACTAAAAACTGGACAATAGCAGCTGCCACGCCAAGATGCTGACAAGCTCAGCCAGCTGCCGCCAGCCACCTCTCCGCCGTCCAAGAGTCCAGATAGAGGAAGTGATGCGAAATATATAGACGGTTTTATATCACTTTCTTGCATCTCACATGTACCAATGCTATCTTAGGTTTGGCTTAGGACAGCCCAGGGGTCTGTCAGTTGTTTCTGATTTTTCATTTGCTAGCACATGTCTGTCATAGGCCATCCTCTAAAATACTTAATCCTTAAGTATGGGTGGAGACATTCCTGATTTTGTTAGACTAAGTAGGGTGGAATAGACTAAGTAGAATCTAAAGTTCGTATCTAGAAGTCCGAGATTATAAATCTTTTTTTAGTTGCTTTCTCTTGTGAATTATCAGACATCTCCTTCATTGTTGGATTCCTTCTATATTAAACCTTTCCTGATTCCTGCAGCTGGTAGTGCCCTCCATGAAATCACTTTGTATCTATTCTCCATATACCTTTATATGTTCATGTTTTCTTTCTGGGACTCTTACCACTTCTTTGTATCTCTGTTGCCTAGCATAATGCCTGGCACATAGGAAGTGCCTCCTAAATATTTGTTGATTGATTGATAATATAGCATATATGTTCTCTTGCCTAGTCTTCATTTTAATAGTACTATCTGGACATTTTTCTCCCTCCCTTGACTTCTTTGGTTTAAGACATTTTTTTAAAATTTTATTTAATTGATTAAGAGAATTTTTCCATGGTTACATGATTTATATCCTTTCTCTCCCCTCATCACTCCTCACTTCTGGAGGCAATGAGCAGTTCCACTGGGTTATACATGTATTGTTGCTCAAAAACCTATTTCTATATTATTAATATTTGTAATAGAGTGATACTTTAAAGTCAGCATCCCCAATAATATCCCCATTTACCCTTGATCAAGCAGTTGTTTTTCTTCTGTGTTTGTATTCCCATAGTTCTTTCTCTGAATGTGGATAGCTTTCTTTCTCATAAGTCCCTCAGAATTGTACTGGATCATTGCATTGCTGCTAGTAGAGAAGACCATTACATTCAATTATGCCAACAGTGTATCCATCTCTGTGTATAATGTTCTCCTGGTTTTGCTCCTTTCACGCTACCTCAATTCCTGGAGGTTGTTCCAGTTCACATGGAATTCCTCCACTTTATTATTCCTTTTAGCACAACAGTATTTCATCACCAACAGATACCACAATTTGTTCAGCCATTCCCCAATTGAAGGGAATTCCTTCATTTTCCATTTTTTTGCCACCACAAAGATCATGGCTGTAAATGTTTTTGTGTAAGTATTTTTCTTTATTATCTCTTTGGGATACAAACCCAGCAGTGCTATGACTGGATCAAAGGACGGGAAGTCTTTTAAAGCCCTTTGGGCATAGTTGCAAATTGCCTTTCAGAATGGTTGGATCAATTCACAACTCCACCAGCAATGCATTAGTGTCCCAATTTTGCCGCATCCCCTCCAGCATTCATTACTTTCCTTTGCTGTCATATTAGTCAATCTTCTAGGTGTGAGGTGATACCTCAGAGTTGTTTTGAATTGCATCTCTCTGATTATAAGAGATTTAGAACACTTTTTCATGTGCTTAATAATAGTTTTGCTTTCTTTATCTGAAAATTGCCTATTCATGTCCCTTGCCCATTTATCAACTGGGGAATGACTTGATTTTTTGTACAACTGATTTAACTCTTTACAAATCTGAGTAATTAGACTTTTGTCAGAGGTTTTTGTTATAAGATTTTTCCCCTGATTTGTTGCTTCCCTTCTAATTTTGGTTACATTGGTTTTGTTTGTACAAAAACTTCTTAATTTAATGTAACCAAAATTATTCATTTTACATTTTGTAATATTCTCCATCTCTTGCTTGATCTTAAAACTTTCCTTTTCCATAGATCTGACAGGTATACTATTCTATGTTCACCTAATTTACTTATAGTTTCCTTCTTTATATTTAAATCATTCACCCATTCTGAATTTATTTTGGTGTAGGGTGAGAGATGTTGATCTAAACTTAATCTCTCCCATACTGTTTTCCAATTTTCCCAGAAATTTTTGTCAAATAGTGGGTTTCCCCCCCAAAGTTGGGATCTTTGGATTTATTGTACACTATCTTGCTGAGGTCATTTACCCCAAGTATATTCCACTGATCCTCCCTTCTGTCTCTTAGCCAGTACCATATTGGTTTTGTGTTTTTTTGACTACCACAAAAACTTGTTAGTAAGATCATCCATGATATAGCATGTAAAATATCTTGAAAAGTTATACAGTACTACACAAATGCAAGATATAATACTGATTATTATTATTGGCATTCTCCAGTCCTAATTTGATGTCCCATCATAGTATGGAGGTGATTTTGGCTGATCAAAAGCTATTGTCAGTAGAGCATAAGTCCTGGATGATCTAGCACCTGGTGTAGAGTAGGTGCTTAACAAATGATTGTGGATGGGTAGCTAGGCAGTACCATATTATTTTGATGACCACTGTTTTATAGTACAGTTTAAGATCTGGTACTGCTAGGACACCTTTCTTCATATTTTTTTTTCATTATTTCCTTTGATATTTTTAATCTTTTGTTCTTCCAAATGAACTTTGTTATATTTTTTTCTAATTCAGTAAAAAAGTTTCTTGGTAGTTTGATAGATATGGTACTGAATAAATAAATTAATTTGTGTAGGATTTTCATTTTTATTATGTCATTTTGTCCTACCCATGAGCAATTACTGTTTTCCAATTGTTTATATTTAGTTTTAATTGTGTGGAAAGTGTTTTGTAGTTGTGTTCATATAATTCCTGTGTTTGTCTTGGCAGATAGATTCCTAAATATTTTATATTGACTGGGGTGATTTTAAATGGAATTTCCCTTTCTTTTATTAAAAATTAAATTAAAAATTTTAAATTTGGTCATTTTCAAACATTATTCATTGGAAACAAAGATCATTTTCTTTTCCTCCCCCTCTCCCCCCACCCCTCCCATAGCCAATGGGCGATTCCACTGGGTATCACACGTGTCTTTGATTTGATTTGAACCCACTGTTGGTATTTGCATTAGGGTGTTCATTTAGAGTCTCTCCTTAATCATATCCCCTCAACCCCTGTAGTTAAGCAATTGCTTTTCCTCGGTGTTTTTACTCCCAAAGTTTGTCCTCTGCCTGTGGATAGTGTTTTTTCTGCTAGATCCCTCCAGATTGTTCAGGGACATTGCACTGACACTAATGGAAAAGTCCATTACGTTCGATTGTACAACAGTGTATCAGTCTCTGTGTACAATGTTCTCCTGGCTCTGCTCCTTTCACTCTGCATTACTTCCTGGAGGTTGTTCCAGTTCACATGGAATTCCTCCACTTTATTATTCTTTTTAGCACAATAGTATTCCATCACCAACATATACCACAATTTGTTCATCCATTCCCCAATTGAAGGGCATCCCCTCATTTTCCGATTTTTGGCCACCACAAAGAGTGCAGCTATGAATGTTTGTGTACAAGTCTTTTTCCTTATTATCTCTTTGGGGTATAAGCCCAGCAGTGCTATGGCTGGATCAAAGGGCAGACAGTCTTTTATCGCCCTTTGGGCATAGTTCCAAATTGCCCTCCAGAATGTTTGGATCAATTCACAACTCCACCAGCAATGAATTAATGTCCCATCTTTGCCACATCCTCTCTAGCATTCATTACTTTCCTTTGCTGTCATGTTAGTCAATCTTCCAGGTGTGAGGTGATACCTCAGAGTTGTTTTGATTTGCATCTCTCTGATTATGAGAGATTTAGAATACTTTTTCATGTGCTTATTAATAGTTTTGATTTATTTATCTGAAAACTGCCAATTCATGTCCCTTGCCCATTTATCAATTGGAGAATGGCTTGGTTTTTTGTACAATTGATTTAGCTCTTTATAAATTTGAGTAATTAAACCTTTGTCAGAGGTTTTTGTTATGAACATTGTTTCCCAATTTGTTGCTTCCCTTCTGATTTTAGTTACATTGGTTTTGTTTGTACAAAAACTTTTTAATTTGATATAGTCAAAATTATTTATTTTACATTTTGTGACTCTTTCTAAGTCTTGCTTGGTTTTAAAATCTTTCCCTTCCCAAAGGTCTGACATGTATACTATTCTATGTTCGCCTAATTTACTTATAATTTCCTTCTTTATGTTCAAGTCATTCACCCATTCTGAGTTTATCTTGGTGTAGGGTGTGAGGTGTTGATCCAAGACTAATCTCTCCCACACACTGTCTTCCAATTTTCCCAGCAGTTTTTTTTTTTATCAAATAGTGGATTTTTGTCCCAAAAGCTGGGGTCTTTGAGTTTGTCATTGACTGTCGTGCTGAGGTCATTTACCCCAAGTCTATTCCGCTGATCCTCCTTTCTGTCTCTTAACCAGTACCAAATTGTTTTGATGACCACTGCTTTATAGTATAGTTTGAGATCTGGGACTGCAAGTCCTCCTTCCTTTGCATTTTTTTTTCATGATTTCCCTGGATATCCTTGATCTTTTGTTCTTCCAAATGAAGTTTGTTATGGTTTTTTCTAATTCAGTAAAGAAGTTTTTTGGTAGTTCAATGCATATGGCACCAAATAAGTAAATTAATATGGGAAGGATTGTCATTTTTATTATGTTAACTCATCCCACCCATGAACAATCAGTGCTTTTCCAATTGTTTAGATCTAGTTTTAACTGTGTGGAGAGTGTTTTTTAGTTCCTGTGTTTGTCTCAGCAGATAGATTCCTAAGTATTTTATATTGTCTAGGGTAATTTTAAATGGTATTTCTCTTTCTAATTCTTGCTGCTGAAATGGGTTAGAGATATATAGAAATGCTGATGACTTATGTGGGTTTATTTTGTATCCTGCAACTTTGTTAAAGTTGTTGATTATTTCGAGTAACTTTTTGGTTGATTCTCTAGGATTCTTTAAGTAAACCATTATATTATCCTCAAAGAGTGATAGCTTGGTCTCCTCATTGCCAATTTTAATACTTTCATTTCATTTTCTTCTCTAATTGCTACTGCTAGTGTTTCTAGTACAATGTTAAATAATAGAGGTGATAATGGGCATCCTTGTTTTACTCATGATCTTAATGGGAAGGCTTCTAGTTTAGTCCCATTGCAGATGATGTTTGATGATGGTTTTAGATATATACTGTTTATTATTTTTAGGAAAGGCCCTTCTATTCCTATACTTTCTAGTGTTTTCAATAGGAATGGGTGTTGTATTTTATCAAAGGCTTTTTCTGCATCTATTGAGATAATCATGTGATTTTTGTCAGTTTGTTAATATGGTCAATTATGTGGATGGTTTTCCTAATATTGAGCCATCCTTGCATTCCTGGTATGAATCCTGCCTGATCATAGTGAATAACCCTTGTGATGACTTGCTGGAGTCTTTTTGCTAGTATCCTATTTAAGATTTTTGCATCTATATTCATTAGGGAGATTGGTTTATAGTTTTCTTTCTCTGTTTTTGACCTGCCTGGCTTTGGGATCAGTACCATGCTTGTGTCATAAAATGAATTTGATAGAACTCCTTCTTGGCTTATTCTGTCAAATAGTTTGTTTAATATTGGGATTAGTTGTTCTTTGAATGTTTGATAGAATTAATTTGTGAATCCATCTGGACCTGGGGATTTTTTCTTAGGGAGTTCTTTGATGGCTTGTTCAATTTCTTTTTCTGATATGTGGTTGTTTAAGTAACTTATTTCTTCCTCTTTTAGTCTAGGCAATTTATAATTTTGTAAGCATCCATCCATATCACCTAGATTGCCATATTTGTTACCATATAATTGGATATAGTAGTTTTTAATAATTGCCTTAATTTCCTCTTCATTAGAGGTGAGGTCTCCTTTTTCATCTTGGATATTGTCAATTTGGTTTTTTCCTTTCCTTTTTTTAATTAGACTGACTAGTACTTTGTCTATTTTATTTGTTTTTTTCAAAGTACCAGCTTCTAGTCTTATTTATTAAATTAATAGTTCTTTGCATTTCAATTTTATTAATTTCTCCTTTGAGTTTTTGGATCTCTAATTTAGTCTTCATCTGAGGATTTTCAATTTGTTTGCTTTCTAATTTTTTAATTTGCATGCCCAATTCATTGACCTCTGCCCTTCTTAATTTGTTAATATATGAACTTCATTGTGGATGCAGCCAGATCCTGCGTTATCCTCACTGTGGTTCCATGGTATCTGAATGACTTCTTGGCAGCTTGTAATATCTTTTCTTTGGTCTGATAGTTCTTGAATTTGGCTATAACATTCCTGGGTGTTGTCAGTTGAGGATTAAGTACAGGAGGTTATCTGTGGATTCTTTCAATCTCCACTTTTCCCTCTTGTTCTAGGATATTGGGTCAGTTTTCTTTAATAATTTCCTGTAGTATGATGTCCAGGCTTTTTCTTTTATCATGGTCTTTTGGTAGACCAATGATTCTTAAATTGTCTCTCCTTGAATGATTTTCTAAATCCTCTGTTTTGTGAATGAAATGCTTCATATTTTCATCAATTTTTTCATTCTTTTGGTTTTCTTTTATAGTGTCCTGCTGCCTTGTGAGGTTATTTAATTCTAGTTGTATTCTGGTTCTTAAAGACTGGATTTTATCCCTGGATTTTTGGTCATCTTTCTCCTTCTGGTCTGATTTTCTTTGGAGGTCATCTTTCATCCTTTTTACCTGGTCTTTCATCTCCTTTTTCTCCTTTTTCGTCTTCTTCACCTCATCTTTCATCTCCTTTGCCTCATTTTCCAGCTGGTTGATTTTTGCTTTCATGACACTATTTTCTGTTTCCAGATGATTTATCTTAGTTTTTAAGTTCTTTTCCCAATTGTCTTCAGCCTCTCTTAATTGTGTTTTGAATTGCATTTTGAGTTCTTCCAAAGCCTGTATCCAATTCGCTGGGATTTCTGATTTTTCCTTTGCTGATCCCTCCGCCTCTGTTTCCTTCGCTCTTTGCTCATTACCTGTATAGAAGTTGTCTATTGTAATTTCTTTCTTCTTTTTCTGTTGTTTGTTTGTATTTACCACTTCTTTGCTCCTCATATTTGTCTGTGCTCTTGTTCCTCTCATTTTTTTTTTTGTTTTGGGGCTGTCAGTCTCCCCTCTTGGAGCTTTGTCAGATCTCTCGGTACAGTCTCTGGGGAGGAATGTTGGCTTCCTTGTCCTCTGGAGGCTTTTGATCGGATTAAGTTCAACTGGGTTGGGCTGTATGTGCTCTGAAGCCTAAGACTCCTGGAAGGCTAGAGCCAAATGGAAGGTCTCAGCCACCCAGGCTCTCTCCTGTGTTTTTCTGGCTACTTCCCCACCTCCTGCATTCCATGCTCTAAGCCTGGCACAGCCCTCTAGAAAAGTGCCTTTGCCTGCTCAGAGATTCCTGTCCTTGCAGGAGGGCCTGCACTGTAGGGGGTAGGGGTCCTGGCCTCCCTGAGCTCTGAGGACTTCTGATGGGATTAGGTTCAACTGGGTTGGCCTAGATGTGCCCCAAGGCAAAAACCTCCGGTGAGACTGGAGCCAGATGGAAGGACCCAGCCAAGGGGCTGCAAGCTCTTTGGTCTCTCTCTCTGGCTTCTTCCCTGCCACCTGTGTTGGATGCTCTGAGCCTGGCACAGCCCTGCTCACAAGGTACACCCTCCAGACCAGCACCTTTGCCCACTCAGAGGTTCCCGCTGCTGCTTGGAGCTCAGTGCTCTGGGTTGAGGGGGGAGGGGTCCTGGGACCCTCCTTCTGCCTTCCCCTTAGACCGGAGTGTTCTCAAATTCCAGCTTTTTTGGGGGGCTGCGTACCTTTTGAATTGAGTCCAGAAGGAGGGTTCCCTGCCTCTGTCCTGTTGTTAAGTTTGAATTTCAGTCCCCTAGGAGCATTCAGTTTGTGATCGGTAAGGAAGGGTTTTCAGAGGTCTGAACTTTTGCTGCTTCTAAGCTGCCATCTTGACTCCGCCTCCGGAATTTCCCTTTCTAATTCTTGCTGCTGAGATGTGTTGGAAATATATAGAAATGCTGATGATTTATGTGGGTTTATTTTGTATCCTCCAACTTTGTTAAAGTTGTTGATTATTTCCATTAGTTTTTTAGTTGATTCTCTAGGATTCTTTAAGTAGACCATCATATCATCTGCAAAGAGAGATAGTTTAGTCTCCTTATTGCCTATTTTAATACCTTCAATTTCTTTTTCTTCTTTAATTGCTATTGCTAGTATTTCTAGTACAATGCTAAATAATAGAGGTGATAATGGGCATCCTTGTTTCACTCCTGATCTCATTGGGAAGGCTTCTAACTTATCCCCATTGCAGATGATATTTGCTGATGGTTTAAAATATATATTGTTTATTATTTTTAGGAAAGGCCCTCCTATTCCTACACTTTCTAGTGTTTTCAATAGGAATGAGTGTTATATTTTGTCAAAGGCTTTTCCTGCATCTATTGAGACGATCATATGGTTTCTGTTGGTTTGGTTGTTGATATGGTCAATTATGTGGATAGTTTTCCTAATACTGAACTATCCTTGCATTTCTTGTTCAAATCTCACCTGATCACAGTGAATAATCCTTGTGATCAGTTGCTGAAGTCTTTTTTGCTAGTATTCTATTTAAGATTTTTGCATCTATATTCATTAAGGAGATTGGTCTGTATTTTTCTTTCTCTGTTTTTGGTCTGCCTGGCTTTGGAATCAGTACTATATTTGTGTCATAAAAGAAATTTGGTAGAACTACTTCTTTGCTTATTTTGTCAAATAGTTTCTATAGTATTGGGATTAGTTGTTCTTTAAATGTTTGATAGAATTCACTTGTGAATCCATCTGGCCTCGGGGATTTTTTTCTTAGGGAGTTCTTTGATTGCTTGTTCTATTTCTATTTCTGATATGGGATTATTTAAGTATTCAATTTCCTCTTTTGTTAATCTAGGCAGTTTATAATTTTGCAAATATTCATCTATATCACCTAGATTGCTGTATTTGTTGCCATATAGTTGGGTAAAGTAATTCTTAATAATTACCTTAATTTCTTCTTCATTAGAGGTGATGTTGCATTTTTCATCTTTGATACTGTTAATTTAGTTTTCTTCTTTCCTCTTTTTTATTACATTAACCAGTACTTTATCTATTTTATTTTTTATTTCAAAGTACCAGCTCCTGGTCTTATTTATTAATTCATTAGTTCTTTCACTTTCAATTTTTATTAATTTCTCCTTTAATTTTTAGGATTTACAATTTAGTTTTTATCTGAGGATTTTTAATCTGTTCTCTTTCTAATTTTTTAATTTGCATGCCCAATTCATTGACCTCTTCCCTCTCTGATTTGTTAATATATGCACTCAGGGATATAAATTTTACCCTGAGTACTGCTGTGGTTGCATCCCATAGATTTTGATATGATGTCTCCTCATTGTCATTCTCTTCAATGAAATTATTAATTGTTTCTATGATTTGTTCTTTAACCAACCAATTAATTTTTGATTTGCCTCTCCATGTACCCTTACTAATTTTTATTTTTATTGCATTATGATCTGAAAAGTTTGTATTTATTATTTCTGCTTTTTTGCATTTGTTTGCAATGTTTTTATGCTCTAGTAAATGGTCAATCTTTGTGAATGTGCCATGTGCTGCTGAAAAGAAGGTGTATTCCTTTTTGTCCCTATTTATTTTTCTCCATATAGTGCTTTGGGGTGGGCCAGCCTTTCACAGGGAATGGGGTCTTGGAGGTGGGATGGGGTTGGCAAAATGATGTATGGGACACAGCTTTCTCATTCAACCCACAACACAGGTTTCACAGGATAAACTGCTCCACCTTGGCTGAAGCCTGGCTTTATTTTATGTCCTCATGATCACACATCTACTTGGCACATAGTTTCATTCTCAACATACATGTTTCCTGTTGTAGTGAAAATTTCACCTTTTAAGATTGTTATAATATTAAAACTATGGCCGCCAAGGAATTTACTTATGAAATTCCTAAAATGAAACACTCAAGTCAGAATGGAGTTTATGGAGGTTTAATCACAATGGGAGTAGGGAAAAGGAGAGGGAGAGAAGGAGAGAGGAGAAAAAGGAAAGGGGTTACTCAACCTCTGACCAAGGCAGAGGGAGATTAGACCCAAAGGGCCAAGGTAGAAAGGAATCAGTCCTTGACTCACGTGACTGATCTGAAGGGAAGCTGTCTGCGGGCTTCCTCCTTGTTCAAGCTCCTAACACCAGCTGGCGTCTAGCACTGTCCACAGGAAGTGAGCGAATTCCAGAGGCTGCTTTCTCCGTCACTTCCTGTGCCTCACAAGTGCCAATGGTGGCTCTAGCTTGACTTAGGACTGCCCAGAGGTCTGTCTTTTTTTGCACATGTCTATTGAGGGCCAGATTCTCAAATAATTAATTCTTGAGCTTTTCGCTGCAGCTCTTCCTAATCTCTACCTGAGTAGGGTGGAGATTGCAGTTTCCAAGACCTGACTCTGTTACTCCCAAGTATCTCTATTGTCATTGATCAGGAAATAGCTAAATCCCATCCTCCAAAGAATGGTCTGAATAGGGTGGAGTAGTTTTGAAATTCACATTCCATAGAACCTAACAAGATACAGGAAACCTAAGAAGATAGTCAACAAAACATCATTGCTAAGGGCAGGATCAGTGGGTACAATCAACATCACCCAGATATAAATTAGGGAATTCAGAGCACAGATTTGCCAGAAGTTTTTATGTCTAGAAAAGAGGGTCCTATCTAAGTTGGTATATATGAATCCTTAGGTTTAATTTTGTAAGTGGGCTCTCCTGGTAATATTCTGGGGAGGGACAGAGTGGGACATCTATATTAACCCTGCCAGCATGTTGCTCTCATCTATTTTTCCTGGGGCTAAGTACGAATAATAATCATGACAATTTCAATAATAAGGGGATGTTAATAATGAAAGTCACTTAGGGAGGTTTCAGTGGGTGTTTCCATCCTTCCTTGGGACTGCTTTGCAGTCCCTGGTTTCCACATGGACCGTGTCAAACAGCATGGTCTTTGATGGCTCCTGGCAATATAGTTATTAACTCTAATTTTCCTAAAATTTATTTCACATCTTATTCACTTCTTATTTATATTTTGGTTTGATTTATCTATATCTGATAGAAGAAGGTTCAGGTCTCCCACTAAAATAGTTTTACTATGCATTTCCTCCTTAAGTTTCAATAGTTTCTCCTTTAAAAATTTGGATGCTATACAATTTGATGCATATATGTAGAGTACTGATATTTCCACATTGTCTATGCTACCTTTTATCAGGATGTAATTACCTTCCCTATCTCTTTTAATCAGATCTATGTTTACTTTGGCTTTGTCAGATATCAAGATTATGACTCCTGCCTTCTTTTTCTCAGTTGATGTCCAATAGATTTTGCTCCATCCTCTTACCTTTACCCTGTGTGTCTACCTGCTTCATGTGTGTTTCTTGTAGACAACATATGGTAGGATTTTGGTTTCTAATCCATTCTGCTATTTGTTTCCATTTTATGGGCGAGTTTATCCCATTCATTTTCAGAGTTATGATTACCACCTGTGTATTCCCCATCATTTTGGTTTCCTCTCCTAGTCTTGCCCTTTCTTCTTTCACCATTTCCTTTTATACCAGTGTTTTGCTTTTAATCACTCCCCCTGACCCCAACCTTATTTTTCTTTCCTTCCCACTCCTCTCTTCTTATTCTCCCTTATTTTTCTTTAGGGTCTATTAAATTCCCTCCCCCCTCTCTTTCCCTCCCTTTTGGTACTCCCTGCCCCATTCTCCTCCTTGGTTTTTCCCTGTCACCTTTCCTGTAGAGTAAGATAGAATTAGATCCCTCAATGGATCTAGATGCTCATCTCTCTCAGTATTGATTCCTCTGAGATGAAGGTTTAAGTATTACCTATGATTACTCTCTTCCTCTCCTTTTTATCATAGTATTCTTCCCCTCCCCCTCCCATCTGCCTCTTTATCTGGTATCATTTATCCTATTTTTCTTCTTCCTTCAAGTTTCCCTTGGTGCCCTTTTCTATTCCCCTCTTTTTTTACATATTATCGTAAACCACTTAATACTCCAAGCTCTAACTATAAATAATTCTTCTAACTACTATGATAGTGAATACAGTTTTTGAGAGTTACAAATATAATTTTTCCATATAGGAATATAAACAATTTGACCTTACTGAAGTCGTTAAAAATGATTTTTTCTCTATTTCTTGTTTTCCTTTTCATATTTCTCTTGAATTTTTTATTTGGACATCAAATTTTCTATTTAGTTCTGGTCTTTTCTTTACAAATACTTGGAAATCTACTATTATGTTAAGTGCCCATAATTTCCCCTGAAGTATATAGTCAGTTTTGATGTGTAGGTGATTCTTGGTTGTAGATCCAATTCTCTTACCTTTCTGAATATTATATTCCAATCCTTGTGGTCCTTTAGTGTGGAGGTTGCCAGATCCTGTGTAATCCTGATTGGTGCTCCTTGATATCTAAATTGTCTCTTTCTGGCTTCTTGCAATATTTTCTCCTTAGCTTGGAAGCTCTTGAATTTGGCAATTACATTCCTGGAGGCTGTCTTTTGAGAATATAATGTAGTGGGTGATCTAAGAACTCTTTCAATGTCTATTTTGCTGTCTTGTTCAAGAATATCAGGTCAGTTTTCTTGGATAATTTCTTGTAATATAATGTTAAGGATTCTGTTTTTTTCCAACTTTCCAGGTAGACCTAGGATTCTCAAATTGTCTTTCCTGGACATGTTTTCCAGGTTGGTAATCTTCTTAATGAGATATTTTATGTTTCCTTCTATTTTGTCATTCTTTTGACTTTGCTTTATTAATTCTTGCTGTCTTGTGAGATCATTAACTTCTACTTGCCCAATTCTAAACTTTAAAGACAGGTTTTCAGCTATGATCTTTTGATTTTTCTTTTTGGTTTGGTCTATCCTGCTTTTCATGGCTTCCAGCAGGTCAATTCTGATCTCCAATTTGCTTATCATTTCATTTGATTTCTAAGCTTCTTTTTCCAAGTGGGAGATTCTGTCTTTTAAACTGTTATTTTCTTTTTGAACTATTTTCTACTTTTCTTGCCAAATTTCTTCTATCTTTCTTACTTGGTTCTTGAATTCAAATTTGAGTTCCTCAAAAGCTTGTGACCAATTTCCATTTTTTGGGAACATTGTATGTGTTTTCTTGTTTGTCACTTTCTGCTATCTCCTCTGTATTCAGCTGTTTTTCTCCATGGAAGTTATCCAGGATCAGAGGCTTTTTCTTTTTTCTTTTTTTTTTTTTGGTAGTTGTAGATTGTAGTTCTTGGCTATTGGTGGCCATTGATATATTAGTTTTTTCTTCCTTTCCCAGCCAGAAGTCTGAGTGTGGAAGGTAGACAGCTCTCTCTGTACTGATTGACAGAGCAGTTATTGCCCTGAGGTTATTTTTCAGTCTCTGCCCATCTGCTGTGTGCAGCCCCTCTTGGCCCTTTCTCTATCCCCAAGCTCTGTGTTCCTCAGCCTGGGGTTCCAAGTCTCATTGCCCTCAGGGGTAAGTCTGGTATTCTCAGCCAGTCCTCCTCCTCTTTACCCCCCTGGAACCTAGAGATTGCTCAGGCCCTTGCTCTGACTCTGGCACTGTAGGTGGAGTGGGGGAAGGGTGATTAGCTCATGCTTTGATAGGTGTAATTTTACCCCTTTATAGTATGGAAATGCCCAGACTCTGCTTACCTTCAAGGCTGTTCCCTACAGTAGAGCCCCCAGAACTCATCTTATTTTGATTTTTGTCCTTTTGAGGTACTTTATATTGGTTGGTGGTGAGGAGAAGAAGCCCCTTGCTTCTACTCTGAGGTTATCTTAACCTGGAAGTTTGGTTTAAGACATTCTTGATTAGATCTTCAAATCTCTAGCTAAACTCATTCTTCCTAGTCATCATGAGATAGGGATGGGAGCTATGATTTCATGCATAGAGGAAACCCCCTACATAGGAAATCTCCCTCTACTAATGCAGATAGATACCTCTTTTTAACCTTAAAGTCTTAGAGAATTGTCCAGAGCTCTAAGAGGACAAGCAATTTGCCCAGGGTCAGAGATAGGACTTGAATGCAAGTCTTCCTGATTCCATGGCCTGGATACTATCCCCTCTACCATTCTGTTTCTTTATCATGGGATACATGGAGTATATTGTGAAATGCTCAAGGCTGGGAGCCAAGACATCTAGGATCTTGATCCTTCCCACCATTTCTAGCACATTTCCTTTTATATTTTACTTTCTGTTTACATTGTATATAGTATCTATGTAAATAATTGTTTGCATCTGGTCTCTACTATTAGAATGGCAGCTCCATCTAGGTTGGGGTTATGTTTACACATTTTTTTTTCTTTTTTTGTGTCTTCTTTCCACATCTCTGGGGAAATGCCTAGCATATGGTAAATACTTAATAAGTGCCTGTTAACTGAAGGTATAAAGAGCCCCATATCTTGTGGGGATGAGGAGATTTAAAAAATTCCCTAGTCAGCATCTTGCTTTCTATTTGAAAATAGGAATTTTTCTAAAAGCTGGGCCAGCATCAGCTTTTAAACTTGCCTTGTGGTTAATCCTCAGTTTAGATTGTTTAAGCTTAGGTTTCCTGGATAAAGAAGGGAATTTTTTGAGGTAGAGTGATCCTTGGAGAAAGAAGATTGCAAATTTGTTCCTGCACAGGATCCTATTTGGAGAGCAAAGCTAATTATTTACTTGAACAGTTCAGATCTGATGGGAAGGAAATTGCTTATTCAGTAGTATTTCCAAAATAGTTTTACTTTTGAGAGAGTTTGCCCACAGGGTGGTACTACAAGCCTTGGGGAAAATTGTATAGAACTATAGAAAACAGGAATTCATTAGAATATTGGCTTGATAGCAGCTCCCAGTTAATCTCCCTTCCAAGGAAACCTGATGGCCTGTCTGAGTGCTTTCTATGTTCCCATATTTATTTATTGTCTTCTACAAACATGTACAATAAAGCCTCTTCTATGATTGATATGATGGAATTTCTTGAGGGCTTCTATGGAAAATGGAGGACCCTTTTGCTCACATTTGAGGCTATGCCTACATTTTATTTTTAACATTTCTTGGAGTATTGGGCAGGAGCCATGAGCCAAAAAGAGACTGACTTGGCATCAGTCTCCAAAATTAGCACTCCTCCTTGGTGTGTGTGTGTGTGTGTGTGTGTGTGTGTGTGTGTGTGTGTGTGTGTGTTTGTGTATGCGTTTTCATCATCTGTAAAATGAGAAACTTGATGATCTTAAAGATCCCATCTTGTTCCAAATCCTTTGAACCTAATTTTGGAGAGTCTTGTTACCAGACTCTTTATAACCTGGTGGATTTTTTTTTAAACTACATCAATTCATAATACCACTGTCTAATTAGAAAACCAGAGGAAATGCCAACTTCATTGGTGGGGAAAGGACTCACAATAATATATCATAGAATTTGAGAGTTCAAAGGGACTCCAAGGGCCATCTAGTCAAACCCTGCACCAAAGAAAATTCCATTATAACATTCAGATTTCCTTGAAATTTAAGAATGGCCAAATGAGGGGCAGGGGTGGTGCAGCTAGGTGGTTCAGAAGATTTAGAGTCAGGTCCAGAGTTGGGAGGTCCTGGGTTCAAATATGACCTCAGATACTTCCTACCTGTGTGACCTTGGGCAAGTCACAATTCTCATTGCCTAGCCCTTATCACTCTTTTGCCTTAGAACCAATACACAGTATTGATTCTAAGACAGAAAGTAAGGATTTAAAAAAAAAGAATGGCCAAGTGGTAAGACTGATGAAACTATTTATAAGTAGATTGGGTCACTAATAGCAGAATAGTCTCTTTGGCTCCAGGTCCAGCTACCCAAGGCATAAAAAAAGAGAGAATTTTTATCTTCATCTTATTTTTATTAGCTTACATTTAATTATCTGAAGGAATCAAAGCACATCTTTGTAGGCCCTTCACTGACCTTGATGTCATGAATATTATCATTACCATCTCTCACTTAACCATGAAACCACTGTCTATTTATAGAGACAGGAAAATGGTGATTCTGAGAGGACAAGCTGTCAACCAGCTAAACGACTTGCTAGCCATCACTGCTATGGGACCGGGTCATGGACTATTGAATAGCCTGTCAGGAATGGATTCTCTTAATCTGACCCATATTACTGGATTTCAATATTTTCTCTCAAGTTCTTGGGAGAGCATGATTTATGACTGTAAGGGGGTGGGGGGAAGCAAAGATGACTAATGGGCAGTAAGAGTTACTTCCTTTTTTTCTTTTAAAAAAGTTGTTAATAGGGAAACAGAGCTCTGAGGGAAGCAGTCACAACTTTTATGAGGTATTGTGGACTTCAAACCCTTTAGACTGCCACTATAACTAGATCGTTCTTGAGATTCTGTCTAGTTCTAATGTTGGATAACTATGACTGAGTCATAGACCACCTAAGGAACACACAAGATCAAACTTTCTCTTCTCTCGTTCTCCTCTTTTCCTAATTTTTGTTGTTGTGGTTATCCTTTCCAACTCACAGGGGTTTATTTACTCGTACTTTCTTCCAATAGATAGGTATGTGTGGGTTGAGAAATCTGGATTCCGCTGTGTGTGTGTGTGTGTGTGTGTGTAACAGGCTCTTTGCTTCTCAAGAAGAGGCTCTAGAAAAATTTTGTCTTATATACCTTGGGCAAATCACAGCCTTGATGGACACCAGTTTCCTCATCTATCAATTGAAGGGTTGGATTAGAGGTCTTTGAAGTCTTTTCCAATACTAGACCTAAGATCAAGTCCCTTTTTTTTTTGGTTGATGTTGGAGGGCATGGGTCAACAACGGGATCAGGGTCAAGTTTGAGGGTATACCCAAGATTTAAATAAGGTTGCACAGTGGATAGAGCCCTGGCCTGGGAATTAGGAAGATAACCTTTCCTAAGTTCAAATCCAATCTCAGATACTTACTGGTTATGTGATCCTTGACAAAGAAATGATCCCTGTTTGACTCAGTTTCCTCATCTGTAAAATGATCTGGAGAAGGAAATGGCAACTCCAATATTTTTGCCCAAGAAAACTCCAAATGGAGTCACAGAGTGTTAGTCATGGCTGAAACAACTGAACAACAACAATAACACAGCAAACATCAGTCTAGGGGGCCCTGGAACTGGATTGAACAAGACACCTCAGCTACTTGAGTGGACCTGAAGCCTGGGAATGGACCAGAGCTTCTGAAGTCATGGCAACCTGCACACAATCTTTAAGCTTTGGTGCATTCATTCCTTAAACTATAATCCCAACCAGGAAATTCAGCTGTTTGCCTTGTTTCTCCTCACCGTCACATTTTTTTCCCTGCCCTGGTCTCTGCCTGTTCTCTAACTCTAGAGGTGTTGCAGATTGCTTCCTTTCACTCATGCCATTGATCCTAGCAAGTCCTGAGATTTCTCGGTTTTTTGTATTCCCTGGATGGTGAGGATCTAGAAGAAACATTGTTGTCCTTAGACCAAGTGAATGGTAAAATAGAAAAAAACACTTTGATATCCACTCTTTCTCCTTTATATTTGTATTCCCAGTGCTTAGTCCAGTGCCTGATATATACTGTGTACTAAAATGCCTTTTTTTTTTTGTTAATACACCATACCTAGTAAATCCCCTGAGAGCTTCTGCCTTGTACGTCGGTGGAATTCATACCATCCAACACTGGAAGGTGTTCTGGGTTATTCACTGTGGTCAGTCAGTCAACAAGCATTTATCAATCTATAATATATTATTATATGGGATGTATGAGGTCTCAGGGAGGACTAGCACCTCTGGTGTTAGGGCTGACTGAACCCTTTTTAGGACTGTTTATCCATGTTTGGTATCTACCTGCCATTTAACTCTTATCTGTGGTTCCAAGAAACTGTAGCATGCATAGTAGGCACACTATAGTAAAACCATCTCTCATTAGGCGTGCTAAATAGGTTGAGGGTAACTAACAGGCATCAAATCTGTTGTTGAGTTAGGGGGGTGCCTAGTTCAAGCATGTGATAACTTCTCCTGGTGGAATGAGGGGATGAGAACAGTTTGTTCCAGTGGCCATGAGGGTGGCTAAGGCAGGCACTGTGGAGACCTTTGAGCTTAGTCAGACATCAAAGATGCCAAGGCCACCCACCATATTTAGTTATCCTGACTTTTGTCTTGCCACTGGACTGCAATGACTTTGGAAGAGTGAGACTGATTACTTTGTGAGATGCTGTCTCACTTAAATCCAACTCACAGTCAAGACATCATCACCCCACAATGTCATTGGTCCTCTTCCAAAAGGAAAAACAAGCAGACTTTTTTAATGTGCCTGGCATTGTTCTGAATGCTGAGAATTCAAAAATCAAGCAAAAAGAAAGGCAGAGCTTGCCCTCAAGAAGTTTATATTCAACGGGGGAAGATAATACATAAAAGGAAGCTGAAGGACTGCTAGGTAGCACAGTGGCTAGAGCACTAGATTTGGAATCCTGAGGATCTGGGTTCATATTTGGCCTCAGACACATCTTATCTGTATGACTCTGGCCAAGTCACTTAACACCAATCACCTAGCCCTACTTAGAATAGATTCTAAGCTAGGAGGTAAGGATTAAAAAAAAAAAGGGGGGTGGGTGGGTAGAGGGAGAAGGTACTTCAACTCAGAACATGTTGGAGAAGTCCAGAAGTGTGCAGCCTGTTGGGAAATGAAGAGATGACTGGCCTGGGTGCCCTCTTTAAATGGAGGTTCTGGGAGGAGATATCCAATGAGAGGGAGAAATCCTAGGGGCAGAAGATATTTTCAGGGTGTGTATGTTCCAAGGCTGAACTGATCTTCCAGGATGAAGACATTTCTGGGGCATGGCAGAGGAGTCTAGAGGATCTCAAGGAGTATATAGCCTTGTGGGAAAATGATCCCTGGGTCTTTCTCAGGGTCTTAGAGTGGAAGCAAGATATTCCTCACCTCTTGACTCCATCTTTTCATGTGGCTTCTAAACAAATCTCCCAGTTCATATGTTCCCCCTTCTTCTCTCCCCACCCCTCCCTTCTTCCTGTTCTCTTTCTATCTTTTTGAGTTTCATTTAAGATCACTTACAAGGGATATACTGTATAAAATATTTAATCAGAATGGTAGAAATAAATCACAGAAGGTTAATATCAGTGCTCTTGAACCTTGCATTCCTAACTTGCAGTTCTTTCTGTTCTCTCAACACTCCTCCAAATAATAGGCAAGATAAAAACCCAGAACCTCCCTGTGCCTTGCTCTCGGCAAAGAACAAGCAATGGCTTTTACTAGGGGACTTTTTGTGGCAAAAGTATCAGCATAGATCAACTTTGTGTGGATACTATACAGAACTTGGAAAACATTAGATGTCTTCCCCAAAGGCAGCATGGAGGTACTGGGCTTTGGTTTCACTTCCATGTGGTTGGTTGTTGCTTCTTGATCTTGATCTCCAGGTCTCCCTCTTGTCTTACTGTAAGATGTCTGCCTTGAATGGTGTAACTTCTTACATTCCCCACTCCCCACCTCTCTAAGATTCTTTAGTACGCTGAGAAGGTTGGGAATGTCTTTTCTCTGCTGATCTATTGTGATCCCCCTTTTTAAGGGATCAGTGGCTAGCATCCCAATTCCTCTTAGCCACTTACATCAGACTAATTTTTACAAAAGAATATTTACTTTGAAGATCTGATGCCAGTAAACATACCAACATTTCCCCCAGCACTACCACTTTGATCTGGAGAGAGAAGGAGGCTCAAGAATGGCTCACAGTTTAGCTCAGTTCCTATATAACATGAATCCCACCTACTTCAGAACCAAACCCCACTGGGCTAGGATCCCAGGACCCCATTTTTCAGGGCTTTTCTGCTGGACTGGTTGCAACTTCCAGTCTAGAATCCTTGCCATGAGCTCTCTGGTCTGAGACTCCCCTCCCTGGACCTGGAAGTGGATAGGACAAATAAAACAGACTAAAACCCCAAATTTATTTCTTAGCCTAAGGGGATGAGGAGGTAGTCCTGAGGGCCCCCGCAGCCCTTACCACATGATCTCACCTGCTGTGAGAGAATGAGAATGAAGAGACTTATCATGCTTTACTTAGGTAGTTTTAAAATCAGTTTGGGCTACACAGCCAGTGCAAAGTAGTTGCTCCCAACTTCATGGTAGGTCAGTACAGAATGTTCTCTTGTGTGCCAGTTCTCTTGTCTCCCAGAAGCAGGTTCCTTAGCACCCCCCAAGTGGATGATTCCATTGTAGGTGATCTGATCACAGGCCAAATCCCCATTACAACTGCATCTCTCTGCCTCTTTAAGAAGGACATGTGTGAGGTTACCATAGTTCTGCTGAGGAAGATGGAAAAGGAAGGATGCTTACAGTTGTGTGCTTGAGTACTCTCCCCACCCCCAAGCTTTCCCTTTACATAGAAACTCAATCTTTAAAACAAAACAAAACAAAAAAAACAACTTGCCCCTGCTTTTTCCATTACCCTCAAGGTCATAGGAATGCTTCAGGTCTGTGCTTAGCCTAAGGCTTCTCTAAGGCTATTTTGGAGGGGCAAACATGCATGTTCTTAAAAGTTGCATTTGTGTCTGTCCTCTGTCAGTTGTTTTCTCTCCTCTTTCTTTTTTGTTTCTTTCTCATTGTCTCCCACTTCAACCCTTCCCCCATTAAACTTCAATTTGTTTTTCCTCTTAAATATGTCATAATATAGACCTAAAGACATAGGAAGATGAAACTAAATGGAAAGATAGCTTATAGATTCATCTTAGAGAGGCAAACAAAGGCATCGCAAAGTTGATTTTATTGTGCTTCTAAAACAAAAAAGGGAGTCTGCTTATCATGATTTTCTAGAGAAATTTCATCAACGTAAACCAGTTGCTAGAACAAGGAGGTGAAAAGAACCTAGAAACTACCTCAAGTGGCAAATAGTTGATTATCTTGTCAAGTAAAGAAACATAGTGACCAAGAGTAATACTAGTTCAAGATATAAACTAATTCTAAAACATTATGGAGGAAGGTAGAAGACTATAACCTGTATAGATACACAAAATGTGAAGAGCATAGAGGGGAAAACCAATATGAACTCTAGGAATATTTGTCCCAAATCCCACTGACACTGGCAACTTGGGGCTACAGAGGGTGGCTAGCCATATTTCTCCTCATCTCCTTAGGGTTCTGGAGGTTACCTGAGGGACAGTGGGGTTTATCTAATGCTATTGCTTCTAGCCCCCATCTTTTTTATATTTCTTCTAATGTTAACCAACCACATATCCCTTCTGTATCATCTAAACCAACAATTTGCTTTGATTATCATTCAACTTGTTGATGTCACCTTGATATCACTGACAACCAAATAATATCAGCTAGCTTTAACATAGATACATTTTTGTTGTTTTGTGGTTCAGTTACTTCCAACTCTTCATGCTCCTATTTGGGATTTTCTTGGCAAAGATGCTGTAGTGGTTTGCCATTTCCTTCTTCAGCTCATTTTATAGATAAGGAAACTGAGGCCAACAGAGTTAAGTGCTTTGCACAGTCACACATCCAGGAAGTGTCTAAAGGTCAGATTTGAACTCAGAAAGATGAGTCTTCCTGACTTTTGTCACTTAGCTGCCCCAAGATAGATTTACTGAAAAGACATATCAAGAACAGAAGTATAAATGCAGCCCCCAAACTGGGGCACATTGTCCTCTCTAACACTTTGGTCCTTGGGAAGAGTAGGTTCAAACTTAAAGTGGTTGCTACAAACGTTTCCACCACTGACTTTACTTTGAGGTACAGCATAGCCAAATGGATAAATTGCTCCTTGCTTGAAAGGCACAGAATCTTGGCTGCCAGGTCAGGTCTCTTCTAGGTTGTTTCCCTAGACTGAACCTTCATACCAGTCTCGGACAAAGAGTGACTCTGCTGACCTTATGAAATCTCACAGGGCCCTGTGCCAAAGGGAAGAAGTGTTGTCAATTGATCTTGGAATAAGTTTGCGTAGGAGGCAGAGCATACATTGGCTGGCCAGTGGTAAGAAAGGCACCCCTTGCTGGGTTCTCCAGAACTCAGAGAATTGTGCTTATTCCTCGTGACCAGCAGGAAGGAAAAGGAGGAGGTATCTATCCTCTGTGCGATAGATTTTTGTTTAGAATTTTTTGAATGAACACTCCATTACAACTTAGCAGCCAATTATAAGATCTCTCTACATGATGCAGTAAGAAGACAGCACTTCGTTTCTCTGGATCAGAGACAGGTTCCCTCCATTATATTATATCATAGACTTCTAGTAGACTCAACACCCATTGTAAGATGGCAGTAGACAGCCTATTGTGTATACTTCTAGGGATAAATATTTTTTGACTAGTTACCCATTACAACTACCAGTTTGTAGGAAATGTGATGTGACTCAACCAAGTCATTTCATTCCAAGAGCACTAAGAAATGAATTTGGAAAGACAACGAATAAATGGAATCTACGTGTCAATATCTCCATAATCTATTTCCATCATTGTTGACAGTGGAACCATCATATTTTTTTGATTATTAAATAATTTGTCTATTGTATTGCATTTACAAAGAAAACAGTGCACCCAAGTAGAAAGAATAAAAATGTATTTTCCTTCTGTTGTATTGTTGCTTTTTACTGACAGCAAGTACAAATCCTTTAGTGCGCATTTTAGGAACCATCATATTTAAATGTTAACACCTCAGTGTGTTATATATCGAGAAGTGGAAATGGCCCTCAAAGAGATACACCTGGGAAGGCATCTGGACCAGATTGAGTATACATAGAATAAAGAATTTGGAAAGTGTAGCCTATCTTTTATCTCTACCCCCAAAGGTATGGCCAATAAAATGTTGTTGGTGAAGGGGAACTATTATTAACCAACTATCTCTTCAGTATCATCTAACCAATAATTAGTGTACCTGTCACAGGTCTATAAGGGAATTTATATAATCAGATTTAAAAAGAAAGATCACAGATGATATTACCAAAAAAAAAACAAAACCAAAAACAAATAGCCTAGAAGTTATCACTAGCTATTGGCCCATATACTTATTTTTAAAAATCTTTTCAAGAATGATCTACACAAATATCAAGGATATTCTTTATGAAAAATATAAAAAGGGGAAAGGCAGGCTTCCATAAACCATTTTTTACTGCAGAGCACATCACGACAGGCAGTCAATTGATTGGAATGTATAGAAAAATAAAAGACTGTTGTAGGTAATTATATTTTGCTCCTGGGAACCCCAGGTTCAAGGCATTTTGTGGGTCAGCAGCTGTTCAAAACCATAGTTTTTGAGTCTCTATGGATTTTTTTACTTTTAAAAAACCAACCAGAGGAAATAATTCAATACAAAATACCTTTAGTCAAACAGCATCACAAAATAAAATAAAGCTTCCTCCCATGTATATAAGGGTATTCTCTACCACAAGTTGCTATGCCACAGATGGGGGAGGGCATACATGCAGAAACATTAGTGACCACTGAATGTACATAGAAGGATACATATGTACCAGAAACACATATCAAGAACGTGTTTGGCCAGATCAGCTCATGTCTCTGTCTCTTCCAAACATTCTTGGGATTCCATTTAGAATAACCTTTAGGGAATTCAGTGGAGTTGGTTTGAGGAAATTCTTTTCAGCCCCCATCATGACTCTGGTTGCCTCCTAAATCAAATCCAGAACGAGGTCTGTATGAAAGGGTAAAACTGATGACCTTTGATTTACCAGCAACCAAAAAAAGATTCCCTCATTACATATAAAAAAAAAAAAACCCAAACCTATTTGATTGTAGGACAAAATCCAGCCCTAAATCTCCTCTTCTTCTTTTTTAAAAAAAACAAACAAACCAAAAACCCTTACTGTCTGTCTCAGAATCAATACTGTGTTCCAAGGCAGAAGAGTGGTAAGGTCTAAGCAATGAGGGTTAAAGTGACTTGCCCAGGGTCACACAGCTAGGATGTGTGTGAAGTCAGATTTGAATCTGGGATCTTTCATCTGTAGGTCTGGCTCTTTATCCACTGGGGCATCTATGCCTCCCCTTTTCTTCTAATAATATCCATCCCAGGCATGTTTTAATTATACATGATTCCTTGATAGATACAACTGGGAAGAGAACTTTTCCCAACCATCTTCTATCAATTAAGGAAAGCATAAAACATGGGCTTGCCTAAAGCTTTCACCATTGTTAAAAAAAAAAAAATTCTGCTAATACACTGTGATATAATCGAACGTAATGGACTTCTCCATTAGTGTCAGTGCAATGTCCCTGAACAATCTGCAGGGATCTAGGAGAAAAAGCACTATCCACAAGCAGAGGATAAACTGTGGGAGTAGAAACACTGAGGAAAAGCAACTGCCTGACTACAGCGGTTGAGGGGACATGACAGAGGAGAGACTCTAAACGAACACTCTAATGCAAATACTAACAACATGACAATGGGTTCGAATCAAGAACACATGTGATACCCAGTGGAATCACGCGTCGGCTATGGGGGGTGGGAGGGAGGAAAAGAAAATGATCTTTGTCTTTAATGAATAATGCTTGGAAATGATCAAATAAAATATTATTTAAAAAAAATTTTTGCATAGAGTCCAAATGGCCTCGGAACCTTCTCACTAGAAAGTGAGGTCTTCTAGACACTTTTGTTTATGGACTACATAGGCAAATTGCAAAAAGCCCCAGAATTCGATAGAGCTACTTCAATGAGGTCCATGTTTTTTTCTAAAGAATTAACTTAACAATCCACATAGGAATGATAAAATGGATGAATAATACCTGGTGTCCAAACTGTGAAATGCAGTTAATCCTAATAAATATCTTGGACTGCTCCTGAAGATGGACTGTGAGCTATGCTCAAAACTGAATAGGATATTGAAAAGGCTAAATTACAGCTTGAAAGTAGAACCTTACTTTTAATGATTCCAAGCTATTAATTATCACCAAAAATGCTTGTAATTTCCTCATAATATTATAGTAAATCCTTGGATGCCACCACCTAAGGAGAATTAAAATAATGGGGCAATAGAGAGACTTTTGGTGAGTAAGAAAGACTATAATTTATTAGTTTTCTACTTCAGGTCTTTTAAGGAATCCAGGCAGTATAATGGTCTGGAATCATATCTGAGTTAAAATCTGATCTCAGATACATATTAGTTGTGTGACCCTGGGCAAGTCACTTAACCTCTGTATGCCTCAATCTTATCCATAAAATGAGGACAATAACAGCATTTACTTTTCAGGGCTGTTGTGAAGATCAAAAGTGATAATTGTAAAGTGCTTAGCACAGTGCCTGGCTCAGTGCTATATAAATGTTAGCTATTATTATCATTATTATTCTGCTTTATTTTCTGAGGAAGTGATGACTTTTATTCTTGCTGAGATCAATCCTTTCTATACATGTACCCTCGATCCTGCCTCTTCCCATTTCCTCTAGAAACTTGTTCCTACAATCATTCTTCCATTTTAATTTTCAGTTTCTCCTGATATGGTTCCTTCTCTGCTGACCATAATTAAACCTGCTTCCCCTACCCTTTAAAAAAAGTCTTCTACCATCTTTTCAAAATATTGTCCTATATTTCACACCTCTTTCCAAGGCTAAAACTCCTAGAAAACTGCTTACCCTCTGCCTTAAGACTTCTTTAACCTACTTTCCAGCCCCTCGAAATCTGTTTTTTTACCTTATCACTCAAAGTTTTCTTCAAGTTACCAGTGATCTCTTTATTTTTCAAATTTTTATTATCAATTGCCAAATTTAATAGTCTTTTCTCAATCTCCTTTTGCTTGTCTACTCTACAGCCTTTAACACTGTGGATCACTCTCTCTTTTCTGAGGATTCCTGATTCTCCCTCTCTGTATGATCAATCTCTTATGCAGGATTATTATCTTCAGCCTGCTCACTGAGTAGGGGATTCACCCTATTCCTTACGCTGGGGTGGCTTAGTAAATAGAGCTCTGGGCCTGAAGTTAGGAAGATCTGAGTTCAAATCCAGCCTCACACACTTACTAGGTTTGTGATCCTGGGCAAGTCACCTAACTGGTTTGCCTCAGTTTTCCTCAACTATAAAATGGGGATGATAATAGCACCTAACTTTATCATGAGGATGAAATAAGATAATATTTGTAAAAAGTTGTTTGCAGTCACATCTGATTCTTCGTGCCTCCTTTTGGGGTTATCTTGGCAAAGATCCTGGAGTGGTCTGCCATTTCCTTCTCTAGCTCATTTTACAGATGAAAAAAACCAAAGCAAATGGAATTAAATGACTTGCCCAGGGTCACACAGCTAGTAAGTGTCTGAGGCCAGATTTGAACTCAGGAAGATAAGTCTTCCTGACTTCAGGTCCAGCACTCTATATATTGAGCACCTAAATGTTTTTTTCTCTCTCCTCCTTCTGTCCTGGACCCTTTTCTACCTCTACATTCCTATCTTCAATGATCTAAACTGCTCCCATGGATTCACTGCCATCTCAGTGTTGAGGAAAGCAGGAGGAACAAGACTCTGGATTTCATGATTTTAGGAGTCTCCCAGATGAGAAACTATCATTGCAGGTCAGTTACCTTAGTGAGTTATCTAAAATCCTGAAAGCTTAAGTGACTTGCCTATAGTCAGATAGTCAGGATGTATCAAAGTCGGGACTTGAACTCAGGTCTTTCTTGCTTCAAGGCTAGCTCTCTCCATGTCTTACCATCTCTGATCTTTGTATAAATGACTCCCAAACCTACCAATCAAATGTAATGCCTTCCCTGAAGTCCAGTGTTGCATTATCAACTGCCTGATGGTTTTCTCCTCTTGGATGTATGCTAAGCTTCTAGAACTCAGAATGTACAAAAGGGAATTTGTCGTTTTCCCCTTGAAATCTTTTTCTCCTCTAAACTTTGCTTTTTATGTTGAGCACAACATTTTCTTCCCAGTCTTCTGGGTATACAACCTTGGATTCACCCTTGAGTCCTCCTTCTCCTTCACCCACCAAAGCCTTCCAATTATCAAGCCTCTGCTCATTTCCCATCCTCAATGTTCCTTTTTCTTCATCCCATTTTCTCAAATCACAGTTTCTACCCTAGTTCACACCCTCATCACCTTTTGCCTGGACTATTGCATTAGCCAATTAATTGGTCTTGCTTTCAGCCTTGCCCTCTCTCACCCACACTTTTCTTAACTGCCAAATTGACATTTTAAAAACAGCTCTGACCTTGTCATACACCTACTCAAAAATCTTCACTGGCTTCCTACAGTATCTAGGATAAAATACAAAAATTCTCAGCTGGATATTTAAAGTCCTCTGCAATTTGGTAGACTTTAGTTATTTTTCTAATTTTATTTCATATTTCTTTTTTTAATGCAATCTCCATTGCAATGAAACTACTTTACTAGCCATTCTCCAGCAGTGGAATTCCTTCTGCCATCTTTGTTCTTTTCCCATGTCCAGAATATGTTCAGTAACTCCTCAGTGTTAGATTGGCCCCCCCCCCAAAAAAAATTATAGCCTCTCAGGAAGGGCTACCTGCTAAACTCAGCCATTCCATTCTTTTCCTCTTGAAATGGCTTTGTATAAACTTGGTATTTCTTTCCTTATTTACGTCAAATATAATTCCTTAAAATCAAAGATTATTGTTGACTTCCTTGTGTCCCCATTGTCTATCATAGTGCCTTATACATAGTGAGCACTTAGCAAATGCTTCTTGTATACAAGTAAATGAGATAATCTGTATTAATGTTTATCTGTTTTGGTTACTCCTCCAAGTAACTTCTGGATTAAAACATTAAAAAACAAACAAACCTGTTTTACCTTCTGTCTTAAAATCAATAAAGAATTGGTTCCACGGCAGAAGAGTGGGAAGGGCCAGGCTATGGGAGTTAAGTGTTCAGGGTCACATAGCTAGGATGTGTCTGGGACCATATTTGAACCCAGGACTTGAATCTCCTCTCTAGCTAGGCCTGGTTCTCAATCCACTGAGCCACCTAGCTACCTCTATCCTCTGGATTTTAAATAGAGAGCTTCTGGAGATAGAATGCTTTAATCCAAAGGAGGTGATTTTAATGGTGGGAATCTTAAACAATGTGGCAGGATGATGGGGGAGATATTTTAGGGGGAAGTTAGGGCCTTGTGGGACCCAGTAAATTGTAGCTTGGAGGCAGCATGGTTAATGGAAAGAGTACTGGAGTTGGAAAAACTGGGTTCAGATCTCAGCTGTGTCACTAGAAAAGGATACTTGCCTTGTTAACCGCCTGGGAACTTGCTTAAAAATTTATTAATTTAATTTGTTTTACACTTATTTATACAGAAATATTTTATTCATTTATTAGTATTATATTTATAAAAATATTTATATTATATATAAATATAAGCTATTTGCATAGATAGCACAGATATATGTAATGGTACTTCCACATAATTGGTTTCCTTTACAGTCCTAGGTGAGCATCAGATTCCAAATACCCCCCAACTGGAGCCCTACTAGCATTCACAGAGACAATTTCCTATGAAGTAACATGCATTTAAAAACATGCTTTGATGGGTGTATGATTGGGGATATTGACTTTAAAGGATGACTCTATTGCAAATATTAATAATATAGAAATAGGTTTTGAACAACCATACATGTATAACCCAGTGGAATGCTCATCAGTTCCGGGAGCAGGGAGGGAGGGAGAGAGGGAAAGAACATGGATCAGGTAACCCTGGAAAAATGTTCAAAATTAATTAATTATTAAAAAAACCCAAATCATTATTCTGAGGAAGGATCCGTCTTTTTCACCAGACTGCCAAAGGGTAGGGCCAATCCATGACCCCGACATGGTTCAGAATTCTTACACTAGCCGCGGGACAGCATAATGAATAAAGCGCTCATCTTTGAGTCAGAAAGACCTGAGGTCCAGTCACGGATGAGACACTCGAATTTCTTTCCGGCTTCTTTTGCCCTCTGGAGGGCATTGGACAAATCCTGCCACTAGGTGGCGCTCCTGCCTCTCGTTTGCCTGCAGTAGCCTCTGACCGGGGACGACTATTTTTACCCCAATCTTCTCAGTTCTCCACTGGCTTTTAACGATCTCTTCTCGTTTGAGGAGAAAGCAGTCAATTCGGCTTTAGTTCTCACATGGGGTAGAGAGACTGACTTTCTGGGCAGGGTTTTCTAGCATGTGGCTAGTGGTTCTTTGGAATGGGGGGCAATCGGGATGGAGTCAGGGCGTCTTACTAGGTGACTCCTAAACTACTGCCCACTCCTCTCCTCCCAGGGGATGCCCGCGGGGCAACTCCAGGCCATTTTATGGCCAGTGTTGCCTTCTAGAGCCAAAAGTCATCTGAATGGGAAAGGATTTCAGAAACCACTCAGTTTGGTGATCCATTTTACAGATGAGTAAACGGAGGCTCTATAGGTGTTGTTATTTGCCTAGATGAACCCAGATTTTAACTGACATCTTCTAAATCAATTCCGTGTTCTTTCTCCTTTATATACAAAGAGCCATGCAGTCTTAGAGCTAGGGGGGATCTTAGTGGTCAAATCCAACTTCCTCATTTTATGGATGAAAAAAACTTGAGGTCCCGAGTAAGGAAATGACTGGCCCAAGGTCACCCAAGTAGAGCCGCTGAGCCAGGATTTCAAGCACAGTTCAGATTCTACGGCAGTCAGCCTATTATTCTTTTCATTTTCATGTGTGCCATTTTGGTCTTAGTCTTGAACTTATTGTTTGCTATTAAACAGAATTGTTCCTTTAAAGATCAGATTTATCAAGATACGCTTTCTGAGATGACAGATGCCCGATGGAATGCTTAGGCCGTCCAGATCTTACCAGCAACACATTCCTGGAAAGCTCATCCAGAAGAAAAACGGTGGAAAAATGGATCTTCTGCCCTTCTCCCCCGGAAACTCTAAAAGAGAAAGGCTGGTACGCAGTAGAAATCCTGTGGTTCTGCTGTTTGGAGCATAGATGGCGCCCTTCGTGAATCCTACTTGAGCTACATTCATTCTATTGTTTGCTGAAATGGTCAGGAACGGGTCTGTCACGTGATTATGGAGCGGAAACCAGCGTTCTCTTCCTTAGGCAGCATGGGCTGAGCTGAGCGCTGAAATTCAAAGCAGCGGCTGACCTTCCCCCGCCCCCCCCAAAGGACTCTGGGGCCAAATCCTGGGATTTTACCTCCTCGAGGATCCATTTTCTTCTCCTTGGCTCTTTGTTCCCAACTGGAGTTAATCCAGGAAAATCTAAGATAAATCTTAGTTAGAGCTCATGTCTAAGTTTCCTCAGAGGTGGGTAATAGGGTCCCCCTCTCCCACACAGGAGGAACTCAGTGTACAATATGGGTGTTGGGTATAGGACAGACAGCCTTTATTTCAGCCCGCAGAAAGTTTATCAGATGCCGAGGACTCACAGGAGCCAGTGGATTATTAGAGTAATAGAAGCACAATTAGTCTATTTCTTCCTTCAGTAAGAAAACTGAATTTGGAGACGCTTTTGAGGCAACCATCTGTCATTCCTCTTTCCCATAGTTTTCCACAGTCTCTCTATAAAAAAAAAACCCTTACCTTCCATTTTAGAATTAATACTAACTATTGGTTCCAAGGCAGAAGAGTGGCAAGAGCTAGGCAATGGGGTTAAGTGACTTGCCCAGGGTCACCCAGCTAGGAAGTATCTGAGGTCAAATTTGAACTCTAGGCCTGGCTCTCTCTATCCACTGAGCCACGTAGTTATCCCTACAGTCTCTTCAAAGCATGGAGTATCAGGTTATGATTTATTCTTGCTTACTGATAGTCCTTTTTGAATGAGCAAATTGTTTCTCATGGACTGATAATGTCTGAGTAAACTCATTGGTTTTGAGCTCTAAGTAGGAAACCACTCAGGAAGCCTGTGTCTTTGGAGTCAGAGACGCTGAGTTCAAATTCTCCCTCTCACATTTCCTCCTTATGCGACCTTTGGCAAGTTGTTCAACTTCCTTGATCCTCAGTTTCCGCATTTGTAAAATATGGAATTAGACTAGATGGCTTCTGGGGTCGCTGCCAGCGCTGGGTCTATGACCCTGGGATCATTTTCCTCTTTTTTTCACTGACTGCATTTGTGAACATTCAACACTAGCCTGTCAAGACAGCTTTGGATTTTATAGCAAAGGAGTCCTTCCTACAGGGCTGGGAGATGCTGTGCTGCTGCTAAGGATCACTCGGCCACTCCTGGCAAATGGAAGACCCACCTCTGATCCGGACCCAGGTCAGAGGCTGCTACATCAGAGGGGCTCAGAACAGGGTCGCCCAGGAGCTGCACTGCAGCAGAGAAGGAAGGAGCTCTTTTGGCCTCAGAACCCTGGAGACGAGAGGAGGTGACTAGGGAGGTGCTGAGGTGCCCCTGGTGGCTGCACAGCTGGCTCAGGAGAGTGCTGGGTAAGGGAGCCCCAGCCTGCACACATGGTCTGGCTCGGAGCAGGGGAGGGCCGTATTGGCCTACCTGAGGTCCGTCTGTGGAGTGGCATGGCCAGCTGCTAAGGGAGCTTCAGCCCTTTCTTTCTCTGCCCACTTTTAATTTTTTAATACATATTTATAAATTCAGATACACCCTCCCCTCCCCAGAGAATTTTAATCTTAACAGTTGGAGCCAATAGTATTAGTGAAAGGACAACTCCCCTGATCTTTAGAATTCCAAGGGGCAGATGCCATTAGCTTTTCCCCAGGAGGGTGAGGTCAAAGTATCCACTTAGTTATCTCAGAATCCTCAGCTTCTTCTTTTTTTTTTAACCCGTACCTTCTGTCTTAGAATCAATACTGTGTATTGACTCCAAGGCAGAAGAGTGGTGAGGGCTAGGCCATGGGGGTTAAGTGACTTGTCCAGGGTCACCCAGCTGGGAAGTGTCTGAGGCCAGATTTGAACCTAGGACCTACCATCTCTGGAACTGGCTCTATCTCTATCTACTGAGACACCTACCTGCTCCCATCCTTTAACTTTCTTCTTCTTTTTTAAACCCTTACCTTCTGTCTTAGAATCAATACTGTGTATTGGCTCCAAGGCAGAAGAGTGGTGAGGGCTAGGCCATGGGGGTCAAGTGACTTGTCCAGGGTCACCCAGCTGGGAAGTGTCTGAGGCCAGATTTACAATGATTCTTTTCCTGAAAGATCACCGCTTATCTGTGTGGGGAAGGCCTGAGAGTTTGATGAACCTTCTCCTAATGAGCTATTTACCAATTAGAGATGCCTTGGGATGTTCAAGGGAGTTGCTGAATAATGAGTTCCCCAAAGGGTATATAAGAGCCTGATACAGGACCTTGGAAATCGTTGGTCATTGAGAGGGCCAATGACCCATTACTTTGTTGGTTATGATGCCGGCCTAATCAATGAACTGATATTCTTATCCAAAATCAGTCTGTTGAAATAATTTTAATCATAACATTTATGATAAAATCCCCACATAATTATCTGCTGAATTGCTATTTAGCCATCGCTTTCTTACCTTGAATTTATGCAACGGATGTTTCTTGAAACCAGGCGTGAGCCTTTACATTGATCTCGCTCACTTTGCTCCTGGGTTCCAGCCTGTCAAGGTCTTTCTAAATCCGACTGTCAGCCAGCACGTTAGCTCTCCCTTGGAGCTTTGTGCCACCTTGCAAATCTGACAGAGATGCCATCTAGGCCTTAATCCAAATTGCTGATAAAAATGTTAAATGGCCTAGAGTGAGTGCGGATCCCTCGAGTCCTCAGCGAGACGCTGGTCCCTGGCCATCCACGGCACCGGCTGCCTCTGCCATAGTTGGGTTATCACCAGTCGATCTTTAATTTAGCACTTGGTCTTATAGTCCCCTAATTGTTCCATGTGTTTTGCCTTAGAAGGAGCCTGGCACGGAGGAGGTGCTCTCTATTTATCACCCCTTGCTCTACTTTGAGCATTTATGATGTGCTAGGCACTGTGCTAAGAGCTGGGAATCCATGCATTTAAATAGAGGCACATCTCTCCATATAGACGTACATGTTGCGCATATAGGTTGTGTGCGTGCTGCCAACAAGACCATCTTTGGCCCTCAAAGTAGTTTGCATTCTGAGGGAGAGGAGGTGCTGGGTTGGGGTGTGGGGGTAGGTGCGAAGAGCAAGAAGTGGTCTGCCTGATACAGGTATAACCCAGTGGAAGTGCTTGTCAGGGGGGGAGGGAGAGAACAAGAATCATGTAACCGTGGAAAAATAGTCTAAATAAATAAATAAAAGAAAAAGTTAAAAAAAAAGTGGCCTGCCTGACTTGGTCCCAGATAAATAAAGCAAGAAGCTTGCAAACTTGAAAGCAAGGACAACTCCTTGATGGCCAGTTACTTTATGTAGCGGTGCCCTAAGTGATGCAATGGAGAGAGCGCTAGGCATGGAGGCAGGGAGATCTGAGTTTAAATTCAGCCTCACTTACTAGCTGTGTGATTCTGGGCAAGTCACTTAATGGTGTTTGCCTCAGTTTCCTCATCTGTAAAACAAGCTAGAGAAGGAAATGGCAATCTACTTCAGTATTTTTGCCAAGGAGATCCCAAAATGGGGTCACAAAGAGTCATATATGACTGAAAAAAATGATGATACTTTGGTAGAGTACCTCCTCTTCTGTCTCCATCCTTCCCTCCATCCCCCATACTTTACTGGTATAGTGCTGGGTTCAGAGTTGGGCATTAAGAAGGTACTTGATAAATATTCCACTGAAAAAAATACCCTACTGAATCGGTGAATTTATAAGTATGTTGAATATTGCTGTCAGAGCCTCAGCAAACAACTTTTATACCTGAGGCAGAATGGGGTAAAATATGCTTCAGATGAGCTTTTAAGACATATTCTATAGAGAGACAATTAGGGGAAACAGAAAAACCACAGGACTCAGTGGAGGGGGGCAGGAAGGATCTTAGCTGAGGTGTGGTCTTCTGGAACAAGAAGCACGCCATCTGGAAGCTTCTTATTTTAATTAATTATTCTTGCTAACTATGTGCTTACTAAGCACAGTAGCTTCTACCTGCTGATGGAGAGTGCTTTTAATGCTTTCTAAATTCCATCCCCCAAGGGAATAGACCCAGTTGTCATACTGTAATTATAGTTCTGATCATTGTCAGTCTTAAAAGAAAACCATGATTTCTTCTTTATCTTAAAACTTTCTTCTTTTTTTTGGTAACTTTTAAAGATGTTATTTATTTACATTCAAGGGCTATACTCCCCCACCCCCCAAGAAATACACTTCCTATTGGATAATAGAAGTTATTGGAAAAATAGGATTAATTTAGCAGAAATTTCTTTTGTTGTAAAAATTGCTCAAACAGTCCTGTTATGTGTGATCACACTATTTTAAGTTCTCAGCTGAACTATAACAGCTCCTTAATTGGCCTCACTACCTCTAGTTTTTCTTTTTTTTGCAATCTGAGTATCACACAGAAGCCAAAATAATCTTCCTAAGGTACAGGTGTGACTATGTTACTCCTTTGCTCAAATACCTTCAGTGGTTCCCTATGATCTGCTGAATAAAATATAAATTGCTTCTTATAACATTTAAGACCACCTAAAATTTGAATTTGACTCTGTTTTTCCTCACAAAGTCTTGGTTCCAGTCAAACTAGACTATTGATTTTTTCTTGCCCTTTTCTGACTTTGCCCATATAAGTTTGGTCTCTATTCCTTGAATATACTTCTTTTTTATCTCTGCTTGTTGAAATCTTGCTTTTTCTTCAAGCCTAGTTCAGGTTATAGCTCCTCTAGGAAGGGTTTCCTCATCTACACAGCTGAAAGTGATCTCACCCTGCTTTAATCTATACCAGAGTACTTTTTCTAGAGCACTTCTTTATCCCTCTTACATTATACCTCCTGTCTTATCTATTGCATTCATACTGTATTATCCCTATTTGACTATAAGTGCCTTGAGAGTAGAAACTGGATCATATTTAGCCTTAGTTCTTAGCACATAGTAAGTGCTCAGATTCATTGTTGAATTGCTTCAAAGAGAACTTGCATTTCCAAGCTCTGCTTCTGTGTTCTGTAACCTCCGCTTGTCAGGGTCCTATTATTTCTAGCATGGGTACACATAAAATAATAAATAGGAAAGGATTCAAGGGCTTTGACATCTTAAGATATCAAAGACATAGCTGTCACTGACCTTACTATGACACAGATAGCATCCTCACTCCTCAGACCTTGGGAACATTCTGTTAATAAAACTTCCAGCAGCTGCCACTAAAACTCAAAGTTTTCCTCAGAGGAGCACAGGAATACTGAGACTCAAGGGAAGGCCATTCAGGTAAACAGTTTCCCCAGAGCTGCACTGCTTTGCCACAGAGAAGTTCCAGTTGGCTTTCTTCCTCTTCCTGCTTCCAAAGTACAAATTCTACAGTCATACAGCATGAAACAGTTTCACATCAGACGATCATGCTCTTTTCTAGTTTTCTGTTTTGCCTACAGGTAGGAATACTGGTAGAAACTGTTGTCTTTCTACCTCACAGATTCAATGTCCTAGACTCCTAGATGTATGATATTATGGAAGAAAGGATGACACTGTTCCTGGATAAGTAAACCTCCAAGGGCTTCAACTTTTTCAAGAATTCATCAACCCACATTTTCCCTTTGTGTCTAAAAAGATGTGAATAATGCATTTGGAAGATAAGCCAGGTGCAGTCAGGGTTCCCCTGTGCACTGTGGTTTCCCTCCTAAAGTCCTCTCTGGAAATGTTCAGACAAAGTCATATGCGTAAACTCAGAGAGGTTAAAGAGAATCTCTTGGGACAGTGATGCATGGTGCAGAGAGCAGATGTTTGCTATCTTAGAGGTTGGGATCTATCCTTGGTATGGTGAAAATTAGTATTTATGTAGAATGACTGGGAATTCCTAAGTTGGTGGTGAATAGGAAGAATGATTCTTTCCTTTGCCTATTGCATGCACTATTCATTCATTTTGAATGGTATTATGAGATGATTACCCAGGATGCTGGTATAATCATTCTTTTTCCTTTAAAAATGTTGATTTTTGTTTTGTTGCTTGTGTTGCAAATTTGCAGATTTTGAGTAAATTCTGATTGATTTTGCAAGGGACAGAAAAGTTTTTGCTCTGGGAAGGAATGTTATCCATATTTTGGACCCACCCATGGGGCAGTGCATTCAGAAGCTGGCAGGGAAAGGAGAACCAAATTGTTTGTTGGGTGGTTTACCCAGAAGTCATCAAGTTCTTGGGTTTTGCCCCTAACCTTGAAGCTGAATAGGCTTGTGGAAAGGAAGAAACCATTTAAAGTATGAGCTGATAAGAGCCACCAAAATGTGTCTGCTATGAAGAGAAGTCATCACAGTTGCCAGAGTTTGGGCCAGCATGGGTAGAATGATAATCTGGAGTAGGGGAAAAAGATGACATTCTGAGTATGAACAAAACTCTTATTATTGACCCAGAGAGTGAGCAGTGGGGACAAACTGGTGACTGTCTTCTACTTCCTTTCTCCCAGGTAGAAGCTAGGTTTCTCTGTCTGGAATAAACCCCCTTTCCGTGATTTCAGGGGTTTTTTTAGACTATCTAAGAGGCAGCTTAAAGAAAAGCTTTGTTCCTTTCTCGAAAATGTACTTTTAGTCACATATCATTGCTCCTGTGATAAAATTAGTTTCCCAATTAAATTCAGGTTGTTTGATGTATTTTCTTAGCATACAGATATGGATAAGGAAAGAGGAGGAATTTCCTTCTTTAATAGTATAAGATATTTTGTTCAGTAGAACTAAGATGGGGACTAGAACCAGAAAGACCAGGAAAGGGCAGGTGCTAGCTTTCATAAGCTATGCAAAAGAACCCAAGACCAAATATAGAACTCGAGTTATCTTCTGCTTCATTGGTGAAACAAACCATACATTTGGAAAGTAAACGGCTTCTTTTAACCTGAGAAGTTTAGGCTATACCAGTCCCCATTTGCAGGCTTCCCATGTACACTTTAAAGTAGAGCTTCAAAGGGGAGGGGCATAGTGAAGATGGTTGAATGTGCAGTTTCCATAATGATGTCACCATAGCAACATAACAATATTACTAGTACCCAAATGTACTTATAGTCTTCCTAAGGTGTTTAGATCCAGGAGGAGCCACTGTGTAGCATGGAGAAGAATTGGATTATGGGAGCTTGGAAAGACTAAGTCAAAAGGAATAAATGTGTACAAAAGAAGGTAGATTGGGAAGACAGAAGAATCACTCTGGGCCAGTTTCCTCATTTGTTAAAATGAGGTCAGACTAGATAATCTCCAATGGCTGTCTATTTTAAATCCTATGATCCTGCTCTGGCCAAAACCATTAGAGGGGTGCACAGCTGGATTTTGTTATTTCCAAATAACACAGCACCTTCTTTTCCTATTCTCTTGGTCATAGTCAGACTCTTGCTGCCCATCTCCTTCATTCAATTCAGTTGAATGCAAGTTGATAAAGATTCATGGGCAAGGCACTATGCTAAGCATACAAATACAAAAATGCAACTTCTTTCCCCTCAGGGAACTGATATTCTACTGGGGAGATACAGATGCACACAGATAAGTAGATACAAAGTAATTTCAAGAAGGAAAGAGCTTTAAGACATGGGGGGCTCAGAATGCCAGACACTACAGAGATCACAACTCCACTGTGGCGGCCACATTGTTTGAATGCTAAATGTAGGTTTGTGTAAAAAAAAAATTAACTTACAGAGAACTTGCTACAAGGCAAAACTCATATGAAGGTCAGAAGAAGTGACACAAGGACTTTCTAAAAGTCTCTCTGCAGAACTTTGGTACTGATTGTGAGACATGGGGAGACACTGGCCCAGGACCATCCAGTTCGGTATCATCCTGGATTAGGGATCTGTAACATTATCCAGGATGATCACACATTCACTTATTTGTTATAGAATGGAGGTGAGAGTTATTCCAAAAGGGTATAAAAAGTGGAGTGAAATGATTAGAAGGACTGGATTTTAGAGTTAAAAGGTCCAGATTTGAATTCCAGTTCTGCTACTTACCCTATGGACTTTGAGCAATTAAAAAAAAATCTTTCTGGACTTAATTTTCTTAAAATAAGGGGGTTGGACTAGAAAACCTTTAAAGTCCTAAATCTATGATTTTATGACAGAGCTGAAAATGCTTTTTTTTTTTTTAAAGCCCAGCATAGACTGCATATCTATCTTTTGAGGATTAGCCTAGCTAGGTTCTTCAGAAAGATCCAGCATCAGAAAATTGGACATGGGGTGATTAATTTTTGACCATGTCAACTCATGACAATGCTGGATTCCCTTCTGTGCCTGTATTTTGTAGCTGCAACTAAGAATTTGCACATAAAAAAAACAAACAAACCCTCCCTTGGTTAGGAATTTTCTTTCTCCTTTGTTCTATGTAAAGAACATCTTTTGGGACATTGTTCCAAAGGAATTGCCAATACTGGGACATTTTCTGGTTATCTTCAGTGCCAGCATGCCTTGTAGATGCCATGCAAGATTCAGGAGTATCACAAAATTTGAAGGAGAAAGGAAAGTGGGGAAAAAATATCAGGCTGGGCCATAACTCTGGCATATCTGTAACTGTCTTTTGTGCTATTGTTAGATTTGTGAAAGTCAGGTGATACCTTATGGATTTGCGTTTGGAACAAGAGAAAAATGCATCTTTTCAGTGCTGGGGTTTTAGGGCCAGGCAGTTGTGTAAGCCAGGCAAAGACAATATGAAGTTTCTGGGATTAGGGAGCTATGGGACAGTGGATTTGGAAGATCCTGTTGTCTGGTTCACCTATGCAGAAATGACCAGAGAATCACCAAAAGCTTCTGTAGCACTTCTCACATCAAGTGTTGACGACTTATTGTGTATTAACTGTCTCATTCCTAAAAATCAAAATTAAGAGAAACCAAACAACCCTCTTATTTTTTATCAGTATATTTTGTGTATCACAAACCTCATTTGTTTTGAAATAGTTCTCACCCTCCTCATCTACCAGCAAGTAATCTTTTATAAATAAGGATTTTAAAAAGACTCTATTCCTGCTTTACTGGGAGACTGAAAGTTACTTATATGCCACTGAACTTCTGAGTTGTTTTTCTCTGGCATCGAGGGAGAGTGAAAAGCATGAAATGTGCTTGACCTGAAAGGAGATTTGGAGTTGAGAAAGTGACTAGGAAGTTGTATCCTGTGATACATGTGTCTAATGCATCTTGATTTTTTTTTTGCCATACTTTTATTAATCTAATTACATTTATTTAAATATGAATTTGAGGTTGAGGTTATTTAAAAAGAACTTGTAGATCTAAGAGGAAATGGAGATTTTTTTTTCAGTGAGTTGAGGCATACAAAGTAATGAAACTAGAACCTGGGAGTAATAGAATCTCTAGTACCTATGACATTTATGAAAGGCCTTTATTATGTCTATGGACAAGTCAACAAACATTATTAAGCAGTTACTAAGTGATAGGCACTGGGCTAATATTGGAGATACTAATGCAAGCTGAAAGAAAGATAGTCCTTGTCCTCATGGAGCTTACATTCTCATGGGGAGAGACAATCCATAAAAGGCAGCTGAAAAGGAGTGGAGAAGGTGGAAGAGAGAAGATAGCAAACCAGGGCCATGGCAGTGGAGAAAGACCAGAGAATCAAGAGTGGAGCCCAGAGAGGAATTAAATGTGACTGACTTGGGTACTTTTCTTAAAATAGGGATTCTAGAAGGAGCTGACAAAACAGAAGAAGGGCTCTTAGAGGCAGTATATACTTCCAGTGTGAGGCCAAGGATGAAGTAAATTCTAGGATGAGAAAGAAGGTTGTTATACAATATAGAGAAAATTTGGGGAGGAAGGAAGACAGAAATGGCCATGAACTTTCCCCAGGTCCTTTACCTAATCTTTTGTGCAACTCTGTCTCTAGCTTCTGGCTCAGGTATATCCTCAATATTAAAAAGATCAGCACAGAGGTTCTAAGAATCATTAAAATGCAATGGAATGACTAAATCAAAATTGCTACTGTGGAAAGAGCACTGGCTGGAAAATCAGTTTCCCTAACTCTGAGTGTGTTGGACTAGGTGGGCTTTGAGGAATTGCTACTGTGGGCAGAATTGGCATTGACTGTGAAGTCAGCTTCCTCAATTGCAAAATGAATAAAATAAGATTTTCTCCATATCCCACAGCAATTTTCTTACCTTAGAAGTTCACTTTATCCCTGGCCTTCTCACAATGGAAATATATTCTGCCTCCAAGAGCCCTTCTTCTGTTTTGTCAGCTCCTTCTAGAACCCCATTTTATTTTGGAGGAGATGTGGCAAATTGGGATACAAATGCATTGTTGGTGGAGCTATGAGCTGCTCCAGCTATTCTGGAGGGCAATTTGGAGTTATGACCAAAGGGCAGTAAAACAATGCACACTACTATTAGGTCCATATCCCAGAGAGATTAAAAAAAAGGGGGGGCGGGGAAAGGACCTACTTGTAAAAAATATTTATAGCTGTTCTTTTTATGTTGGTAAAGAATTAGAAATTGAAGGGAAGTCTCTCAATTGGGGAATAGATGAACAAATTGTGTTATATGATGGTGATGGAATACTGTTGTGCTGTAAGGAATGATGAACAGGATGATTTCAGAAAGAGCTAGAAAGAACTATGCGAACTGATGCAGAGTGAAATAAGCAAAACTGGGAAAATACCGTACACAGTAACAGCAATATTGTGGAATGATCAACTGTGATAGACTTATCTATTATTAGCAATACAATGATCCAGGACAGTTCTGAGGCAGCTATGTATGACAAAGAATGCTATCCACCTCCAGAGAAAGAACTGTTGGGGTCAGAATGCAGATGAAAGCAGATGATTTTTCAATTATTTGGGCTTATATTTCAGGTTTTGATTTACAAAAGTGAATAATATGGAAATATGTTTTGCATGATAATAAATGTACAATCCAGATTGAAGCACTGGGAGGGGGAAGGGAAGGGAGGGAGAAAGATAAGGTTGATCATATAACTTGGGAAAATGTATGGAAATTTGTTATTATATGCAATTGGTAAAAAAATAGAATCCTCATTTTAGGGAATGTGCCCAGACCAGTCTGGACTCCACTCTTGATTCTCAGGACTTTCTCCACTGCCATGCCCCTGATTGGGTGTCTCCTCCACTCTCCTTTTCAACTCCCTTTTATGAGTTGTCTTCCCCTCCCTTAGAATGTAAGCTCCTTCAAGGCTCCTAGATGGGCTTTGAGGCCCCTTATACTTCTAGATCCATGATCCTAATAGTAATGATGATGATAATATTAGTTGATATTGATCTAGGGCTTCTTAAGCACTTTATACACTGTTTCATTTGATTTTTCACAAATCAAGTATCTCTTTTATAGATGAAGAGACTAAAGCTGTGAGAGGAAGAGTGACTTGTCCAGAGTCATCCATTTAGCAAGTGACAGAGATGACTTCAAACATGGGCTTTGGGAGCCAAAACTTGTGCTTTTCCTGCTATATGACAGCTGCCTCCAAGAAACCACAGAAGCTTTGGAGATTTGGAAAGAGACTATCACAGACATTTGATCACTATACACGAGTCATGTCTGAGGCAGACTGGTAATTTAGCAATAATGAGATAATAACTTTGTAGAGCTCTTCACGGTTTCCAAAGATTTTTTTACCTCCATTATTTCATCTGACCTAGACCTTTAGGGAAGGGATTTTTCCTCCTTCTTCTTGTCATTGTAGTTTGTACATAGTAAGAAGTTAACATATGTTTGTTGAACTGAATCAAGTTATTTGAAGGTAAGGCAGGCTTTATTATCTTTTATTGTTTTTTACCATGTTCTCTGGAATGTCTGTTCCATAAGTAACACACTAGATTATATCCTAAATCTTTCCCTTTCTTATTCCCTCTATCTTTTATTCACTGAGACATGGCTCCCTCCTGATGACATAGCTTCCCTGGTGACTCTTTCCTGCAAAATTTATACTTTTACTCATTCTAGTCATGGTGGAGGAATTGGATTACTGTTGAGGATCCCAACTACCCTCCTGGTCACTCAAGCTCACAATCTAGGTGTCATCCTAGTCTCTTCACTTTTTTTTCACTGCCCCATAACCAATTGTCAAGTTCTGTTGTTTAGGACAGCTAGATGGTATAGTGGATGGAGTACCAAGCCTGAAGTCAGAAAGACTCATCTTCCGGAATTCAAATCAAGTCTTAGACACTTACTAGTTGTGTGACCTTGAGGCAGGATGCTTAATCCAGTTTGACTCAGTTTCCTCAGCTGTAAAATGCTTTGGAGAAGGAAATGGCAAACCATTTTAGTATTTTTGCCAAGAAAATCTCATATGGGGTCATGAAGAATCAGATACAACAAAAAAGGAACAACCTGTTGTTTTACATCTCTCATACATGCCTTTTTCCTTCTCTGACATTGTCACCATCCTGATGCAGGCCCTTATCTTATATCTATATTATTACATTAGCTTCCTTATTGGTCTCCCAGGCTCATGTCTTTCCACACTCCATTCAGCTATCAAATTATTTCCTGATATGTAAGTCTGACCGTCTAATATCCCTATTCAATAAACTCCAGTGGCTCTCTATTTCCTCCAGGATCAATTAAAAAAATCTTGTTTGGTTTTTAAAGCCATTCATGACTTGATCCCTTCCTACCTTATCTATCTTTCTTACACCTTTCTTTCTTCCACATACTCTGTGATTCAATGACACTTGCCTCTTTGCTGTTTCTTGTACCCCACCTTCTATCTCTGGAATCTGGGCATTTTCACTGGCTCTCCCCCATTCCTGGAAGCTCTTCCTTTCTTCATTTCTATCTCCTGGCTTCCCTAATTCCCTTCAAGTCCTACTTTCTGCAAGAAAACTTTCCTGGTTCTCCTTAATCTTTTTTTTAATTTAATTTAATTTAATTTAATTTTTTAAAACCCTTACCTTCTGTCTTTTGACTCCAAGGCAGAAGAGTGGTAAGGGCTAGGCAATGGGGGTCAAGTGACTTGCCCAGGGTCACACATCTGGGAAGTGTCTGAGGCCAGATTTGAACCTAGGACCTCCCATCTCTAGGCCTGGCTCTCAGTCCACTGAGCTACCCAGCTGCTCCCTCTCCTTAATCTTAATTCCAATTAATTTATTCTGTCTATATTTTATTTGGACACTATTGTTTGCATGTTGTCTCTTCCATGTAAGATCCTTGAAACCAGAGATTCACTTTTTTTTTCTTTTCTGTATTCTCAATTTTTAGCACAGTGCCTGGCTCATAGTAGGTAATTAATAAATTCTAGTTTACTAACAAAAAGTGACTAATAATCAATAAATAAATTTGTGTTCAGCCTCTACCACTTAACTTTGTGACGTTAAACTCTTTTGGCTTAGATTCCTCATCTGTAAAATGAGAGTGTTGGACTAGATGATCTCTAAAAATCCTTCCAGTTTTAGAGCTATGATAATAAAAATATCTATATAAAAGGTAATCTAACAATCTATTCATTTTACAGAGGATATATTTGCCCTATTAATTTAATTTTTTAATTTTTAGATTTATTATTTATTTATTTAGAATATTTTCCATGGTTACATGATTTCTGATTTTTCCCAATGCCCTTTCTTCCCCCCTCTTGGAGCTGACAATTAATTCTACGGGGTTATTATGCATGTATCATTATTCAAAATCTATTTATATATTATTCATATTTGTAGTAGAGTGATTTTTTTAACACCAAAACCCTATTCATATCCTCACTGAACCACATGATTATGTGATATGATATGTTTTTCTTCTGTAAGGTTTCTACTCCCACAGTTCCTTCTCTGGATGTGGATAGCTTCTTTCTCATAAGTCCCTCAGAATTGTCCTGGGTCATTGCATTGCTGCTAGTAGAGAAATCCATGACATTCGATTGTACCACAGTGTATCCGTCTCTGTGTACAATGTTCTCCTGGCTCTGCTCCTTTCACTCTGCATCACTTCCTGGAGGTTGTTCCAGTTCACATGGAATTCTTCTACTTTATTATTCCTTTTAGCACAATAGTATTCCATCACCAACATATACCACCATTTGTTCAGCCATTCCCCAATTGAAGGGCATCCCCTCATTTTCCAATTTTTTGCCACCACAAAGAGCGCAGCTATGAATATTCTTGTACAAGTCTTTTTCCTTATCATCTCTTTGGAGTACAAGCCCAGCAGTGCTATGGCTGGATCAAAGGGCAGACAGTCTTTTATCGCCCTTTGGGCAAAGTTCCAGATTGCCCTCCAGAATGGCTGGGCCAATTCATAACTCTACCAGCAATGCATTAGTGTCCCCACTTTGCCACATCCCCTCCAGCATTCATTACTTTCCTTTGCTGTCATGTTAGCCAATCTGCTAGGTGTGAGGTGATACCTCAGAGTTGTTTTGATTTTGCATTTCTCTAATCAGGAGGGATTTAGAACACTTTTTCATGTGATTATTGATACTTTTTTTCCCCCTTCATCTGAAAACTGCCTATTTATATTCCTTGACCCATTTGTCGATTGGGGAATGGCTTGATTTTTTGTAAATTTGACTTAATTCCTTATATATTTGGAAATGAAACCTTTGTCAAAGAGTTTTGTTATAATTTTTTTCACAGTTTGTTGCTTTCCTTCTAATTTTGGTTGCATTAGTTTGTGCCTGTTAATTTTAAATAAATACTTGTTGATTGACTGATAGATATGTCATGTCGACTATTTTGTTGAAGTTAAAGACCAAAGTGATATTATTTGGCGGATATATGGATTCCTGGACCCCAGGTGATTATTGCACATTCCAGGGCCTCAAATTCAGAACCACTTCAGTAATGTTGGAAATTTTAGGTTGGGATAAATTTGGTGGTAAATTTGAAGGCAGGTTTCCTATTATATTATTTAGATCTGCCTTTAGAAAGAGCTAGCCCTGGGCTCTTTTTCTCCCCTCTTCTACACATCTTTAAAACTGAAAAGGCCCCACATAGAGTCCTGACTGCTCCCCACTGGTGGTATGGCTCCCTCTTATTATTCCCAATCTGGGATTTATGTTGAATGAGGCCCAGTTACTTTACCTGTCCAGGGCTCTGTTTCCTCATTTATAAAATGAGGGAAGTGGATCAGATGATATCTAAGGTCCCTTCCAGTTCATACAGACTAAGATTCTTTGAGACCCTTTCCCTTGGACTAGAGCAGTAGCTGGACAATCTGGCTCTGCCATAGTCCAGTAGCAGCCCTCCTAAATATATCATTCAATCCTGCTTGGCTCCTCCCCCACACTGTCCCCATCTCTGTCCCCAGGCCCAGGGAACAGCTGCTGGTTAATCTGATTTGTCAGTTGAAGGCAGCTGGGCCAGACAAGAGATTAAAAGGGAACTGGAGATTTTCCATCCCATTCCAGTGCTGTTCCCCTCCCTGCCCCCCAATCTCTCCCATTTACTATGGCTCGCCTTCCACGTCCATGGTCTTGCTTAGGCTGGGGGAATAACTCATTTTCCTTTTGCATTAGAACTGCAGCCCTAGCCTAATGGAGGCCACTAGCTCCACCACCTCAGGGAAGTGGGATTTTCTTTCTTATTAACATTCCACAGATGGTAAAATATCCTAATAATGGTTCCCCTGTCTCTAATATTCAACTTCTTCCGGACAACCCATCCTGTGTACATCATTGCCAGGGCCATCTTCCTCTTTTCCTTCCCAAGTGAAAAACCTTCAATAGCTTCTCATTATTTCCAGAAAAAAGGCTGGCCTTTCTGAATTCCTTAACCTGCCTGGAGACTTTCTCCAATCTGACCTTTCCCATCTTAACCTACCTATTTTTCTATACCTGTTTCTTATCCAAATTGATCTATTGACTTTCCCACCCCCAAGCCTTTGCTTATACCATATCAATCACCTGGCATATCTTCTCTTCTTTCATCTTTCCTCTTGGTCCTTCCTTATTCAAGGCTCAACTTTAGGCTCACGTCCTCTAGAAAGTCTTACTAGTACCCTTGCCTTCAGTTTCTTCCTCCTTCTCCTCTGAACTGCACTGGCTTTTGTCTGTTCCTGTGCTTATAATATCCCCTTTTATTCTTATTTATCTGCTGGTGTAATACTAATAATTGATATCTACATATTATTTTATCATAGCATTTTAATACATTATCTTGGTTTTTCTTCACCATAACCTTATTATGAGATAGGTATTAATGATTATACTCATTTTGCTAATGAATAAACTGAAAATGAGATGTTAAGTCATTTGTTCAAGGACCACAGTTAAGAAATGGCAGAATCAGAATGTGCCTTTGGATTCCATAGCTACCATTCTTACCATGAAATCACCACTCCCTTTTCCTCCCTCCTCAACTATTAGATTATAATTTCTTTTGATGGTGGGAGTCCAGGATTTGAGTTCAAGTCTTGGCTTTGCCATAATTGTCTTAAATTCTAGAGCCTGAAAGAACTTTAGAGAGCTCTTTTAACTAAATTATCTCACTTTATAGTGATAAAACTGAGCTCCTGAGAGGGAAAGTGAATTGTGAATTTTGGCACTTTAAAAACTTTAATCAATGTGTCTGGAAAATGGGCCTGTCGTGAAGTTGTTGCAAGGATCAATAGAGATCATCCATCATGTTCAACCATCATGTATTAAGCACCTACTGTTTGTCAGATACTGGGCTGGGTACTTGAAGCGAGGGGTGCAGTGGATAGAGTGCCAAGCCTGGAGTCAGGAACTCCCCTTCCTGATTTCGAACCTGACCTCAGACACGTGTTAGCTGTGTGACCCTGGGCAAGCCACTTAACCCTGCTTGTTTCAGTTTTCTCATCTTTAAAATGAGCTGGAGAAGGGAATGGCAAACCACTCCAGTATCTTTGCCAAGAAAACCCCAAATGGGGTCATGGAGAGTCGGATACAACTGAAATAACTGGACAGCAAGTGCTGGGCACCAAGGATACAAAATCAGAAGTGAAGCAGTCCCTTTTCCAAGGAGATTATGCCCCTGAATAATGAATCTGAAGTGCTATAGATACATTAACTACTTGTGCCAGTGGGATTCTGGGTTTAGGGAACGGAAATAGTTCTGCCAAAGAAAAAGGTTTTGACTGGGATCCCTTCTACCACTGAAGATTAGCAACCATTCTGCAATTTTTAGTTTTATAAAGTTGCCTCAGGGCACTAAGAGATGAAGTAAATGACTTGTCCAGGGCCACACAGTCAGTCCCCAGAGGTGACATTTGAGTCTAGACCTTCTTGGAAGTGGAGAGGATAGGATTTATCTCTGTTCCCCCTTGCTCTATTCAATATAGTTTCTTGCAATGGAACTGCACCATCAGGGAGACAATACATTCAGTAGAGAGTGGGCTCAGGAAACCGAGTAGACTAAAATACCCAGCAGATACTCTGTGTCTGAGGGAAATGGTGTGAGGACAAACCACAAGCATTTATTAAGCACTGACTGTATGTCAGACAATATGGCTAGGGGGTGTACATAAAAAGAATGAAACAGTCTCTGCTCACAAGGAGTAGACATTGCAATAAGGGAGACCAGAAGGAGCCCCCAAAGGATGTATAGAATAAGTGTAAAGATAATAAATACAAAAAGTAGTTCAATGTCAGGAAAGTATAGAGGAAAGGCACTGGCAGTTGAAAGGTTCAGTAAAGGCTTTAGGGAGAAGGTTGCTGGAGTTTTGTCTTGAATAAAGATGAGGATTCTGTGAAAGAGAAGTGAGAAGAGACTGAATACAAAAGCATGGAAGACAGCTATAGCAAAAGTGTGGAGAAGGGAGACTGAGTATCTGACGTAGGAAATAGGGCTAGAGGCAGCTCTGTGTGACTCAGGTGTTATGTGCATGGGACCTGAAGTCAGGAAGACAGAGGTTCAAATCTAGCCTCAGTATGACCTTGATCAAGTCACTTAACCTCTGTATGCCTAGGAGGCAGCTGGGTGGCTCAGTGGATAGAGCGTTGGATCAGTCAAATGCCAAGTTCAAATCCAGCCTCAGACACTTACTAGCTGAATGACCTTGACAAAGTAATTTATTCTCTGTTTACCTGACAAAGGGATCCACTGGAAAAAGAAATAGAAAACCATTCTAGGATCTTTGCCAAGAAAACCCCATAGATAGCTATGGCCTCTAGGACCTGAACTACAGTGGGTTCATCAGAGTGAGAGAAGGAATGCACCACGAGAGGAGACAGATAGACTGGGGCAAGGTTGTGAAGGTCCTTAAAAGACATGCAGGAGAGTTTGTCAATAGGGAGCCACTGGAAGTTATTGAATTAGAGAAGTGATATGGCCAGATTTGTGTTTAAGGGAAATCACTTTGGCAGCCATGTGGAGGACAGCCTGGACTGAAGAGAGTATTGGAACAGAGAAACTAATTAGAAGGCTATTGCAATAGTCTTGCCCAGAGGTGATAAGGGCTTAATAAGGTAGTAAACTGTATGAGTAGAGAAAATGACTCAAATATCAGAGATGCCGTAGAGTTAAAAATGGCAAGAGTTCACGTAGATAAGGGAGAGTGAGGAGTAGAGGATAACATTGAAATGATTTACATGGGACACTGGAACGATGGTTGGGCCTCTGGTAGAAATGGGGTGTTTGGAAGAGGAGTGGGCTGGGAATAGATAATGAGTCCTGTTTGGGACATATTGAGTTATTAGATCTCTGGGATATTCAGTTTAAAATGTCCAAAAGCTAATTGGTGATGTGAGTCCAAAGCTCAGGGAAGAGAACAGGGATAGATATATAGGTCTGTAAGTCATCTACATAGAGATGATAATTAAACCTATGGGAGCTAATGAGGTCACCAAGAGAGAAAGTATCTAGAGAGAAGGGCAGGGGGTCCAGATATTGGACCTATTAGAATACTCAGTTGTGATGATATGAAAGCAAAGGAGGATGATGAGTGATTAGATGGGTAGGAGGAGAACCAGAAGCGATATCTCTTCTGGGTATCTCTTTCCAGAGAGGAGGAAGTATCCAGGAGGAGAGGCTGGTTAAGAGCTGCAGGTAGATTTGCAAGGATGATGCATGAGAAAAGATCATAAGATCTGACAATTGAAACATAATTAGTAACTTTGGAAAGAGCACTTTCAGTTGAGTGATGACGTTACAAGTCAAACTACAAAGGATTGAAAAATGAGTGAAAAGAGAGCAGAGGCAAGGAGAGCAGAGAGCTTTTTCTTAGAGTCTGAGAAAGAGAAGATAGAGAAGGTGAGACCTTGAGGGAATGATAGGGTTTAGGGACCTGGATATGTTAGAAGGCAGTAATAGATAGGGGGAGAGTGAGAGAGGGAGGGAGGAAGAGAGAGAAGGAGACAGAAGATGATTGAGGTTGTAATATATTGAAGAAGATAGGAAGGAATGGGACCAAGTTGACATATAAAGGGATTGGCCTTGGAAAGGCAAGGTATACTTTATTGTCAGAGACTGAGGGAAAAGAAAAGAGGGAGAAAAATGGTGTCCAGTTTTGAGATGAAAAGAAAGGGAACCTCATGTTAAATAGTTTCAATTTCCCAGTAGGATCATAAGATCATAAATCTAGAACTTAAGGGGATCTCAGAGGCTTTCTAGTCTAATTTCCCTTATTTGGGGTCCTCAGAAAAGAGAAAAAACATTGGGATCTTCCTTCAGTTAATGGTACAATAAGTTGCCTTGGATATATGTTCCTGGTGCATGAGTGTGTTTCTATTAGTGTACTTTATGTATGTGCTCATTCTTTCTGCTGATGCTGTGTGTATTTGTGGAGAGTGTGTCTCTGATTTATGGGGGGTTGTATTATTATTACTGCTTATGCTATTCTATTTCAGTTAATGCTTTATTTTTGAGCTAATTATGCCAACAGGATGACCATTAAAGGTAGGAGATCATGAACTAGAATTTAGGAGTTGGGATCCACAGAATACCTTGAACCAGTGGTAGTCATTGCCAGTGATCATTCTTGGGGTTCAAAGGTCAATTGCATAAGACCCTCCTCATTGGTGAGGATTGACTCTTTCAATGGATCACGTTTCATTGATGGGTAGAGTTGGTCAGAGCTTGAGAGAAGAGAAATCCTGGCCTTTTGCCTTTCAGTCTCAAGAGATGTTACACATTTCTAGATCTTTTCCAGGTCCCTGAAGGGAGAGAAAGACTCTGAAAGTAGCCAACAGATAGAAGATCTGATGAATCAATTATACCCCTTATCTCCAGCTTACCACACTAGACTTCAGGCAATTTCCTCTTGGATGAGATCTGAGACCCTCTTTCTCCTTAGGTTGAGCTGAGTTATCTTGTTCCCAATGCATTCACTCTCTGTATTCTCATATGTATACTTTCTCTGATTTCTGTTTTGCTATTGACTTGGACAAATGAGTTTATTTGCTATTTGCTACATGTGTTCACCGTGGAACTGGCATTTCGTGAGAAGGGAGCCAAGTCTTGAATATATAACTTGAGGCATGCCTTCCTCATTAATGGATAGCAACCAGGAAGGCAGCTTGAACCTAAAACATTTTCCCCTCCTAGACTAATGAAGAAGATAGATAAAATTCTCTCTATCTGCGGAGAGCCAAATGGCCAGCCTTTGACCAATCTCTTGCTTCTCCCACTTGGCACAAATCAGAATCTCCCTTAGAGAAGGGAAGGAGGAGGAGACTCTAGAAATATCTCTTCTTGTCTCCTTTTGAGCCAAGTGTAGACAGAGCCAGATGGATACACTTAAACTACAAAGGCAAACATAGTACATAGCACTTACACTAAGATATGAAACCTGCAAGTGTAAGTCCGGAGTTAACTCAAAATGCATATGCTACACATTGCTTCATGCTTTGGAGTAAGTGGAGGGAACTGAGACACACACAATTCTCAGGTAAGAAAACTCTTACGAACCTGTAGACACACTGTGTGCAATTAAGCTAGATAAGGATGCACACACAGATTGTTATAACTCCTTCATGCCATTTTTCCATCGTTTCTATTCCATGGCTCCACTCTCTGACTTTCTCCACACCACCTGAAATTTAGACTGTCCTTGGGAAACCTGGCTCTAGCAGATGAGCTTTCACCTCATGTTGCTAGGGTACAGGCCTCTACACAACTTTCCCAGTGTGTCTTTGCCATGTGCCCATGAGTGTGGCCTCCCTCTTGCCCAGGATCCCTTCTATATTGTCTTTCCCCATCAGAATCCCCTTATCACCTCAAACTATTGTATTATTGAATGACTGCAATAGTGTGCTAATTGGTTTTCCTGCTTCAAGTGTCTCTGGGCTCCAATCTATCCTCCACTGAGTCAAATTGATCTTCCTAAAGAACCGAACTGACCACATTATGGTCCCCATTCAGTGTGCTCCATTGTCTCCTGATTAACTCGAGGATCATGTGCAAAATCCTTTTTCAGTTTTCAAAGTCCTTTGTAACCTGGTCCTTCCTACTTCGCCAGATTTCTTATACTTTCCTCTCCTTCCCATACTCTGAGATCCAGCCACTGGCTTCTTTGCTGCTCCTCATATAAGGCATTTTCATGGCCTATCTCCCATGCCTGAAAGTACTCCCACCCCCCCTCTTTCCATCATCTCCCCCTCCTGTTGGCTTTCTTCTGCAAGAACTCTCTTCTGGTCATACTTAATCTTAGTATTTTCCCTCTGAGGCTTGCCCGTTATTTATTATCTCTCTCTCTTTGTCTATCTGTACCTCTCTCTCTCTCTCTCTCTCTCTCTGTCTTTCTCTCTCTCCATCCATCTCTCTCTGTCTCTGTCTCTTTGTCTTTCTGTCTCTGTCTCTGTCTGTCTGTCTGTCTGTCTCTGTCTTTCTCTCCATCCATCCATCCATCCATCCATCCATCCATCCATCCATCTCTCTCTACACACACACACACACACACACACACACATATATGTCTGTGTCTTATTTGCACACAGTTGTTTGCATGTTTTCTCTCCCATTAGACCATGAACTCCTTTAGAACTCCTTTCTTTGTATTTCCATTGCTTAATACAGTGTCTGGCACACAGTCAGCACTTAATAAATGCGTATTGAATTGCCTTTTCCTTAGTTACGGGAATAGTTTTGCTCTGGAAGGACTAATGCCTCCATATGTGCTTCAGGGGGAGCCAAATTTCAAAAACCCAGCTGAAATTTAATTCCCGTTTTTAAAATTTAATTTAAATTAAAAAAATATTTTTAACTTAGACACTAGGAAGAGAGCATTTCCATACACAGCAGAATACCAACAACAACAAAAAAGGATTCTTTATGAAATCTTGAATCTCCACTTAAATTCAATTCAATCAGCATTTATTTTTATTTGTTAAAAAAACCTTTCTGACTCCAAGGCAAAAGAGTGGTAAGGGCTAGATAATTGAGGTTAAGTGACTTGCCCAGGGTCACTCAACTAGGAAGTGTCTGAGGTCAGATTTGAATCTAGGACCTCCCATCTCCAGACTTGGCCCTCTGTCCACTGTCTCATCTAACTGAACTTCAATCGGCATTTATCAAGGGCTTCATATGTACTAAGCAGTACTAAGGTGCTAGGTGCTGGAGGTAGAGAAAAACCCAACAGTTCCTGACCTCTGAAAGAGCTCTGGACTGAGAGTTCTAGGTCTTGGTGTGGCACTAGCTTTAGGTCTCTTTTTCCTTTCTCTTTTATGAAATGAGAATGTTATACAAGCTGTTCTCTAAGGTACCTTGCAGCTCTAATAGTCTGTGAGACATGGGCTCCACCTGATTCTGCCTAATTGCAAATTTATAGATTATTTTTTGAGAATAAGCTGGCAATATACAGTAAACATTACAAAAATAACTATTTCTCTCTGGGCCCCAAGTTTCTTTCTCTGTAAAATTAAGGAATTGGACTAGACGACCTTAAGTCTTTCTGGTTCTTGCATATTTAGAGGGTTTTGGGGAGGAGAAGGAGAGGTTGGCTTCTAGCTTTTTTGGGGTCCCTCCCCTAAAGAATCTCTCCATTTTCTGCAAGGCTTACAGCTTTACAGCCTTCCCCACCTCCAGCCCAGCCTCTTGGTCATCTGGCTTCTTGAATACAGAATGTGAAGAAGGAATTGACTTTAGGCCAAGTTGTCAGGAACTGGTTTAAATAGGAAGCAACTAAATATTCTGAGTCTTTAGCAGGGAAGAGTGCAACCTCACTAGCAGTGACTCTGTGGTGTACTGGGGTTTCTGTTCCTCTCTATAGGGTGATGGATGCCTTCCTTATATACCCCAACTGAGAGTACTCTTCATGTTGCAGTCTTGCATGGAAGATTGTGATCCTTATTTTAGGTGAGAAAATCAGAAGTTCTAGATCAGCAGAAATATACCAAAAAAATTCATCAATGCACTTTTATTTTTGTGAAAGTAAAGACTAGAGTTCAAATCCTGTCTCAGACTACTGACTGTGTGACCTTGGGCAAGCCCCTTAAACCTGTTTTCTTTATTGTTTTATCCATAAAATAGGGACTCACACTGGAGAAAGAAATGGCCAAGATACTTCGGTATCTTTGCCAAGAAAATCCCCAATGGGATCATGAAGAATCAGAGAGGATGGAGATGCCTGAACAACAGCACAGACTAGAAACAAGGTGAGTGTCTGTCTGTGGGAGAATGCCCACAATAAGTGGTCAACATCACCAGAAGCACCACTCGAGTCACAAAGGGCTCTGCATTGTCCACCCTTTTGCTATTCCCTTCAGTGAGCTCGTTCTTTTTCATTTCTGCGTGACTATTGCCAAATGCAGTGGCCAGGCTTGGCCCAGACTGGGCTGGTACCTCAAGTTGAGATTGGAGTGCAATGACATTTGTAGTTTATCTAACACTTAGCAAAAGGCCGTAGGAGGAGAAGGATGATGAGAGCAGGGGAAGGATGCATCCTGTTGAGGATATAGGACTGATTTATTTGAGCTTAACTTTCCTTTTTCTGGTTTTCCTTTGATTGTCCCTGTAAACCTTAAAATTTCTTAGACTTATAAATGTTGGAAATTTCACCATTGGGAAATTTCATATTTGAAAAATTTCCTATTGATAGTGGGAACTCTATTGGAATGTGAACCCCATTGGCATGGGAGGTTCCTCCTCCTCCCTTCTTAAGATTACTTTAGGACAGAAATCTTTTGCTGAACAATGGAAAGGGCTTTGACCTATGCTTAAGCAGAGAACAGGAATTTCTTTGAGTCATGATTGATTTTAGAATTGATACAATAGAGATACTTGGAATGACAGAACCAGGTCTTGGAAAATACAATTTCCACCCCACTCAGTCCTAACAGGATTTAGGAAGGGCTGCAGCAAAGGATCAAGATTTAATTATTTGAAAATATGACCTCCAACAGACATGTGCAAAGCCACAGACCTCTGGGCGGTCCTGGGTTAAGCTAGAGCCACCATTTGCACAGGGAAGACATGGACAGTGATTGGTAGATGTGAGAACTGAGGGGAGGGAACTTGGATGGTTTCCTTAAAGATAGAGGGGGCTGAGGACTGGGGGTGGTTGGAGAGGTTTTTGGTCTGAGAGGTGGTGCTCTGAGAAGCTTGCTCTGAAGGAAGCTGAAGGTGGGGGCTCTGAGACTGTTTCTCCATTTTGGTCACGTGAGTAATAGGGACTGATCTCTTTTCTTTGCCCCAGCTATCTAAGGGCTTGGGCCTTTTGGCCCAGCCTAAACAGAAGGGGTATTTAAGCCCTATTCCCTTCTCTCCCCTTTCTCTCTCTCTCCCTCTATCTCTTTATCTCTAATTCCTTTCTTCCTCCTGTTTGTAATTAAACTCTATAAAAGGTTGACGGCTGACTTGAGTTTTCATTTAGGAATTACATAGCTGAATTCCTTGGCGACCTTAAATTAATATATATCAGTTTTTTAAAGTGATTTCCTTGTCACATCCCCTGGTCAAGACTGAGTAAACAGCTAGAGCTTTTCAAGTCTTAGGAGGAAGCTTGTGATGAGGTAAATAGAGTGATGGGCCTGGAGGCCGATAGATCTGATTTCAAAGCTGACCTCAGACACTTATCTGTGTGACCCTGGCCAAGTCACTTAAAATATTTGTCTGTTTCCTCATCGATAAAATGAGCTGGAGAAGGAAATGGCAAATCCCTCTAGTATCTTTGCCAAGAAAACCCCAAATGGGGTCAACAAAGAATTAGATAAGACAGAAAATGACTAAAGAACACCAAGGTGAAGTAGTGGTTAGAATGCTAGGTTTGGAGCCAGGAAGATCTGAGTTCAAATGTGGCCTCAGATACTTCCTGTTGGTGTGATCCTAGATAAGTCAATTAACCTCTATTTGCTTTAGTTTCATCAAATGTAATAGAGATCCTAGTAGTACCTACCTCCACAAGGTTTTTATGAAGATAAAATGGGATATTTGTAAAGCACCTAGCACATAGTAGTCATGACCTCAACTGCAAGAAATCCCCAGATTGACCCTCATCTGGGATCAAACACCAAATCCTCAAGTACCTGTCAATCACTCAAGCCAGAACTCAGCTGAGGACAATCAAATCTCACATGTCTTAATCATTCAGGTTAAACAGATTAATGGCTTCCCTTTCTGTATAAATACTCCACTTTGTGTAGTTCACTGGAATTCTCAGGACTGTGGTTGCTCCAATTCTAATCTGTCTGCTCAGATTAAAGACCCTTGTTGTAACTACTTTAGTGGTTCTGATTTATTTACAGGTTGACATGATTCTTTCCTTCTCTACACATTTCTCCTTCATGTTCTGGCCATTTTCCTACTCAGGTGATCAGGAAGTTTTGCTAATGGGCTTGAATCTTAGTCTCTTAGCCAATTAAATCTTCAGAAAAGTTTTTAACACCTTTTAAGGAAAAAAAAAACTATCCCAATTGAATGGCCTGAGACTCATATTGCTCCTAACACACATTATTTTATCCTTGTTGGAACTTAGTGTATTAATACAGATTGGCACCTGACCTATAATTTATAGTCTTAGTTGTCCAGGACACTGAGGGTTCAAGTGACTAGCATAGGTCAGAGGCAGGAGTCTTCCTGATTCCAAGGACTCCATCCATTATCCTCTTGCTATTATTATTATGCCACCACCATCACCATCATCTATAGCTCATACTTTTACAGCAATGGCTAAAGCACTTTCTTCAGTACAATACCATAAGGCAAGTTACACAACTTTTCTTTTTAAACCCTTACTAAGTATTGATTTTAAGGTAGAAAAGTGGTCAAGTGATTTGCCCTGGCTCACTCAGCTTTGAAGTATTTGAGTTCAGATTTGAATCCAGGACCTCCCATTTTCAAGTTTGTCAAGAAATCTCTACTCTCCAAGCCACCTAGCTGCCCAAGTTACTCCATTATTAAACCCATCCTGCAAATGAAGAAATTTAGGCTTAGAACAATGAAGTCTCATTCAGGATTCCCTTCCAAAAAGAATCCTATGAATCCCTTTTAGGGAGATCTTAGATTCTAGCCCTCTCTAAACTTTGTAAGAGGTTTTCCCTGGCATCCTCTTTCAAGATGAGTGTACTGAACCAGAGAGTTTGAGAAAAGTCTGATCTTTTCTCTCTGGGGTCAGGATTCCTCAGGACTGAACTGATTGACCTGAGATCAGAGTCTAAGTACCTTAGTGCCTCTTCAGGTTATGGACCTGGACTCCAGAAATTACTTCAGTCCTGTGGAACAGGGTGGGGGTCCTTTAGCCCCATTACTTAGTTAAAAAATGGACACAGAAAAAATCAGGTCCCTTTCAGCCCTTAGTGGTAGGCTTCTAATGATTCAGTTTTGCTCTGCCTTCTCATTTTTCTCATCTGCTCTCTCCCTTCTGCCCCCACCCATCTCTCCATGCTGCAGCTGCTGGGCCTTGGCCCTTTAATAGGGCCCCAGCTAGCAGAGCTGTGAATTAAGCCAGATTTATTTTTAGCTGTCTACCATCTCCTTCCTTTATCCTACCTCCTTCCCTTTCTGGGACCCATTCCTCCCTTTCTGTCCTCCCTTCCCTGAGGTGCCAGTATCAAGCTTCTTCTCTGCTCCTCAAGGGTCTGTTCTGCAGGACCCTTTCTAGGCAAAATATGACACTCTTCTCCATTCCTGAAAGTACTGGATTTCCCAGCCTCCCAAATCAAGCTTTCTATTAGGTCACACCTATCTAATCTGATAAACTGATCTGGGCTCTCTTCTTCAAGGGTGTAAAAGTGTTAACTTAAAAAAAAAAAACAGCTTTCAAAACACTTTTGAATCCTAAATTTTATTTACTACTCCCCTAAATCCCGAAGGATATATCAAATGGGCTTAGAGAAAGCAGCTAGGTGGCACAGTGAATAGAATATAGGTCTTATAGAATCAGGAAGAGGTTCTTCCTCCCTTCCTCTCCCTCCCTCCCCCCTCTCTTTTTTCTTTCCTTCTTTCCTTCTTTTTTCTTCCTTCTTTCCTTCTTTTTTTCTTCCTTCCTTCCTTCCTTCCTTCCTTCCTTCCTTCCTTCCTTCCTTCCTTCCTTCCTTCCTTCCTTCCTTCCTTCCTTCCTTCCTTCCTTCCTTCCTTCCCTTCAGCCTTAGAAGCAATACTATATATTGGTTCCAGGGCAAAGAGGAAATAGCTGAAATTCATGGGCCTTTTGGAATACCTTCACAGCCAATCAAGGAGCCTCTCCTTCAACACATAGTTAGTTGACTAGAATCAGTTTTAGAAATGTCTGGGCAGATTTCATAGTCTCATTAAAACACTCACATGCCATCATGACTCTGCTGAAAGCAGGCTTCCTAGCTTGTCCATGTGGGAAAAGTGTATCTCCTTAGCAAAATTATGGGATCTTGTATAATTCTCATAAAACCCAAGATTAAAAAAATTTTTTCAAGAAAAAAACATTTCAGGAAAAGGAGCTCAATAACTCTTTGAATCTAGAAGATGAATTATTTGAAGAAGGCACCATGAAGATGCCTGAAGAAACCTCCACTGCATCAGAAGACCCAGAATGAACTCTGGAGTATAATTGATTGAACTATGTGGGTGTTGAACACATTGATTCTAAATGTAGACTCTTATGCCAAAGGGGATTGCCCCCTAATTTTTGTCAATGTGCCTAGTAAACATTGGTTTTGCTCTCTCTCTCTCTTTCTCTTCTGTTTCCCTCTTATCTCTAACTATTGTAGTTTCCTCTTAGAAAGTACAATATTGTATGCACCTTTAGCTAGGAGATCTTTAGAGGTATAAGATAGTTATGTTTAAATGATCTATTGGAGAGACTAGTCTCCCAAGAAACACAGGGGAATTGTGAAAGGAAATTCTTGGTTTTCTTTATCTATTCTGAGTTTACACTTGTAAAAAGGGAATCCTTTATTTTCTTAGCCTAGTTGGAGTTAACATTTTGGTTAACAATAACTTAAGTACCCCTACTTAGTACCTCACTAGATTGTGAAGACAGGGTTAACAATCCTTTATTTACCTTTTGATTGAATCAACACAAGCTTGAACTAGGTAGAGCTTGCAAACCACTTCGTGAATTCACACTCTCAGAAACTCAATAAACCAGGAAACTGTGAACCCTTCTGATGAGAATTCACACCTCCAGAAGGTGAGAAGTGGATCCCACAGACATTCTCTCCCCCTCTCCCCTGTGAAGAGGGGAAGGGACAAGAAGCCACTATAAAAGGCCCTGGATTTCTAGGACTGGGGAGTTTGACTTGAAGAAGAAAGTCAGCTTCAAGAGTCTGCACACATTCCAGACCCTAGTTATATAGGCCCAACATTTATATACCTTTTATTTTGGGGCAGCTAAATGGTGCAGTGGTTAGAATTATGGACCTGAAGTTAAGAAGACTCATTTTCTTGACTTCAAATCTGGCCTCAGACACTGGCTGTGTGACTCTGGGTAAGTCACTTCACTGTGTTTGCCTCAGTTTTCTCATCTGTAAGAGGAGTTGGAGAAGGAAATGGAAAATACTCCTGTATCTTTGCCAAGAAGACTCCAAATGGAACCACAAAGAGTTGGACACATCTGAAGTGACTGAACCACAGCATGTGCCAAGCACTTTGAACAAATAATCTCATTTGATCCTCAAGGTAACAACAACCTGCAAGGTAAATGCTATTATCAATCCCATGAGGCAAACAGAAGTTAGGTAACTTGCCCAGGGTTAAATAAGCTAGTGTTTGTGATCACATTTGAACTCAAGTCTTCTCAACTCTAGACCTAGCACTGTTCTATCTAAAACATATTGTGTATTTATGTGGGTATGTATACATGCATGTATATATTAAAATATACTTGGAAAAGTACTCTAAATATAAATAGGCATTTATATTACATATAAATATATTATTGGAGTGTATATATATCATATAAACATATAAGTATATATAATATATATTTGTATTGTGTGAAATGAACATAAGTTGTATCCTTTCCATGTTTTTAAAAAAAGAAAGGTTCTGAAAATCCATTTTGTTTGCTATCAGTCCACTCTTTGACTAGGTGCATATGTACTATGGGAAGACTGGTCTATGACCAGGATGGAGGTCAAGTCTGTCTAACCAGGGAGACCCAGAAGAAGTGATGTCAATGGCTTTGTAAAAGAGGAGACTGAGGAAGGGAAAAGGTCTTTTTTTTTTTTTTTGGTTCTTGGTTTGGAGACTTCCTGGTGCTGTGACTTTTGGCAAGTGAACAGAAACAAGTATGGCAAACAGAGATTAGTTAAACACAGCCAAGTGATTATGTGACTACTTCTCTCTCTCTCTCTCTCTCCAACCTTTATTGCCTAATAAGAATTATAAATTAATATATGGTCTTAGAGCATACTGTGAGTATATCCTGTATGTGTGTGTGTGTGTACATATATATGGGAAAAGGAGCTGCAAAAAATAGGTGTTTATGTTATATACAATATATCATATAATGAGTGCATATAGAATGTGTTTATATATTTATATAGTGAGTATATATAGTATGGGGGCATCTAGGTGGTAGAGTGGATAGAGCACCAGGCCTGGATTCAGGAAGATCCTAGTTCAAATGTAGCCTCAGATACTTACTAGCACATCATTTAACCACTATTTTCTTGAGTTCCTCCTCTGTAAAATGGGGACACACTGGAGAAGGAAATGGTAAACCACTCCAGTATCTTTGTAAAAGATAACCACATAGACAAAGTCCCTAGAGTAATGTAGAATTGAACATGACAATGACTGAACAGCATATATAGTATGTGTGTGTGTGTGAGCTAGGTGGTGAAGTGGATAGAACACTGGGCTTGAAGTCAGGAAGACTTATCTTCAACTCTGGCTTTAGACTCTTCCTAGCTGTGTGACACTGGGCAAATCATTTAACTCTGTTTGGCTCCATTCTTCATCTTTAAATGAGCTGGAGAAGAGAAGTACAAACCATTCAGGGTCTTTGCCAAGAAAAACCCTCATGGAATCACAAAAAGTCAGACATGACTGAAATGACTCAACAATAACATCAGAAATGTGTGTATGGGGAGGTGGAGTCAAGATGGCGGCACAGAGGCAGCGAAAGTTCACACCTTTGAAAACCCTTCCTTACCGATTACAAACTAAATGCTCCTAGGGGACTGAAAAATCAAACCTAACAACAAGACAGAGCCAAGGAACCCTCCTACAGGACTCAACTTAAAAGGTATGCCCCCCAAAGCCTGAATTTGAAAACACTCTGGTTTAAGGGGAAGGAAGAAGGAAGGTCCCAGGTCCCCCCACCCCCACCTAGAGCGCAAAGCTTCCAGGGCAGCTGGAACCTCTGGGTGGGCAAGGGTGGTGGTCTGGAGGGAGTACCTTGCAGGCAAAGCTGTGCCAGGCTTAGAGTGTTGAACACAGACGTTGGGGAATCAGTTGAAGAAGAAACGCAGAGCACAGAATACAGAGCCGGCAGCCTAGTTGCAGCAGCGTAGACACTCCATATTGCCCCCCCCCCCCCCAGGTTTTGGCCTCAGGGTACATCCAGCTCAACTCAGCTGGACTTAATCCCATCAAATTCTTTAGAGGGCAGGGAAGCTGAAACTCCAACACCCCTCCCCCACAGATTGGGCTGAGAGATTTGCTGACTAAGTTCCAAGGGTGAAGCCTGACAGAAAAGCCCACAGATCCAACCAAAAAATGAGAGGAGCAAGAGTATAGGCAATTGCAGGGAGTAAAGAAGGGGTAAATGTGAGCAAACAACAGAAAAAGAAAAAAAGAAGTTACAATTGACAGCTTCTATACAGGCAATGAACAAAGAGCAAATGGAACAGAGAAGGATGAGGGAACACCAAGCCAAAAAAAAAAAAATAGAAACTCCAGCAAATTGTATACAGGCTTTGGAAGAACTCAAAATACAATTCAAAACACAATTAAGAGAGACTGAAGACAACTTTAAAAGCAAGATAAGTCATCTGGAAACAGAAAACAGTGTCTTGAAAGCCAAAATTAATTGGCTTGGAAATGAAGCAAAGGAGATGAAAGATGAGGTAAAGGAGATGAAAGATGACCTCCAAAGAAAATCAGACCAGAAGGAGAAGGATGACCAAAAAGCCAGGGATGAAATCCAGTCTTTAAGAACCAGAATAAAACAACTAGAAGCAAGCGACTTCACAAGGCAGTCAGACACTATAAAACAAAATCAAAAGAATGAAAAAATTGAGGAAAATATGAAGCGCCTCATTCACAAAACAGAAGATTTAGAAAATCATTCCAGGAGAGACAACTTCAGAATCATTGGTCTACCAGAAGACCATGACAAAAGAAAAAGCCTGGACATCATACTATAGGAAATTATTTAAGAAAACTGCCCCAATATTCCAGAACAAGAGGGAAAAGTGGAGATTGAAAGAATTCACAGATCACCTCCTGTACTCAGTCCCCAACTGACAACACCCAGGAATGTTATAGCCAAATTCAAGAACTATCAGACCAAGGAAAAAGTATTACAAGCTGCTAAGAAGTCATTCAGATACCATGGAACCACAGTGAGGATAACACAGGATCTGGCTGCATCTATACTTAAGGACCAAAAGGCATGGAATATGATGTTCTGGAAAGCAAGGGAACTAGATCTACAACTAAGAATCAACTACCCAGCAAAACTGACTATATTCTTACAGGGGAAAGTATGATCATTTAACAAAATAGAAGAATTCCAAGAATTTGTAAGGAAAAGACCAGACCTGAACAGAAAATTTGATGTCCAAGCACAGAACTCAAGAGAATCATCAAAAGGTAATTAAGAAAGAGGGAAAAAAGAAAAACAAAACAAAACTTTTTTTTAAAGAGACCCAATAAGTCAAAATGGTATGTATCCCTATAAGAAAAAGAGGTCACTGGTAACTCTTAAAAATTGTTATTATCACCTGGGCATCTAGAACAATTACACTTAGAGGGAACAGTGACAAATTATATAGGATGAAATGCCAAGACATAAATATGTATATAGATATATGTATGCAGAAATACATATCTCTGTGTGTGTATATATATATATATATATATATATATATATATATATATATATATATATACACATACAACTAGAGATAAAAAAGAGGTTAATACTCAAAGAAATGGGAAAAGAAACAAAAGGGGGTAAATTTATATGTCACGAAGAAGCACATGGCAGGAAGGGGAGAACATCAATACACTGGAAGGATAAAGAGGTTGGAGATAGGAAATACTCAAATCTTACATGCATTGAAATTGACTCAAAAGAGGGAAGAACAATCAAATGCACTGGGGCAGAGAATTGATTTGAGCCCTATAGGGAAGTAGAAGGGTATCAAATGCATTGGTGGGGAGGGAAGTAGTACAAGAGAGGGAGAGGGCGGGGGGGGGGGTGTAGTTTAAAAAGACTGTAAAGAAAATAAGAGGGGAATAAGAAGGGAGGAGGGGTAGAAAGGGAAGTAAAATAAGGATGGGAATTAGGGGCACTGATTAAAAACAAAACATTGGTGTAGAAGGAAATAGTGAAAGAAGAAAAGGTAGGACTAGGAGTAGAAATCAAAATGCTGGGAAATACACAGATGGTAATCATAACTCTGAATGTGAATGGAATGAATTCATCCATAAAATGCAAGCAAATAGAGTAGATTAGAAATGTGTGTGTGCATATAGTGAGTGTATATAGTGTGTAAATATTTATATAGTGAGTATATCTATCTCCCTTGGTTCACCATTGGAATGAATGGATGAGAACAATTTGTCCCAGTGGTCATGAAAATGACTTTGTAAAGTGTAAAGCTTGGTCAGACATCAAAGATGCCATCCTGGGCCATCACTAGTCATGTCTTATCACTGGACTTCAATGACTTTGGAAGAAAGAATGAGACTGATGGTTTCTGCAACCCTCTCACTTAAATCCAATTTACTCACAAGTCAAAACATCATCCTGTGGTGTCACTGGTCCTCTTTGAAAATAAAGGATGAATAACAACACTATATAGTATATATATTTCTATACACATATATCGCATAAATATAGTTATAGAGTGAACATCTATAATATATATATTATATATTTACATAGCAAGTATATATAGTGTATATATTTATATAAGTTTATATACATTTATACAGTGAATATATATAATATATAGTATTATTATGAGCATATACTTTTTATATATATGTGTATATAAATATGGAAAATGTTTTGCTCACAAATAAGTGCTTATATTACATATTGATATATATTATATCATAAACACATATGGTATATATATTTACATAGTGAGTATATAGAATACATAGTGTATACATTTATGTAATGAGTATATATAATATACATAGTACATATATTGATATAGTAATATAGGTGTATATGATATATACCAGTGATGGTGAACCTATGACACAGGTGCCAAAGATTGCTCACAGAGCATTTTCTGTGGACATGAAGCTACCCTTCTGGCCACCCCCCTTCCCCCAGTTCATTACTAGGAAGTTAGAGGGACTCAGGCAGTGCTGCTCCCCTCCCCTTCTCCACTGTACCTGAGGACATTTTTTCCACATCACCCACCCTTCTGCCCAGCAGCCAATGGGAGACCACAACAGGTAAGGTGGGTGGCTCACAAGTGGTAGAGCTGGAGCAGAGTGTAGCAGGGCTACTCCCCTCCCCCTCTCCACAGCACCTCTCATCACCCACCCCTCTGCCCAGCAGCCCAAGGGAGCACTTCCTCCCTTCCCTGTCTGGGGTAAGGTGTGTGTGGGTGCAGCACTCAGTCTCTGGTAGGGAGCTGGCATGGCACTCCATCTTGAAAAGGTTTGTGTAATTAGAAAATTTTGTACCTTTGAACTACATCTCCCAGCATCCCTTTCCTCTTTCATCCTCACCTTGTGTGCTTGCCTATTGTATATAGTTGTGTGTAATTCCTCCTCTCACTCTCTTCTGCATGTGCAGTCTGGGAAAGCCTCTTCTTTACTGAAGGCTTTCTTTCCTCTACTTTAAGTAACCCCCTCAAAGCAGGGTATTTGAAGCTGGCCCAGAGAGAGGAGAGAGGGAGTGAGTAGTTTCCCCCTTCAGCCTTCCCGTTTCAGCGATGGCTGCTTCCTTAAACTGGCTCTTGACTTCCTCCACTACTAGAGCCTAAAGGTTTCTTCTCAGGGGGATTACTCTCTCCCACAAGCTGTCCCACTCACCCTTGAGTCACTTTGGGAAAAGACAACAACTTTATTATAAACTAAGTCAGCTAGGGTAACACAACAAATGGCTGGCAGGAAGGGAATTGGTGAGGAAAGTGGGGGGGGGGAGGTGTCCCTGCTCTAACTACCCCTTTTCTCTCCCTCCTCGAGTTGGGGAATATAAGTCAGGGCAGCCTTGGGCCCCCTGAGAGAGATTCAGGCTTGGCTTGCCCTGGTCTTGGCCCAGCTGGCACAGTTCAGACCCAGGGCATCAGGAGCTATGAGCTAAGTTTGACAGAGGTTCAGTGTCTTCTTCAGCTGTTACTTCAATTGGGAATTGGTGGGGGGAAAGGTGGCCTGTCACCAGGAGAGGAAAAATGTGGGTATCTCCTCAGGCGAAGGTTTTGGCCAGACCTCCTTCCTAGGCTTCTCAAGGCTGAGAGATCTAACTGAATCTCAGTCAGAATCTTCTGGCTTCTCAACATTCCAAACCTCTTGAGGACCCTCCCCCGTCAAGGTGAGCAGATTCAGCAGCACTTCAGCCTGTCACTCTTCCTTGAATGCAAAACCTCTGTCACATATTATATGTAGATATATATTATATCATTAGTATATATAGTGAGTATATAGAGTACACAGTGTATATATAATTTATATGGTAAAAATGCTCTATGTAATATAAATGATATATAGTATGACTATTTATACATTAAGTTTATATAATTATATATCCTGTATATATACAATGAGTATATATGGTATGTATATGTTTTTATTATGAGTATATACTGTACATTATATATGTATATGTATATACATATATTTACATACATGCACACACACATATATATGCATGTATATGTATATATAGATATCTGGAAAAATGCTCTGTACACAGATAGGTGTTTAATGCCTGTATATGGCTTCTCTATGTGGGAGAAATGAAGGAAAGGAGAGCCAGAATGGATGATGACTCCTTAAAGGGCACTGAAGGAGTGAGTAGAAGGTCCAGAATTCACTCAGGTCTGTGCCCTCAAGGAGATTCCATTCTACTGGGGGAAAGAGCATGAACCTGGAAAATTAAATTCAGAATATATGTAGCAGACATTTTTTGGAGCTCCAAGAGGGATTAAGGATGAAGAGGGTGGCCTTTGGTTCTCTTCCACCACTTATGATGCTGGTCAAAGAAAGATTGACTCAAAATAATCCCCTCTTGAGGCTTGTACTGCCCGTGGGCTTATCTACATTAGTTTTAGGGTGATATAAATTATGGGATGTGCTTATTTGCTCCATTATTTATGGGAAACTTATTTTTGTCCAGACATATGATTATAGTGTATCTCTCTTGTTGGCGTAAAATCCAAGTGGGATGAGCATTTGCCCCTCACCCTGTGTCATCATGTCCTGCTGAAACAGAGATAATGTCTCTTGCCTCTTTCAAAGGTTTGAACATTTCTTCTCAAGTTTTTATTCATTCTGACTTTAATCACATGACAAGGATGCTAGCAGCCACAGAATTTTTGTTTATAATCATACACAAAGGCAGATTGAAATAAACAACGGACGGCCTGGGGTTAGTAGCCAGAAGGGTCAGACCTTTGTATCTTCTTTGTTTTCTTCTTCCTCTAAGGAAGCAGGTTGGGGGCTATAGTGAATGACCTGTTCTAATGACCACTGTCCTGCAATAGTAGCCCAGCCGAGTCCCAGAGGAAGGGGCAGGTAAACTGATCAGATTCATCCCTTTCTGATGACTTCTTCCTATGTGGCCTGCAAAATGGACAGTGTCTTCCAACTTCTCTGTCCCATTAGTCTCTGAAACCAATTTAAAGAGATCACAGGATCATAGATTTAGAGTTGAAGGACCCTTAGAGAATTATTTGTCCAGTGCTCTCATTTTACAGGGGTCAAAGTGGAAACTGAATCACAGAGATGTTAAGTGGTTTGCCCAAGGTCACAAAGCTACTAACCATCCAAGGGGGGTTTTAATTCAAATCTTCCTGGATTGGCGTGGAGGAACTGAATGTAGATAGCTGTTTCCTTGGAGTCTGGCTGAGAAAAGGAGGAAATATCCAATGTTCCATAAGGGGATGCTGGGCTCCAGTGAAGGTTTTTTGAGGATAAGGGAAATCTGAGCCAGTAGAAAAGAAGCCAATGGAAAAGGAAAGACTGAAAATTAGGGAGAGGGGATGATCCAAAGTATTCTAGCCTGGGCCTAATACAATAGTGTTCTGGTGGTTTAAGTTTGATATTAGAACATAATAAGACATTCATAAGTCATTCAGTAGTTAACCAAAAAGAGGTTTACTTAGCCATAGCAAGAGAAAAATATTCAGCAAGGATAGGTTTTGAGGACTTCTCAGTCTGATTATCTGAGGAAAGTTCATTTACTTGGTTGACCCATTATGGTCCAGCAGGCAAGCATAAGAGCATCTCTGGATCTTCTGGTTGCTTTTTACTCTGGCAATGAGGAAGTCAACAATCTGAGCCAGGCTCCAGGAAGTCTCAGAAGCTTTTATTTTTGAAAACTTTACTTTCAGTCTTAGTATCACTGGTGTTTATTGATTCTAAGGCAGAAGAGCAGTAAGGGCTAGGCAAGGGAGGTTTAGTGACTTGTCCAGGGTCACACAGCTAGGAAGTATCTGAGGTCAGATTTCAACCTAGGACTTCCCATCTTTGAATCTGACTCTCAATTCACAGACCCTTAGTTTGGTTTTTATTAAAAAGATATTGAGATAGGGGCAGTGAGGTGGCTCAGAGGATTGAGAGCCAAGTCCAGGGATGACAGGTCCTGGGTTCAAATTTAACTTCAGATATTTCCTAGCTGTGTTCCTTGGTCAAGAAACTTAAGCCCAATTGCCTAGCATTTACTGCTCTTGTGTCTTGGAATTAATACTTAGTATTGATTTTAAAATAGAAAGCAAGGATTTTTAAAAGAAAAGAAAAGAAAAAGCAGCCTAACTTACATGGGAGATTGAATATTTAGAATTTATTATAATGTAGAATTAGATTATTATTCCTACCACACAAGGGGAAAACTGGAGAGAACAACATGAGGGGTTGATTTTTGGAAGAAAAAAGGCCACCTCTTCTTCTAAGACTGAAGCAAAGGAGGAGTGAGTGATGCTGAAATGATTAAGAAGAGTTGAGAAGAAAGAACTTTGGAATGATGACCTAATTTTTTTCATTGAAGTAATTAGTGAGATACTTAGATTGTTAAATTTATGGTTGGACTGAATAATATTTTAGTTGGTCGCCAGGGATTTAATTACTAAATCCCAAATGAATTACTAAAATCAGAATGGAATTTATGGTAGTTAATTTTACAATAAAGAGGGAAGATATTAAGGAAGAGAGAAAGAGATGAAAGGAGAGAGGTAGCTACTCTGGCCTTCTCTGAGCCAGGCAGGAATTCAGAGGTCCCAGCTGAGGGAAAGGAATATCAAGATGATAGGCGTCTCCAGAGGCTGGTACCTCCAGGAAGGCTAAGGAAAGGGAGTCAGCCTTTACACTCAACATGTGTCAGTTCAAAGGAACAGGGTCACCAGGAAAAACAGGTCCAGTCAGCACTCTTCTGTGTGAAGAATTATTCTCTACTCCAGTAGAACTGCCAGTAGAACTCCAGCAGAAGTGGGATAGGGGGAGAAGGCGTGGAGTTGGTGGCTTGAGAAGTGAAGGCTTGAAAGAAATGATGAGGGGATTCTCCTGGTTTCTGTAGGATAAAAAAAGATGAGAGAATAAGAACTGAATAGGAAGGAATGAGAAGGAAATTAGTTGAACTGGAGGGGTTTGAACCATGAGAAGGAATAAGAACTGGAATTTGGGGAAGAGAAATTTGATGAAATTTGGAAAAATTTAGTGAAAAATTGAAGGAGAATCCTGACCCAGATCCAGGTCCAAATTCTACTTCTGAATTGAAAGAGAAGCAGTATCAAAAGACAGTTAAGGAGGATATAAAAGGATTAATCAGGATTAATAAGGATCAAAAAGGATTAGAGAGTAGAAATTGAAGAGGAAGTCTCAAAAGGATAAAGGAGAAGATAGCTGGCAAGAATTCCTTTCACCCTCTGCCAAAGACCAGGTACTTCATCTCCTGCCCTAGAGTCCTTCACGCCTAACTGGTAAGAAAACTCTTTATTGAGGCACCCAGGATCTCATCATGGTATATTCTCTTCAGAGAAGCTAAGGATGACAAAAAGTTTTAGCTATAATGGGAGAAAAATGAAGATCAAAGAAAGGATAGGACTTTGGTGTAGATGAAACAATGATAACTGGACAAAAAAGATAAAGTGGAACTGCTCAATTTTTATCTTGCTTTTGTTTTCTCTGCCAAGGAGAATGACTTTGCACTGTCAAGGACAGATAAAAAATAATAAACAGGAATTGATACCTAAGATTAGTATAGTCAGAGTAAGAACTCAAGTCACTTTGCCCAGACAAACTCTGTCCTCTGATCCTGAAAAACAAAAACAAAAAAACAACCCATGCAGCTGTGATTGCTGAGTCACTATCAATAATTTCCAAAAAATCATAATTTCCCTAACCTTCCCTTCCCTTCTAAGGGCTCTCTAGTTCAACTTGTACATGAAAGGAATCCCTGTTGGAGCATGCCTGACAAGTGGACATCTACCCTCCATTAAGATCTCCAGTGGAGGGAGAATACACTACCTCCTGAGACAATCTATTCTATTTTTTGGTGGCTTGAATCATTAGGAAATTTTGCCTCTTCTACCCACAAACCAACCAACCAACCAACCAACCAACCAACCCTTACCTTCTACTTTCTGTCTTAGAATCAATACTAAGTATTCATTTCAAGGCAGAAGAGAGGGAAGGGCTAGGCAATTGGGGTTAAGTGATTTGCCCAGGGTCACACAGTTAGAAAGTATGAAGCCAGATTTGAACCTGGGACCTTCCATCTCTAGGTCTGGCTCTCTATCCTCTGAGCCACCCCTCAGTGGACATCCACACCAAACAAAGACCTATCTTTCTTTGGGCTTCATTTTCTCCTAAAATAGTTAAAACTCTTTCTTGTCCTTAGTTTCTTTGAAGGAAAAAAATAGAATATACTATAATGAGTTCTTGGGTGCCCCTCTATTATTGATTCTACCATAGGGGGGTAAGTAGAACAAGCTTAATCCCTTCTTTGTAAGCCAGCTAGGTATTGTAGTGAATAGAATATGGTACCTGGAGTCATCTTCCTGAATTCATATCTGATCTCAGACACTAGCTGTGTGACCCTGAATAAGTCACTTAACCCTGTTTGCCTCAGTTACCTCATATGTAAAATGAATTGGAGAAGGAAATTGCAGACCCCTCAAGTATTTTTGCCAAGAAAACTCCAAATGGGGTGAGGAAGAGTCAGATATGACTGAAACAACTGAACAACAACAATCTCTTCTCCACATGACAGCTCTTTAGATACTTGAAAAAACATTTTTTTTTAACAGCAGGCTAAGTAGGCTCAATTCTTCAATCAATCTACATATATCATGGACTCAATTCAAGACTCTTCAGTCTTCTATTTGTCATCCTCTGGACATTTGCCTGTTTCCCCACATCTTTATGGTGCACAGAGATGAACACAATATTCAAGGTGAAGTCAGATGAGTTCATAGTAGGGCTATCCTCCCCTAAAATCTTGGGTGCCTGTCTAGATTACACCTGGATTTCCTGTCTCTATTACATATTCTAGGAAGAAGTGTTCACTTCCCTTCAGTGATCTTATGATTTCAACTCCTGCATCTGGTACCTCTCTAGGTTAGTCAGAATCTGTGTTAAAATTGTATTTTATTCTGGTCCCCTTTGGCCATCCCCTTCTTCTCTACTTAGTAAGTTTCAGCAGGAAATAAGCTTGCAAAAGGAATCTAGAAATCACATATGAACTGTTCTAAAGAGTATAATTTACATATCAGATCAGATATTAACTAAAATTCATATCCTAGTAATGTGCTAGATCAGGGGAAATCACCCAGGTGCTATTTGCAAAGGCTTCTGGTCCTCTGATATTTAAATTGAAGACCAAATCCAGACCAGCAGAACATCTAAAAGCACTGATAACTTTGAGATGATGACTTCAAAATTTTATTGATAACTTTGGAGTGATTTGGGTATGTTAATGAACTAACCCCTAATCTGTGGCACAGATGGGATTCTGTCTGTTTCTCCCCCCTCAACTATAAAAATCAGACCTCAAATTCTAGTCCTGCTCAGTCTTCTTCCATTTCCGTCAGGGCCTGCTGCTGCTGAGTGCTTTCAATTCTAATCCAGGGTTATATGAGTGATTCTTTGTGTCCTTCACTCTCACTATCCTCTTCCTCATTTTGCCTTCCTTCATCATCTCAGTCCCTGTCCTCATGCCACCATTTGCCTCTGTACTATTTTCAGTACTTGTGTCTGTGCTTTATTAATGTATGATTGCTGCCTCATTTATTTCCACTGCCAGTCATGGCCTTTCCTTGTGAGTACCCAAAGAACTGGGCATGCCTGCCTCTATTTCATAATTTCATAAATTAATGTTCAATTCAGAATCAAATCCAGAACAGAATTTTCCCTTGTAGTTCCCTTCTGAAGGATCACATTTTTACTAAGGCGAGCCACAAAGTTGTTAGGTGCTCAGTTCCTGGCAGATGCTTAGATAATTGAAGCCCCCATCACTTCATGTTATACCTTTGGGTCAGGCTTGGGATCCATTTCCCAAACTGCTCGTCTATTTTTCTCTTGCCGTTGCTTGACCCTGTCTTCACTTTTAACATATGCATCCATTACTTAGATAAAGGCATATATGGTGTGTTCATCAAATCTGTAGATACCAGAAAGTTCATGAACCCAATGGATGATGGGATCAGGATTCAAATAAACCTTGACAAGCCAGAGCATTGGGCTGAATCTAATAAGAAGAAATTCAACAGGGGTAAATGTAAAGTCTTACACTTTGGCACACAAAAAAAATTAACTTCAAAAGTCTAAGATGGGGGAGGTGTGGCTAAGCACTAGTTTTTCTGAAAAAGATCTGGGTTTTAGTCGGCTGCAAGCTCAACATGAGTCAGTGGCATGATGTGGCAGCCAGAAGAAAGCTAATGTGATCTTGGGCTCCATTAGGAGGGGAGAAGCTTCCAAGAATAAGGAGGTAATAGTGTACTATGCCCTCATTAGACATCACCTTGAACATTGTGTTCATTTCTGTATATCATGAAAAGAAGGACATTGAGAAACTGGCAGATGTCCAGGGGAAGGTACCTGGATGATGAAAGGCCTTGAACACATGACATATGTGGATCAGAAGGAACTGAGTCGATTTAGCCTGTAGAAAAGAAGGCTCAGGGCTTATGTGATAGTTGTTTTCAAACATTTGAATGTCTGATGTGGAGCAGAGATTCTACTTGCTCTATTTGCCCCACAACTAAATGGGTGTAGAGAAGGTGTTTAGGGAAAAACCTTTCATTTTGAATTGCTCCAGAGGGAAATGGACTACCTCAAAAGTGGTGGGTTCCCTATCACACATTCTTGCTTTTAAATTTTGAAATTCTCTCTACCTATGAAATGTGGTAAAGAGGCAGTGAGAGAAGAGTAAGGATTGGGTTGTATCAGTGACTGCCCAGTTGATATTATAGAACATAAATTCATAGTGGACTCAGTCAGTGTGGTTATGGGACATCTTCCAATCTCCTTCCTCTTCCTTCTCCTTCTCAAGAAGACAAATAATGGGAGTGATCCAGAGCTAAAGTTTGGAAAGTAATGAGTAGTATTAGGGTAAGGAAGCAAGTGACCCAAAGTTAGAGGACAGACGAACTGCATAGCATTGGAGTAAAGACTTTGAAGGGAAGAAAGGGAGGCCAGAGCAAGGATGATGACCTGGGAAAGCAGGGAGGAATGGAATGATTGGAGTTCTGGCTGAGGATGGAGAATAGGTTCTTTTGGGGCCAAAATGGAAGCTTAGAGAAGGTGGCTGTATTAAGATAGTAGAGTATCAGTCAGAGATAATGAAACATCTGTGGGTGATTACAAGATGAAGAGTATGGCCATTCAAACATTGTGATTGAAGTGGTCTAGATATGGGATTTGAGGTCAATGAACTGGGAATCAAGAGTATTTGAGCAAATATTGACTTATTATTTGAAGTTCCCAAGAATAAGACAGGGAATGGAATGGAGAGGAAGGCTGTGAATATCATGTAGTGAACTCTTTGAGGAAGGAAAGAGAAAGAGAACACAACCACTAGGATCAATATATATAATATCAATATGTATGGGTGTATGTGTATGAATTTATGTATGTATGCATCCATCCATATATATGTATATATATACATATATACACACATATATGTTATATATATATATAGACATATCTCATGATAAATGTGGATGAACCTGAACAGAGGTCAGACTGCTGAATGAGTACAGGTACAGGTAAAGGGAGAATCTGGAAGTGTCAGCATGGAATGAAGACTGCTTACTCTTCCTTTTTGCCTAGTGTATTAGGGGTCATGAGTAATGGTACACTTGGTGCTAGAGAGAATGGCCAGAGATGTAGTGTGTTCTGGGAAGAGGCAGGCTTCCTTATTTGCAAGAATGGAAAGACCAAAAGACACGAGTCTACTATTAAGGTAATTTTGTTAAATGGAACAGGAATTTCATAGGGCACAGTGGAAAGGGAAATGGGAGAGGTATAGCTGACATGGATAAATATGAGGAAGGAGGGAACAGTGGCAAGGGAAAAGAGTTTCCACTTTGTCATTCTACTCAAGAATCATAGATTTATAGACCGAAAACTGGAAGGGATCTCAGAAGCCAACTAGTCTAACCTCTCATTTAACATATGGGGAAACTGAGCCAGTGACTTATCCAAGGTCATATAGTGTTAGAGGTGGGATCTGAACCTATGCCTTCTGACCTTAGAGCCAGTGTTCATTTCATTGTATCATGCCATATCTCTAGGAAAGGGAAGTATTTTGGAGGTGAAGGGAGTGCTTCTGACTTGAATGCAGCGACTTAATGATAAAGGAACCTTTCTGATGCCTTTTTTCCCAACTTACTTTCAGTGAGGTGCTCCATTGGGCAGCTGAAGCTATGGAAGGCTATTAGATATAGTCAGAAGCTTATCTTGAGGAAGACAAAGGGCTCTCCTAGATCCAATTCACAATCTCAGGAGGTCCAGACTGAAAAAATAGCCAAAATAACTCAATAGCCTCAGTTTGTAGTCAACATTCAGAGAGGTCACCAGGCTGAGGGACCTAGCTTAGAGTGAAGAGCCCTGGTTCAGAGGACCTCAGTTCAAATATTGTCTCTGGTTGCTTTCTACTTCTGTGACCTTGGGTTAATCATTTTGCTTGTCTGGGTCTCAATTTTCTTATCTGTAAAATGCGGGGGTGGACCAGATATCCTCTGAGCTCTCCAGGCTCTGTCCATGAACTTGACTTCTACTTCTGGTTTTGTCATTGTGTGACTTTGGGTAAATGCTGACCTGTCTGGGTCTCAGTTTTCTTATTTGTAAAAATGAAGAAGTTAAACTAGATAATATCTAAGGCTTCCCCTCACCCCCAGCTTTAATATTCAGTGATTGTAGGATTCTATCTGCAGGAGAAAACTTCTGTCCCTTTCATGGGCCTGAATAGAGTGAGCCAGATGATGTTACTAGCAGTTGGGATGGGGGGAGGAGATGTTTTGAATAAGAAGCATTGACACTGGTCAGGGAGTGGGGAATGGTGGGGCCACTGAGCTAGTTTCTCCTGAGGAGGCTTGGGGCTGACTGACCCAGGCTACTCCAAAAGCAAGAAGGCCTGATCAGAATGAACTTTCTGGTTCTGATTTATAGAAAGAAAAATTGCTTTCCTGGCCTTTCCACATATTCTGTCTTTCTGGAACTGGGGATTGAAGAAAGGAGGGAGGGACTAGGTCACTGGGCTCCTTTTTTTGCTGACATAAAAAATAGGCTATTTCTAGCTCTGCTGTAAAATCAATTGGCGCTTCCAGGACTCATACCCTTCTGATTTGCATGAAATGCCTTTACGGCCATTGGGGACCAGAATGGAACAGACCAGGGTTCCTGGTCTGGACAGTTGCCTATTGGTTTGTCTCCAAGAATCTTCCCCCTGGAATTCTGACCCTTTCAGAGGAAACTCTGATTTATTTACTGTGATACATAAATATGGGTAGCACCAGAAAGCCCTTGCATTGCTCTCCTGCGGATGTTTAAAGCCTAGAGCAGGATCTCTGGCCTTTGCAAATCCTGACCTGCATCTCATAAGACCCTGGGATCCTCTGGGGTTTGGGCCTTTGCTGAAAACACACACCAGTGTCTTTCTCCGTGTCTGGCCATCATTCATATGCTAGGAAATTCTGGGGTTCTCTTTGGAAGTGAAGGGGATTTGGGTTTTCTGGACTCTCATATTTTGGACTTGCCTCTAATCTTAGTTTTTGTGGATCTCAATCAGAAATCATATTATGTAATATTTGTATCTCATAAGATAACAAATACAAAAGTTAAATGAGCATGAAAATGGTACCATAAAAGCTAGGGGGAGCTTCTGAAGTTCTCTAGTACAATTTCATTTCAGCGATGAGGAAACTAAAGTCCAGGTAAGTTAAATCAATTACCCAAGGTCATACAGGTAGTAAGTGTCAAAGACAGTATTTGATGCTTGGACTTCTTAGGGCTCTTAACCACCCAGTCAATATTGTTCCTTGTTTAATGAAAGTTCCTTTCCTCCTATGTAAAATAACAGACTAGATTTGGGTTGTTTATCCTAAGGTCCATGATTTCCCAAAGAGTACATGGATAGATTTCAGGTGGTCCATGAACTTGGATAAGATTATATCTTTATTTTCACTAACTTCTAACTCTAAGACTTCACATTTTCTTGAATTACAAATCTAGGTAATACAATATTCAGAGAAGAGATCCAGAAGTTTCACCAGTCTGTCAAAAGGATAGATGACATAAATATGGTTAAGAAATCCCTTGAACTAGATGATCTATAGGATTCCTATCAATTCTATGATGGTCTAATTCTCTGAATAAGGAGAACTCTTATTGGAGAATTGCCCAAGTCCCATAACCTTTTTGGTTCCATTGTTTGTTTGAAGAGAGAGAGAGAGAGATCTATGTATGGGTACATCTTGAAAACTCCTCTGAAATGCAGGAGGATTTAAAATGAGCACTAGAAGAGATTCAAAAACATATCACAAGAGAGAGGGAAAGATGGGGAGAAGCAGCATCAGCATTTAGATAAGACTGAAGATGCAGAAGGAGCTGGAAGCTGAGGGGTAAGTGGTGGAACTAAAATGGATTATGCCTATTAGACCATGTGCTCCAGACAGCTACACGGAGTCTTCTCTCTCCTGATAGACTTTGCATGCTAGGCATGGAGGAATTCTGGTACTTTTAAGATGATGCACTCCAGTTGGGAAAGAGAGTGCCTCAGAGAGATTGCTGCTGCCAATGCTCACTGGCAATACCTACAACTGATAGCTTGTGGAGAGGGTGGCAGATTCAGCAGGGATTTGATTTGTCCTCCTAAGAGACCCTTGAGGGTAGCAGGATGAACTCAGAGTTACCACTCAAGTGCTGAGACCATCACTCACTGAGAAATGTGGGAAGGGGGCAATGGTTTTAAGAAATGATACTGTTTATCATAATTTGTTTATTGCATTCCTTGCATTTCTATTTTTGTTCTTTTCAAACTACCATGATATATGTCCTGTGATTAATATTAGCTGATCTATGGGAGATTCAGAGGAGAAAAACGGGGCTTAGATCATGGATGGGAGTAGTTATGAACCCCAATTAGGTATAACTCCCCTCCCCAAAATAATATATAAAAGGTTGCTACTTATGATTTAAATCAGTCTCAGACCAAGAGACAGTTATCATTTGCATGCCCTTCCTTCCAGTGCTTCACAATTTGTCTTCTTTTCTAGAGTTTAAACATCCTTAGAAAGGTGGAGAATGGAGTACCTCAACTAGCCAGAAATATAAATCAGCTTGGGAAGCCAGTTCTAGGGAGTCAATATATGCAACTTCATTCTGTAGATCTAGAGAAATCCAACCTGAACTTATAAGGAAGGACAAGATTGGAACAAAGAACGGAATATAGGAGATATACTTCAAAATCAGAAGGATAAGTGTTTCTGTTTGCATGTTTCTTCCTTCCTAGGTGAGAACAGGAGCTGATGTTCAGGCATTTTTCAGGCATATCTGACTCTGTGACCCTATTTGGGTTTTATTGGAAGAGACACTGGAGTGGTTTGCCATTTTCTTCTCTAGCTCATTTGACAGATGAGGAAACTGAGACCAACAGGTGTTAAGTGACTTGCTCAAGATCACACAGCTAGTAAATGTCTGAGGCTAGATTTGAACTTGGGAAGATGAGTTTTCCTGAGTCCAAACCTGGCACTCTATCCACTGAGCCTCCCAGCTGACCCTGAGAACAGGAGCTAGCCAGCAGGAAATCTGCCCAGTATCCTTTGTTGGCCATGATGTGTCATTACAGGTATTTCTACATTTTCTGAGTAAATCAGAGACCACTGCCATTGCCTGATCTAAAAACCAGAACCGTAGCATCATAATTTAGAGATCTTAAAGATCATTGAGTCCCACTCCCTTCATGTTATGGTTGAGGAAATTAGAGTTCAGAGAAATTTGACCAAGGTCACACAGGTAAAGCATATGATTGTTGCAAGAGAAATTCTGAGAATAGAATGTTCTAAGCAGGATCCATTACCAGTAAGGCTAGCAATTGCCAATAAATGGAATCAAGGGCCTCTCAATGGCCCCAAACCCTGAGTCAGGACAGACAGGGTCTTTTATGGTGATAACTAAGATGACAGAGCAAAATCTTGAGTAGTTAGATGTATCTTCTTCTGACTGGCTAGAAAGTAAAAATCTCTCACATCTGCTTTATATCACAACATTTGGACCCTTCCTTCTGAAACCCTCATAGCCACAAACAAGATGTATGATTCATGAAATGCCGATGAGAGGTAAAGGTACAAGGATACAAGTTGCAAAAATAGAATCAAGATCTAATTGACTTGAATATAGAACAGCTAGGGCAAGTAGAAAATCTAGTTTGATTATGTTTGAACAAGATGGAATTAAAAACCAATTTTTAATTTTAAATTACCCCCCTTTGATTCTTGGAAGACCAAGGGTCCCATGAATCACATAATGTTTAAGTTAAAAATCAAAATATAGTAAAAAATCACATGTCTATCACTCCATAATGTTTAGTTAAGGTGAAATAATGATTACAGAAACAAAAATGTCATGAATAAGAAATCTGAATCATTGTGAACTATCATTTCTCAGGAATAAATTTATCCAAGCCCAAAGGCAATTATGAGGTCTTGGACTAGGAAAGCACTATAACAGGTCACAGGCCCCTTGATGGACTTGTGTATACCCTTTTTATGCTAATACCATGACCCCAGGATATGGGAATAGGGGCTAAAGAAATTATATCCCAGATATTCTACTTTAATGGGACTAATTTTAGAGATGTTTGTCCCAAAATCATGATATCTAATCTTACAAGAATTTGTCCCTTGATCTTTGAGCTCACCAATGACTGACACATTAATGAACTGATAAGAAGGTTTTACAGAGGCAGTGGTGCTTAAGGAAGGACAAACATTAAGCCTCCTTCCCAGTAATCTATTTCAAATAGGTCTCAGATGTTTCATGGAGGCCTCTGGTTTCTAAAAGCATCTTCTTTTGAGCATTCTGGAATGGTCTATGTTCCAAGCAGCTCTGAAGAGGAAGGCTTCTCCTAGAAGATTGTTTCTCTGGTTCAGGTTACTTGCGGAGATTCTTAGATGTTTTTGCTATAACATTTTGCAAAAAAAAAAAAAAAGACCTTAATACAATTTAGTACAATACAAATACAAAAAGACCTCATAAATTTGGTTTTCCAATATCCAGCTTAAGTATTGGGAACCCATAATTCACCTCAAACTACAGAGAATTTAGGATTTTATATTTCGCTTGCTGTTACTTAAATCTTGTCCCTAATATAGTCAGTGATATCAACAGACTAAAGAGAAAATATTAAAAGGAAATCCATGAGAGCCTGACTAGCAAGATGAGTCCTTCTGAGTAAAAATTAATATTTATCAAGGTAGACTTGTAAGTTAAGATGAATAAAAGGAAAACCTTTAGTTTCATTACTTATAACTACCCTGTGATATGTTAGCAAATTGTCATGATTTTGGGAAATAAAAAACTAAACATTTAAAAAGAAGGCAGGGCTCTAAAACTTAAAGTTAAGCTTTAAAGATAGATCTTCTACTCCATTCAATTCTGAAAATGTTTACATTGCATCTTTATCTGAATCTAATTTCCCCATAGGATATGATCACTATAATCTTGAAAAAATGAGATATTTCAAAAACCTGTTCTTATATATGAACACACAATTCTTAATGGGGTGGCAAGCTCAAAAGCTCTTTTATGTAGTTGGTTAGGATACAGAATTATTGTTATTGATTGGCAGCTTAGTGTTTTTAACATGAGTCCAAAGTAACTCATATTTCTTTATATCTTCAATACTTACGAATAAAATTTTACCTCAATTGGCCAACTAATTTTAAAGACAGTGATCCTCAATCCTCGCCTTAGGAGGAAATCATCCCTATATTATAAAAATAATGAGATTTATATAGTACCAATTAATGAAGTATAAGCTAAAGAACAACTATCAAAGGCAACAGTTTGGAAGGCATGTTATTTAAATACCTAATAGGTGCTCCTTGGGGAGAGAAACCCTGCAGAGGAGTAGGTTAACTGGGAACAAAAGTTTCAAGATCTCAGAGGCTTTGTAGACAAGGAAGGGAGTCCTCAGGAATCTCTAGGGACAAAGAGCTAACAGAGAAACATGAAATAGCGTAAAATAACAGTAGATTTTGGCACATATTGAAAAGGGCTTTACTGAGAGAGGGTCAACAGTTACCTTAGCAAGTAAATATCGAACAGAAGAACTTTAACAATATGCAGATGTTTCCATTTTAATAAATATTCCCATAAATTTAGCACTTTTATAAATAGGAGCTCTGGGTCACCTGCCTTGAGTGTCAAAATTTACTATGAAAGGGAAAAGGGTACAGACTGACTTTATAATAAGCCATAATGGGGAAAAACTCTTAGTTCTGTTTGATTCTTAGGCATGGGTCAGATTTAACAGCTGAACTTGTAGTAAAGTTCCATGTAGATTCACAGGATATTATAGCCAGGTTCAGAATGAACAAGTTGGGAAGTTTTCCTGTTTAGAAAGGAAATCATATTTTTGGGAAACTGAGTCAGAAGGATCCTATCTTTATCCATATCAAGGGTATTCCCTCAACTTTTCCTAGGGACAGACATCCACTTGTAGCAGTTCACAGATTGCAGTACAGGGCATTTCCCTTCAATAGTGAATTTGATAACAGTGGTTTAATAATACTTCAGACAATCATACCTGAAATAAAACTCATAAGAACATCAAATTATAGTCCAAAGAGATTTTACCTCTAATAGCAAAATTTTACCAATTACAACATAGGAGTAGGTAATAACAGACAACAATGTGTATAAATAAGGACATTTCATTTGTCTTTCATATAAAAATGAATAATCACATTCTGAGCATATATATAGTGAAAACCCCAGAAAAAATGTTGATTATTGTAATCTCCAAACTAATGGATATCCATATTGTCTGAGACCCTCCAAGGTAAGATAAAAACTCTGAATCTGAAGTCTATTGTTACTAAGTTGGTTCAAAGATGTAACTTCAAAATATACTATTTTTATTAACCCAGACAATTTCATAATTGGTAACTAAATAATCTATCAGATAAAACTCACTATATGAGAACCAAGTAAGTTTTCCTGATCTGACTGAGAGTGGTCTTTGCTTTTTCAAATGCCAACATGTGGTCAGCAGGGATGACCTTAAGATTTTATGACTTAGCTTAAGCAGAAAGCCCCAAGGAACCCACAGATAATGATAACTTAAAAGGAACTTTGTTACTTGTTTCTCCCAATGGTAATTTATTACTATCCATTTAAAAGCAAAATATATCCAATTAAATATTTAACAGTTTAAAAATACTTTGACCACATTCCTTTAACAGCTCAATTCAAAATCTAACAACATCTAGATTAAAAGAGAAATTACTTTTTTTTTAATTTGGAAAATTTTATTTAATTAATTAATTTAGAATATTTTCCCATGGTTACAAGATTCATATTCTTTCCCACTCCTCCCCCACCGCCAACCCACAATTCCATTGGGTTTTACATGTGTCATTGATCAAGACCTATTTCCATATTATTGATATTTGCCCTAGGGTGATCATTTAGAGTCTACATTCCCAATCATATCCCCATTGACCCATGTGATCAAACAGTTCTTTTTCTTCTGTGTTTCTACTCCCACAGTTCTTTCTCTAAGTCCCTCAGAACTTTTCTGGATCATTGCATTGCTGCTAGTAGAGAAGTCCATTACATTCTATTGTGCCACAGTGTATCAGTCTCTGTGTACAATGTTCTCTGGTTCTGGTCCTTTCATTCTGCATCAATTCCTGGAGGTTGTTTCAGTTCATATGGAATTCCTTCAGTTCATTAGAGAAATTATTTTTCTAATAGCATATCCTACACAAAGATTTATCAGATTTCACAATATAAGAAAAGATTTTAGCACAGGTAGATTAGACATGGGCACGTGGTTTTATTTTGTTACCTTTTTATTCTGTTACTTCTAGTGATTATTACTAAATCTTATGAAATATAAATATGAAATTATTATGTATTAATTTTAATTTTTACATTGACAAAAATCATATGATTATATCAATAGATGCAGAAAAAATTTTGACAAAATACAACACTCATTCCTATTAAAAAACATTGGAAAGGGGGGAAATGGATTTTTTTTCTTAATATTATATCAAGCACTTACATAAAACCATCAGCAAGTATCATTTGTAATGGGGATAAGTTAGATGCCTTTCCAATAAGATCAGGAGTGAAACAGGGATCACCATTATCATGAATATTATATAACATAGTATTAGAAATGCTAGCAATAGCAATAAGAGAAGAAAAAGAAATGGAAGGAATCAGAATGGATAAAGAGGTAATAAAACTATCTTTATTTGCAGACACCACGATCTTAAGTGTGGAAAATTCTAGATATTCAACTAAAACATTAGTTGAAATTATATTTTTAGCAAAGCATAAAGATACAAAATATACCCACATAAATCATTAGTATTTTTGTATATTACTGACAAAATTCTGCTATGAGATAGAGAGTCCATTGAAGATAATCATAGTCAGAACAAAATACCTGGGAGTATATCTGCCAAAACAAACCCAGAAACTACATAAACATAATTATAAAACAATTCTAGGCAAATACAGCTGGATCTAAATAATTGGATAAATATTCATTGTCCATGGATGGGCAGAGCCAACAAAATTAAAATGCCAATCCTACCTAAATGAATCTATTTATTTAGCAACATCCCAATTAAATGACCAAAAAATTATTTTATTGAGTTAGAAAAAATAATAAAATTCATTTGGAAGAACACAAGATCAAGAATATCAAAAGAATTAGTGAAAAAAAAAACCCATAAAGGAAGGCAGTTTAGCAGTACCAGATTTTAAATTGTTCTATAAAGTGCCTAAGAAATAGAAAGGTAGATCAGTGGAACAGAACAGACTCACAACAAATAGTAGTAAAAGATCATAGTATTCTTGTATTTGACAAAAGCATAGATTCAAATGAGAAATCACTATTTGGTAAAAATTGCTGGGACAACTGGAAGCTAGTTTGGCAGAAACCAGGTATAGACTAATGTCTTACACCATTCACTAAAGGAGATATCACAAAAAAAAAACAAAACAGGGAACATGTTATCTATCAGATTTATGGATAGGAGAGGAATTTATTAGTCAACAAGAGATGGAGAGCAGTGTGAAATGTAAAATGGATTATTTTTCAGTATATTAAATTAAAAAGGTTTTGTATAAATAGAACAAATACTTCTAATATCAGAAAGAAAACAAAGTTGAGGAAAAAACTTTTATGAACAACCTCTCAGATAAAGGTCTCATATCTAAAATAGAGAACTTTGTCAAATTTATAAGAATAAGAGTCATCTCCAATTGATAAATAAGTAAAAGATATGAACAGACAATCTTCAGATGAAGAAATCAAAACCATATATAGGTATATGAAAAAATGATCTAAATCACTACTGATTAGAGAAACTCATACAAAGAAAAAAAAATCACCCAAAGAGTCAAATCAATTTCTTTTATTTCCTCAACCTATCCCCACCCAGATACCTTAAGAGGTCTGATAATGAGTCCATTTCCCTTATGCCTAGGCTTTTCAATTGTAACTCTGAGAAGACCAAAGATGATTTTTTTTACACAGATCTTTAGTATAATTAGTTTTACCAGATCAAAGAAAATAATATCTTCTTCATTAATCAGTTAGTCAACTAGCATTTGTTAGGCTCTTACAAAGTATCTTGCAAGAAAAAGAGAAAGAGGTGAGTTTCTGGACTATTCAAAGTCCCAGAGTTTTCTTTTATAATCTTAAATTTACTGGAGGATGGGAGGTACTAAAGAAGACATTCAGTATTTATGAAAAAGGCATTTCTAAAAATTTAATCAACCCTTTCCAAACCACTTCAAATCTTTTCCTTCATGTTAACCACAACTCCCATGGCTCTGCCTTTCTTTAGCATTCTATCAATTCTCACCTCAACTTGTTTAAAATTTTTTTCTTCCATATATATGTAAAGAAAAAAAAAGTGTCTCTATGCATTTGCATAAAGAAAAACATATGTGTGAATATACATTAAAAAGTATGTGTATAGGGGGCAGCTGGGTAGCTCAGTGGATTGAGAGCCAGGCCTGGAGACGGGAGGTCCTAGGTTCAAATCTGGCCTCAGACACATCCCAGCTGTGTGACCCTGGGCAAGTCACTTGACCCCCATTGCCTAGCCTTTACCACTCTTCTGCCTTGGAGCCAATACACAGTATTGACTCCAAGACGGAAGATAAGGGTTTAAAAAAAAAAAGTATGTGTATAGATACACATATGGAGAATATATATATGCCTATGTAGTTTACCAGAATGATATATATTCATCATCCTCCAGGAATGAGAATGAGACTTTTGTACTTTTGCTGTTTGTTTTTAATCTTTCAGTTACAACAAAGAACTTCAAAAATGTGCTATATTTCTTTTATGCTCTGAACATCATTGAATTCAGGCCATGGAAAAGGAAGTTAGTTTAATTTACCAGGACACACAAAAACACAGATGATACTTGCTGGCACATTTGCCAGTTGATTTTAAATAAGACAGACAAGACAGGTGGGATGCTTTGCAACAGCTCTCTGGCATAAGGAATCCCTCCTGGGAGGACATAGAGTTCTCCTATTTCCCTTTCTATGACTTGGCTCACATTCTAGATTCTCTCCATGTAGGTGTGGCTATCAAAAGGCTAAGTACTCATCTGGGTACCCAGTTTATGTCTAAGGTTTGACAAGCCCATGGACTAACCAGAGATGTCAGGGAAAGGAACAGTGATATTTTATAGACGGACTTTGCACAGATGTAGTCTAGTTCTGCTCTGGGGTTTCTGCCCAAAGAGTCATGTGGTTTGATTGAACTTCTCAGCTTTCCACTGAGGCTCAGTCAAGCTGGCCAAGTGGGGACGTGACCCTTGGCTTATAGATCTAAATGAAACCTAGGAAATCTTAACAGGGATTTCCTCTGGGGGAGTCCATGGTGTTCCAATGAATAGCTCTTGCCATCAAGACTGCTATCATAGCACCATGCTCAAGTCAGCCTTGGGTGGCTGCTACTAATCATAGTACCAGGACGTAGTATTGGGATAGGTGACCCATTTATGAAAAATGATATTGGTATAAGAGCAGGTTTAGAGACTAACAAACTGAAACTGAATGCAAGCTAGACAGACAAATACTTCCTGATGCCAAGATACAAAAACAGATAAATAGAAGCACTCAATGGCAAACCCTTAACCCTCCTTAACCCTCAGCAATGTTAAGAGTTATGTCTATCCTAGTAGGAAGAGCTATTTGGCAAACTCACCCCAACTGGTTCTTTGCTGAAGGGCACAAACGATACCAATTGGGAGTCTCTTTTTCAGGTCAAATTTGGGACCTTTTAGTGGTTATTTTCTCATTAGTTTAAGAGCTATAGAATTTACTTTCACTTTGTGAACAATCTCTGGAGTTTAAGATCCTCTTATAAACTGGTCTTTTTCTGGGTCCTCTGGCTCTATCATTGACCAGAGGGGAAGCCTACTTATTCTTGTAGAAACTTCCTGGGACTTACATTCAGGTTCTACTAGTTTCCAGACCACTGATCAAGACAGTCTACCTAATTCCTTACTTTGAAGAGAATTTCCTGGGCCCACCTATTATAGTTTTATTTTGACTTGGAAGAATTTGTATCAAATTCAAGGGGAAGTCCAAATTCCAGGTGTGATCTCCTGGAGAGAAGTTCCTCAGTTTGGGAGGGCTGCTCCAGGGTTCTTGAATCCCTTCATGGTTGCCAACTGAGGAATTCCGAGAGACAAAGTTCCAAGAACAATCCATGTATTAGTGAGGCTTGAAATTGCTAATAAATGGGGTCAATATCCTTTTAGTGGCCAAAGATCCCAAGCATGGGGCTGACAGGATCTTTGACAGTGATTAACAAGACAAGTGAGCCAAATCTCAAGCAGCTTCTGATTGGTTAGAAAGTAAAAACCTCTCACATCAGCATGATATTACATTTGAACCTCTCCATCCCAAACCCCCTTAAACACAAACAAGACATGTCATTCAAGGAATGTGGGTGAGGGGTGAAGTTACAAGGGTGGAGATACAAGTCAACAAACAAAGGTAGAGGTACAAGTGACAAGTATGGAATTATGACCCAAGTGACCTGAATCACCAGAATAGAATTAAAAACAAACCAACCAATCCTTACCTTCTGCCTTAGAACCAATTCTAAGACAGAAAAGTAGCAAGGGCTAGAGAGTCAGGGTTAAATGACTTGCCCAAAGACACAAAACTGCTAGAAAGTGTCTAAGACAACATTTGAACTGAGATCCTCCCAACTCCAAGTTTGGCTCTCTATCTACCATGCTACCTACCTGCCTCTAAATAGAATTGTGACCTGACTGGCTTGACATTACCTGAGTAAACTTGCAAGGACAAGAAATAGCAAGAGGGAATACTAAACCTAGCTTGATTAAATCTGAACAAAATAGAATTAAAAATCAATTTTCAGTTTTACATAATGAAACTTGGATTTGAACCTGATTCCAAATATAGTGCTTTTTTTTTTTAATGATTCTGTTTTATGGACCTCAGAGGTGATATTTATGTGCACCAAATTCAACATATAAACTCAAGTGTTTTCTGCATGCAGAATTTTGTTCTTGGCACTGGGAGAGAGAAAGTTTGGGATAGGCAGAGCTTGGTTTGTCTAGTAGGGTTTGTACTATATACAAATTAGTATAACAAAATAAAACATGGTAAATACCTTAGGAAAAGCTGGGAAAGGGCATGATTAACTGGGGAGAATTAGAGAAAGCTTTTTCTAGGAGGTGCCATTTCAGCTAGTTTGTTTTAAAGAACAGTTGGAATTCAACAAGCAAGGATATGTGTATTTACCTATGTTTGTGTAGCTATTTCCTGGCTTCACTCTCCCAGACAGCAGAGACTTTCTCTAATGTTATCCACTCTGGGGTTGGCGTCAGGAAGACTTGAATTCAAATTTGGCTTCAGACTTTTACTAGCTGTATGACTTTGTGTAAGTCACTTAACCTCTGTTTTCCTCAGTTTCCTCATCTGCAAAACAGGAAAAATAATAATACTTCCATAGGGTTGTTGTGAGGGTCAAATTAAATAATATTTTTACAAAGTGTTTACCACAATGTTTGGCTCATAATAGTATTAGTAATAACTCTCATTTTGATGTTCCTTCCTCTCATGGTTGGCTGCCAGCAATTAATGTTCTAGTTCCATTTAACCAATTACCATCTGTTAACTTTTACAAAGGAGTTTTTATTTAAAGATCTAGCGAAAATAGAAGTATAGACATCTCCCTTCAATACCTTAGGGTAGCCAGTTAGTTGATCAGTCCCATTTGCAGAATGGGAAGACTCAAGGCTTATTGCACATTCTCTGTCTCTCCCCCCCTTGCCCCCCCATCCATGATCACATCCATGTGTGTAGCAACAGAGGGTGGAGGGCCCCCCCCCCCAGTGTAGTGAGGAACACCTGTGACAAAGGCTATCAATGTATGTGGCACAATAAGCATCTCTTGCCTCTTCTCCCTCCCCGCTACTCCCAATGGTACTTGCTTTCCTGCCAGGAGGGGAAGGAGGATGTTCAAGATGGAGGCTGCTCTGCCCATCTTAGAGAAAGAGGGTACCTGGCTAGAAGTGTATCCATCTACTTCCTTAAATATTGCTCATCTAGGCAAAATGATTGAGTTTCGACTCACTTTTTTTACTGTGCCATTTTGAGGGGAAGGACTCCAAGCTCTACATCCAAGGCTTGGCTCCTCTCCCATCTAATACCAGTTCTATAATAGCACACATAGTAAATAGCAGTGAAGCATATTTATCCAAAAGAGTAGAAAAACAGAAATCTGAGAAGGTGTACATAGAAGAATATATACCAGACAACACTGAATGAAGGAGCTTTCTCAGTGGGAGTGAGATAACTCAACTCAGCCAAGACAAAGGATCTGGGATCTTGCCAAAGGGGGAACTCCTTGGAGTAGCAAGCTGGAAATCCATATTTGTCCTTTTTTTCTTTTTTTAAAACCCTTACCTTATGTCTTGGAATCAATACTGTATATTGGTTCCAAGGCAGAAGAGTGGTAAGGGCTAGGCTATGGGGGTCCAGTGACTTGCCCAGGGTCATACAACTGGGAAGTGTCTGAGGCCAGATTTGAACATAGGACCTCCCATCTCTAGGCCTGGCTCTCAATCCACTGATCTACCCAGCTGCCCCTTTTGTCCTTTGTTCTGAAGAGTATCAAAGACATCATGGAATGATGTCTTGACTTTTATGTGAATTGGATTTAAGTGAGGCAGAGCTACACAAAGTTGTCAGCTCTAATCTCTCTTCCAGAATCATTCATTTCCAGTGGCAAGACAAAAGTCAGGATGATGAGTGATGGTTTGGGATACAGTGGATGACCTTGGCATCTTTGATGTCTGACCAGGCTCTAAGAGTTCAACACCTTCATGGCTTCAGCCATCTTCATGGCTGTTGGTACAAATCGTTCTTATCTACCCATTCTGCTAGGGAAGTTTTCACATTTTGGGGATAGACATCCCCCTGACTCTCTGATGGGTTTAAAGCCTATAGGTTACCCTCAACCTGGTCTGCCAAGATGGTTTTCTAGAGTATGCTAGGCTGCCACACTGGCTACTCTTGGAGCCACAGGTGAACATTAAGTGAGAGGAGGAAGCTAAAGGTGGATGAGCAGCCCTGAAAAGGACTCAGAAAGCCCTCACACCAGAGATGCTGGTTCTCCCATACTCCTGGAAATGGGACATGATGGAGACTGCTAACTCTTTTCATGTCTTCCCAGTCTTTTCCTTCAGCTTATTGAAGTGGAGTTGGCCTCTTTGATCTTCTCTCTCAAAGCTGGAAGGCTGCTTAACATCCTAAAGAAGACTCAAAGCTTCCAAAGGGCATTGACAGGGGATTGTCCCTTCGAGGGTCCCAAAAGGGGGATCCCAGAGAGAATTCTCATTTGGAAAGCCCCACAAAAGATTCAAAGGGATCTTTCCCTAGGAGAATCCCAAAGGGGGACTTGCCCTTGAATAGGCTTTAAAAGGAAGACAGGCTGAGAACCGAGTTTGGCTCTCAACTCTTACCAACTGGACCTGTTTGTTGCATCTCTACCAATAAGGAGAGAGTCCCATACCAATGGGCTTTGGTACAGGGATAACATTCCTCTGTGTGCATCTATGTAAGGGAGTGTGTGTTAAATTGTGATTGGCTTGAAGAGGAAGAGGCTGAAGGCTGGGGAGGGGACACAGGAGTGGGTGGTTGTGTTTATGAAAACATGGAGATTGGGAGCTCCACAGTGGCCCCTCTATGATGCATTGACTCCTAATTGTGCTCTGACCCCTTTCCTCTTAAGGAATGAATTTCTTATTTCTTAGAAGCCATTTCCTTGCCCCTCCCAACCATGGCTGAATGGATTTGGAGAACGGAGAGTGAAGGTCCTTTGGAGAGTCTCTCTGGGGAGCCTCAGATTGTTTGGCCAGGCAGAGTAACTGCCCTGCATTGGAATGACTCAACCATGGGTAAGTGACCGATTGGACCCATTTTCCTCACAGGCAGGAAGAAGCTCCCAGACTCAGTGGTAGGGTTTGGTGGGACCAATAGTTGTTTGGGACCGTGTGAGTTCCCCTTACTCAGAAGATAGCTGAGCTCCAGCATCAGTTTAGTTAGGCTTTGGAGAAGGGCAAACAGAACAGCAGCTGAGCAGAGGCAATTAGGGAGAGAAAAGCTCCTGCAGACATTTTGCAGTGAGAATTCAGAGCCTAGAATCTGGGCGTTGCAGGCTTGGCTCAAGTGCCTTGACCTTTCATTAAAAAAAACAAACCAACAACAACCACCCAAAACTTGATGGGTGTGGCCACTACAGATGGAAGCTGCTGACTATTGTCCTTTTCTGAGATCTCTGAAAGGACAATAAAGGCTTGGATCCCTTCCTCCCTTCCCTTGTGTCTGCAACTGGCAAAACATTCCCTACCCAATTTCTCTGTTCCTTGAATTTTTCCTAATTCTTGATGTTTTCATCTAAAACCGCTACCCTATAGGTACAGGGGATGCAATGGAGGGATGATCTAAAGGAGAGCCCTAGTACAACTGCTCTAGTAGAACTAAACTGGCTACTGGTATGAAACAGTCCAAAATAGGGTTTGATCCTGGCTTGGGCTTTCTGAGCAAAACTTAGGCTTTTGATTTTCTCAGGAACTCTGACAAACTATTAAATGGGACAGTTGATAAGAGAGTCAGAGGATTATAAATTTAGAGTTGGAAGATAGAGAGGAGAGGCCATTGAGTCTCACCTCCTCATTTTTATAAGGTAAGGAAATAGTAACAGGTAAGTGACTTGCCCAGGATGATGCAGTTTTGTTGCTGTTGTTGTTTTGTCGATTAATCAATTCGTCTGATTCTTCTGGATCCCATTTGGAATTTTCTTTCTTTAAAAATTTCTTACCTTCCATCTTAGAATCAATATTGTGTATTGGTTCCAAGGCAGAAAAGTGGCAAGAGCTAGGCAATGGGGGTTAAATGGCTTGCCCAGGGTCACACAACTAGGAAGTGTCTGGGGCCACATTTGGACCTAGGACTTCCCATTTCTAGGCCTGGCTCTCAATCCACTGAGCCTGCTTCTCAGGCTAACTTCCAATTGCTGTTTTATTAATAAATGGGAGAAACTGAACCCCAAATTTTTTGACACCTTTTGGACCAAATACCAATTCCACAAGGAATACATGTTACACAGCCAAGAAACTCATTTATTCAATTTGGTAGCAAAACAAAAATCAGAGAAAGTCATGGGTCACCCAGCCACTGCTTTCCAAATTTATACATTGACAACAGCACTATCTCTTTCATGAAGCTTTGCCCGATTCCCCCAACTGCAAGTACTCACACTCCTTCCCAAACTACTTTGTGTTTAGGTGGCTCAGTGGATAAAGTGCCAGTCCTGGAGTTAGGAAGACTCAACTTCTTGAGTTCAATCTGGCCTCAGATACTTACTAACTCTATGATCCTGGGCAAGTCATTTTACCTTGTTTGCTTCAGTTTCCTCATCTACAAAATGAGCTGGAGAAGGAGATGGAAAACTACTCTAGTGTCTTTGCTGAGAAAATCTAAATGGGATCACAGAGAGTTGGACATGACTGAAAACAACTGAACAACAGCATCAAAATATATTTGTTTTTATTAACTTTGTATTTATACTGTATATATCTTTAGATGAACTTACTGTCTTTCCTATCAGAGTATCAGCTCATTGTGGCAAAGAGCTCATAAATAGGCAAGCATTAGGGAGAATCTCACAAAATAAAATGGATAATTTTGATTACATAAAATTAACATTTTTGCTCAAACAAATCTAATCTACTTAAACTCACAAGGGAAACAAGTAAATGGGAAAGAATCTTTATATAAAGTTTCTTTGATAAAGGTCATATAACCAAGTTATATAGAAATCCATTCAAACTTGTAAAACTGAAAGTCGTTGATATATGATCAATACATCTGAATAGCCAGTTTTCAAAGGGAAAATCCAACTATCAACAATCATCTGAAAAAATGTTCTTTATCACAAATAGAGAAATGTAAATTAAAGCAATTTGAGGTCTCACTTCAGTCTCATGAGATTAATAAAGATGACAAAAGAAGGAAATGACAAATATGTATTCTTCACAGAATGATTAACTGCTTCTAGCCATTTGGAGAAGCCCTTTGGGGACATGCACAAAAAATGACTAGACTGTCTATATTCCTTGTCCCGGCTATGCCATTATGAGATTCGTACCCCTAAAAGAGATTAAAAAAAGCTAAGGTCCTAAATGTACAAAACATTTATAGAACCTCTTTTTGTCGTATCTCCAAGTTGGAAATGAGAGGACTGTCTTCCTATTGGGAAATGGTCAGAAAATGTACATGTGGTGGAATATTATTGTGCCCTAAGAAGTAGCAAAATGACTTCAGAGGAAACTAGGAAGACCTTTATGAACTGAGCTTTATTAAACTCTGTAATGAAGGGAGCAGAACTAGAGAAAAATGTATGCAATGACAATGGCATTATAGAGAAAAATAACTTTGAAAGACTAATTTAGGACTATCAAATCAATGATACAAGTCCAGAAAACTGAAGATGGAATATAATATTCTCCTGCTTCTAAAGAGATAATGAACTAAAAATGCAAAGAGAGACTTATGTTTTCAGGCATAACCATGTAAGGATTTCTTTTGCTGAACTAGGAATGTTTATGATGAATTTCTTTTTCTTGTTTTATTTGTTTTTGATTCAAAAGGAAGGACAGAATAGAAATCTATGTAAAAATAAAAAAAAAGAAATTAAGTTGCCAAAGAGATAGCCAACAAATAAAGCAGTTCATTTTTAAAAAAATCCTTACTTTCCATCATGGAATCAATACTGTATATTGGTTAGAAGGCAGAAGAGCAAATAAGGTCTAGGAACTTGCCCAGAGTCATATAGTTAGGAAGTGTCTCAGGTCATATTTGAGCCCAGGACCTCTTGCTTCTAGGCCTGACTCCCAATCCATTGAGCCATCCAGCTGCCCCCAAATAGTTCATTTAAAAAATTTTGAAATTGAAAATTTATTTGATTTATTAAGAATATTTTCCCACGGTTACATGATTCATATTCTTTCCCTCGCCTTCTCCCTCCCCACTCCCATAACCAATGAGCAATTCCACTGGGTTTTACATGGGTCATTGTTCAAAGCTTAAAATAGTTCATTTTTAAAAGAATGTAAATGCATTGTAATCAGGGATTATTTTCTTTTTGGTACTTGTAGAGGAAGCTAGGAAGCTCAGTGAATTGAAAGCAGTCTGGAATCAGGAGAGACCCAAGTTCAAATTTGACTTCAGATTCATACTAGCTGTATAATCCTGAGAAAGTCACTTAACTGCTTTCTGCCTCAGTTTCCTCAATTGTAAAATGGGGACAAGAATGGCACCTACCTCTCAAGGTTGTTGTGATCATATGAGATAATACTCAGCATAGTATCTGGCACATAGTAGGTGCTTAATAAATACTTATTAATTGAGTGATTGACCCAATCTGATGAAAAACAAACAAACAAACAAACAAACTACTGATCATAGCCATTGCTCAAATGCCCTCAAAGCTTTTGACTCTAGGAGATAGGAGGTTGAGAGAGATATGAGTGGGAATGGCTGCTGGGGAGTAGTGTGTATCCCTGTAAAAACGCTGTTATGGGCCATTTGAGATAAGCAGAAACCTCTTTCTGTCACTTGTCCTCACTAAATTTAACTCAGTATTTGGGGTGAGAAAGTCATGATTTGAAAATCAATTTACTGAGGATGTATTCTGGGAAGCTGAGACAGTGAAGGATGGAGCTGGGAGCAACAGTGGGAGAGACACCCGGCTTGCTGCAATGGCAAAAAGATCAATAATTCAGGGCTGGTCCCTGGCCGGTCTTGTCATTTAAAGCTCTTTGTGTTTTTGTCAATGTGCCCATGCTGAGAGTGGGAAATGCGTCTCTTCCAAGCAACCCCAGTGGGATAAGCTCAGCTTCCAAGATTCCTTTCTTCTCACACCACAGGTGATAACTGGGGTCCTAAAGTAATCTTTTTTTTAATATAGGGGCAGGAATGGAATTGAGCCAGGGCATGAAATGAATGAATGAATGAATGAATGAATGAATGAAAAAACTCATCGAATGCCAGCACTTAGTATATGCCATGCATAAAACCAGCCACTCACATTTATATAAGGCATAAGACAGGTAGACCCACCTGAGTTGTCTAAATGTACAGATGTGGCTCATGGGTGTCAGGAATAGATTGGCCAGCCTCTGCAGAGGGGGAAAGAGCCAAGGGCAATGGCTGCCATTGCTGGCATCCCTTCCCGGGGAGAGGGGGAAGTCAGTCCACAAGTATACTTCCAGACTGGCTGCTTTTTTTCTCAGACTCCGAGAGGGTTATCGAGTTAGAATTATACCTATCTATCTGTGTGTCTGGGGTCGGGGTGCGAGCCTGGATTTAGTCCTGGTCACCGTGAAGGCAAGAGAGAAGCCCTTGGGTTACCTCAGCAGTTTAGCTCTTTCTCACCAAAGGCCAGTCACACAAAATATCATCACAAGAGTAAATATCAAGAAGACTCATTTATCTAATCAAACAGCAAAGAGAAATCAGAGAAGTTATACACATCGTGTCCCAAAGAATACACAAGAGTGGGTGAGTTCATTAGCTGGGAGGGAGTGAAGACCTCTGGTCAAACCAGGGGAGAAAGAACAGTCTCCCCCAGAGGAGGGCCATTCAGCCAGTCTCCAGAATTTCAAAGCAGTCCAGAGACATGATGAGGCTGTTATTCCAAAGTGTTTCTCTTTCCTCCTTGGAGTATCCTCCATCCATGTCTCTCTAAAGAAGCTCTGGAACGGATTAGTAAGTCCCTTCCATAGGGAGGCAGGAATGAACTCAAGCATTCCCTCCACCTGTCATTGGTTGTCCTCCTGCCTCACTTGGGTGGGCACTACATTTATTGTTGTTGAGTCATTTTGGTTGTGTCCGACTCTTGTAAGGTTTAAAATGGTTGAGGCCATAAATTGTAATAATTAAAATAGTGGAAGATATAAATTATTGTAGATATAAGAGCGGATGAGTAAGTTGTGACCACAGGAAATATGTTTTCATTACAGTATTTTGTTTTTAAATCAAATATAAGGTGGTCACCAGGGAAAGATTCCCAATTATATATACACCCAAGTCATATATATATATATATATATATATGTATATATATATATATATATATGACTTGGGTGTATATATAATATATATATATATATATATATATACACACACAAGTATATACCCAAGTCAACTAGGTTTTACAGGGATTTTAATTAATTAATACAATGAGGAAAAGAAAGAAAGAGTAAGAAAGGAATAAGTATGAAGGGCCTTAAGCCAACATGGCCTAGACCTGAGTCTTAAGAGAGAGAGAGATCAGTCAGTCCTTAATCACTCACCACAAGATCTGTCCAAGCAAGGATTCTAGTGACACCAGGCCAGCTTCATCTCAGCTGACTTCACCAGCTCAATCCTGAATCTGAATCTGAATGTGAATTCGAATGTCCCCAAGAAAGTCCCCAGAGAGACCCTTCAAGGCAGCCTTTCCCAGCTGACTGTTTCAAGAGAGCCCCGAGAGAGACAGAGTCTCCTCAGAGGGAGTTCTAGCCAGAGTCCTCCTCAAAGGGAGTTCCAGCCAGAGACTGTCCCAAGAGCCTGTTTCCAGAGCTCTCTCCCAACAGCCTCCTTCGAGACTGTTTTCAGAGCCTCCTTAGAGACTCTTCATCTCAACAGCCTCCTTCGAGACTGTTTTTTCAAGAGACTGGTCCTGTCCTTATATAGGGAATTTTCTCCTATGTCACCTCCCCTAAGTTCTTCCATCTACCAATCACAGTAGACGGTTTTCAAAGGACAGACCATTCTTAGTCCACACCTAAGAAGGTGTAAATTTCTGAGTAATTCACACCAGGAAAGCTCTGAGTAAGTTTCTCAGCTCCTATAAGGAACAAAGGTTCCTTGTAAATTCACAAGTTGCTTGACCTTTATAGGTACTTATCTTAAGAACTTTTTGCCTTATTATAAGTATGGGTTTAAGTACTTTTCATTGTTCAGAAAAGAGTTTACAACTTTATCTTCCCCTAGGGCAGACTTAAGTAGGTGAAGTAGAGTTCTCACATTCCTGATCTAAGTAGAGTTCACTGCCCAAATGGGGAATGGTCTTAATCCAATCTTATGAAGTAGGGTCTGGGAATTTTTAAGGTTCACACTCTTCTTGACCCCATCTTGGAGTTTTCTTGTCAAAGATAGTGGAATGGTTTGCCATTTCCTTCTCCAGCTCATTTGACAGATGAGGAAACTGAGGCAACCAAGGTTAAGTGACTTGCCCAGAGGGACTGTTAAAGAGGGCCTTAAGGTCTACAGAATACTTTACATCTCACTGGAGCTTCACAACTATTGTGTGAGGTTGGTGCTATGGATTATCTCCATTTTATAGATGAGGAAACTTCACAAGAGGGATAAGTGACTTGCCCAGGGTCTCATAGCTAGTAAATCCCTGAGTAGAGATTTGAGCCTAGGTCTTCCTGACTCAAGATTAGCACTCTACCCAGTATGTGATACCATATCCTAATGCTTAAAAGCTTTCTTACCTGATGACTGAGGGAACTTGTTTCAGTACTCTCTCTAAGAGCAAAGGTGCTATGGGTTACGTTGCATTAGTGACAGACTTCCTGGTTAGAAACTTCACTAGTGGAGACAGAAATAAAATAGAGGAAAGAGGGGACCTTATTCTAGGAATGGGTTGCCTCTGTGATTGTATCAGATAGGTACCCTCTGTTAGGGAGTGGCTGGGAGGGAAAATGCTGGGTTATTTGACCCAGAAAAAGCACTAGGTGCCCTAAGTACCATCTTGGATGAACTGACATTGAACCAAGTCCCTTGAGCATATGATCATTTACTTAGAGAGAACCCAGTGGTTCTCAAACTGTGAACCTAGAGGTCCCTGAGATCCAGGGTTTTGGGGGTTTTCAGGATCAAAACTATTTTCCTAATAACACTAAATTGTTGTTTGTCTATTAAAATACTCCTTTCTTTTCCCACTACATATGTGGGAGGCTGAATTTTCTTCATATCTTTTAATCAAAATAACATATCACAGTAGATTGAATACAAAAACAGATATAAGAATCTAGCAATCTGCTATTAATCTAGACATCAGAGATTTGCAAAAGTATGTAAAACAATGCCACTCTTTTCACTAATTACTTTGTTTTAGAAAATATATTTTCCCAAAAATGTCTTATGTTAACATATAATGGATTTCTTATTGAGATTTTTATATGGATGAATGAATAAACATTTTTAAAGTTTATCAGTTCTAATTTCTAATATGGTAAATATTGATAGATATAACCAAAGGAGTGCTGGTAAAAGTTTAACAGCTTGTTCTCAAAAAAATGGCACTTCAAAGTTTAATTTGCATTAACATTTTCTCCATCACTTTTTTTAAATTTGGAAATTAACAAAAAAAAAAAAATCAAGTCCTGAATTTACTAATTTCCAAAGTGTAAATGCTCACACTGAAAACTTAACAATTGATCTGACTTCAACACACTGCTGGATATTATCCACAGAAGGAAAGTTCTTTGGGGTTCTTAGTAATTATTAGAACATACAGGGGTCCTGAGACCAAGATTATTTCTAGTGTTGGTTCTGGATGTCCCTTCCTCAGGTTATAGGACGGATTGGGTTGTGACTATGTTGGAAGGTATATGAAAGTGACTGTGATGAAATAAAGATATCTAGGGAATGCTAACTTCTATCGTTGTACATCCTTCAATAATTTAATCTTTGCCATAAGCCCTCTATGAAAATGCTCCACTCTACCAGAGCCCAGGAATCCTTTTATATAGGTATTATATACTTGTTATAACTTCATTTCTTCATGCACATCTTTTCCAAGGAGGACAGTGTTTGTTCCTTGGCCTTGTCTTTGTACTCTGTCAGGTAATATCCTCTGAGGATTTTGAAGCAAGGGAATAAGGCATATGGGGAGCTTCTTTGGATCTATTATACCAGCTGGCATATCAACAATTAGAACATATTGTCCATTTATTAGGCCTGACCTGTTAAGAATGGGCAGAGCGGGAATGGGCATGGAGACACAGCCTCTCATATTTTCTTTATGGACGAGATGAAGGGACGTGGGTTATATCATAGCAGTTGGGTGGTTTTGAAACTGGTTGAATGGCTGGACCCAAAGAATAAATCATTAATGGATCAATGTCAGCTTAGAAGGAAAGGCCTAGTTGAGGGCTCCAGGGATCTGTCTTTGACTTTGGGTGGTTTAATATTTTAATCAATGACTTGGATAAAACATAAATTCCAGGCTTATTATATTAGCATATGACATAAAGCTGGGAGGAATAGCTAACACACTGGACGACAAGAGTCAGTATCTAAAAAGATCTCAATAAGCTAGAATGTTGGCATGGATCTAATAAGATGAAATTTAATATGGATAAATCACATGATCTGAGTTGGAAGGGACTTCAGAGGCCAGCTAGTCTAACTGATGCCTGAACTTGAATCCTTTCTACAACATAATTGATTAATTTGCATCTAGCTTTTGGAGCTGAAGCTGGGTGAAGACAAGGGGAGGAGGAGGAGGAATAGGTGAAATTTAGATGGTTTTGCAATTGTGAAGATGGTCAAGGATGGAAATTTAGGGGCTTGAAATTGGAGAGTACTAGAAGAGAACATCTGCAAGTTGGGTGAATAATTACAACTGGGAGGGGGAGAAGAGAAGGAGAAGAAGAAAAAGTGAGGAAGTAAAAGTGAGGGAGAAGAGGAAGAGAAAGAGGAGAGAGAGAGATCCAAAGGAGAGGAAAAGAAGGAGAGAGAGAAGAGCAAACAAAAAGAATCAGAATAAAAGAATGAAAACAAGACAGAGGAAGGGTGGAAGGGAGGGGTCTGACTCTCAAAAGAAGAACCAAGAGATGAGTCACAAAAGGAGCAAGAGCCAAGGGAAGAAAAAGCCAGCTTTACTCCATTTGCATTTCAATGAAGACCTGAGTTGGCTATTACTAATAGGCTTTTAAAAAAGAATTCCTATAACCTTGTACCATCCTCCTGCTTGTTATTTTTAACTCTGGCTTGTTTCCTTCTGTTTCCTGGCAGTAAAAAGCTGGAGAAAAGTTGTAGAGGGGACCAATGCTCAGAAAAGATCAAGACATCATGGCGCAGTGGAACAAACCCAGGCTCTGTAGACAGAAGACCTTGATTTATAATTCTGCTTTGCTGTTTACTTTTTGTGTGACTTAAGGTGAGCGTCTTTACCTCTCTGGATCTCAATGTCCTCATCTATAAAATGGGATCAGTAGATTAGATGACATCTAAAATCTTTTCTCAACTCTACGTCTATTCCATAAACGAAAGCCTTACTGACCTTCACATTTGAGGTACCAAGATACCAAGGCTTCTAACTGAGTAATTGGAAATCTTGTGCTTTTGAACTACATTTCCCAGGAGCCCACTGACTTCCTATCATTATGTATTGATGCAGACAGGGGAGAAATAGGGTGGTCTTCTATGGCTAGCTCTTTTTCCTTCTGGGGTTGGGACACTGGTGGAGCAAGCTATTTTAACAGGTAGCTAGCCATGGGCACATGGTTTTATTTTGTTATCTTTTTATTTTGTTATTTCTAGTGATTATTAATAAATCTCAAAAACATAATATTTGGAGTTATTATATATTAATTTTAATTTTTATATAACCTAGGCTGCTAGATGGAGTGGTGGATAAAGTACCAGAGCCAAGAGTCAGGAAGACCTGAGTTCAATTTTGGCTTCAGACAGCTGTGTGACTCTGGGCAAGTCACTCTTAATTTCAGTTTCCTCATCTGTAAAAGGCAAATTATAATAGTATTTCCCTCTCAGGGTTGTTGTGAGGATCATTAATTGAGAAATTATGATTACTAATATAATAATCATAAAGTACTTAGCATAGTCCTTGGCATATAGTATGTGCTCTAGAAATGTTGACTATTTATTACTGTTCCTCTTGACCTTTTATATTCCTCCTCATTTTCTTCTGATCCCTGATGATTGATTTTCCTTCTTCTACCATTCTTCCTTTTTGGAGAGGCAGCAGAATTCAGTTGAATCAGTGTTGAAAGGGGAACCATAGGAACTATTCAAATCATTATGTGTCCTTGGGCAAGTCACTTTATTCATTGGGTTTCAGGTTCCACATATACAAAATGGCATTGTACTCAATGACCATTGAGATCCCTTCCAGCTTTAAATTGATGATCTCAGAACTTTGTTTTTGTACCCACACTCCTTTTCCCTTCTCCCCCCTGCCATCACATGCTATGTTCTCTAGGGTTTATTCATTCACAAAAGAAAAGAGTAGGAGGCCAGAGTTCATATGGGGTCAGGAAATGAGAAACAAATAAAAGAGACAACTCAGTACAAACTAGGTAGTAAAAACTTTGCTAAGTTGTTTTCTAGTTAAGGTTCTATGGCCAACCTTGGGCCCTCTGCCTGGAACTTAGGACTTGGTGTTCTGTGTGAAGGATGACTACATATTTGGTTTGTATTTATTTATTTATTTATTTATTTGTGCATATGTTGTTGCTCTCAGCAGAATGCAAGCTCCTGGATGGCAGGAATTTTTCTCTTTGTGTTTTTAGTACCTAGAACAGTGCTTGATCCATAATAAATACTGAACTGAGTTAAATTAAACTGGCATTTGCCTGGATTGAATTCTGTGAAGTGATTGGGAACTTTTCTTTATTAAAAAATTTTTTTAAACCCTTACCTCCCATCTTAGAATCAATATTGTGTATTGATTCCAAGACAGAAGAGTGATAAGGACTAGGCAATGGGAATTAAGTGACTTGCCCAGAGTCACATAGATAGGAAGTGTCTGATGCCAGATTTAAACCTAAGACCTCCCATCTCTAGGCCTGGCTCTCAATCTACTGAGCCACCCAGCTGTCCCTGGGAACTTTTCTATAAAAAAAAAAGGATAAAAAGAGCAACTGAAAGAATACTAATGATCATCTACCCATAGGCTTACTTTCCCATCTCTATAAAAATTTGGAAGGTAGCATGATCTTGTGGAGGGGCAACAAGTGATAGAGAGTTGGTTCTGGAGTCAGAAAGACTCATTTTTCTGAGTTCAAATCTGGTTTCAGACATTTTCTAGCTGAGTGACCCTGGCCAAGTCACTTAGCCTGGTTTGCTTCACTTTCTTCATCTGTAAAAGAAGCTAGAGAAGAAAATAGCAAACCACTCCAGTATCTTTTCCAAGAAAACCCGAAATGGGGTCATGAAGAGTTGGACACAACTGAAATGACTGAACAACAACATGATAGTGTTTCAAAATCCAGTGAACTTGGCATCAAAGGAATGTCAGTCCAAATCTCCACTTTGACCCTTCCTATTTGTGTGACCTTGGATCCATGACTTTATCTTTGACTTCAGTTTTCTCATCTGTAAAATGAAGGAGTTATACTAGATGACCTCAAAGTTCTCTTCTAGTTCTAGAACTATAATCCAATTATTTTAACTACATACATTTCTTTGTGTCTCTAAGTAGCTCTAACACTTGATCAAAGATGACTTATGTGTAATTATACATCAAAGCAAATATCAACTTATATGACAGGAAAAGGAAGTGAGTACATCATTAAGTGAGAGTGAAGGATAACAGATGGACAGCTCAGATATTGCACTGGTACCCATAGAATACTAAAACATCAAGAAGAAAGGCATCAAGAATGTTGGAAGAGTTCTCTATTGTGAGTCATGGATGAGAATGACCCAAGATAAAAAGGATGGATTGTAATCTGTACTAGGGGAGAGAAGACCATGCTTGAGCATTTTGTTGTTCATCTCTTGATGAAGAGAAGTGAAGTTAGATACCTATTTAGTGAAGTCTTGTGGTTTTGATACCATGAGACCACTGTGCTCTAAAGCAGAGCTTTTTAGTTTGGGTTCCATGGGTGCCCAAGTGATCCATGAACTTTGGGTAGGAAAATCTACTTTTATTTCAACATAATTGTTTTCCCTTGTAATTCTATTTATTTTATTTTGCTCATCTGAATATGTTATTCTGAGAAAGCATCTATAGAGTTCATAATAATGTGTGAAGGGTCCCAGAGCCATGAACTCTTGAGGATGAACGTGGGATTGAATGGACCAAAGACCTTGGTCCTGGGTGCCCATGTAGGCAAGTCTCATTTTCAGTGAGGGGGAGTTTCTGAAGAAAAGATGTTTTTTTGGTTTGTACCATGAGGCAAGCAGGTTGAATATTCAATTATTCCAGGTCCAGAGGAAATCAGGGTGGCTAGGGTAGGCCTGGGTGGTGGAGAGAAGCATAGGATAGCTTAGGATATCTAATTTAGGACTAGTGTTATGGTCGGTCTTTTTTGGTATATGTGCTGTAGCCCTGTCCTGTTTCAAGGTGTCACTGGTGACACCCTGAATATCTGCCTATAGAATTAAATTTAAGTGATGACCCTAGTCCCTGAATAGGATTAAATACTTTGAATGCTTTTGAATTTTGAAATTGCTAGTACAATACCCATTTTGGGAGGTTTCCTTCTTTATTTAATGAAACACTTGAATTAAGTACAATGTGTCATACTCATTTTTTTTTCTTTTTTTTTTAAAACCCTTCCCTTCTGTCTTAGAATCAATACTGTGCATTGGTTCCAAGGCAGAAGAATGGCATAAGGGTTAGGCAATGGGGGTTAAGTGACTTGGCCCAGGTCACATGGCTAGGAAGTGTCTGAATTCGGATTTGAACCCAGGACCTCCTGTCTCTAGGCCTGACTTTCCATCCACTGAATCACCTAGATGCCCCTTGTACTCATTTCTATTTGCATTTAGACACGAGTAGTTTTTTAAAAGTATTTCCTAACCACTTTTAATCTCTTGCCTTGTCCATTAAAAGTTCAATTTTCTTTTCTCTCTTTTGTAACTTCTGTGAGAAGCCTTATGAGTGGCATTTGCCTTCTGCTCCAAGATGACAATAGCTTCTTCAAGGACATCCCGAGACAACGATGAGATTCTTAGCTGGACAGTTATGAAATCATAGCCACTTTCCAAGGTTGTTGAATGTGTACCAAGACTGAGCTGTCCAAAAGGCAAGAAGTTAGCCTCTTGGTGAGCTCATCTACCTCACCCTGGCCAAGCAGCACCCTCAAAACATTTAAGACTAGATTAGCATGAGATTTTGTTGATAATCCTGCTTTCTATAAAAAAGAACAATCCAGCCTTAAATGGCACTATTGCTAAAAATTCACTATTGCCTGCTCTTCCCAAATATAGGAATTTAATGCTGTTGTAGAGAAATGAGGACTCATCACAGGCCTAAGAGGAAGAATAGTATTGCGACATCCTCCTGCCTTATCTTGGGTCCCAGACAGCTGGGCTCCCTCCCTCAGTATCCTTCACTAAGTCCCAAATGGATGTGTTAGGTATGTATTGCCTTCTGCTTTGACTTTCTAATGGCACGGCAAAAATATTTAGTACATAGCCATCTATTTAGAGAGCATTTGCTACTAAATGTTGAGCTATGGTAGTAGAGGCTGATCATCTCTTTGAAATTAGTCCTGGAATCCAGGATAACTAAGTAGACTTCTCTTTTAAAAATACTTTTAGTTACACTAATATGTTGCATTATTATTATTATTTTTAAAAACCCCTTAACTTCCATCTTAGAATCAACACTGAGTATTGGTTCCAAGGCAGAAGAGTGGTAAGTGACTTTTCCAGGGTCACATAGCTAGGAAGTGTCTGAGGCCAGATTTGAACCCAGGACCTCCCATCTCTGGATCTGGCTCTCAATCCACTGACCTACCCAGATTCCTCCCATTATTTTATTTTTTAATAAAAAACCCAACAACCCTACCTTCTGTCTTTTCTTTAAACCCTTGTCTTCCACCTTAGAATCAATACTGTGTGTTGGTTCTAAGGTGGAAGAGTGGTAAGGTCAAGCAATGGGGATTAAGTGACTTGCTCAGGGTCACACAGTTAGGAAGTGTCTGAGTCCAAATTTGAACCCGGGACTTCCCATTTCTGGGCTTGGCTCCCTATCCACTGAACCATGTAGCTGCCCCATGTTGCATTATTTATATGTTGTATTTGTTCCTTTTCATCCTTAATAGATCCTAGCAAAAGATATTCAAGGATGATAGTGGCAAAGAAAAGGGGGCAAATAATTATTATTCATAGGTGACAAATCTTTGAACTCAGAAAGCCAACTTTGTTCAGGGCCAGGAAGATCCAGATGACTCATTCAGATTTCAGGAATTAACTCTTTACCGAAAGCTATTTGCTTTGGCTGCCATTACTGCCCCATGCCCATTGAAGGAAGAAAAGAAGGAAATAAGCATCTATTAATGCCAACTCTGTGCCAGGTACTGTGCTAAGTGCTTTAAAAATAGTATCTCATTTGAGCCTCACAACACCCCTCCAGGTAGGCAGTATTATCCTCATTTTTATAATTGAGGAAATAGAGGCAAACACAGGTGAAATCCCTTACCCAGGGTTGCACAGCTAGTAAATGTCTGCTGCCAGACTCGAACTTGGGTCTTTCTGACTCCAGGCCCAGGGCTATCCATTGTACTATCTAGTTTAGTTCTGAAATCCATAACCTTAGCCTTGACTTTGATTTCTACCATCAACACCTCTTCTATAGAATCAGAGATTTAGAGATTGAAAGAGGTCATCTAGTCCAAACTCCCATTTTATAGGTAGAGAAACTGAGGGATAGAAGGAGGAAATGACGTGCCTAAGGCCACGTGGGTAGTCATTAGAAGAGCTGGTATCGAGGACTTCCGGGTAATCATGGCTGCAATCTAGACGCCACACGCTTCCTCTCCCCGGCACCGAACGAAATAGACTACATCAAAGGAGCATAAAATCACCTTTGGAGGAACAGAAGGACTCCCCAGTACCCCACAGAGGCAAAGGTACGTGGGGCTTGAACATTTCCACACTAAAATAAGAAGGAAAAGCTTGCACAGAAAAGTGAACTGAGCCGCCCTTCCCCCACCCCACCTCCCCCACTAAACCAGAGTGAGCTACCTGAGCGCTCACCAGGACAGCGAGTGAGTGGGGAGCGTCTCTGTCTGGGGGGACACTCCAGGGTCCTTGGGATCTGGGGACTGCCAGGAAAAAACGTCTCAGGGCGCTTTCACTGGAGAAGCCAGCGGACCTGGACTTGGGGCGGGCTGCGCTGAACAAGGCGCACGGATTATCTGGGCGGAGCTGAATACCTGGGCTCGGAGGCTGGGAAGAACTAGTCTGAAGCAACCTAAATTCACAGAAAAACCACTCTTATAACCCAGACCCCAGACCAAAAAGGAAAGGGAAATAAAACCACCAAAGGGATGGCTCACATGGCCCAAAATCAAGCCTCCAGGAAGAAAGGGAAAAAAGTGACTATTGAAAACTTTTATGGTGGAAGTACCCAAGGGAAAGAGGAGAATGAAGAGGAAATCCAAAAAAATTCAGAACACGCCTCCCAAAATGGAAACTATCAACAAGCTCTGGAAGATCTCAAACTGGAACTTATCCAAAAGATGGAAACCTTCTGGAAAGAAAAATGGGAGAAAGAGATCAGCTGTCTGACAGATAAGACTGCTCAATTGGAAAAAGAACTCGAAGCAGCCAATACAAGGGCAGACAAGGCTGAAAAGCAAATCCAGTCCCTAATGACCAGAATTAAGGACCTCGAAGAAAGTGAGATGATAAAACAGCAAGAATCAATAAAGCAAACCCAAACAATTAATGAATTGGAAGAAAACAGAAAATATCTCACTGAGAAGGTCACGGACCTGGAGAACAGAGGAAGACGAGAAAATCTCCGTATCATCGGTCTCCCAGAAAAACCAGAGGTAAACAACAAATTGGATTTTATTCTAGAGGAGATTATAAAAGAAAATTGCCCCCACGTTCTGGAGCAAGGGGGCAAAATAGAAATAGAAAGGATTCATAGAACACCTTCTATACTAAATCCCCAAAAGACAACGCCTAGGAATGTAATTGCCAAATTCAAGAGTTTCCAAGTAAAGGAGAAAATCCTACAAGAAGCCAAGAAGAAGAGCTTCAGATATAAGGGGGCTCCCATAAGGATCACACATGACTTAGCGGCTAACACACTAAGAGACCGCAAAGCATGGAACACGATATTTAGAAAGGCAAGAGAGCTGGGTCTCCAACCAAGAATCAACTACCCAGCAAAACTGACTATATACTTCCAGGGGAAAGTATGGGCATTCAACAAAATAGAAGATTTCCAAGCATTTGCTAAGAAAAGACCAGAGCTCTGTGGAAAGTTCGATATCCAAGCACAGAAAGCAAGAGAAACATGAAAAGGTAAATATGAAAGAAAGGGAAAAGGAGATAAATCTTATCTTTCTCTTTAAGTCAAACTCTCTTCTATAAGGACTACATTTACATCTAATTATATATATTAATATGTGGGGAAAATGTTTTGTGTAACTCTCATAAATTGTATCATCATAAGAGTAGTTAGAAGAAACATGCATAGGGAAAGATTGGGGAATTAAGAAGATTTGGGGAAAGTTGGGGCAAAAAAAAGGAAAAGGGAGGGGGGAACCGTGATAATACTAAGATTAACTTCAAGAAATAGGGGGGGAATCAATAGAATAAACTTTCCCATATAAAGATACACATGGGAAGGGGAGGGGAAGAACTCTCATATGAGAAGGAGAGGAAGAGAGCGTGAAGTGGAAGTACTTAAACCTTACTCTCAGTGAAATCAAATCTGAGAGGGAAGAACATCTAGATCCAGTGGGATCCTGATTTCTATCTTATCCATTAGGGCAAGAAAGAAAGGAAAATTAAGGAGGGGGAGGGGGGAGGGAGCACAAAAAGGGAGGGAAGGAGAGGGGGGAGGGGAAGGGAGCATAAAAAGGGACGGGCTAGAAAGGGAAGCATCTCAAGGGAGGGGACTAGGGGGACCGACCTAAAGTAAATCACTGGTTCAAAAGGAGAAAGCTAAAGAAGAAAGGTCAGAACTAGGGGAAGACATCAAAATGCCAGCGAATCCACAAATAACAATCATAACTTTGAACGTGAATGGGATGAACTCACCCATAAAACGCAGACAAATAGCAGACTGGATTAGAACACAAAACCCTACCATATGTTGCCTTCAAGAAACACATATGAGACGGGTTGACACTCACAAGGTTAGAATTAAAGGTTGGAGTAAGACCTTTTGGGCCTCAACCGATAGAAAGAAGGCAGGAGTTGCAATCATGATATCTGACAAAGCCAAAGTACAAATAGACCTGATCAAAAGGGACAGGGAAGGTAAATATATTCTGCTAAAAGGAAGTATAGACAATGAGGAAATATCACTAATCAACATGTATGCACCAAATGGTATAGCATCCAAATTTTTAATAGAGAAACTAGGAGAATTGAAGGAGGAATTAGACAGTAAAACCATATTAGTGGGAGACTTGAACCAACCACTATCAAATTTAGATAAATCAAATCAAAAAATAAATAAGAAAGAGGTAAAAGAGGTGAATGAAATCTTAGAAAAATTAGAATTAATAGACATATGGAGAAAAATAAATAGGGACAAAAAAGAATACACCTTCTTTTCAGCACCACATGGCACATTCACAAAAATAGATCATACACTAGGTCATAGAAACATGGCACTTAAATGCAGAAAAGCAGAAATATCAACTGCAGCCTTTTCAGATCACAAGGCAATTAAAATATTGATCGGCAAGGGTACATGGAGACCCAAATCAAAAATTAATTGGAAATTAAATAACATGATACTCCAAAATCATTTAGTTAGAGAAGAAATCATAGAAACAATTAACAATTTCGTTGAAGAAAATGACAACGGCGAAACATCCTTTCAAACCTTATGGGATGCAGCCAAGGCAGTACTTAGAGGAAAATTCATATCCCTGAGTGCATATATTAACAAATTAGGGAGGACAGAGACCAAGGAATTGGAAATGCAAATCAAAAAACTTGAGAATGAACAAATTAAAAACCCCCAGAAGAAAACCATACTAGAGATCCTAAAAATTAAGGGAGAAATTAATAAAATAGAAAGTGACAGAACTATTGAGCTAATAAACAAGACTAGAAGCTGGTACTTTGAAAAAACAGACAAAATAGACAAAGTACTGGTTAATTTAATTAAAAAAAGGAAAGAAGAAAGGCAAATTAATAGCATCAAGGATGAAAAGGGGGATCTCACCTCAAATGAAGAGGAAATTAAGGCAATCATTAAAAACTACTTTGCCCAACTATATGGCAATAAATTTACCAATCTAGGTGATATGGATGAATATTTACAAAAATATAAATTGCCTAGACTAACAGAAGAAGAAATAGTTTTCTTAAATAATCCCATATCAGAAATTGAAATCCATCAAGCCATCAAAGAACTGCCTAAGAAAAAATCCCCAGGGCCTGATGGATTCACCAGTGAATTCTATCAAACATTCAGAGAACAGTTAACCCCAATATTACACAAACTATTCGACATAATAAGCAAAGAGGGAGTTCTACCAAACTCCTTTTATGACACAAGCATGGTACTAATTCCAAAGCCAGGCAGGCCAAAAACAGAGAAAGAAAACTATAGGCCAATCTCCCTAATGAATATAGATGCAAAAATCTTAAATAGGATACTAGCAAAAAGACTCCAGCAAGTGATTAGAAGGGTCATCCACCATGATCAAGTAGGATTCATACCAGGGATGCAGGGCTGGTTCAACATTAGGAAAACTATCCACATAATTGACCACATCAACAAGCAAACCAACAAGAATCACATGATTATCTCAATAGATGCAGAAAAAGCCTTTGATAAAATACAACACCCATTCCTACTAAAAACACTAGAAAGCATAGGAATAGAAGGGTCATTCCTAAAAATAATAAACAGTATATATCTAAAACCATCAGCTAATATCATCTGCAATGGGGATAAACTAAATCCATTCCCATTAAGATCAGGAGTGAAACAAGGATGCCCATTATCACCTCTATTATTTGACATTGTATTAGAAACACTAGCAGTAGCAATTAGAGAAGAAAAAGAAATTGAAGGCATCAAAATAGGCAAGGAGGAGACCAAATTATCACTCTTTGCAGATGACATGATGGTCTACTTAAAGAATCCTAGAGATTCAACCAAAAAGCTAATTGAAATAATCAACAACTTTAGCAAAGTTGCAGGATACAAAATAAACCCACATAAGTCATCAGCATTTCTATATAATTCCAACACAGCTCAGCAGCAAGAACTAGAAAGAGAAATCCCATTCAAAATTACCCAAGACAAAATAAAATACTTAGGAATCTATCTCCCGAGACAAACACAGGATCTATATGAACACAACTACAAAACACTTTCCACACAACTAAAACTAGACTTGAACAATTGGAAGAACATTAACTGCTCATGGGTAGGACGAGCCAATATAATAAAAATGACCATCCTACCCAAACTCATCTATCTATTTAGTGCCATACCCATGGAACTCCCAAAAATTTTTTTTACTGATTTAGAAAAAAACATAACAAAGTTCATTTGGAAAAACAAAAGATCAAGGATACCCAGGGAATTAATGAAAAAAAATACAAAGGAAGGGGGTCTTGCAGTCCCAGATCTCAGACTATATTATAAAGCAGCGGTCATCAAAACAATTTGGTACTGGCTAAGAGACAGAAAGGAGGATCAGTGGAATAGACTGGGGGCAAGCAACCTCAGCAAGACAGTATATGACAAACCCAAAGATCCCAGCTTTTGGGACAAAAACCCACTATTTCATAAAAACTGTTGGGAAAATTGGAGGACAGTGTGGGAAAGATTAGGCTTAGATCAACACCTCACACCCTACACCAAGATAAATTCAAAATGGATGAATGACTTGAACATAAAGAAAGAAACTATAAGAAAATTAGGCGAACACAGAATAGTATACATGTCAGACCTTTGGGAAGGGAAATACTTCAAAACCAAGCAAGAATTAGAAAGAATTACAAAATGCAAAATAAATAATCTGGATTACATCAAATTAAAAAGTTTTTGTACAAACAAAACCAATGTAACCAAAATCAGAAGGGTAGCAACAAATTGGGAAACAATCTTCATAAAAACCTCTGACAAGGGTTTAATTACTAAAATTTATAAAGAACTAAATCACTTGTACAAAAAATCAAGCCATTCTCCAATTGACAAATGGGCAAGGGACATGAACAGGCAATTCTCAGCCAAAGAAATCAAAACTATTAATAAGCACATGAAAAAGTGCTCTACATCTCTTATAATCAGAGAGATGCAAATCAAAACAACTCTGAGGTATCATCTCACACCTAGCAGATTGGCTAACATGACAGCTATGCAAAGTAATGAATGCTGGAGGGGATGTGGCAAAGTGGGGACATTAATTCATTGCTGGTGGAGTTGTGAATTGATCCAACCATTCTGGAGGGCAATTTGGAACTATGCCCAAAGGGCGATAAAAGACTGTCTGCCCTTTGATCCAGCCATAGCACTGCTGGGCTTGTACCCCAAAGAGATAATGGACAAAAAGACTTGTACAAAAATATTCATAGCTGCGCTCTTTGTGGTGGCCAAAAATTGGAAAATGAGGGGATGCCCCTCAATTGGGGAATGGCTAAACAAATTGTGGTATATGTTGGTGATGGAATATTATTGTGCTAAAAGGAATAATAAAGTGGAGGAATTCCATGTGAACTGGAACAACCTCCAGGAAGTGATGCAGAGCGAAAGGAGCAGAACCAGGAAAACATTATACACAGAGACTGATACATTGTGGTACAATCGAAGGTGATGGACTTCTCCATAAGTATCAATGCAATTTCCCTGAACAATTTGCAGGGATCTAAAAAAAAAAATACTACCCACAAGCAGAGGATAAACTGTGGGAGTAAAAACACCGCTGAAAAGCAACTGCTCGACCACAGGGTTGGAGGAGATAAGACTGAGGAGAGACTCTAAATGAACACTATAATGCAAACTCCAACAACAGGGAAAAGGGTTCGAGTCAAGAACACATGTGATAACCAGTGGAATCATGCGTCGGCTATGGGAGAGGGAAAGGCGGGGGGGGGGGGGGGGGGGGGGGGGGAGGGGAGGAAAAGAAAACGATCTTTGTTTCCAGTGAATAATGTATGAAAACGACCAAATAAAATAATATTAAAACAAAAAAAAAAAAAAAAAAAAAAAAAAAAAAAAAAAAAAAAAAAAAAAGAAGAGCTGGTATCTGAACCCAGCTCCACTGAATCCAGACAGCCTTCTGCCCACAATGCCGCTGCTTGCTATGTGAAGGCTACAGGAACACCCATCTCCCAGTTCCAGCCCCAGCAGCAGGAGCAACGTCTCCCTTCCCTGCTTTATAGACGGGCCACAAAAGGGAGGGCAAGTCCGGAGCGTAGCAAGGAAGGGAGGATCTTCTGGAAATATTGTTCATGAGGTGATTTTCTTTTTAACCAATAAAGCTTTCCATGACTAAATAAAGCTGTTACCTTTCATTAAACAAACAAGCAAAAAACTAGGAGGGGGTGAGATGCCAGTCTTGATGACAGCCTCGTACTATCTGGGCTTGGTGGGGAGAAGGGGGTTCCCCGGAGGTCTTGGGGGGCAGGGAAAGGGGGCTTCAAAGGGCCAGTAGACCACAGTCCCTGCTCTAGGGCCTCATCATTGACCCTCTTTATCCAGCTCTTGTTGGAAGACCAGGAATCTTTTGTCATCTACAGTCTAGAGACAATAGGGCACCCATGTTCACTGTTACTCTGTTCTTCCTCTCTTTCCATTTCTGAGGAGGCAGAATGTGAATCTTGGTAAACTAAGGACCGCCTCCACTGGCGTGAGTGTGGTTCTAGGAATGCCCCCCTAGCTGCTTTTCCAGAGGAGAATCACCGGGGAAGGTACCTGGGGAAGAGCTGTAGCCCGGACTCTGGCAAGAAATGCCAGGGGCAGTTTATCTCAGGGAAGATCAACGGGACTAGGGCCAGGAAGGAAACGGAACTTGGGGACAAACCCCTTTCTATTTGGTGGCCACAAGTGGAGGCCCTGTGCAAATGGATGCTATAAAGAGGCAAATTTGGGTTGGAGTTCAGGAAAATATTCCTAACCATTAAAGAGCCGCCCATAAAAGGAGGGGGCTGCGTCCCTGGGGTAATGGATTTCCCCCTTCTGTGGGAAGGGTCCAGGAGAGGCTGGATGGCCAGCCCCTTGTCTGATATGTGGCAGTGAAGATTCCTTCTCAAGTATAAACTGGCCTCTTCCAGCCCCGGGGTTCCATGACGCAATGACAGTGAGGCAAAGGTGTTTAAAGTCTCCATGGGGAAGGATATCACTCGGATAGAGCTGGACACCTGGCGTCAGGAAGACCTGAGCTTCAATCTGGCCTCCGACACTTACTGGCCGTGAGATCCTGGGCAATTCATTTACCTTCTGTTTGCCTCAGTTTCCTCCCAGCGTTGTTGTGAGGACCAAATGAAATAATAATTGTAAAGCGCTCAGCACAGCGCCTGGCACCTAGTAGGTGCTTTTTTTAGCTTGATTAGCATCAGGAATTTGGCCAAGATGAGAGGACCCAAAGGCTAGATTCCCCAGTCTCCATATGGCAACAGAAAGCTTAGCGAGGTCAGACCATCTGCTAGGAACACATACAGGACACACACAGCCTTTGGATTGAGGAAGGCACTTCCGATGGTTTGGCAGAAAGAATCAGGAAAACTTGGTTCAGGTCACCTTTTTTCCACTGACAAATTTTGTGACGGCGGATAAATAATTTTCTCTCTTTGGGACCTGTAAGGTGAGGAAAATAATCCTTACACTGCAAAGGGACGGGGCTGGACCTCTGACTTTGTTGGGCCAGAGAATTACCAAGGAGGAAACTCCCTCTCCCGTGGCCAGTCTGTACTGTGCACAGGACGCTGAGCGGGTCAGTGACTTTCTAAGAATCGCTTCATTACTAGGTGTCAAACCAAGGATTTCTGGGTGCCAAAGCTGGCTCTCTCGCCATCATTCCCACTGCCTCTTCCATCCTTTTAATAATGTATGCAAAAGGGCTCACCACAACAAAGGAGTAGGCAGAGAGAGCCAGGAGCTGTGATTTCAGGGGTAGAGGGAACTCCCAGGGGAGGAAACCCCTTCTCCTGATACAGCAAAGCATCTTCTCTTCAATTTAGAGTCTGAGGGGTTGCCTTGCATTGAGGTGTTGTGTGACACAAATATGAGGCATTATTCACCTAATGAATTGTGCCATGGAGGGCTAGAACCGCTGGGGTCTTTTCTGGGAGCCATGTTGCTTTGATATAAAGCCTGTGTGCTACAGTGGACTGAGAAGGGGAATTGGACTCAGGAAGATCCAGGTTCTAATCCTACCTCAGATATTTGCGAACTATGAGACCCTGGGTGAGTTACTTAACCTCTGACTCATTTTTCTCCTCTGTAAAATGGGGATGATAGTGATACCTTCCTTCCAGGATTGTCATGAGGATAAGATGAGATAGTATTTGTAAAGCATTTTGCAAACCTTAAATCCCTATATAAATGCTAGTTATTATTATTTAAACATTTTTTTTTATTTTCTGCCCTAGTTACAACTTTAGGCCAAGGCCACCAGGGTTAAGTGACTTGCTCAGGGTTGCATAGCTAGGAGGGATCTGAGATCAGATTTGAACCCAGGACCTCCCATCTCTGGCCTGGCTCTCAATCCACTGAACTACTCAGCTGCCCTCCATTATTTTATTTTTTTAATTAAAAACAACAACAACAACCCTACCTTCTGTCTTTTTTAAAAACCTTATCTTCCATCTTAGAATCAATACCGTGTGTTGGTTCTAAGGTGGAAGAGTGGTAAGGCCAAGAAATGGGGGTTAAGTGACTGACTCAGGGTCACATAGTCAGGAAGTATCTGAGTCCAGATTTGAATCCAGGTCCTCCCAAGTCCAGGCCTGGCTCTCTATCCACTGTGCCATATAGCTGCTTTTATTATTATCATTATCCTATAAGGAAAAACTGCCGGAGAAAAAGAAGGGAATAAGGAAGGAGCGGTTCCGCTTTGGGTTTTGGTAGGGCAGAAGGGGATAAATGAGCAGAATATTAACTCTACCTTTCCCGCTGGATCCCTGAGACACTGCCCCTTAAGCAGGTGGCAGGAGAGGCCCTTGGTGGGTCATGGTGTCCTCAGATTCCGCATCCGGCTCCCTTGCCTGTTTGGGGCCAGTTTGGGACATGGAAGGTGGAGGTCCTTAGTGAATTCAGTGTGGAGAGGATGGCTGGCATTCAGATGGGCATTGTCTATATTTGGGGGTAAGGGATAGGGGAATGGATGTGTCAGGATGTGGTGGATTGTAAGAGGCTGGGAAACACTTCCAGGAGGCCAGACCTGGTGGGGGCTTAAAAGGTTGCCGTCCAGAAGAATATTTAGCCTTATCTTTATTCATTCTCTTTATGTTTATTCTTTGTATACAGATTGTCTCCCCTGATAGAATCAATTTCTTGATAGTATGGTGGTTTCCTTCTTTTTATTTCTATCTCACAGGAGGCACTTAATAACTGTTTGTTGATAGATTAGTTCCAGAAGGCAGAACCAGGATGATGGGGGTGGAAGTTACATGGAGGCAGATCAGCTCAGTGTAATTAAGAAACATCTAAGCAGTGAGATCTGTCAAAATATGGATTGGACTGCTTTGGGAAGTAGCGAATGACTCATTCATTGCTGGAAGGATTTAGGCCGAGGCTGGCTGACCATCTCCTAGGCATATGTAGAAAAGGATTAAAAAATAAAATGAATCAAATCTAAAATTCAAGGATTCTAGTTGGGAGGCAATGTAGCAGTGTGGAAAGATCATTGTGGCCAGAGGCAGAGGGCTTGGATTCAAATCCTACTTCTGGTGCTTACTATCTATAAACTCTAGGCAAGTCATTTAACCACCTTAAGCCTCAGTTTCCTCATTGTTAAGATGAGGGAGGTTGGACTAGATGACCTCCAAGATCTCTTTCATTTTTGAGTCTATGATCCTAATTAGTTGGCCCTGGCCACTATCTTCTCTACCTGGCTTGTGTCTGTCTATTGGTGGGGAGGTAGATTGTATGGAAGTTAATCTAGGCATCCATATAAGGGACATTGGGATATGGTGGAAAGAGTCAATTGTCCTTGCTGTCCGAAGGTCTGAGGCTGTGCAGTATTCTTTATGACCTGTATGACTTTGGGCAAGTTAATCAACCTCTCTGGGCCGTGGTTTCTTTATCTGGTGGGGGGTGGGGGGTGGGGATAATTTGTAAACTAAAACGAGCTTATAGAAATGTGAAAAGTGATAAAGTCCAAGAACTTCTTGAAAGCATAACTTCTACAGGAGGCTTTGTGAGCCCTGCCTAGCCTTTCTCCATAGCCCATCTGGAGGTAGTAAGACCACTTGGGAGGGATACCTAGAAGTCATTCTAAGCCTACATTTGGAATGATTTCCTGGTTGGGTATGGATGAAGGAGCAGGTAGAAGAATATAGGAACTACCAAACCACTTTGAAAGACTTGAGAACTTTGACTAATGCTATCGCCATCCATGATCCTAGAGGAGTAATGATGAAGCAGGCCATCCCTCCCCCAACAGAGAGACATACAGATGTGGTCAATGCAGAAATGTATTATGTTTGATTATGCATATTTGTGAAAAGGGCCCCCAACCCACCCCAATAGGAAGGAGAGAGAGAGAGAGAGAGAGAGAGAGAGAGAGAGAGAGAGAGAGAGAGAGAGAGAGAGAGAGAATAAATACTTGTTAATTGAAAATTAAATTTTTAAAAAGTTAGAAATCAGGGGTAGCTAGGTGGCTCAGTTGATGGAGAGTCAGGAGAAGAGAAGGGAGGTCTTGGGTTCAAATCTGGCCTCAGTCATTGCCTAGATGTGTGACTCTTAAGTCACTTAAGCCCAATGGCCTAAATTGCCAAAACTTGCCTAAATGAAAGCCCTTACTGCTCTTCCGCTTTGGAATCAATATTGACTCCAAGATCAAATGTAAAGGTTTTAAAAAAGTTAGGAACAGTCCTGGGGGTTAAGAGTTGCCAGTGAGACAACGTAGCAGCTTGATCTAGAATGCCACATCCTGGCCTGAGAGCAAATGGGGACAGCTGAGGAAACATGACAGGTTCCCACTGTCTCTCCTCTATAGAGAACCTTCCTGCTTTCCCTGGTCACCCTGCTATGTGTTTTTTATTTTATTTTTTATGGGAGTAGTTGCCAGGCAGCTCACCTCTGCCGTGGGAGTCCAGTCAAGGGAGAAGAGAAGATCCCAGATGGCAGGGACCTTGTCAGGTAACATGCAAGGGAAGATGCTCAGTCAGGATCATATCAATAGATTAAACATACCAGGAGAAAGACCTAGAGAGTCCTCTGGAGTCCTCAAAACAAATTGGTTGTCCTCCTGTGTTGGGTTAGACTTGCCCTCCCCGGTCCCATCCATTGCTTTTGTCGATGAGTCCAAGCTAGCCAGCAAGAGAGCACTGGACCATGGGATGAGGGTTAGGATTTCCATGTCCTCTGCTTAACCCTAGTGGAGGTCTAGTCTGAGATCAAGGGGTAAAGGTGACAGAAGTAGCCGGAGGCTGTCCCTGGTCTGAAGGTACAGAATTTATTAGTTGCCATTCTTAGTGTGAAGACAGATAGGCAGGAAGAGTTGAGGGGATGCCTCTGGAGCCTCCAGCACTTCTGGAGCTTCAGAGGCTGGGAGTGGGGTGAGGATGGAGGGTAGAGGGGTTCTCCCACATGTATTGCATATTTCATTGGCAGTGTGCCTAGGGATAAGGCATCAGGGAAGCAGAGAGGCTACCTGCAAAAAGAGAGGAACTTGAGGAGGGGGAGGCAGGGAGGTGGTACGGGTGGGAGTGGGTAGGGCAGTGGGATAGGAGAGAGGCACCATCACTTATCCATGTGACTTTCGTACTTGCCTGGGAGCCCTTGGCATTCTGCAGTTGTTTCTATTCCCTTCTTTTTTTCTTGCCCCCACATTTCCCTGATTTGACCAGGCTTATGTATCCTGTCCGTCCTTGTAGAAAAGCAGGGTGCTCCCTATGTCTGCTTTGCTGCAGAGGAGGATTGAGTCAGCATCTCACAGGATGGGTCTGTGGATTGTGCACAGGATGGACATAGCCAGATATACAGATGAGGCAAAGGGAGAGGGAGGGTTACTTGGGAGGCAAGGGCATCTCCCTGTATAGCCCTCAGACACTTAGGTCTTTTGTCTCCATTTATTATGGCTTCTTCTGCAGGCATTGGACAGCCAGTCTGATATGGTCACTCCCACAGAGACTGCCCTGCCCTGAGGGGTGGGACAGAGGCTTTATTTTTCCCCTACAGAAGGACCTGAGGGGCTCATGTAGACCTCCTTCTATTCTCTGACTACTGTTCCCCTCCTGCCTCTCTACACATCTGGAGGCACCTATCGGTACTAGATTGCCTGTGTTGAGGCCAGGAGTTTGTGGCCTCGCTTTTGCCTCTTCCTTTCCCTGGGGCTCTGGTTTGTAGGCTATGGAAGCAAGCAGACCAGAAGCTTCCTCCAAGATATTTAGCCCAAACCTTAAAGAAATAAGTCCTCAGCGTCTGATCAGGCCCATCCCGATGGGGCCCACCTAACATTTCCACGGAGGTGAATACTAGTGATAGTGCACACGGAGGCTGGAGGCCTTGATCAGTGATGTCGAGAGCTGACACTGGGGGCAGTGATGGGGAGAGAGACCATCATGCAGCTGAAAGGGAGAAGTCAGAGAGGGAGCACACAGCTTGAGGGGTGAATGTGGAAGAAAGGGAAGAACAAAGCCTCACTGCCAGGCAGGCAGTGCCGGATTTATCCCTACTGCCCTGGGGAGGGGGGAAGGGCAGCAGCAGGGACGTGGTTACGTACAGCTTGGATGGGAATGCCTTGGGTCATTGCTGGCACCAGCAGACTGCTCCATCTCTGTCTCCTCCTACCTGCTGGTGCCCTGAGTCACCATGCAGCTTAGCTGTCATTTGCTGGGATTTGTTCTATTCTAAGGGTAAGGTACTGATTGGGACAGCTATGTCTGAAAAAAGCCTGCAGTGCTCGGAGGCAGTGGAGAGGCCAGTCATGCTGGGGTGGTGTACCCCCTTCCTGGTTGGCAGCTCTTCTCCCTGTTTGGAGCTCTAACAATTTTTCCTACCCTGTCACTGGACAGACGGGCAATCTATTCTGTACCTATGGGGAGCAGCTGTGCCCACCTAGGCAAAGACAGAGCCACATTTGTGTGCCAGACAGAGGCGCCATCAACAGAAGGATGAATCGGCCTCCTTTTCAGGTTTCCATTGTTACCCTTCATGTAGTCCCAGGTCTCTGGTTCCCTAACCAGGAAATCTCCTGGCTCTGCACCATGTCCCTGCTCAAAAGCAGCCACAACCTGCTCAGCTTCATTGATTTGACTCAGGAATGGGGGTGGGAAGTAGTCGGGGAAGGATAAAGGACTCGGGCTGAGGAAGAGGGCCAAGGTGGAATTGACTCATATTCTGGTGTTCTCTGCTCTCCCCTTGCCCGCTTCCTCCATGCCAGGTTTGGGATCTTTCAGAAGTTCTGCCTCTAGAATAGCCGGAAGACAACAAGCTTCCTCACTGAGGGCTCTCCCATCCACCAGCAGCTTCAGTCCCAGGAGTCCCGAGCCCACAGAGGTGCCGCTGTGACTGGCAGTGGGCCGTGGGAGCCTTTGCTGGAGGGCCCAGGAGCTGCCTGCTCTTGGTGGGGTCGCCGTGGCAGGTCCCAGAGCCTTCGAGCTGGATGACATCTTTGGGCTTTTGCTCCAGACTGCCTCAGTGACATGAGATGTAGGGCAGGAGGCAGGCAGAGAGTTTGGGGATAAAGGGCTGGCTGTGTCAGTAAGGGTCAGGCAGGGTAGGGGTGTTGTAAGGTATTGAAATGGGGATCCTTATCCATCCCCACCTCCAAGAAAATACACTAATTATTTCTTCTATGGGAAATGTGACTGAGCTTTTCACTCAAAAACCTCAGGCTGGGTTTCAGAATAAGCAATGGAAGACATTCTCTGTACTCGCTTTCCCTTTTCTGCCTCCTCTCTGCTCTACGTTCTTCTTCTTGCCATCTTTTAGGGGCTGCAGCAGAGCCATGCAAAAACAATAGGAACCAAAGGTTGGGATGGGGAGATTGTGAGGCAGAACTTGGAGCAGGAGAGAGGCTAAAGGGGAGAAGATAAGGGGTTGCTGGACAAGCTGGGGAGGAGGGGGCAAAGAGTCACCTGCTCCTACAAGGAGGGAAGGGAGAACTTCACATAGGACAACTGTAGGACACCAATGTTGAGAGGTATAAATAGAGATGCAAACAGACACTTAACACGGAGAAGTCCCATTCCAGGGGGGTGAGGGGTGGTAAGGGAAGGGTGGGTGGGTGGGTGGGTGGATGGGGCTCTGAGAACAGCTGAGCCTCTCGGCTGGTAGCTCCTCAAATTTCCAAGGCTATCAAAGGTTTCCCCTTTAAGACTCCTTCTGATCCCCATCCCCCACCAAGTTTCACATTTCTTGGAATTTTTCAGAGCATGGAGAGAGAATAGAAAGGTCTCTTGGATGCAAGAAGCCCCTAGGCCCTGGGCAGGCTGGTGGGGCAGGCACAGTTGGAGGTCTTAGGAGAAACCCAGATGCCCCACACTCCTACACTGACCAATGGTGGGTGAGTAGACCTTCCCTGGGCCAATGGCTGCAGAGCCACCCAGACTGTGGGCCCATCCATCCCTCTGCCTCTCAGCCCACATAGAGACATGGAGCTTATTTCTTTTAATAGATCTGGCCCAAACCTTTGTGGGGTCCCCCTTTTCCTATTGCTCCCTCCCCGCCCCCTTCCCCAGGCCCGTGTGAGTGGGCTGGCTCCTCAGCTTGACCCACAACCAGCTCGGGGTCACACTGAGCTGCGGCGTTTCATGAGGCCACGGAATGTGGACAGGCTGTGCAGGCCAGTGGACACAGAACTGATGGCCGAGCGCTGGGCTGTGCAGAGGCAACGGTGAGAAGGAGTCTCGATGTAGCGGCCACCCCCGGGGGATGACTGGCTCTGCTCCACGCAGGTGTCGGAGGTGGACAGGTCCCGGGGGATGATCATGGGGATGGAGTACTGTAGCTTCTCCCGACTCTTGTACCACAGGCAGGAGCACATGGATTGGAAATGAAGCACCTCCGCATAGACGTTGCGGAAGCCCCCGCTCCCCGCGATGGTGGAGGATGCGGTGTCTGTGGTGAGGATGCTGCCTCCCGCCTGCCCGTTGCGCGTCAGGAGAGCCCGGTGCTCGGCGTCCCGCTTCTCGTCCTCCGCGTTCATTGTCATGAAGCGTAGGACCACGAGGTTGAGGAAGGCGCCAATGACCGTCAGCCCCGTGAGGATGTACACGAAGCTGAAAGCCACGTACTGGGGCTGAGTCTGCAGCGCCTGGTCCTTCTGCAGGGCCACGTAATCCCCAAAACCAATGGTGGTCAGGGTGATGAAGCAGTAATAGTAGGCCTGGAAGAAAGTCCAGTGCTCATAGTAGGAGAAGGCAGCCGCCCCGATGCACAGGGTGCTGATGCAGGAGAAGAAGCCGATGATGACCATGTTGGCCATGGAGACGTCTGAGCGCCGCATCCCCAGCCCCTTCTTGGCCCTGTGCAGCAAGTACTTCACAAAGGTGTTGATGCGCTCACCCAGGCTCTGGAACATAACCAGCGTGAGGGGGATGCCCAATAGGGCGTAGAACATACAGAACACCTTCCCACCATCTGTGCTGGGGGCTGCATGACCGTAGCCTGTGGGAAAAGAGAGGACAGACTGTGGTTCCTTCCTTTCTTTCCCGAGTCCTCCACTCTGCCCACATTGAGCTGCGGGCTCCCCACCAGCATTGGGGCAGGAAATGGCTTGGGATGGGTGGGAGGAATAGCGAGAGGAAGCGCCAGTTTTATTCTGTATAGACTCTAAAGCTTTTTGTGGATGAATTGAAATAAAAGAGAAATTCCTTACTAGATTCCTTGATCTAGAAAGGACTTCAGGGGTTACCAAATGCAACCCCCTCATTTTACAGATGAGGAAACTGATGCCCAGGGGGTTTCATAGGATGATAGATTTAGATCTGGAAGGAATGTTCCAATCACTACATTCTACAGAGGAGGAAACGGAGGCCCTAGAGAGAAATGACTCTCCCCAGGTCATATAAGTAGTAGCAACACCAGAATTTGAGTTCAGTTCTTTGGTTTCAAGCTGATTTTTCTTCCTGTTTCTTAACAGCTACCCTTAGAAGGAAAGTCTATTTGGGGAGAGTCTCTAAAAAAAATCTAACAAAAGACACATCAGGAAACTTTAGTGAAGCTTAACAGGGACTTTTCTAAGAGGTGGGGAGAGAAGACTTGAGAGCTGCTGGAACTGTCTTCTTATAGAGCAGGGAAGTCACCCTCTCCTGATTTATATTCTTCTCCCCATACTTTGAGGGCCAGTCCCAGCTTCTGTTCCCTCGTGGGAGGTGACCACAGACTTCAGTCCTGAGGCAGAATCCCAGAGTCCTATGTGACTTCCTGGGTTCTGCAGGAAGATCTGGGCCCCGTGTGCCACTCTATCCCTAGCATTAAAAGCAGAGATCTGCTCAAGATGTACCAGCTTTCTTATGTGACTGGGGCTCCAGCCAATTGCCAATAGTCATACTCAAGATTTCTGCCTGACTCACAGGAAATTTGGGAATTTTTTCCAGCATGCCTCTTCCCAAGCCTTTCTTAATTTCATACCATTTCTTAAGTCTGGTTTTTGGCTTTTCAAGCCTTGTTGAGAAGAAATGAAAATGCTGCAAAATGCTTCTACTTTAAAGAAGCATTCAGATGCATCTAAGGGTCTCTCCTTGGACTATTCCATCTGCTTTCTATGATACACTGTCACGAGGCATCTTGGTGACATAGCGACCAGAGCAAAGGCACTAGAGTCAAGAGTTCAAATCCTGCTTTGGACTCTTCTTACTGGTAGTTTGATTCTGGTAAGGGCATTTAAACTCTCTCAAACATAGTTTCCTCATCTAAAAAAAGGGATAATCATAGCACCTACCTCACTTGATTGTGAGGTTCAAATGAGATAACACATAAAGGGCTCTGCAGACTTTGAAGCCCAATGTAAGGTATTTCAAAGACTTTTGGAGCATTCTGTATAAATGTTCACTACCACTACTATTATACTTTTCTGTCCCACTAGATCTCCAGCTCCCACTTCCCCATCCCAGTCTAGACAGCTGATGAGCCCTGCCCTGCCAGCAAGTTAGGCCAAGAGGATGAGGTGTGATCATTCTCCATTGTCCTTCCCCCAAAGGCACCTTAATTATGTTAACATTTTCCATGCACATATAGTAGGTGCTTAATAAATATCTAAATCAGTCAATCAATAAACACTTATCAAGGGCTTAATGTGTGCTAGGAGCGGGAATACAAAGGCAAAGATGGAACATTCCCTGCTCTCAAGGGGCTACTCCTCGAATCTCAGAGCTGGAAAGGCTGCCCACACCTGAACACCAGGCTTTGACACCCCCAAACTGATCACTGAGTTTTGGTTTAAAGACCTCTAGTGAGATGTAACCTTATGAAGCAACCCATTTCACCTTTATACAGTCTTTTTTTTTAAACCCTTACTTTCCATCTTAGAATCAATACTGTGTATTGGCTCCAAGGCAGAAGAGTGATAAGGGCTAGGCAATGGGGGTCAAGTGACTTGCCCAGGGTCACACAGCTGGGAAGTGTCTGAGGCCAGATTTGAAACCAGAACCTCCCATCTCTAGGTCTGGCCCTCAAACCACTGACCTACCTGCCCTTATTCTCATGTTTTTATGATGGGGTTCATATAGAAATGGTTCTAGACAAGTTGCTCCCCTACTAATGTTCTATAAACGATTGCATGGGTGAATAAAATATTTTTTAAACCTTATCTTCTATTTTCAAATTAATCCTGTATATTGGTTCTAAGTCAGAAGAACAAGAAGGGCTTGGTAATGGGGGGTTACGTGACTTTCCCAGGGTCACACAGCTAGAAAGTGTCTGAGGCCAGATTTGAAACCATGACCTCCCATCTTCAGACCTGGCTTTCAATCTGCTGAGCCACCAGCTGTCCCCAACACCTTTGTATATTCTTGCTCCCTGAGAAGACCTCTATCACCCTGCCAACCTTATAGAGGGTCTGAATTTGACTCTCTGAAGCATCTAGTCATTGCTTCTAGTTCAGCCTTCTGGGACCAAGCCGAACAAGTCTAATCCCTGTTCCATATGACAGGTTTGAAGGCAGGTAAAATAGCACGTGCCACAGATCAGAGATTTAAAACAGACCTTAGAGACCATCTAAGTCTATCATTTTACAGATGTGGAAACTGAGGCCCAGAGAGTGACTATGGTTGACCAAAATTACATAGGAAGTTGGGTGAAAGAGGCAGGATTTGAATCCACTTTCTCTGACTCCAAATTCTGGGTGCCATCCTGCCAGAACCTTCTCTTCTCCCAGTTAAACTTCCCCAGATGCTCATCTGGCATGATCTCTAGTCCTCTTACTGCCTTTGTGGTCCTCGAAACATACTCCAGTGGATCTCTGTCCTCCCTAAGTGAGGCCCCCAACCACAAAAGCCTCTGGACTTGGGGAAAGCCAAGCTTCTCTAAATCTAGGATTCTCTTGAATCCTGAACATCAAAGGGAACATGACAGCAATCCCACCTGTGTGTGGGAGGCCCAAGGCAGGTGGTGAGCTGCCTGCTTCATCTACATTGGAAGCCCTGTGAAACAGGTGGCTTCTGTAGCCTCCATTCCCTAGGTATAGCCAAGCCCAGGAAAGTTCAGAATCTCAGCAATGTCTGGCTCCCCAGCAGCAGGGAAGTGTGGGGGGGAGTGAGAACATATTGTGCCTCCCAACTCTGGGCCCTATCAGCCAAACTACAATTTACCTTGACAGCTGGGCTGAGCAAGATAGAAGCCTACTGGCTTGTTCCTGCCCTTGGCCCTGGCCTTCCCCCTTGTTCTGGGCACTAGCACTAGGAGGGTTCTACATTGTCCCAGAGCTGGCAGCTAGCAGTTCTGTTGTCTGGGGAGAATTCAAATTGAGGGAGACAGGAGAGCTTAGACCTCAAGACATAAGGCCCTGCTGGGGGAAAGACCCCAGGATGCCACTTTAGTGATGGAAATACACAGCACAACCCTGGGAGGTAGGCACTATTATTATCTGTATTTTATAGTTGAGGAAACTGAGGCACACAGAAGTTAAGTGACTTGCCCAGGGTTATATAGCTTGAAAGTGTTTGAGATGAGATTAGAACTCGGGTTTTCTTGACTTCTCACTCTATCCATGGAACAACCAAGGTGCCTTTAGGGAGAAGGAGCATCTTAACCCAGAGTTCCCAACTCAATAAAATTGCAGGTCTATGAAATTCTTGCTAAAGTACAAAGGTCCCTTGCTTCTGCCTGCTAAAGGAGTACAAGTGTCATCGACTGCCTTCTAATTTCATCACTTCTTAATGGGAAAAAGCTCTGGTTATTCCACTATAGTTCCAGCTCTGTGTTTTGGTCATGCTGTGAAGAATCTATCTTCTTTTTATTTACAAACTTGGGGTTCTATTTAAATGTGCATTAAAAGGTTCAATTCTGGTATTGGCTGAACTCCTTGTAGCACTTATAAGTTCTATCTAGTGCTACTTTGCACTGTTGGGTTTTTGCTTATATGTATTTGGGCTCCTCAACTAGATGATTCCTGGGTAATCCCAAGCCACCTACAGGTTTATAGGTCAAAGCAAGCTGGACAGCAACCAGACCCAGTATTTAGGATGGCAAGCTAGTTCACAATCCTCCACGTACATTTTATGCTCTCTTTCTCTCTCTCTCTCTCTCTCTCTCTCTCTCTCTCTCTCTCTCTCTCTCTCTCTCTCTCTCTCTCTCTCTCTCTCTCTCTCTCCCCTCTCTCGATCCCTCTCTCTCTCTCTCTCTCTCTCTCTCTCTCTCTCTCTCTCTCTCTCTCTCTCTCTCTCTGTGTCTCTGTCTCTGTCTCTCAAACAAAAAACAACCCTTCCCTTCTGTCTTAGACTTGATATTTCTAGTATCAGTTCTAAGGCAGAAGAGTGGTAAGGGCTAGGCAATTGGGATTACATGATTTGCCCAGGGCCACAGAGCTAGGAAGTGCCTGAGGCTGGATTTGAACCCAGGACCTGGTTCCCTATCCACCCAGCTCACTTAGCTGGCTCTCATTTGTTGTATTCTCATGACTCTCCCAAGGTAGGTAGTACAAATATGGTTATTCCCATTTTACAGATGACACTGAGGCTAAGTAGTCAAGTGAGTTACCCAAAGTTAATCAGTGGTAGGGCTGGACTGGAATCCAAGTTTTTGAGCCCTTTTTCTAGAGCTTTTTAGAGCTTTCCCACTATACCTGACTGTTTCTCCATACTTTCTATGATGTGGGAAGTTCCTCCCCACCCCAAATCTCAGTCACAAGGAAACTTCCTTTTTGTCCATTAGATATATCACTCATCACTTGGCTCATCCTGTTTGAAAGCATAGAGAAGTACATTCAAGAATATTTCTGATGGTTAGAGATCCAGATACACCAAACATTTCCCCACCAGAGAGTGCAATGAGGGAACAGACATTTGTTGCCTGCTATGTGCTAGGTACTATGCTAAGTGTTTTACAAATATTCTCTCATTTGGTCCTCAGAACAACTCTGAGAGACAGATGCTATTATTAGTATCCCTCTTTTATATATAAGGAAACTGAGGCAGAAAAAGATTAAGTCACTTGCTTAGGGTCACATAGTAAGTGTCTGAGGTTGAATTTGAACTCAGACCTTCCAGATTTCAGGCCAGTGTTCTACCCATTGCATTGTCTATTGTCTAGATTCTACCATGAAGTTAGAGGGAAAATCTATAGAGTCTATCCATCATGATAGTTATCTAGGACAAACAATGCAAATAGATGGTGAGTTGGACCCAGAATGAGAAAGGAGGAAGAGAATGGTTTGGTTTGCCTTCAGGAGATGGCAGAACTCCTTTGACTATCCCAAGCTTCTCCCATAAATTAAGGGCCATGTTTTTAATACCAGTATTCTGCTGGCACTGTTCTATGGCTGAGAGTCAAAAATTCTCTAAAGAATTAAGAAAATGTATCATAGAGGACAAAGGAAAGGTGAATGAATGATGGGGTGGATGTGAACAGGCTGCAGTAGCTAAACAACAAAAACTTTCAAAGAGGTCTAGAAATTGGAGGATAAAACCAGGGAAACAGATGATAGGAAAAGAAGATGGGAGTAAGGGATAACAGGTAGACAGTCCATGTACTCTACTGGTATGCATTGGCGAGATGGATGAAATAAACAGGAATCACCTGGGTGAGCTTCATGTGTCTTAACTTATAGGACACACAAACAAGGGTCAAACAAGATGGGCAGGAATAGGTAGGTTGTGATCTGTATCATTGAAGGTAATACCCAAATCAAGGAGATCACAGCTCTCTTAGAGCTTGTAGAATACTGTTATCCTTTAATAATTATGCTGTGTTAGGGGCAGCTGGGTATCTCAGTGGATAGTGAGCCAGGCCTAGAGATGGGACAGGAGGTTCAGAGTTCAAATCTGGCCTCAGATACTTCCTAGCTGTGTGACCCTGGGCAAGTCACTTGGCCCCCATTGCCTAGCCCTCACCACTCTTCTGCCTTGGAACCAACACATAGTTTTGATTCCAAAGTGGAAGGTGAGGGTTTTTATAAAAAGCAAAATAGTTATGTTGATTCAATTCAATATTTTTGATTTAAAAAACAAACACACATTGCTGAGTGCAAACAAGATATTGTCTCAGGCTCTGTTAACCTGTTAATAAGTCTGATGTTCAGACTTATTGTCTAGTCACTATTATCCCAGTGGTGGCAGCTCTCCCAAATTTCAGGTGTAGTACCCCAGGTGCAACAAATTCCTATGACTACTAGTCTTGCAAAGCTTGATTTTGAAAAGTGACAGAAAAGTTCTGCCTGTAGGACCTTTTCTCTCTTTTCCAGGGGCTAATCCAACTCTAGAAAACTGGTTCTGTGTCTCATGAACTTTGCCTCTTCAGCTGTTTCACACTAGGCATAGGCATAACACTTCCTTCCTCTTAGACAAGATGAATTTGAAGGCTCTTTTCACCTAGAAGACCATGATTAAGAGCCCAGTTCATAGGACTGAGAGTTGAGTGGGTCCTCAAAGAGAGCCCTTCATTTTCTTGAGGACAGTGAAGCCTGGAGAAGATACATGATGTGTGCCCAAGATCAAACAGGCATAATGAGAGAAAGCTAGGATTTGAGACCAGGGCCTCTCATGCCAAATCTAGTACATTTGCTGCTTGATAACTGTCCAGCAGCTGGCTCTGGTCCCTATGGTCCCTCACCCCAGAATCGGTCAGGTAAAAGGGCAGAGTTCCCCTTTCCTAGGAAAGGCTGATTAACTAAAGACCATTTAGATTCTGGGCTTGTCTACTTTTCAACCTCTTGTGTCTCAGGCTACTCAGAAATTGGCTAGATAGATGAAGTAAACAGGAAGTACTCACCAGTAATAGCTAGATAGTCTATTAGCAGAGGAAGGAGGTAGGTTTTTTTTTTTCCCCTTGTCCTTGGATGTCAGTCACATAACCAAAGCATCCCCTCCAAGGACGGCACCAAGGTTGACAAGAAGACATGTTTTCCTTTCTGTCTACAGCATCCTGGTTCACTAGACCTTCCCTTTACATGAATGATCTCTCCTCTAATCTAGTGCAAATTTGAGCTGCCTTTATGCCTGACTCCCATTCTCCTCTTGCTCCTTACTTCCCCATGTGCTATCTACATTCTTAGTTCTATTTCCCTTTGCCAGCATCACCATCATGCAGTTATTAAGCAATTCCCATGTGCCAGACACTGTGCTAGGTGCTTCTAAGACAGATAAAATCATCGTCCTTGGGGAGCTAACTATACGATGTATCCCAGATTAGTTAATGTTCAAACATCTGAAAGGGAAAATATTAACAAGTGAGTAGGATCAGGGAAGCCTTTTGTGTAGGAGGAGACACCTGTATTGAAAGTTTTCAACTTCAAGGAAGTTAAGGATTCTGAGAGGAGGAGGTGAGGAAGGAATGGATTTCAGACCACAGAAGAGGGAGACAGAACAGCTCGTATGCCAACTTGGCTGAAATGTATGGTGTGTGAAAGGAAGTGATGCAAAATAGGTCTGGAAAGGTAGATTAGAGCCATATTGGGGAAGGTTTGAAATGCAAATTTGAGGATTTTGTACTTGAAGGCAAGAGAGAGCCTCTGAAGATTTTTGAGCAAGGGGGCGACAAGGTGTCTTCTTAATATTATCTTGGCATGTAGAGTATGGATTAGAGATGAGGGGGAAAAGAAAGAAGGGAAATAGTTAGAAGACTTGTAGTAATCCAGATGAGAGGTGACGAAGGTCTGTATTGGGGAAGGGCTGTGTAAGTGGAGAAAGTGAGGCAAAAATGCAAGAGATATTGTGAAGGCAGAGTCAATAACATTTGAAGACTGATTGGACACAGGATGGGAGAGAGAGGGAAGAGTCAAGGATGACGCTGAATTTGCAAACCTTGGTGATTAAATGAATGATAGTGCTCTTCTTGAGAGTAAGAAGGAAGTTTGGAGGAGGGGAAGGTTTAGGAGTGGAAGATAATTAGATCTATTTTGGACATGTTGAAATTGAGCTGACTAAGGGACATCCATGTGAATCTGTCCGTCAGGCAGTTACAGATGACAAGATTGGAATTCAGGAGCTATATTAGTAGAGAGGTCTATATTTATATATAACTAGATAAATTTGTCATCTATATAGAGTCATTCACATAGAGATGATAATTAAACTCATGGGAGCTAATGAGATCACCCAGAGAGCATGGAGAAACCAAGGATAGAACCCAGGATAGTATCTTGAAGGACATTCATATTTAAGGGAAAGGAAATATGAATGATTCAACAAAGAGTGAACAATGAGAGGTCAGATAGGTAGAAGGAGAACTGAGAGAGGGCAGCAGCTAGATAGTGTAATGGATAGAGTGCTGGGCCTGGAGTCAGGAAGACATCTTGAGTTCAAATGTGGCCTCAAATACTTACTTAAATCTTAAATCACTTAACCTTGTTTGCTTTAGTTTCCTTGTCTGTAAAATGAGGTAGAGAAGGAAATGGCAAACTGCCCCAATATCTTTGCCAAGAAAACCCCAATGGGGTCACAAAGAGGTGGACACAACTGAAATGATCAAAGAACAGTGTTCTAGAAATCAAGAGATAGCGTATTTCTGTGAAGAGGTCGTCAGCAGAATTAAAAGCTGCAGAAAGGTCAAGAAGGATGAAGAATGAGAAAAGACTTGCTTTTATCAACTAAGAGATCACTGGTAATCTTTTGGAGAGTGGTTTCTGTAGAGGAGGGACATCAGAAACCAGTCCAAATAGAGAAATGAGTAGGTGGTGAGAAAACAGTAGGCAGTGAGGGCAGACAATTTTCAGAATTTGGCAGTGAAAGGTAGGAGAGATATCAGATAGTAGCTGGAGTGGATGGTAGAAATGCAGAGGCTTATTTTTTTCAATTAACAAGTATTTATTTTTTCTTTCTCTCCCCTGCCCCCAACCTCCATCTTTAAAAATTGACCAGATATGTTTGTAGGCAGCCAAAAGAGAAAGAGAGATTGAAGAAAAGGAGAATCAAGAAAAGAAAAGGTAAATTCCTGAAGGGGATAGATGGGATTATGGGAACAAATGTGGAGAGCCATCACCCCTGCTATCTGACAGAGTCACAGTCAGGGGAAATGGAGACTGCAAAGCAGCCCCCAGGAAATAAGGCACCCACCAAACCCCCTTCTGTGTGACTTCTCCCTCTAACTTCCCCTACTAATGGAAGTGTTATGATTATTGTTCTCTCCCCAATACAGGAGAAGCAAAGAGCAAATGGGATAGGAAACATAAGGAAAGAAGATAAGCCTTAGGATTTCTGATACTAGGAGTATGATAGAATCAATCTGGGAAGAGTAAAAGATTTGCTAAGGACTCAGGGGGGCAGTTAAAAGGCACAGTTGATAGAATGCCAGCCCTGAAGTCAGGAAAATTCATCTTCCCAAGTTTAAATCTGGTCTTAGACACTTATTAGCTTTGTGACCCTGGGCAAGCCACTCAATCCTATTTGCCTCAGTTTTGTGATCTGTAAAATGAGCTGGAGAAGGAAATGATAAATCATTCCAGTATCTTTGCCAAGAAAACCCCCAAAATGGAGTCACGAAGAATTGGACATGACTGAAATGGCTGAACAACAGCAACAAGGGCCCAGGGGAGATTAGATAACATGAATTTGTAGTAGCTTATTTAGCTTAGTGGCATGGTTCCCTCTAGTAGTGTTGAGCAACACTGAGTAGAATTGGAGAAAGTGGATGGTGGGGATAATACAGGGCTCAGGTTTGGCAATAGAAGCTGCAATAATGCAAGGGGACAAGTGATTTGAGGTAAAAGACAGAATAGTTGAAATGGCCAACTAAAGGGCTGAAGTTGTGAAGGGAAGAAATTAAGCCCCAAGAAGAGGTAATAGATTAGAAGAGGTGAAAGGGCTGATGGGACTGGAGGTCCCAGGGAGCATAAAGAATAGGTTCAAGAAGGATGAGGAAGAACAAGAGTTTATCAGTGTGGAGATTCTTAGATTTTACAGAACACATATGGTAGATAATAAGATATAAGTTGAAGCAATTCCTGTGGGTAACTGAGGTAAAATAAAAATATAGGTCAGCAGAGTTGATGAAGTTGATAAACTAGGCTTCCAATGAGTTTTCAGGGAACTACCCTTCACCTTAGCCTGTGTCTTCTTCTGGGAAATTGCTTCTCAAATGTTTTGTATTTACTTATATGTGTATATATGGTTTCTTCCCAATAGGATCCAAGCTCCTTGAAGGGAAGGGTGGTTTCATTTTTGTCTTTTTGTCTCCCTGGCACACAGTAGGTGACTGTTGAGTTGAAGTATGTATTAAAGTCTTTGAGTATGACAGCAGGAGCTATGGTGGAGAGGATGATCTTGAACCAGGGGCTGAACTCTTTGAGCATGGAGGGAGAGTGACCTGGAGTACAATAAGCAACTGTACCATATTTCGAACTTGGTCGACCCCAAGGGTTGAAGGGTAAAGCAAAGAACACTTCTCAAAGCCTCCATTTAAAGAAATTTCCTGGACCAGTGCTCTCTTCGTTTTCTACCTACCTATATGCATTTGGGCTGAACCCCATCATAGTATCAGGGATCTCTTCTCAGCATCTTTTTGTGCTTAGTCTTCCTCATTAGACCATAAACTCCTTAAGGGCAAGAACTTCCTAACTTCCTTCCTTCCTTCCTTCCTTCCTTCCTTCCTTCCTTCCTTCCTTCCTTCCTTCCTTCCTTCCTTCCTTCCTTCCTTCCTTCCTTCCTTTCCACTTGGCATAGTGCCTGGAACATAGTTGGCATTTAATAAATATTTATGGACTGAGACCATCATAGTTTTTGATTTTTTATTATCTTCTGGATGGGTGACATATAGGGTTGAAGTGAATCTCAAAGGAGAAATTGCTAAGTGATGCCCCCAGAGGATGGGTCTGGCAGTGTCAGTGAAGAACAGAAAGCCAGTTTCCTCCTTCTCCAGTGTGTTATATGAGAGCAATACCTGGTATGGACCAGTATAACCAGGGATGCTGTTTTCCAGAGAGAGCCAGATTTTCATGAATATAATAAGGTGGAAAGTGTGTAACAACAGGAGGTTGAGGATATGGGGAAATGTGCTAATAATAAAAAAGGGATTCCAGAGGACATAAGGGAAGAAGCTATGGACAGAGGGTATGTGTATAGCTGAAGTGAAGGTGGATGAGAAATTAGAGAGATGGTAGCAGTATAGGGAAGATAATTTTTCTTTGGCAGAAACCATTATACTTTCAATTATTTACCAGTGTATGATTACAAAGCATTTTATATACATTGAAGTAGCTAGGTGGCACATGATAGAGTATTGGTCCTGGAACAAGGAAAACCCAAATCTGGTCTCAGACACTTACTAGCTTTGTCACTTAACCCCATTTGCCTCAGTTTCCCTTCTGTAAAGTGAGCTGGAGAAGAAAATGGAAAACCACTCCAGTATCTTTGCTTAAAAAAACCCTAAATGGGGTCACAGAAAGTCAGATTCTACTGAAATGATGGAACACCAACACAACAAATCACACACAAAACCCTACTTAATCCTCCCCATAGTCCTATAGATAAGGACACTGAGGCTCGGAGCAGTAAGGTGAATTGTCAAAGGTCACACACTGATAAATGGGGAGCTGCACCTCAAAACCCTTATCTTTTGACTCTAGGTCCAATGGCTCTCCCCCTTCACCATATCACCTTCAAAGACTTTCTGTCTGCTACTCTTATTGCTGCCCATGGTGCCCCCTACACCTGTCCCTCACCTTCAGAGCCCATTTTGTAATTACTTCATCCTTCAGACCAGTGCTTGCCCTTGCTCACTATATCCATCCTTCCCTTCTCTTGGCAGGGCTTCTCTCTGTGTGTTAAACACAGACCTTGGCCTTGAGCCATTCTCCAGAGAAAAGAACAGCTCTGGGATGACAAAGGAAAAAGAACAAAATCGTCAGACCACTCTAGAGCACCTACCCCCTCAGAGGTGAACAGAGGCAGGGTTCCAGTGGGTGCCCTGGGTAGAGAGGGTGGGAGCTATAAACTTCAGCCTTAGCTAGTGCTACTGCAGATGCCTCAGCAAAGACTTCAGTTTTCTCCCAAGTATAATTGGGATGTGGTGCCAACTTTCCTTGGTGGTATTATTCACAGATATTTACACATTTCTTTATCATTCAGAAAGCACTCCCACCAACCGTGCTCTCCTCTGATCATCACAATAGCCTTGTAAACCCGGAAAGGACTATTATCCTCATTTTATAGCTGAGGAAACAAGTTCAGAGGTTAAGTGATTTACCCAAAGTCACACAGCTGGAAAATGACAGCAAGCTAGGACCCTAGTCTTTGTCTGACCCTTAGACCAGTGTTCTTTCCATTGCATCATGCTTCATGCCCCAAAGAGAAGTCCCTTTGACCCAAATCCTAGAGCTTTGATCAAATGTCATGACACTTGGTTGCTAAACATTCCAAGAAAGAAGTTTTCAAATGTAAGTCTCCCCACACAAGAAAGTGAGTCTTCAAAATGGGACATTCTTTTTATTCAGGATCACAGGTTGGGGCAGTGGCTAGGCATGCATCACAGGATCTTTCCCTTCAGCTCCCTAGCTACTTCTGATTTCCAGCCCTGGGCCTCATTCACTTAGGGACCATTGGCTTCCTCCTCTTCTAGGCAGGAAAGAAAGAAATGGTGGTAGCTGGATACAAAGTCCCCCTTGGGACATTCCACCAGCTGCCAGAACTGGGATCTGGGTCAGGGTCAGCGTTCTACATTCCCTCCTCCTGGGCCCCTGCAGGTCACTTGGGAAGAGTCTGAGGGAGAGCCATGAGGAGTTGCTGACGTCCATTTGCTGCCTAGAATGACTCTAGCTGGGCCTGAGTGACTCCCGTGGGGACTCAGGAACTTCTGGGAAGTTACTGGGAATGCGACAAATCCCACTCTACTGCCAGCAGGACGGACGCCTCCTTGGTCTCTTGACACAGAGAACTGAGATTTATGAGCTCAAATCAAATGAAGGGTGTCCATGGTCTCTGCTTGAGGAGTGGCTCCCAGGACATTCTACCAGATGCTTGGGTCAAGGTCACTCAGGGATCAGGGCACTTCCCCCACTCCTTTCCCTTCCTGTCTACTCCTACATTCCATTGGGTAAAAAGCTCAGGGGGACCTAGCAAATTTACCCCAGGGGCTGATCTCTGGTGTGAAGAGATTTTCTCTCCAGACTTCATGATCCTGAATCTTCATCCTTCATGCCAAGCTCCAGGGAACACTTCTCTGCTGCCTAGCTTGTCTGATCTTCTGTCCCCTGACCTTGGTACTCATTCTTGCTCCTTATGGATGGCTCACATGTATACAATGGTATTGTAGGTAGCACAAGTATTTCTGAAGTTAGCATGATTATTTCTCTCAAACTGTTACATTTGAAAACTCATTTCTTGGAATGTTTAGCAACCAAATGCCACGACATTTGATCAAAGCTCTGGGAATGGGTCAGAGGGATTGTTCTTTGAGACATGAAGCATGATGAAGATGAAGAAAGTAAGGCTTAGAAAAATAATGTGAATTATCCATGTTCATACTCTAAATGGTAGAATTGGAGCTTGACCACCCATCTCCTGCCTCCAGGTCCTGTGTTTTTCCTTCTCTTCCACTCCAGACCTATTAATGATTTACTTACAATCTTGTAAAGTCAATCCTATTAGCCTCATTTTACAGAGGAGGATATTGATATTAAAAAAAAAAAGTTGTGATTTCTCATAAATCAATTAAGATACCTGGTTATCTAAGTTCAAAACTCCAGTTGTTTCATTCTGAATCATAGAGTGGCTGAGTGGTGACGTGTATAGAGTGCTATGTCTGGAGTCAGGAAGACCCATCTTTCTTATTTCAAATCTAGTCTCAGATATTTATTGGCTGTGTGACCCTGGGCAAGCCACTTAGCTCCGTTTGCCTTGGTTTCCTCATCTGTAAAATGAGCTGGGGTCCAGCTAGGCAGTGGATAGAACACCAGGCCTGGAGTTGCAAGGACCTGGGTTCAAATGTGGTCTCAGGTACTTCCTGACAGTGTGTCCCTGGGCAAATCACTTAACCCTGATTGCCTAGCCCTTGTCCCTCTTCTCTCTTAAAACTTATACTAAGACAGAAGGTAACTGTGGCCCCATCCTGTAGAAATGTATGGTGCAGAGAAAGAATCTAGCTACTGCTATCTGCTAGTGAGTGAAAAAAAATTTTTTTTTGAGGGAGCCTTAGAAGATGGGCTGGAGATGGGGAGGAGTCATCTTGGAGAAAACAGAATCAGATTAAAGCTCAGAGAAATCTAGCCCAGAGAGGGCCGAACTAGGAGCAATGGGGTGGAAATTGGAGAGAGGCAGATTTTGACTCAGTGAAAGCAAACTTTTCCTAACCAAGTTGCCCAGAATTGGAATGGGAAACCTTAGGAAGGCTAAAATTGTAAGCTCCTTGAGGGCAGTGCCTGGTTTGTGCCTCTTTTTGTAGCAACCTAGTGCTCTAGCACAGAAACTGGCACATAGAAGGTGCTTAATAAGTGTTGACTGATTGATTGATAGTGGGTCCTGCACTAGAGATCAAGTAGATGGTCGAGTGGACTACTGAGCATCCTATTTGACAACAAGTAACTCCTAGATAATCATGGCTGACATCTATCTACCATTTTAAGGTTGACACCATCAGAGGTTGGATGCATGATGAAGGGATTCCTTTTCAGATCAGGGTTGCACTAGATCACTTCTGAAATCCTTCAATCCTACCTCAAGGACCCTAATTCCAGCCTGCCGTGAATGGATTGGGTGACCCAACAAATCTCTTTCCTTCTCTGGGCCTCCTATACAAAAAATAAAGAGGCTGGACTGAGAACTCTAAGATTCTTTTTAGCTCTATAATCCGGTGATTCTTTAGGATTCCCTTCTGAAAAAGCTCTCTCTCAGTCCTGGGCAGCTAGGTGGTGCTGTGATGAGTGTTGGACCTGACGGCAGAAAAACCAGAGTTCAAATCTCCCCTCGAATACTGTGACTAGACTAGCAACTTTACCTCTCAGTTTCACTTCCCTCATCTGTAAAATAGGGATAATACTAGCCCCCACTTCCTAGGGTTGCTGTGAAGATAAAACGAGATGTTTGTAAAAAGCTTTGCAATCCTAAAAATGCTATAAAAGCAGTAGCTATTATCATTTGGGATTGTGTCCTGTAACCTCTTAACTTGTAAGATAAATTTATAAAATGTAAAAGTGCTCTTTAGATATGCCAATGTTTGTGTTCAGCTCAGTTCAAGTTAAGAAGTGAAGAGGGATTAGCAGCTACCTGAAAAGCAAGGAGCTAACTGGCTTTTGTGGACTGGGGTGTGGAGTGTGAGGCATGATTGAGTGAAAACGGAACCTGATTAGGACAAATTAGAAAGAGGTGTGAGAAGGGGGAGCTGGGATGAGGATGGCTTGCTCTGGTTCCTTCGTTTTCAGGAACAGTTGAAAAGAGGGTACTAACTTATCAGAGGTGAGAAAAGACGTCTCTCAGGGAAATGTACAATAACGATAGCAGTTAGCAATGATGAAGTGCTTAAAGCTTTGCTGTTGTTCAGCCATTTTCACCAAATCTTGGTAACCCTATTTAGGGTTTTCTTGGCAAAGACACTGGAGTGGTTTACTATTTCCTTCTCCAGCTCATTTTACAGACAAGGGAAACTGAGACCAATAAGGTTAAGTGATTTGCCCAGGGTCACACAATCAGTGTCAGAGGCCAAATTGGAACCCGGGACTCTAGGTCTGGCACCCTGCCCATCTTAAAGTTTACACTGAGCTTTGCAAATATCTTTTATTTTTTATGCTAATAACAACCTTAGAAGGTAGGCACTATTATTATTTCCATTTTATAGCAGAGGAAATTGAGATTAGAGAATAAGTGACTTGTTCAAAGTCACACAGCTAGTAGGTGGCTTACACTGTATTTGAACTCTGGTCTTCCTGACTGCAGGCCTAGTGGTTTATCCATTGTGCCACCTGTCTACCTAATTTTAGAATAAAATCTAAAATTTATTTCAGGAGACAGGAAATTCTCTGGAAAAAAAAGAGGCTGTGGGTGGAAGATAGTAGTATAATTGGGTGAGAAGTAGATTTGAAATAAGAACTGGTTTTGAGGCCTTCTTCCTCCAACAACTGAGTTCATTGATTTCTCTGAGTCTCAATGTTCTTGTCTATAGATATGACAACAGTGTTTGCTATTAAGAGAATGACACGAAATTGTTAGAAAAAACTTCCATTTATACAGGTCGGGAAGCATAGGCGAAGAAGGAAAAGCAGGTTGAGGTGTTTATAAATGCCCAATTGAGGGGTTCATCTAGGACGGAAGGCTGGGCCCCTCCTCCCCACTGTCAGTTCCATAGAAGGCAACAAAATAGCTCTGCACCCTCCATGGCTAACTGGTGCCATCTTGTCCAGGCTGACTCCCAAGAATGGCAGAGTGGTAAAGGGCATAGACCATTGGATGTGGCCTCAAGACTTGCATTCTAATTCCATTTCTGACACTTAATAGCTGTGTAGGCAAGGAAAGGCAAGTCACTTGATCTTTTAGAGTCCTTTCTGTAAAATAGGGATGATAATACCTTACAGTATTTACTTGTTAGGATCGCTAGTGAAGTTTGGATGATGCCTGCAAGCCTCAAAGCACTATAAACTAGCAGTTACTATTATAGTATTTTATATCATATATTATAGCACGATTCTGCCTTGTCATATTACTTGGGACGGTACTCCATGTGGGATCCTCCAGTTAGGCTCCTCCTCTGCCTCACTCCCACTCTAAGATCATAAACTATAGAGGAATTGCCATCTGGATTGCGGAAGAGAATTCTCCACCTGGGAGTTCCATTCACAAATGAAAAAAAGAAAAGAACAATCTAGATCTGGACCCCACCCCCCACTTATATGAAGCCAGGGTCCTTGTGAGGAATAAAGGAGGAAGGTAGAACTTCCCAAGGCAGGCTTTGGTAGAGAATTCCTTGAGTCCTATGCTGGTGGTGGCTACAGTTTTTCCTCCACAGTGCCCATTGTGTGCCAGGCACTGGGGCTCTAAAGGCAAAATGGAAACGGAGCAGCTTTTTTGTTTGGGAGGTGCTGTGCCCTCATTCTATGGGCTCCTGAACTAGGCCCCTGGACTATGTGCTGAGCTCAACTCCCCTAAATTATCCGGCTGCCTACATTCTTTCCCTGAAACCCCACCCCTTTGGCTTTTGACCCCTTCCCTCCCATGCCCTGGGAAACCTTGGGCTAGTGATTGTTCTGGCCAGAAGAAAGGCCCAAGAGAACCCAAGCCTGATATTTCTTCCCCACCCCAGCCTCTGGGATCGGCTGCTCATTACCAGAGACCTTCCCCCTCCTTCTTCTCCCCCCTTTCTCAGTGAATACAGTACCCCTTTCTAAGGCCTCTTCTTCTCTCTTTCCATTCTCATCTTTTATCGTCCTCAGCTCCCCTCCTCTCCTGGCTGTGGCGCCCCTTCCCCCCTCCCTTCCTCCCTTGCCCCCTTTAATGATCTGATCTCTCCAGCATCTACAGGTGTCCCGAATCCCAGGCTGCCAGGGCCTTAGGGGGCAGGCTAGCCCTTCCCCCCATCACCCACCCTCCCCGAGCCCATGTGGGGCTGCGGAGGGAGGGTGAGGGGACGGTGCTGGTGTCATGGAAAATCCCTCCAGCAGCCAAGGTCAGTGTTTGCAGACATAGCCTGGCCCTGCGCCAGGCCCAGCCTCTCTCCACCCAGCTCCTTCCAAGCCCTTTCTTTTCCGGCTGAGCTCAGAAAACCTCCCCCTGGTCTGGGATTCACAATTTGCACTGGAGTCCTCAGGGCAATCCAGACGGCCGGCCCACTTTGCCCAGGGGATGACGGGAAGGGGTCTGAGAGTATGAAAGCAGGAGGAGGCCCTTGGAGATACACAGCCCTCTTCATTTTATGGGGAAGGAAAAGTGTGCTCCGGGTCAGCCGGGCTGAGCCCACTCAAGAACTCCGGCCAGCTTTCTTTCCATTAGACCAACCTGCTCTTCCTGGTTTCAGATCAGATTCTAACTTCTCACTGGCTTCTCCCCAGACCTAGCCTGCCACTGCTCGGATGTCCAGTCCGGTAGAGCCCCGGAAGCCGGTTGTCTTCCTCGGTGGTCTTTTTTTTTTTTTTAATCAGTACCGCTGGGTCATTAGGGGGTGCCCCAAAGCTCAGCAGCCTGGTTTGGGGGCTGCTGCTTCTTTAGAGGATGCTTTGGGAGGTCCTAAACCCTTTCAGCTGGTTAGGGGCGAAGCGGATGGAGCGCTGGGCTTGGATTCAGGAAGACTCATCTTCATCAGTTCAAATCTGACCTCAGATGTTTACTGGCTGTGTGAGCCTGAGCAAGTCACTTCACTCTGTTTGCCTCCATTTCCTCATCTGTAAAATGAACTGGAGAAGAAAATGGCCAACCACTCCAGTATCTGCCAAAAACCTCCCAAATGGTGTCATGACAAGTCAGACTGCAAAACGACCAAACTAAAAAACTACAAAATGACTAAACTAAAACAAAAACAAAAAACTGCAAAACTACAAAATGAACTAAAACAAAAACAAAAAACTGCAAAACTACAAAATGACTGAACTAAAACAAAAACAAAAAAACTACAAAATGACTGAACTAAAATAAAAAACTATAAAACTACAAAATGACTGAACTAAAACAAAAACAAAAAACTGCAAAACTACAAAATGAACTAAAACAAAAACAAAAAACTGCAAAACTACAAAATGACTGAACTAAAACAAAAACAAAAAAAACTACAAAACTACAAAATGACTGAACTAAAACAGAAATACTCCCAGGCTTGGCTAGGGCAAAAGCTATACGCAAGGGTCTTAAGATAGGAGTTAGCCTTCAATGGCCATTTTCCCAGGATCATTATTTGTGAAGTCTTCTTGGGGTTAGCTCTTCATATCTTGGCCCTTTCAAAACTTAACAGTCTTCTTACACTTTTCTTCCCAGAACAAGCAATACTGGCCTTTTTGCTGTTCCTCTAACATGAACCTCCATATCCAGACCCTATACTTTTGCCCTGATGGGTCCCCACCCCTGGAATGCTCTCCCTCCTCTGCCGCAGCTTCCCTAGTTTCCTTTAAGATTCAGCTGAAATCCCACCCTTCAGCCAGAAGCCTTCCCTTTTGAGAAGGCTTTTGATCTTTTATTTTTTATCTTTTAAGATGACTTTGTATCTGCTCTAGATATCTCCAACCTTGCAATCTGTTGTCTCCTGCATTAGCAGGCATGTTCCTTGAGGGAAAAGAGGTGTTTTTTTGGCCTTTCTTTGCAACCCCAGCTCTTAGCACTGTGCCCTGCATATAGTTAACCCTTAATAAATGCTTGTTTGACTGATGAGTAAGGTCAGGGTCTTCCTGCAAGCTGGCAGGGAGGGTAAGTAGTGAAGTTAGGGGAAGAGGATCAGAGAGAATATGGGGAAGGGACTAGAGGTGAGAGAGACCCAGGGAGAGATGTTTAGGGATTCTGAAGTGCTAGGATGGGGTAAGAGCTGAGAAAAATAGAGAGGGACTCAGAAGTGCCAGAGAAGACCCCAGATTAGAGGAACAACGCCTTAGAGAAAGGAGGTGAAGAGAGATGGATGGAGGGGAAGGGGATGAAGAGAGGGCCTGGAATCCAAAGAGTAGGATCTCAGAGAACTAAAAAGGGACTCAGAGGTCTGGGACAGGGCCATTGACAGAGTGGCAGGGGATGAAGAGAAACTAGGGGGAAAGGGGAGACCTGAGATCCTGAGAGGTGAGGGGTAGATTTTTTGGGGGGAGGTTTCAGCTCTGAAGAACTAGTTTGTAGTAGCACAGCCAGCATTAAAGTAGATTTGTGGGTGTCGTGGTGAGTAGATTCTGTAAATGCCCTGATGTTTGAGCAAACTCTTTCCTTGTGCCCAACCCAGAGGAAGTGGGACAAGCAGCTCCAGCTCATAAAGGTTCCTTCCCTTCCAGCTTCTCCAGCTTCAGGACTGCTTGTGCTGGGCACAGAAAATACAAGTTAGGTCCCAGACTGTAATAAAAACGGTCCGGCAGGGTGAATTCTGCTCCCCAGGGAACTCTGCTTGGTCACCCAGTGGGAACTCTCAGTCCCAATTGGCTAGGAGGGTGGGGGGCTGGTCAGAGGGAACTCTTCCTCCTCTGGACAGAAGGCTGAACCCATCATGAAGACAGCAGCTCCATTCTCCAGGCCAGTCAGTCAGCCCCCCCATAGCCAGCCTCTTTGTGAGGTCACCATCCGGAACAAGGGCAGGGGAGGGCTGACATCAGCCCTTCTGTCCAGGCAGGGCAGGAGCAGGGGCTGAGGTCACAGCTCTGTGTAACAGCCCTGCATGTGATCTGGGAGTCAGCGGCATGCTAGCAAACACTTCAGAGGGACATGAAATTGTCTGTTGAAAACAGAAAAAGAGGCCAAAGACGGACTTGATTTTCAGACACAAAAGTGTGAGGTTAACAGGGCACTTAACATAGTATGTGGCGCATGATGCCTGGCACATAGTATGTGGTCTATAGTAAGTGCTTAATAAATGCTTCTTGACTGATAGAGGAAGATGGCGTTGGGCATCCTTGCTCTGAAGGTGCCCGTGTGGCTGGGTTCCAGAGCTAGCCTTAGCAGTTCAGTTTAGAGTGAATTTCTTGGGTCCATCTGGAGATCACCAGATAGAAGACCCAACCCCTGGGCACGGCGTGACATCCCTGAGTGCTTTGTCCAGAGCTAACCCTTCTATACTTTTTCATCAGTCCTCATTTTCCCAAAAGAGGGATGGACAAGCCAGTTGCTTTTTTAGTTTCTTTCTCTATAGAATGAAGAGATTGGGTTGGAGTTTTGGATTTGGAGCCAGTGGAGCCAATTCAAGTCCAAATTCTACCAATACTTTTTTGCTCAAGTAACCTTGGGCAAATCATTTAGTCCCTCTAAAGCCTTGGTTTCTTCATCTGTAAAATGAAGGAGGGGTAGACTAAGATGGACACTGAAGCCCCTTAGAGCCCTATAGCTCTAATCCTTTGATTTTCATTCTTTTTAGGCCTACTTTTAAAATTGTTCCTAATTAATCTTCTTTTAAAAAGTTTCATTCATACATTTTGTTTTAAAAATCATAGTTTTGTTCAAATTCTCCTCATCCTATTTCCTACTCCACTGAACCTTACTCAGTAACAAAAATAAATCAGCAAAACAGACCCAGAAACCTTACCTGATCTGTATAAAACACTTTTTAAAAAAAGTCTTATTTTCTGTCCTAGTAACAACTCTAAGACAGAAGGGGAAGGGCTAGGCAAATAGATTTAAGTGACTTGCCCAGGGTCACACGGCTAGGAAGTGTCTGAGGTTACATTTGAACCTAGGATCAAATTATTTTAATTTTTATCTTCATACCTCAACAAATAAAACTCTTTTTAGTGTGAAAGAGTTTTGTTTTGTGTGTGTGTGTGTGTGTGTTTTAAGGGGTGGTATAGTCAGAGTCCAACATTCTTACCCCTCAGTATTGTCAAAAGTTCCATGGAGGTTGGTAATTCCAGGGCTGGAGGAGAGGCAGTGATTACGGATATAGGCCTCTTGGGGAGACTAAGGCCAAGGCTTTCTGTAGGGAGAGCTACATTTTTGAGGACTCACAGGTTAGTCAACCAGGGAACAGGTTGTTTTCTGGGGAGTCCATCTCTGTTTCCTAGGAATAGGGAAGAGGGGGGTCTGAGAAAAATTGTGGAGAAAGAGAGCTATGGCCCTGTCTATGGAGAGAATATGGAGAGATATACTCAGAGCATTCTTGAGGCCAGAACCTATTCTCTATGCCAGAAGAGTTTTAGCTCCAGAAAGAAGCACAGTCTAGAAAGAGGGAACCTTAAATATGAAAAAGGGGATTTTTCTTTTCTCCAAGTCATTTGTTTCCTGCTCTTCCCTTCATTTCCTGATTCTCTTACTCCCTCTATTGCCTTACCCCCTCCCTTGCCATATCCCTAATCTCTTCGTCCTTTACCCTCATTCTCTTCTCTTCATCCCTTCATCCTCTCTCCATTGCTTTATCTCTCATTAACAGATGCATTGCCACATCCACTCCTTCTCTTCTTTGCCCCTTATTCCCTCCATTCCCTCCTGCTTCCCATCTTTTCACCCCTGTCTTACCTTAGCTTATAACTCCTTTATCCCCTCTCTCCCCAGTTAATTAGCAATATCAAGATCCCTCGTACTGGTTGAGTTCCTTTGCTTGCTGTTCTCCTCTGTCTTTCCCTTTTGGTCATGGGCAGTGGCCCAGACAACCCTGTGTTGGCAGGGATTTTGGGAGCAGATGCCAGGAGATGTGAATGGAGGCTTTTCTTGTGATCAGTGCCCTCCCCAGGGCCCAGGAGCTCAGATGGTGTTGGCTGGCACTGTGCCTGGGATGAAAGGGACTCCAGGCAACAGGGATTCAAGCCTAGAGGACCAGGACCTTCTCTCCCTCTGTGCCAGCACTTAGGGTTTGGTCCTCTTGTTTCTAACAATATATGAGCATGAGAACACACACACACTCTCACACATACTCACACACACACACACACACACACACACACACACCCCAAAGCTATTTCTAGGTTTTAAGGCAAGGAGTACACATACATAGCAGATAAATGAGGGAACATCACCAGGTTAGCCTGCTGCTTTTTGGACATCTCAGACTAGATGTCCTGTAGGACATCAACATGCCCCAAACTTGTCACTCTCTTTTTCCCAAAACCCTTCCCTCTTCTTCAAGAGCATCACCATCATTCTGGTCATTGAGGCTTGAAATCTAAGGCATTATTAACTCCTCACTCTCACTCAACCCCAACATCCAATCTGTTGCCAAATTTTGTTCTCTTCATTTACACTGCTACCATCCTGGTTCAAGCACTCATCTTCTCTTGACAGGACTATTGTTTCAGACTTCCAAATGATCTTATTGCCTTAACTCTCTCCCACTCCAATCCATCCTTCACTCTACTGCCAGACTGACTTTTCTCCACCAAAGGTTTGATCATGGCATTGCCCCTCTCTTCCCTCAATAAACTAGAATGGCTCCCTATTACCTGTAGGATCAAATATACAATCCTCTGGTATTCAGAGCTCGTTATAATCTGTCCCCTTTCTACCTTTTTGGGTTTTTGATCCTTTATTCTCCTTTCTATAATCTTTCATCCAGTTCTACTTGCATACTTTCTGTTCCTCTAATCCAATGCCTCAGAACTGTGTCTGTCTCTGACCTCCATGCATTTGCTCTGTCCCCTCACCCATTCTGCATTTCTTTTGTGGCTTCCTTCAAGATTCAGTTTTTTGGGGGGGGTTTTTGGCAAGTGGTTCTATGATGGTTTTGATATTCCCTAAAACACGGCAAATCACAATTCATCTATTCCTCTCCATCTTGTACGGTTCTTGTCCATTTGCCCCCATAAGTTCAACATAGGAAGAACCCCCCAATGTGCTGCAAGTCTTGCTCAGTTTTTCTTGATACCTCTAAGATACCAGTAGAACAAACACTGGACCACAAGATTCAGATTAATTCTACCTTCTGTAGGAGTCCTTTCCATGTCTTCTCGTGCTACAAATGGATTTTGTTTTGAGATTATCTTCTATTTACCCTGTGTACATCTTGCAGGGAAAGAGTTATTTACACATCTTCTCCCATTAGAATGTGAGCTTCTTGGAGTCAGGGACTGTTTTCTTTTTTTCTTTTTTCCCCCTTTTTTTGTCTCTCTAGCACTTACACATAGTAAGTACTAGATAAATTTTTTTGACTGCCTGATGTGCCAAAGAACATAGAAAACCCTGAAAAACAACCTCCTCCTATTCCTTGCCCCCTAATTCCCTCCCCCAAAACAGTGCCCTTTACATGGCCTAGTGGGTGGAGACTCTGGGCTCACAGTGAACCCAAGGCCGTGGTGTTCTGGAATCCAAATCAGAGGAACAGAGATAATATCGAATGGAACCTTGAGAAGTCATCTAATAACTCTTCCCCACCAGCTGTGTGGAATGTGATCCTGTGTCTAAATTATAGCAATCAGAAGAGAATTTGGATTCATAATGTAGTACAGTGGTAAGAGAGCTGAATTGGGCATTTAAGACCCGAGTAACCCTGGGGAGATTGCTAAGCTTCTTTGGCCTGAGTTTTATTATGATCTTCATTTGTAAAATGGGTTGGAACTAGGTGACTTCTGGGATCATGTTCAGCTCTAAGTTCATAATCTTATGAAAAGAACTCAGAGATCAACGGGTTTCCATAACTTGTCTTGGTATATGGCACTTAATTAATGTTTATTGACTGACTAACTGAATCTCACTATCAGGAAACCCTTCCTGTGATATAAATTAAGATCCCTTTGGCTTCAATCCTTGCTATTTTGTCCTCAGTTGAAGTGGAAAATGGCTTGTCAACAACCTCTGTTGGGACAACTCAACCATTGGGAAGACTGACACATTTGCCTCTTGTCGGATACCATAGTAGAATGAAAAAGGAGTTAGGAGATCACAGAGGATTGAAATCTTCTTCCAGGCACTTACTAGCGATGGGATCTTGGCCAAGATTAATGTCTCAGAGCCTCAGTTTCCTCATTTGTAAAATGGATATGGTAACACTACTACTTGCTTCACAGAATTGTTGTGAAGAAAGCTCTCAGAATCAGAGGTCCTGAGTTCAAAATCCACCTCTGTGGTTCTACCACCTACGTCTTTTCAAGCAAGTCACTTGAATTCTATGCTTTGGTTTGGTCATCTATCACAAGGGGGCTTGAAGTCAGAAAGCTCATCTTCCTGAGTTCAAATCTGACTTCAGACACTATCTATGTGACCCTGGGCAAATCATTTAACCCTGTTTGTCTCACTTTCCTCATCTGTAGAATGAGCTGAAGAAGGAAAGCACTATAGCATCTTTGCCCCCCAAACCCCAAAATGGGATCAGGAAGAGTCAGACATGACTAAAAATCAACCAAACAACTAAGATTTTGGACTAGATGTCCACAAAGGCCCCTTCCAACTGCGTATCTGGTTCATGGAAAAATGAGCTGCTATTATATAAGCCGAAGAACCTTAGTTCCTTCCATTTTCCCGTTAGGCTTTAATTTCCAGGCTTTTAATTACCTCTGTGACCCCGAACTATCCATCCGAGTTCTTTGCACCACTCTGCAGAGCTCAGAATTGGACCTTGGATTTCCCTAGCGCTGGATATATTGGGAGAATGACTTCATGATTTTTCTATTTATTTTTTTATAGCACTCTTGAATCTTGTACTGTGCTGACTTTTTATATAATCAAGCAACTCTGGTAACACCACTGCCAACTCTTGGACTGATTTCAATCAGTCAATCAAGCATTTATTCATTTGTTCAGCACCTAGTACATTTCCTGGCACACAGTAGGTACTTAATCTAGATGTTTGTGAATTGTCTGATTAAGCGTCTTCCACTTGCCAGGAACTGTGCTGGGTACTGATCCAACAAAGAAAAATGGTCTCTGCCCTCAAAGACCTTATACTCTCCTTGAGGGGAAACAATTTGTGCATCTATAAGTAAATACAAAATATTTAAAAGGACTTACAGTTAATGGGGGGCTCTAGCAGTCAAGGGGATCAGGAACGTTTTCTTGCAGTAATTAGATGGTTCTTGAACTGAATATTGAAGAAAAATAGGGATTCTAAGAGGCAGAGGTGAAGCAGGAGTGCACAACCAAAGGTTCAGAGATTAAAGATTGAGTGTTTCTTATGGGGAAGAGGAAAGAGGTAGGTCTGACTGGGCCTTACAAGGCATGAATGGGAGTAAAGTGTAAGAAACCTTCATGGGGCAGCTGGGTGGCTCAGTGGGTTGAGAGCAGGCCTTAACATGGGACACCTTGGGTTCGAATCCGACCTTAGACTCTTCCCAGTTGTGTGACCCTGGGCAAGTCACTTAACCCCCAATGGCCTAGCCATTCCCACTTGGAACCAATACCAGTTTTGATTCTAAGATGGAAGGTAAGGATTTTAAAAAAAAGAATCTTGGATAGGTAGACTGAGACCAAGCTGTGAAAGGCTTTAAATGCCAAACACAAACGTTTATATTTGTTCCTAGCAGCAATGGGGAGCCATGGGAGATTTTTGAGCAGAGGAGGAGGCCATCAGACCTGTGCTTTTATGAATATCCTTTTGTAGAGGATGAATTGGAGAAGGAGGAGACTGAAGGCAGAGAGAGAAAACAGCAAGATGTTGCAGGAATTCAGGAAAGAGGTGGAGGCTGGCCAAGGGTGTGACAGATGTTGTGGCAGTCCGGCTGACAAGACCTGTAAACTGATTGAATGCAGAGAGGGAAGAGTCAAGGATGACTGCACAGGTGAAACATGATGGCTTTTTATTCTGGTTCCTGTGATGAAAGAGACTGGCCCTCTGGCTGGTACAGCTAAAGTCTACATCAGCTGGAAGAAGTAAAGAGTATTTGCTTTTACATGTTGGTTCTCAGCTCCACTTGCCCTGGTCTCCAACTCTAACTCATGAAGCTGGGAGAGGGAGGTAAAAAACTATCCATCTGGGTCTCGGTGGAGGCCCATAGCTGGTCAAGAAGGGGTGAACTGAGAATCTAAAGAACTCTGGCAAGAGGGGGGGCAGCTGGGTGGCTCAGGGAATTGAGAGCCAGGCTCAGAGGTCCTGGGTTCAAATGTGACCTTAGATACTTCCTAGCCTGGTGACCCTGGGCAAGTCACTTAACCCCCATTGCCTTGCCCTTACCACTCTTCTGCCTTGGAACCAAGACACAGTATTGAGTCTAAGACAGAAGGTAAGGGGTTAAAAAAAAAAAACCCTGGGCACAAAGGAGTGGGTGGCAAAAGAGTTTAGCCTATCTGGAAGTCTTAGTAGGCTATCCTAGTCAAGCCAAGGTACAGCTGGTGATGGGAAGAAGAAATGGTGGGGCTGGGAGGAGTACAGTGGGTACTATGATAATGATGATAGCTAACATGTAGTAAGTACTTTAAGGGTTACAAAGCTCTTGACATTTGTTATCTCATTTGAGTCTCATAATCATGCTGTGAAGTAGTTGCTATTATTAGTCCCATTTTACAGATGATAAAACTGAGGTTGAATGTGGCTATATGACTTGCTGGGGTGGGTGTGGGGTCACACAGCTGGCATGTCTGGGCCAGGAGAAAGAGTCTGGCAGACTGAAGTAGCAACCCAGTGAAATGTCTTTTGCCCTCATAGGACATCTAGTTGGAACACGTAGAAAGGAACAATTGAATTTGTCAATGAGAAACAGTGAATCCTTAAATTATATTTTTCCCATCCATGGAGAGGAACAATTTAACTTGTCACCATTGAGAAATGATAGGATACTTAAATTATGTATTTTCTTCCCATCGCCTATTTAATAGAACAATGGAAAAGACATCTGGGACAGGTCATAACTGAAGAATTCCCAATCCGATCCCCATTCTAAATATCTTTAAAATGCAAATTACACGTTACTAATTTCTTAAATCAACATAAAAATTAGTTTTCACAAAGACATATCAGCTTTTGGGGGAGGAATCTGGATCTGTGATTTCACTGCTGTGGGGAAAGACTTCTAAAGAAATTCCTTCTACGAAGGCAGACAAATCCCTGCTCTGTAACCCATAGCCTTAGAGAGGAACTTAAAAGTAGGAGGAGGTTGAGTGACCAGGCCAGGCTGGCACCAGTATTTGTCAGAGGCAGGACCTAAAATCACATTTTCTGGTCTCCAAGACTCTTCTAAACCATACTAGCTAAAGCCAATAAAAGTTAAATAAAGGGTTGTTAAATCAGGTGATGCTGCGGATGAAAGTGTATCTTATCTAAGAATTTTAATGAATCCCAATATTTATCAAACTCAAGCCAGTCATTGAGGACACAAACAAATCAACCTACCCTCAAGGTGCTTCCATTCTACCAGAGCTTTCACAGAAAAATAAATTCAAAGTAATCTGCAGAACCAAAAAGCATGAACAATTTGGGGGATGGAGGAAGGCTTCACTGAGGAGAAGGACCTGAGCTGAGGGAAAAAACTCAACAACAAATGGATGCTTCATAGACCTGAATAGTTTCTATTCTGATTCTCTGGACTTGACCTGGACTGTGTCTCAGCTGCTTCCTACTCTGTAACATCCCTCTGACCCTGCAACTCTCTTCTTCCATTGGTGAGTTCCTCTCGGTGGCTCCATTTTTAGGAGGGATGTAAGCCAGACTTCTTTCATTCTTCTCTCATTCTAATTCTCTGTTTCTTTAAAAAAATTTTAAACCCTTATTGTCTTAGAAATGGCTCTAAGACAGAAACCCAGGCAAATGGGATTAAGTGACTTACTCAGGATCACACAGCTAGGAAGTATGTGAGGTCAAATTTGAAATGAGGTTCTTCTGACTCCAAGCCTGGCACTCTATCCACTGTGCTGCCTCGATGCCCTCTCAGTCTACTTCTGACTCTCTGGATTTGGACACCATGCCCCACCATAGTACCTTCCCTTTCCTCTATTCCATTCCCCCTTTCTGTCTCTTCCAGGAATTTATAAGTTTCCTCTCATGTTCATCCAATCCTATCTACAGATCCTTTCATTGATGTCTAGATATGTGCAGATCTACTTTATCCTTTAAAAAAGTTCACTTGCTCCAACCACTCCTTAAGCTATAGTCCCATATTCTTTCTTTCTACTTCCAAACTCCTAGAGAGAGAATTCCATTTCCTAAGTAGTTATTTACTTCTATATCCCTTACAATGTGACTTCAAATTCTTTCAACCAGATTGAAACTCTTTTTACCAAGTTTGCCATCCACCATAATCCCCAAACCATTTGAAAAAAAAAATATATATATATATATAACTGGGGGGCAGCTGGGTATCTTAGTGGATAGTGAGCCAGGCCTAGAGATGGGACGAGAGGTTCAGGGTTCAAATCTGACCTCAGACACTTCCCAGCTGTGTGACCCTGGGCAAGTCACTTAACCCCCATTGCCTAGCTCTTACCACTCTTCTGCCTTGGAGCCAATACTGTGTATGACTCCAAGACAGAAGGTAAGGGTTTTATATATATATATATATAACTATACTTAATGTAGCTCAAATTTGCATTTGGGAAATTTGGTTTCATGGCACTGGACCTTTTTAAATTTACTGGATGTCTCTAAGATGCCTCTTTAGATGTCTCTAAAGATGTCTCTTTTGCTCCAGCAAGAATTCTCTCTCTTTGCCATAGTTCTTTTCTAAAATTGATTTCTCCTTTCCCATCTTATCCCTTTTCCATATATTCTGGGATCTCAGCATATCTTCTTTTTCTCTTGAATATTCCATCTCTCTCCTTCTGGGGGACCCATGTACTCTGTTTAGATCCTGCTGTCCCTTGAGTTGCCAATCCTATTTTTTCTCTTTTCCAGGGGTAAGACTTCAGTATCTGATGCAACAGATCACTCATAGCCTGAGGCTCCAGTCAAACAATCCTTTTACTAAAAATATACCTTTAGATAGAAGCATTTGTCAAGAAATTTGAAAAGAAGTCCAGGCAGAAACACACACACACACAACACACACACACACACACACACACACACAACACACACACACACACACTGAAAGCCATTGGTAAGGAGATTGAAAGCAGTAGGCCATGAAGTTCCTTGGATATCTAGAATTTCCTGGCCAAATTCCTAAAAACTGCCTTTATGAATCTTCTTGCCCAAAGGGATCCATAGTTGGGTCCCAGATCAATGTACCTGGGGACAAGTTACTAAAAGTTTTCAGCATAGCTTCCTTGCTTCCTTCCCTCCTCCCTCCCTCCCTCCTTACCTCCTCCCTCCCTCCCTCCTTACCTCCTCCCTCCCTCCCTCCCTCCCTCCTTCCTTCCTCCCTCCCTCCTTCCTTCCTTCCTTCCTTCCTTCCTTCCTTCCTTCCTTCCTTCCTTCCTTCCTTCCTTCCTTCCTTCCTTCCTTCCTTCCTTCCTTCCTTCTCCCCTCTCTCCCTCTCCCTCCCCCCTTCTATTTCTTTCTTTCTTTCTCCTCTATCTTTATCTAACATTTAAGGCTATTGATCCATTCTTATTTCTTGAAAGCACTCCTCCTTTGGCTTATTCATCCACTTTTCTGGCTTACTTCTTTAGCCCCTTGCTTTTTCCTTTATTTGTCCACTTTCCTTCTCCCTTCCTTTCATTGTGGGCATATGCCATGGATCATTTCTTGGCTGTTTTCTTGACTGACACTCTCTCCCTGGGAGATCTCATCTATTTGCCCAGCTTCTTCATTATTGCCTCTGTGCAGTAACACCCAAATCTACACCTCCAACTGAAATGCTTCCTGAGCTGTAGTCTGCATCTAGTTGGCTGCTAGACATCTCTTCTTGGATGTTCTACCCTCTTTTCACATGCAACATGCTTAAACCTGAATTAATTATTTTCCCTTTATAAATGGGGGAAATGGTGGGAACATAAGGGCAATTGTTCCTGGTTACTTCCATTACCACCTCAGAGTCAATCCTCTTTTCCATGTTTCAGGTTCATTGGTTGGAATGGACAAGCTTAAACACCACCACTTCCCTCCCTTGGCTCCCACCATGAGATCCCAAGAAGATTCATAGAGGTCATTTCAGTCTAAAAAGTCCCGTAGCTGATAGAGACATGGAAGTCTAGGATGAGCTTGTTCCTCAATCAGACTTGAAAGTCATATGTGCTGGGGCATCGAGGTAGCACAATGGATACACTTCCAGGCCTGGTGTTGGGAGGACCTGGATTCAAATCTGATCTTTGATACCTCCTAGCTGTGTGACCCTGGGCAAGTAATTTAACCCTAACTGCCTTGTCCTTGCCACTCTTCTGTCTTAGAATGGATACTAAGAGAGAAATTAAGGGTTAAAAAAAAGTCATGTTGCCCATAAAGTCTTTTAGTTTGACAAATTAAATCCACGCTCATTGTATTGCTCAAAATGTCATCTGTCTTTGGGAACAAACTCATAAATTCTGAAACATATATTGATTTTCGTTACATGCCTGCTTAAACCTTGTTTTAAATTTCTAGTTTAAAGTGTTAATTTAATTAATTCAGTTTAAATTTTAAATTAATCTAAAGTTTTTAGTTCCTTTGTTTTTCTTTCCAGTTTGTTGTTTTGTTTGCCTGGCTCCTGGTATAAGCATGTGTTTATTTTTAAAAAGTCATTTTTATTGATGTTTTTTGTTTTTATATAGCAATGACTTCTAGATATGATTCTCTCTTTTCACTCTTTGTTCTTTCCCTCATAACAAAGAAAAAAGTTAAGCAAACACAACCAAATCCCAACCATCAGTGTGGGATACTGATGGTCTCCCATTTCCATTAAAGAACAAGAGATATCACTTTCATCACTTCTCCAGGACCAGAATTGGTCATTAAAATTGTGGTATTGATTTCTTGCAACTTCTATCTGGGTTGAAACATTCTTTTTTTTAAACCCTTACCTTCTGCCTTAAAATCTGTACTAGGTATTGGTTCCAAGGCAGAAGAGTGGTAAGGGGTAGGCAATTGTAGTTATGTGATGTTAGGCGGTTTTAATTGTTAGAACAGTCTTCCTTAAATCGATACATTTATCTCCTTGTAACTTCCAACCATTGGTCCTAACTTTAGCTCTAGAAAAATTCTAATCCTTCTTCCTCATGATAATTTTTCATCTATTTAGACATTGACCGTATTACCTGTGAATGTTTTCTTCAGGCTAATCTTCTCTAGTTCTTTCAGCTGGTTCTCTTTTGACATGACTTTCAGACTCATCTGGTGATCTTAATTGCCCTCTTCTGGATATATTTCACCTTCTTAATTTTCTTAAAAGTAAAGTATCCAGGACTAGACAAAACTCAAGTTGTATCCTGATCAGCATAGAATCCACTGGAATTATTACTTTCCTTGTTTTCCATTCTGTCACCCCAATCTGGATTAATTCCTGGGCAGTCAGGGTAGTGGAATGACAAGAACCAGATGGAATGGTTTCAAATCCCAACCCAGATTTTGGGCTTGATCACTTATTCTCTCTAGGCCTTAGTTTCCTCATATTCATAAGTGAAGGAGTTAAAAGAGATTATCTTAAAGTCCCTTCCACTCTAAATCTGCCACTCAATGAATCTGAGAGTCTTATTGTTATTTCACATAAAATTCAACTCCCATAACAGAGACTTAGCTCTGCCACTAACTCAATATATGATCTTTGAGCTTTGGGTTCTTGCCCCAGCTCTTGTTCTTCTTAGTTATATGACCATGGGCATGTTACTTCAGTCCTCTAAACCATTTGTAGAATGGAAAGTGGGGTGGGAGGCAGGTTGTATGAATAATAGAGCCACTGATCATGCTGGATTATTATGAAAAACTATTTTATAAAACTCTAAATAATTCTGTACATTTTGGCAAATGATTTTCTCTTTCTGGGTCTCAGCTTCCAAACTATAAAATGAGGATGACAGGAACAAAGTGGCTAATCTCCAACACTTCTAACTCAAAAGGTAGGATCCTGAGACTAAGTGATTAGAATATTTGTAGGGAGAGAGGTTGTCACTAGTAGGACAATGTGTAAGTAAAACTATCTCTAGTTAAAGGGGTAGGTATGAGTCTGGAGTAGCATTTTATATTGAGAAGCCATACAAGTGTGGCAAAACACAGAAGCAAGAGGAGACAAGCATGACTGGAGAACACTTAGATCAAGTTTAATAGAGGCAGAAACAGAATAATGTTCTAATATACTACAGACCACTTGGACAGAAAGAAGAAATAGATGAAGAATTTAAGAAACATATCATCACAAGCCTGGCACTGAGACATGATTGAGTAGTTATAAGAAACTCTGATGATCTGGACATCTTCTGGAACCAATGAGGAGAACTGCTATTCTGAACATGATCCTGAATAACTAGGAACTGGTTCCTGATTTAAAAAGGATGAGAACTTTGGATCTAGAGAAGAGGGAGGGAAGAGATCATTTCACTTTAGAGAAAGAGAAAAACCAGTCATAGTCTGACATACAGTCTATTTATCATTGGATCGCATCAAAAGGAGGATAGCCAGTGAGGTAAAGGTCCTTGAGATCATGCCATATGAGGAAAAGTTGAAGGAACTGGAGATGTTTAGCTTGGAGAACAGAAGCGGAGGAGGGAGATGATATTTGTCCTTAAGTATTTGAAAAGCTGTCAGTCAGAAGGGGGATTATACTTGTTTTCCTTGGCCCTAAAGGGCAGATGTAGGAATGATAGATGGGTGGAAGCTGCAAAAAGGTATTAAGCCTGATGAAAGGAAAACTTTCTAATGATGAGAGCTATCCAGAAGTGTAAGGGGCTGCTTCAGAAGGTAGTGAATTTTCCCTTGCTGAAGATCTCCAAACCAACCTGAGATAAATACTTGTCAGAGATGTTGCAGAGGATTCTTATCCTGGTATGGACTGGACAACTCTTGCCTCCCTCTACTCTCCAGAAACAACTGACAGGGAGACAGAATGGCACAATGGAAAGAGTGCTGACTCAAGACTCAAAGGACCTGGATTCAACTCTTACTTCTGTTCCCCATGTGGCCATGGAAATATCACTTAATTTTCCCAGGGCCTCAGTTTCCTGAGGTTTGTCTGTAAAATGAGGGGGTTGGACTCGATGACCTCTGAGATCCCTTCCGGTTCCAAATCCGTGATCCTATAATCTTTAATTTAGAGCAGACAGATGTTGACCCTGGCTGGGGATATGTGCATATGGGCTCCATGAGATTGACAAGAAAGTAATGGAAATCCTGCATCCCTCATTGATCCCTAATTTCTTCCCTAGCATCTTCCATGGACTAGCCCTACGATGTTGGGGGCACCTGCCCATTAAGAGCATGTGGGATGGAAGAGCGGGCTCTAGCAAAGGGGATCCCTTGAACTTACACTCTTTTTAACCCATCCAAATTGGATCTGGCACCTGTAAAGGGCAACCATGTGGTACTTTCACTTTAAAAATAAACCAGGGGAATAGAAGGCAGCTTAAAAATAAAGCAGCGGCTGAAGGGGTTGGGGGTGGGTATGTGTGAGAAGTTAATTACTATGGCAAACCCTTTGTCAGCATCCTGGGGGTGGGGAGAGGTTAGACTCTCTCCCGTTTCCCAGAGATAAGGTGCCTCCTCTCATTCAGCTACCAGGTAACAGGGTAACTGGGTAATGCTCTCCTGGGGAGCCTTGGGAAAATGAGAGGGAGAGATGACCAGCAGAGGAAGTCCCAGGCCAAAGGTCACTTCCAGAGGGCACAGGCCCCTAAATGGCTAGACCAGGGAAAGACTGGCTGGTTCTATAAACCTGAATACTAATCTAAAGAATGGACCTGGATGGATATTGCTCATCTCTGAGAATATTGTCTGCTTCCTGATCTCTCTTTCCCTTCTAGCAAAGCTCAGCCTGGCGCCAAATTGACTGTGTGTGTATTGGGTTGTGTGTACAAAAGGGTGTGTGTGTGTGTGTGTGTGTGTGTGTGTGTGTGTGTGTGTGTGTACTTAGGAAGTGGGAATGGGTTCCTGGCATATTAACCAGGAAAGAGGAAAGTCAAGAAGGCAGCATCTCAAGAATACAACCCCAGAAGGAGAAAATCCCTTTCTTTGTAATCACTCACATGATGGAGGTAGTAACTTAAGGTTTTTAAATATTTTCCTTGAAGCAGCCTTGATGGGATAGACAGTGTATGTGTTATTATTCCCATTTTACAGATGAGGAAACTGAAACCTCAATATGTGATTTGCTCAAAATCACACAGTTTGAGTGCCAGAATAAGGATTTGAATTCAGGTCTCTGCTCCAAATTTTGCCCTCCTTATTGCATTGTACTGCCTGCTGAATCAAACTTAATTTATAATGATCAAGTGAGTTATCTAACCTGCTACACTGAGGTAGGTAGTGAGTACTAGACCTGGAATCAGGAAGACCTGAGTTCAAATCCTGCCTTGAATATTTACTAGCTGTGTAATCCTGGGCAAGTCACTTAGTATTTCAGAGTTTCAGTTTTCTCATCTGTAAAATGGGTATAATTCCAGGGTTATTGTGAGGATCAAATGAAGTAATATTTGTAAAGTATTTTGCAAACCATATAAATGCTAGATAGTGATCCAATCAGGTATCAGGTGGTCACTTTTGGGAGTGCCCTAAGTAATGTTTATATCTTGACAGTTATATCTATCTCATGTTGGATGGAAAGAAGGTTAGAGAGCAAAAGCTACAAGGAGGGAGGGGGGAAGAAGCAAAAGAAGAAAGGAAGAAAGGAAAGAAGGTAGTGAGGGAAAGAAAAAGGAGACAGAGAGGAAAAGAGGGAAAGATGGAAGAAGTGAGGGAAATTGGGAGAGGAGAGAAGGAAAGAAAGAAGCATATTTCTCAAATTCTTATTACATGCCTTATACTGTGCTAAGAACTTTTACACCATCAAATGGTAGAACTAGAGGCATTTGGATAATAATGTGGATTTGTAGTACAAGAAGCTAGAAAGTAAGGCAGAGCAGGTCATTGAATGTAGAACTAGTTCAAGCTTTCATCCAGGAAGAACGGGACTGGCTAGGATCCTGCACATCTGTGCAATGGGTTAGATTGGGGGATCCAGTGTTCTTCACCAGGAGAATCCAGGATTACAGAATTTCAGAGGAGGAAGGGCTATCTATCCAGTTCAATCCCTTTGAACAAAAATCCCAACTACAATACACACAAGTGGACATCCAGCCCTTTCTGAAAGGCAGCTAGGTGGCACAATGAAGAGAGGGAAACCTGGAGTCAGAAAGATAGAAGTTCAAATGCTGCCTTGGACATTTACTAGCTATGTGACTCTGGACAAATCATTTAACTGTTGCTGTCTCAGTTTCTTCAACTATAAATGGGGATAATAACAACTACCTCCAGAGTTCCCAGGATGAATGGGATAATATTTGTAAAGCACTTAACACATAAAAGCTTGTTTCTCCTTCCTTCCTTCCTTCCTTCCTTCCTTCCTTCCTTCCTTCCTTCCTTCCTTCCTTCCTTCCTTCCTTCCTTCCTTCCTTCCTTCCTTCCTTCCTTCCTTCCTTCCTTCCTTCCTTCCTTCCTTCCTCCTTCCTTCCTCCCTTCCTTCCTCCCTTCCTCCCTTCCTTCCTCCCTTCCTTCCTTCCTTCCTTCCTTCCTTCCTTCCTTCCTTCCTTCCTTCCTTCCTTCCTTCCTTCCTTCCTCCCTTCCTCCCTTCCTTCCTCCCTTCCTTCCTCCCTTCCTCCCTTCCTTCCTCCCTTCCTTCCTTCCTCCCTTCCTTCCCCTCTTTTAGCTTCTATCCTTTATTTCTTGTTCTGCTCCTTTTGGGGCCAAGGAGAACAGAGATAGAACTTCTGAGACAATAGTGTTGGTCTAGGAGTCAGGAAGTCCTGGGTTCAAATCTGCCTCAGACACTTGCTAGCTAAGTTAGTTCAGGCAAGATCTTTCTGGGTCACAGTTTTCCCCCTCTGTAAAATGAGGGGTGTGTGGGTGGGGTTGAACTTTACAACTTCTAAGACCACTCCCACCTCTACATTTATGATCCTGTAAATCTCATGTCTCTTTGGAGTGAGAACTTTTCAAATACTTGAAGCTGGTAGAACAGACTGAGGATGGAGCTGCTCATAGCAATCACAGATCTCTTCTCTGATTCATCTTTCTGAGTTCAAATCTGGTCTCATACCCTTACTAGCTGGAAAGTGTCCTTCATTCACATTAAAAAAGGGACCATAGACCAGGTCTAGAAGAGGGTTAAGTTCTGCAAAGCTGACCCTGAAGGTAGAGAGGGCAGAGGGCAGAGCTATTGGTAAGCTTAAATAAAAAGATCAAAAGAAGGTTGACTGGGACCTGAGGGCAAGAAAGAAGAGGAGAAAGTGGGAAAAGGGAATGAAAGGGAAAAAAGAGAAAGTAGAGTAGAGACTATAAAGAAAAGAGGAGCAAGAGAGGCAGTTCCAAAGACTTACACCTGGAAGTCATGGAGTCTCCTCCTCCCATTTTGCACATAAGGAAACTGAGGTTCAGAAAGTGTCTCATGACTAATAGATGTCTGAAGCAGTTGAACCTAGATCCTCTTAACTCCAGTGCCCTAGGGAGCAAGAAAGGAATGAGGGAAAAGGGCAACAAGAAGGGGAAATGATAGGATATGGATAGGGGAGAAAGGGGAAAGAGAGGAACTAGGGAAGTAGAGAGAAAGACAGGGGAGAAAGGTGGGAAATGGAGACAGAAGAATAGAGATAGGAAGTATAGACATTTAAAATTAGAGACTTCAGTTCCTGAGAGAGTGATTCAGGGAGCTTTCCATTTCTTGTACCCAGTTGGCACTCTTCCATAAGTAAAAGCCTCCATTTTTCTTTCTTTTTTTTTTTTTTAAACATTGGCAGGTATGCCAGAAGACCCCACGACCAACAGGCCAGCTAGGATTTAGGGACCTAGGGCTCTTAGCTATGGTTCTCCTGGGTGTCCTAGACCCCTTGTCTCTAGATTTTCCTAGCTCTTGTAAGGTTCAGGCCCAGGGACTGAGCAGGAATGAGGATTTCCATTCTAGTTTCCTTGCTCTTCTGCTAAATTAGGGGGTTGACAGAATATAGAATTCTCATTATTTCAGTGACCCAGTGAGACTGAGAGAGCTCTGGGCTAGGGATTATGAAGTCCTGGGATTTGGGTCCTGCTTCTGTCATTCAATGACCTTGCCACCTCACTTTCTTGGCCCTGAGATTCCTTGTTTGTAAATTGAGGAGCTCGGATGAGATGACTTTGAAGGACCTTATTGCTCTCTACATTGGATGATTTTTTTGATTCAGCCCTTCAAATCCCAGAGCCCCAGAAAGCAACAGTCTATGAAATCCCAGGAACAGAAGCTCAGGATGGATTCAGGATTCCTGGGCCTGCTTTTGATACATTTTGTCCGGTCCTGAATCAGTCAACTAGGGAAAAGAGCTTGGCCTCAAGCCTGTTTCCAGGGAAGTTAGACAGTTGACAGATGGCCCTGGGGTCACTTGACTCTCATTCTGCCCCCACCCCCAGCCTCTGCTTTCCCTTTCTGGAATTACCATAGGAGCCCCTCTCAAAGAGATCAGCCTTCCCCCAGGAGATCTGCCATTGCAGGGTGGGAGATCATAGAATCCTGGCTATCCTAGGAATATGAGGAAGGGAGGAACAGTTCTGCTAATTTAATGGGACCTTGGGCTAGATTAGAAACTCCCCCCCCCCCCCCCAGAGGGATGACTTCTTCCAGAAGGAGGTTCTGGGCAGAGGTCCTGAGTGCTATTCTTAAGCCCACATGCTTTGGGGGGGGGGTTGTGGGGGCAGGGGGACAAAGGGAGAAGTTATGGGATGATAAATTTGGAGCTGTGAAGAATTAATGCTAAAGCTCTGCTACTAGACTAGACAGATAGCTAGGATGTATATAGCCTTTAAGGCTTGCAAAGTACCTTCTAGATTATCTCATTTGATAACCTCTTCTGGCCTCAGTTTCCTCATTTGTAAAGTGAAGAGGTCAACACTGGATAGCTTCTAAGTTCCCTTCAAGCATCAAAATTATGTTCATGTGATCCATGACCTAGTCCATCCCTTTCCTTTTAAGGATGAGGACACCAAGTGTTTAAGATTTACCCAAGGTCACCCAGGCAGTAAGAAGGCAAGTCAGAATTTAAATTCTGTCCTCTGATGCGAACTAATTCCAGCACATTGCCCACTGTAGGTTGGTTGGGAAGGCCTGGAAGAAGGGTGCAGGGTTAAGAACTGAGAAACTTTGGTTCTGACCTGTGACTGGGGTTGGGGGCCGTGGGAGGATAATGGGAATGAGGAAAACTTCTTTAAGGGGAGAGCAGGGGAGAGCATCATTTGGGCCAGGCTTGCCAAAATCTGAAGGCCAGATCTTCTTGTTTCCATCTTCATAAAATCTCTAGGATAAGTAAGTCCTTTTCTCTGCACTCTCCCAGCCACCATCTAAGTTCAGGACCTCAGCACCTCTCACCTAAAACGATTGCAATAGACTTCTAATTGGTTTCCCTGTTTCTATCTTCTCCCCAAGCCCTCTTCAGTGACTCTCTTAAATGGTCTGACCATGTTATTTCTTCTTCCTCCTCCAATAAATTTCAATGGCTCCAGAATTGAATAGAAAATACACTGCTTCATATTTAAAGCTCTATTGCTTGGCTCCTTCCTACCTTTATAGCTTTCTTTTATTTCTTTTTTTTTTCTTTTTCTTTTTTACTCTCTTCCATGTGTTCTATGATCTATAATGAGAAATGGTTAATCTGTAGTTCTTAGAACACAGTACTCCAGCTCCCATCTCTTTGTACCTTTGACTGGCTGTCCTGCATCCATGGAATGCTTTCTTTCCTCACTTTCACCTCTGAATTTCCTTGGCTTTCTTCAAGACTTAGCTCAAGAACTACCTTCTTCTGGAGGCCTTTCCTTTCTGTCCTATCCCCTAACCACTAGTGTCTTTCCCTTGGAGATTGTTGTTGTTCAGTCATTTGAGTCCTGTCCAATTTTTCATGTCCCCATTTGGGATTTTCTTGGGAAAGATAATGGATTGGTTTGTCATTTCCTTCTCCAGTTTATTTAACAGATGAGGAAACTGAGGCAAATAGGGTAAAGTGACTCACCCAGGGTCATACAGTTAGTAAGCATATGAGACCAGATTTATACTCAAGAAGATGGGTTTTCTTGACTCCAGGCTTGGAACTCAACCCACTGTACCACCTGGCTCTCTCCCTTTGAAATGACTTTCCATCTATTCTGTATATTATATTGTATATACTTATTTCTATGTCAGTCTCCTTCTTTAGAATGTGATCTAGCTGAGGGCAGGAGTTATTTTTGGCTTTCTTTGTATCCTCAGCACTTAGCACAGTAACTGGAACATTGTAATCCTTTAATAAATGTTTGTTGCAGGGGCAACTAGATGACTCAGTGGATTGAGAGCCTCCTAGAGATGGGAGGTCCTCATTTGAAATCTGGCCTCAGATGATGCCTAGCTGGGTGACCCTGAAAAAGTTACTTTACCCCCATTGATGAACCCTTACCACTCTTCTGCCTTGGTATAAATACACAGCATTAATTCCAAGACAGAAGGCAAGGTTTAAAAAATAATAATTGACTGGAGGGAGAGTCAGTAAGAGCAGAAGGCATCCAACTGAGCTTAGCCTTGTGTAGCCCAGCCCAACCATAGGACTTGACCTTGGTAAAGCCGACAGGGGAGGGAAGTGCCCACAGAGCACCCAGTAAAATATGCTCACTTTCTAGATTAAAAAAAAAAAAAAAGGAAATATGGACATGGACCTTAATCTGTATGAGAGGTGGAAAATGAGAGGACACAAAGAAGGGGTAGGTGCCAAAGAGGGCAAGAGGGATGCATGGCAGTCTTTCCTGGGCTTTCTTGGGGTGCTCAGACCCTAGTGAGGAGCAGATACTTAAGCAGACTTCAGAGACCAAGTCTGAGAGCCAAGGGGAACATCTACGGCTAAAATTCTGCTTAGAGGTGTCTGGAGCATAGACTAGACATGCTCCACCCAGACCTAGGTTCTCCCTGACCCTTCCTGGGGTAGAAGTGGGGGTGGGATGTAGGAGAATTGTTGATCAGGGCCTAGCCCTTGCTTTATTACAGAGTCCTTGGAAGATCTGCTCAGGACCCTTCCTGTTTGCCCTTTATAATGGAAAATCTATGAATCAGAGCCATGGGGTGAGTGGGTCACACTGAACAGTGCCTTGCCAAGTTTCTTTCCATTTGTTATGTTCTGAGTGAACAAGTCTCATGTCTCACATTCGGGGCCAAACAGAACTTTATCCGGCCTCTCTCCTGCCATCCTTCCTCTCTTTCCCAAGCTAAAGATGGAAAAGGGAGGTGTCAGGAAATATGTGTGCATAATAGCACAATAGCAAAAGGGGCATTAAGGGCAGGGGCAAAAGTCAGTAATAGATTTGGGATTCCAGCCTAGGTCTCCTAACTGCAGGTACATAAGATAATAGCTCTAGAGCTGAAAGAGACATTAGAGGCTGTGCCATACACCCTCTCCACCCACACTACTTACCGAAGAGGAAACTGAGACACACAGGTTGATTAAATAATTTGCCCAGGGTCAGTCACAGAGCTGGTAAGATTGATTTGACAGGATTTGAACCCAGTTCCTCTGACCACTGTGCCATACTAACTCCAGCCTAGCTCCCCTTCCGGTAAGCTTCTGCAATGAAGAGGGTGAGATGGGAAAGGAAGCACAGTCTGGGGTTTAGTCACCAGCTCCCAGCTTCCTCTCTCTCAAGGGCTGAGATGAGAGATGGCTGGAGGGCTGGGTGGGATGTGTCCCTCACTTAGAGTTCTTCCAGGAAGCTGGCAAGCTTCAGGATAACGAGAACCCAAGTATCAGTCCCTCGAGAACATGCAAGTTTCCCATGGGCATCCAAACACGGTCTGCCCATGTCCAGGATGCACAGAGGTGTTGTAGCAAGGCCACTAGAGAATCCTTTGGAAGCTGGGGAAGGGCAGCCATGGCTTGGCAGTCTCTTCCCCCAGGGAGCTTCAGAGGTCATGTTTACAGAGCTCTTTGTAGGTGACAAAGTCCTTTCCTCAGCAGCAACCCCATGAGACTGTTGTGAGGAAGTGAATACTGAGGGATTCCTGCTTGGGCTAGGGGTGGTGGTGGGTGGGAGGGAGGACAGGGATGGGGAATGGGGGGGGGGCAGGGGGAGAAGCTTTATCCTATTCAGATCACTCTGTAGGCAAGAGCTAATGCAGGGATCTGACCATGTCACCCTCCCACCCCCACCCATGCTCAATGAACTCCAGTGGCTCCCTATTGCCTCTTGGATCCAATGTAGACTCCTCTGCCCTCCATTTATTGCCCTTCACAGTCTGGCTCCAGCCTATCTCTCTAAACAACCTTCCATTTCCTGTCTCTGAGACTTTGTGCAGGTCGTCTCCCATGCCTAGCATGGAAGACAACCTCTTCCTTCCCCTCCCTCTTTAGAATCTCTAATTTTTTTCAAGTACCAGCTCAAGAGCTGCTCCTTACATGAAGCCTCCAGGGATCCTCCTAGTTGTTGGTTAGGGTCCTTCCCTTCCAGTCATATTTTATATATATTTTGTATGGATTTTATATTTATCTGTGAGCGCTCCCTCCTGTGCCCAAGTAGAATGTAAGCTCCTCTAGGGCTTATGCTTCAACACCTAGCACACAGCACATGGCCCATTACAGATGTTTAATAAATATTTATTGAATTCAAGGCTGCTGGCTTTGGTATCTGAAACCAATGCATTCAGAAGTACCTGAATCACTATGGTGGGCGACTAGGGAGACCTTTTGCTGTGGTAGAAAGAACACTGCCTCTGGACTTGAAGAATGTAGCTTCAAATCTTACCTGTGTGGCCATGAATAAATCACTCAACTTCCACAGACCAGTTTCATTACCTCTGAAATGAGGTGGGGCTAGACCAGCTGGCCCCCGAGATCCTATCCAGTTCTAGGTGTGATTCTATCATTTCTCACCCTAATTTGGGGTATGGAGGAGCAGTAAGTGACCAGTAGCAGCTCCCTGATTAACTGAGTTGACTCTGGTGTACTCAGACTTTTTCGTATGGAGTTGATGTTCCCTTTACTTTCTTTAATAAATATCTGATGGTTTTAGTCTGGCATTTGTACTTATGTCTGGAAGTTGCCCACCCATTCTTCCTGCTCCCAGGGGAGAAAGGATGAAGACTTTCCTTCAAGCTGAAACCTGTCCAGATCTCCAGAAGATGGGAAGCTTAGAGGCTGTAATCATTCTGTTGAGAAGACCTACAGCCTTGTCCCTAGAAGGAAGAATTTCTCCTCCATTTTCTGTAGTTGGACAGCTCTCTTTGAGCCTCTCCCTTCTCCTGGGGGCACCTGGAGCCTAGAAGCCAAAGTCTGAAGGGAGCCCTGGAATAGAGTTGGACCAAGCCTGAGCAAAGACCTATCTCCTCCCCAGCCCACTCCCTTCCCAAACTTCACCTAGCAGGTAAACAGCCAGAATGATTTTTCTTATACCCATTTAAAAAAACCCTTCCCTTCTGTCTTGGATTCAATACAAGTATCTATTTCAAGGCAGAAGAGTGGTAAGGGCTAGGCAATGTGGGTTAAGTGACTTGCCCAGGGTCACACATCTAGGAAGTATCTGAAGTGAGATTTGAAACCAAGTCCTCCCATATCAAGGTTTGGTTTTCTATCCATTGAGTCACCTACCTGCCTCTCTTAAACTTTATTGATCCACTTCTTTCTGAAGGAAGGTTGTGATTAAGTACGTCCCTGGGCAGGGATGCTGTGTCCCCAGCTGAGCCAAAGGGTTTAGAGCAGAGATACTCAAAATAGGGAGAGGGGCACCCATAGGCCTGAGGGCAGGGCTAGAGGCATGTCCACAGTGAAAACCACATGTAAATACCACTTGGATTCCCAGCATAAGGTCTGGGGTATTGTACCTGAAGAAAGCATGGCACAGACACACCTACTATTTAGATACTTTTTCTCTTTATATTCTTGTTTTGGTGCTGCACGGTGACCCTCCATCCAAAAGAGGAAATGCCAAGAGGCAGAGGTGGGGCAGGATGGGGAGAGGGAAGGTTGGCAAGGGGGTGGGTTGGGGAAGAGACGGATCTTTACTCAGGCTTGGCCCAACTCTGCTGCACATGTGAAGGAAGGCCAGCAGAAGCATCAGATGAAGAGTATGGCTGCTTGGTAGCCCAGTGAATAGAGTTCTAGACTTGCAATCTAGGGAACCTCAGTTCAAACCCTGCTTCTGATATTTCCTTAGCTCTGTAACTTTAGGCATATTATTAAACCTCTGCCTATTTCAGTTTCCTCTTCTGTAAAATGGGAATAAATAGAAGGTGCTTCAAAAAAGGGTGCATTTTTAAACAATAGCTTAAAACTGTACTAAGACTTTTGGGACGCCATACAATCATATCTACCCCATAAGATTATTATAAGGATTAAAGGAGATAATATGACAAAGCACTTTGCAAGCCTCAAATTGATATATAAATGCTAGTTGTTATTACTATTGACAGTATAGATCTGGAGCTGGAAGGGACTGTAGAGGCCACTGCATTTAGCCCACCTCTGTCAGTTTTTTATTTATTTATTTATTTATTTATTTATTTATTTATTTATTTATTTATTTATTCATTTATTTATTTATTCGTTTATTTATTTATTTATTTATTCATTTATTTGTTTGTTTGTTTGTTTGTTTGTTTTTAAACCCTTACCTTCCTTCTTGGAGTCAATACTGTGTATTGGCTCTAAGGCAGAAGAGTGGTAAGGGCTAGGCAGTGGGGGTCAAGTGACTTGCCCAGGGTCACACAGCTGGGACCTGTCTGAGGCCAAATTTGAACCTAGGACCTCCCGTCTCTAGGTCTGGCTCTCAATCCACTGAGCCACCCAGCTGCCCCCTCACCTCTGTTAGTTTAATGAAGAAACCGACTCAAAGAGGTGGGTAATGTGTCACCCAACTGTTAAGTGTCAGAGGCAGCAAGATTCGAAATCAGGGCTTCTTTACTCCAACTCTAGAACTTTAATCACTTATAATACTCTATGCTGCCTCTCAAGGCTTTGTTTCTTTTATTCATCTGAGGCTGGACTGTGTGTGGCTCTATTCTAGATGGAAGGTATCCTTTGATTCCAGGCAACAGTGTTCTTGGAGCAGTTTAGACCAGCCCCAGGTCACCTTTGGATATAAGGAACAAACTGGACCCTGGAACCAAATATAAAAGCAGCCTGGTGTCCTGGAGCCTCCTAGGATAAGAGGACTCCAGACAGGCTGGGGCTCTCGCCCAGGGCTAGGTTGAATCCTATGTCTAGTGGTTCTTAAACTTTTTTGTCTCAGGACCCCAAAGAGCTTTTGTTTATAGATGCTTACTGACTGATTGTACTTCCTAGCTGTGTGACCCTGGGCAAGTCACTTAGCCCCCATTGCCTAGTCCTTTTTACTCTTCTGCCTTGGAGCCAAAACACAGTATTGATTCTGTTGGTTGAAAATAAAATAAAATAATTGCTTACTGATTGATTGTTCCTGAGAACCTGGAGGACTCAGTGGCTATATTATAGAGGTATGAGGAATAGCCAAAGGGCTTAACTATTGGTATTTACCATATTAGAAATTAAAATGCTTCAGTATTATGAAAATAGTTTTGGCCTCTCAGACCTCTTGAAAAGGTCTTGAGGAGTCCTAGGGTTCCCCCAACCACAGTTGAGAAACATTGTTTTAAAGAGAAAAGAAGGGCAGGTTTTCTTTATTGTGGTGCAGTAGAGAGAGTATTGGATTCTTAATATTGTCACAGGGCCAAAGATTTACAGCTGGATGAGGCCTCAGAGGCCACATAGGCCAACCTTCTCATCTTATAGATTAGGTACTTTTACAGAAGTACGTGAGATATAGAACAATTAAGGGACTCACCAAAGTCACACAGGTAGATCCAGATCCAGCCAGGGGTCTGGGTTCTAGTCTCAGTTCTTTACTTTTCTGTGAAATGGGGATAATAATATTTCTTCTACATATATCTCACAGGGTACTTGTCAACACTAAATAAACCTTAAAGGGGTATGTAAATATGATAGGATATCCTTTGGATTCTTAACAAATACCAGTGTTGTAAACTGGTCTCCAGGCTCTTTCAAATAATAATCGTAATAATACTATGAATAAATGAAAGAACAAGTTGGAGAAGACTTTGACCAGCCTTTCTTGCAAGGTTTGTTACCAGGGACATCTGGACTATCTCACTGCCTCTCCTTTTCCTCTTCCTCAACCTACCTCCTCTGCTCCTTCCCCACCCAGGGACCATTTCCAAGGCCAAGAGACAGTGAGATAAAATGTAAAAAAAAAAAAAGATGGATCTGAAGTTAGAGGATGTAGGTTAAAATTTGAGTTATACTATTTACTTACCTATGAGACCTTGGACAAGTCATTTAATTTCTTGGGTCTCTCTGTTTTGTTATCTTTTAAATTAAGAGTTTGGACTTGATGACTGCTAAAGTTTCTTTTAACTCTAAATTTATGATAATGTAAATTAACTCAGGGACTAGTTCATGAAGCTTCTCTCCTTAAGCCAGAAGCTACTTAAATCCCAAACCTATAATTCTAGAAGAGAGGTAGGTAGTATTTCAACCCACCCTACCTTATGCATATTCCACAGGGAAGTGACATCAATAAAACCCCATTGACGTAGGGGCAAGTGTACTGAGAGTCAGAAATCTTCGATTCTAGCTCTGGCTCTCCCATGACTCACTCTGTGACCTTGATCTTGGGCAAGTTATTTCAGATCCCTGGTCCTTAGTATCCTCACGTATATCTGATAATCTCTAAGCTTCTATGAGATATCTATACTATTGGTTGACTCCATAGTCAGTGCTGGGATATTTTCTCTTCCATCTTTCTAGTCTGGGTAACTGGGGAAAAATATAATGTGTTTGATCTTATTGTTTGGCACACAATAAATTTAATAAATGCTTGGTGATCAATTGTGCCTGAGAAACTGGAGACCTGGTTGGCTATGTTATAGTTACAGGTAATGGCCAGAAGTGGGGCAATGTGGAGAAAGAGACAGACAGATAGACAGACACACAGAGACAGAGACAAGGAGAGATATTGAGGGGGGAGATGAAGGGAGGGAGAGGGGGGAAAATAGACAGAGAGACAGACGAAATGAGAGGCAGAAGTAGAGACAAAGATATAGAGAAAAAGGGGGAAAAGAGAAAAGAAGAGAGAGAAAAGAAAGGAAAAGGAAGAAAGGGGAAGAGAAATGAGGAGAAGAGAAGAGAAGAGAAGAAAGGGCACCTTCCTTCTCCTCTAAACAGCAGGTAGTAGTAGACTCACCTGATACTAAGCAGATTGGGGAGTCTACATCCTGGGGTCTGTGGCTCAGAAGATTTTTCTTCTATCTTAGTCTGGAATGAGGCCCCTTCCATCTCTAAATCTGTGATCCTCATTTTAGTTTCATTTTATTTCCTTCCTTCTAGCAAAATTTTGACTTTCATATTGTAAAGGTTGATAGAATATAAACCCCTGGAGGGAAGACTGTTTCATTTTTGAAATTGTATGACCAGAACTTGGTACAGTTCTTGGCACATAGTAGGACTAAAATGATTGATTGATTTCAGTTCATGAGTGAGGAGTTGGTCTCATTTTTCTGGGGGGTACCTTCATAGATTGTTCCAGCTTTCCTAGGTGGGAGCTATAAGCCAAGAGAATGAGAACATTTCCTGGAGCACATCATGGACTTTTTATGTCACGAGAGTAGCTGACATAAGGATTACATTTCTGTGCCCTCTAGCAAATATGTATACCCGGTTGATACCCTCCTTCTCCTTGTTTCTTCTTCTGTTCTCCCTCTCTTCCTGTGGTGTGGTAAAGCCTCCCAGATTTATTTGAGTGACTGGGCAAAGCCCCTGCAATATGGCTGGCTCCCCTCCTCTCCCAGCCCCACCCTTCCACTCCAGTTCCAGCTTCTTCGGTCTCATTCTGGTTAGAGCAGCAAATCCCTTGCCAGGACACTCTGGCTTAAGTATCAACTGGGAACCTGGTGTTTCCTCACTCTCTCGCTCCTGGCATTTTAGAACTCCCACTGTTCCTCCCCAGCTTCAGAACAACTGCTGCAGCCTCATGAAACCAGAGCTGGCATCATAGATAGACTCTCAGCCACCCTGTCTGCTTCAGCCCTAGGAGGGTGTGAGGGGTGCCAGAGTGGGGTGGAGGCAGCAGAATGTGAAAAATAACACTGGGTTTGGAACCAGTAGGCATTAGTTTGAATCTTGACTTGGCTACCTGTGTGACTGGGAGAAAGTCACTTCATTTCTCTGGTTTAACCTGGTTCCTCCTCCAGTTAGCTTGTTTTTCATCTGTAAAAAAGGAGGCTGCATTTATATGATCTCTAAGGTTTTCTCTAGTTCTAAATCTTGTGATCATATGGTGGCTGGTCAGGGGTAGGTGCAGAATGGAGCCCTGGGAACAAGAGCAGCTGTGGTGGGGATGACCACGAAACATGAACCAGATGTCTCTGGGCCCAGGATCACTGGTGATAATTAGGGTAACTCCTACTCTGGCTTACCCTGTTTCCCAGTAGCTCAGAGCCAGACCATTTCTCTTGCTCTGGTTTCTTAGAAGCTCCCACAATTCTCACTAAGAGTGCCTTTGGAAGAGGGGCTGAGGGACTAGACTCCCCCTTTATGATCTCCTCCTCTACACTGAAAGAAAGCAAAGGGTCAGCTGCAGTGTGCCCCAAAGTGGAAAAGGGAAGGATTAGTAAGACAGGAGCAACCCCAGGTGGGGGGAAGGGAAGGGAGATCTGGCAGAGTTCAGGCAGCATCTTCTGGGCATCAGAAACAGATGCTACATCTAGAAACAGTGAAAGATGCAGTCAGGTGGGTCCCTCTGAGGGGGATGGTGGCATTGGCTAGAAAACCTGGAACAAGCTGGGTGAGATGGTGGTATCAGGTACCAGTAAGATCAGCTCCAAACCTGAGATGGGCTCATGTGGTTTGGAGATCACAGACAGAATGGTAGACAATGGTATCAAGCAATGCCAGAAAGGGTTTGGGAGTTAGAGGTAGGGATAGAAATTAGTCCAGGAAAATAGCTGTCTTTCTTCTCTAAGGGTAGTGTGGTAGAGCAGAGCTTAGGGTCAGGAAAGCTGGGTTCACGTCTCAGCTCTACCTCTAACACTGTACGACCTTGGGCTTGGGCTGGAGCTTGCTCTAGCTGTAAAATTTTATGACTGCTCTGTTCCAGGGTTATTGTTCCAGAGATGTCATTGAAGAGAGGAGCCCAGAAGGCAAGAGCCACAACTGACCCTAGGGATGGGGGAGTACATCATCTTGCCTAATGTGACAACCACAGCACCCCAGAAGTTCCTCTTCTGGTGCCTGCTAGAGATTGACCTAGGGGTGGTCCAGGGAAAGAGCTTTGGAGTTTGGAGAAAAAAAATTTTTTTTTCTTTAAAATAAATCAACACCCAGATCTTCCATTCGAGCTGCCAGCTGAGCACCATTTTTAGTGGCAATTTACTCTATATTCATCTGCACTTGTTTATGTTTCCCTTGTGAGCATTTTAATGTCTCTGTCTGGTGTTTTGCCTGTCTCCCTTTTGGGCTTGGGGACTGTATCTCCTCTGACCATGTAGTTCCTTTTTGAGAAGCAACTTGGTATGAAGGGGAGGTAGAGCTCTGGATTTGGAGTCAGAGAACTTGGATTTAAATTCCAACTTTCCCACTGATTCTTTTGGTAACCACAGTCAAGCTTTTACCTCTGTAGGCTCCAGTTCCTCCATCTGAAAAATGAGATTGTACTAGATGGGCACGAAGATTCCTTCCATCTCACAATCTATTAGCCTTTTAATTGGCTTCCCTGCCAAGGCTCTCTTCTCTTCAACCCATAGGTGCCAGAGAGAATTTCTTAAAGCACATCTGATCATGCCATTTTCCCACTCAATAAACTCCATATATATGGAGGGAACTATATATCCATATATATGTATATGTATATATATAGGAATGCAAACTCCTTGAGAGCAGGGTCTGACACTTTTATCTTTGTCTCTCCAGCACCTAACACCATGCCTGGTGCTTCATAAATGCTTGTTGACTGACTGATTGAGCCTATACCATTCATAACACTAGACTGGCTTGTTTTTTGAAGTAACAAGTGATGATACTCTATTGACCCATTCAGAAGAAGGTCTGAACAAGAGACAATGTGTTATTGAGCATAGGACTTTCAGTCAGGGAGCCTAGATTCAGATTCCCAGTTTGCCATTCATTCAATCACTTCACGGAGACCTTCTCTGATCTTCCAGTTTCTGGAGCTTTCAGTTTCCAACATAATGAATGGCTAACACAGGTCTTACTGTCCACCAGTCAAAAGGCAGCCCCTGTGAAATGGGGGTGACCATAGAACCCCCTTTAGGAGACACCTCACAGTACTGAGGATACAGAGGCTTAAATGGGATAGCATACGTGGAACACTTTGTAAAATCTAAAAGAATGTCGTCTATATTATGATTTTGATCCTAAGTTACTTGCCAGCTCTAAATCCTATGATCTCATCCACAATTCATTATCCTCCAGTGCCCTCCCAGTCTGACATTGTTCAATGGTCTTGTAGGGGAGAAAATGTAGGGATAGAAACTATACCCCAGTATCATAAATCTGGAGCTGGAAGGAATGCTTAGAGGCCATCTAGTCCTGTACCTTTACTGTATAAATGTGAAAGCTGAGCCCCATCAAAGTCCTTTGGCTTGCCTAAGGCCACTCAGGACTTAAGAGCTTGGACCCAGATCTCTCCTGATCCATTGAGTAGGAGCCTGACTGCTTGACTACACTGTCTTACTTGCTGACTATCATTGCAGGGTGGTTGTAAGGCAAGAACTTTGTAGACAGTTGGATGAAGAACTTGGTCTGGAGGATCTCTAAGCTTCCTCTTTGACCTTAAAAATACTGTGACTGGGTAACAGATTAGCCAAATGACCTCATTTCCTCAGCAAAAGCACAAACAAAAAGGAAAAGTTCCCCCTCATAGCCCACCAGCCCCAAGTGAGACTGGCTCCATATATATGCTAGAAATTGGGGCCTCTGATCTTTACAAAAGCACACATCTAACCATGCTGCCCCCCCCAAAGAAGTGTCAGTGGCCCCCTATCACATTTAAGATAAAATAATAGTAATAACTAATATTTCTATAGCACTCTAAGGTTTTCAAAATTCTTTACACATATGATCTCATTCAGTTCTCACAACAACTCTATGAAGAAGTGTTATTATTATCAGTCACTCCAATTTTACAAATGAGGTAAGTAAGTCACCCAACTAGTAAGCTGTCTAAAGAGGGATTTGAACTCAGGTCTTTCTTACTCCAGATCAGACATTTGGTCCACTGGACCAACTCCTTTAGGTGTTTTAACATGCTTTATGGTCTGGTGCCAGCCTAATTTTCCAAGCTAGGAAGCTTGGTATGGTAGAAAGCCATTGAGACCCTGGTTTTAGCCTGAGCTCTGCCAGATTGAGATCTATAAGTCTGGGCAACCAATTTACCAGAATTTATGAAGTGCCTACTGTATGCCAACGGATAGAGTCAAAAGTGCAATGGTTTTTGTCTTCAGTCTAGCAATTTCCTCTCTCTGAGTTTAGGTTCCCTCCTACAAAATTAGGAGGATGGGCCACAGGATTTTTTATTTTACAGAAAATCAAGAGTTTTGATGTAATGATTTTCACTTTCTAACTGTTGATTATTCTATACATAGTTACTATCCTCAGGGAGTTTAATAATTCAGAAATAATAGAATTAAGGTTCCCCAGGGTAAAGAAAGCCCATAGATGAGGCTAAAGGAAAATTTCTTTCTTGGAATTTTCTTTTTAGACTAAAACCCTAAGAACAACTTGAAGAGTAGCTAGTGCAGGTCTTACGGTCTCTACCAGCCACAAGGCTATCCATAAACAGTTTCATCTCACAATGTGTGAGCCCAGGCTCTATCTGGGTGTGGTAGTATATGTAGAAGGCTGCTGGGGCCATCCAAGGGACACTCAGAAGGGAAAAGGGAAGGATCATTTTACATAGATCTGACTCCTGCTGTTTTAGAAGGTGGCCCACCCAGGCTGTCAAAGGGGCCCTGAAGCAGAAGCAGCTGCTGCTCCTGAGTTTTCTCTCAGTCAAAAGTGGAGCTCCTGGATCCAAACGTTCAATAGCAGTACCTTTGAGGAAGGGGACTTTCCACCTCCTCCTCCCCTCTCCCTCAGAGAGAGCTGCAGGTGCTCTGAGAGAGTTTAATGCAACAAAGGAAGCTCCTAATCGGACCCAAGATGGCAGGTGCAGTGGGCCTTGGTGATCCAATAGGGAAAGGGGAGGAATAATTAAGGGGCTAAAGCTAAGTACTAAAGACTGAGAAGGGGAGCGTGGGGCAACCACAGTGCTGGCACACTGCCCTAATGCTGTTTTTCTTCTTACCAAAAGCATCATAAATTAATAATCACCAGAACCACATATTGTCTGTCTCCCTTTGGCTGCTTTTAGTCTTTTTACTTCCTGGAGTACAAAGTTTTTTGGGGAAAGTAATAAGGGGATCTAGTCTCAGGGTATGTGTGAATATCTCCTCCTCCTCATTATCATCATGTTAACTTCCTCTTTGTCTTGAACTACTTTTCATTTTTAATATTTGTTTTGTATTTATTTATCTGAGTATTCCCTCCATATCAGTCGAGCTTCTAGAGGGCAGATTCTGTTTTACTTTTGTCTTTCTGTTGCTATTACTTAACACAGTCCTTTGTGTTTAGTAGGCTATTAATAAATTCTTGCTGAATTAAAATGGGCACATATTATATGTAAAGTTATAGGATCATAGAATTAGAGCTAGATGGGACCTTTGTGGTGATCTAATCCAATCCCCTCATTTCATCTTCTTTTTAAAAGTTTCATTGATATCTTCTGGGGGGGGTTGTATTTTTCCAAATACATCCCCTTCCCCCCTAGTCCAGTGAATTTTTCTCTTATAACAAAGATTTTAAAACAGAACTGATGCATTAACCTTAGCTAACAGCAGAGCAATATACCACACCCATGGACACCCACCTCTCCAATGACAGGAAAGAGATACATTCTCATCCTGGGACCAAATTTTAACCCCTTTATTTTATAGAAATGAAGAAACAGCAGTTTGAAGAAGTAAAGCTACTTGGGAAAATAAACTGTAGGACATGATTCAAATGCAGGCTCTCTGACTTGAAATCTTGCATTCTTCCTGTTATACCACATAGTCAGCCAGGATTTGAGTGTGCCAAGAAACATGAATCTATTTTCAAGAAGCTTATAGTATAGCTTGTGGAACACAACATATAAATAACAATGCTGAGTAGCATAAGCTAAGGGTCAAATGTCAGTATGAGCTCTGGCTATCCTTTTAGTCATCCAGATTCCCTACTTCAGGCATCCTTGACATTTTCACTTAAGTTAGCAGGTCTTGTCAGTTCTGTCCCATATCCATTCCATTCTCTCCAATCAGAGATTCTCTACCCTGGTTTAGGCTCTCATTAGCTCTCGTCTGCACTATTTTAAAAGTCTTCTAATTGGTTTTCCCACCTCCTTTTCCTTTTCTTTCCAATCCTCTCCACAACTAGCTAAATATGTCACCTGCACCAGTCTTCAAGGACCCTCAATAGTCTCTAGATAAAATACAAGACCTTCAGCTTGGAATTTAAAGCCCTTCCCTAATATACCATGTATATGCAACATATCTTTCCCATCTTGCTATCTATTATTCCCCCTTCATGTATTCTCCATTTCAGTTAAACTGACCTTTCAGATGTTACTTGTTTATCACCTTTTATCTCTTGCCTAGGTGCCTTTGCCAAGTGGTTCCCAGATTCTGCAATGTACTCACTCTTCATCCCTGCCTTCATCAAATCCCTAGCTCCTTCAAAGCACAGCCCTAGTTCCAACCTCCTACATGCAACCTTTCCTGAGTCCTCCCATTTAACATGTATACTCTCTCTGAAAGTAAATTTGGGACAGAACTTGTGATTACATTGGTTTAAGGAACTTCCAGGAAACACTTCCCTTATCAAAAATCAGGATCTTCTCTGCACTGTATAATAATATTAGGGCACTGAGAGGTTAAGTGATTTGCCTAGGGTCACATAGCCAGCTGGTGCCAAAGGCAGAACTTGAACCAAGATCTTCTTGAGTCATAGGCTAGCTCTATCCACAACAATATGCTGCTTCCCCTTCCCCTTGAAACTGTTTTATATTGTATATCTCAAAAGTCTTGAGGCAGATTTAAACTATTAAAATTTAAAACTGCATCAAGACTTATGAGACTCCCTGTATGTATTTGGTATCGACTTATTTGTTTCCATATACTATCTCCCTAGTAGAAGGAATGAAGGTTACTTGAGGCCAGGGCATTTTTTTTTTGCTTTTGCTTTTGGACCCCCAAGCATGATATCTTGTATATAGCAATTGCTTAATAAATATTTGTTGAATTGGACAGAAACAATATGGTTTATCTGATATGAGCTATGGAAGTATGAATGAGGAGATCTTTCCAGTGAACTAGAGACAAGGCTTCTGGGAAGAAGATTTGAGATTTGATTTAGGCCTCCAAAGTAGAGTAAGACTTAGATGGGAAGAGAGGAGAGAAGAACATTTATGCATAGGAATCAGCATGAGCTATAAGCAGTAGGCTGAGAATTTGTATGGCTAGTTAGATGAGCATTAAGTAGACTAGAGTGGAGAATTTCTGAAGCAGAGTAGGAGAAAACAGCTTCACAGGATTGGTCTGGGTCAAATAGCAGAAGATCCTGAATGCCAGGATAAAGAGTTATAACTTTATCATCCAGAGACAGTGGGATGCCACTGAAGGATTCTGAACAGGGGAGCGGTGCTTTAGGAAGATTAATCTGGCAGCCATATGCAGGATGGATTGGAAGGCAGAGGGAGGGATATTGGAGCCAGGGAGATGGAAGCTACTGCAGCAGTATAGATGTGAGAGAATGAAAGGCTAGACCAGGGTGGGAGTAGTAGTAATAAAAAATGAGGGGCTGGGAAGAGAGGAGAGACATTTGAAAGGAAAAATGGATCAGATATGACAAATGATTAGATCTAGAGGTGATTCAAAGACATTTTAAACTCCCTAGGACCAGATGGCCGGGTGGTCTCCAAATATAGGTGGGGGCAGAAAGAAGGAAAAGAATAAAAAGCTGGGGGCCTAGACCACCTGGCCTTATCAGTTCTGATGGAGGTGGCCTCCTTACCAAATAACACCTCTACTAGTTATTTTAACCTACCCTAGTATTTAGCCAGAATTGTGGAATGGTATTTACTTCCCATATGACTATACTGGCTCCAGATGACATACCCATAGCCTCCAGAATGAAGCAAAATAAACAATCTTTCCCCTAAAATAAGGACTACCAAGCCCCATTATACAAGGGAAAATGTTGGGGCACCAGAACTTGCCTGTGGTCCCTAAGCAGGCCAAAGCTAAGCTGAAAACAGAAAACAGACCAGTGATCAGTTACTGAGCCCTGCTAATTACCCATCATATTACACTGCCCCTTCCTTTTGATTCCAAGGAAAATATCTCAACCTCCCTCCTCTGGCCAAACTAATGGGAAATTGGACATGGGAGTTAGTGGAAGATCAACATCTGGCAGGGAAAAGGACCTGTAATAAAAGACGAGAATGAGGGTGATGGACTGGAGAGTTTAGTAGGAAGAGGAGTTGCAGGGGTTATTTTTTCTAGCCTGGAACCCCCCTGGATTTTGCTTTCAAGCATAAACTCTTTCTCTATGATTTGTGGAGGGAGCTGAAGGGCTGGCAAAAGGCTGGGCATGCAGTGTGTTCCTCAGAGTATCCCTGCCACAGAGAAAACTCCCTTCTCTCCCATCACAGTCCCTTGCACTATCTTGCAGGTCTGGCCCTGTTGAAGAACATTTTTCTGGAACCAACCTCCAAGAGGGAGAAATGACTGTGGGTGTGGGTCTGTCAGTCTGCACTAGCTGAGAAGGGTAGAATTCTAATTCTAATTAATCCTACAAGGTGATTCTCTTGTGGGACAGCAGAAAAAGGCGAGTAGGGTTGGGTTGGGAATTCCAGCTCCAGGCTGTCAATCCCAGGAGAGATAAAAACAAAACAAAACAAAACAAAAAAAAATCCACCCATTTCTCCTTCACACACATGCATACGCAGATACATATACAGTCACACACCCTTTAGCACATACAGAGTCCCACGCAGTCCCTTATTCTTCCAGATGCGCTGGGTGCCATGTCTAAGATTACAAAACCTTAAGGGGAAACCTGTCACTTTGCTTTTTTTAGTTACAGCCCTGACATTCCCACACCTTCAGTAGCACTAAATAAATGAAACCCACGTCCACTCCAAGCTCCCAACACACACACACACACTCACACACACACACACATAGAGTGACATATAGAGAAACAACCACACAGTCACACCATGACACGCTCACTTTCACTCACACCCCCTAACGGTGGTACCTACACTGGGATAGTGTCTCTCAAACACAGGGACAGTTTTTCTCTTTCTGCAACCCCAATTCCGGGCCTCATGAACTCCCTTGCTGGACCTGAGCCAAGTTCAGGGAGGTCGAAAAGTGAGGCTCTCGAAGTCCTCCAGCAGAGCTCAGAGCCCAGGACCAAGAGGACAGTCTTGCCCGGCTCTCTCCAGACTACCGAGAGTCGTGCGGGTTTGCCTTTTTGCTCTCCCAGCAGGCAGGGCTCCCTGGGAGCATACTGGTAAACTATGCGTGCGCCAAAGGGGAAGGGTCTTGGCTATGCAGAGGCGTTTGTTGAGGGAGGGACTCTCAGCTTCCCTGCCTGGGACTGGAGGTTTCCTATGTCCAGAAAGAACTGAACTATCCTAGTGGCCCTGCTTTTTTGCCTTCTCTCGCCTCGGCACTCAGTGCCTACAGACCCCTTTTGCCCTCGGCGCCACCTCTCCTTGTTCGTTTTCTCTCTTTCTGGGTCTCAGTTCCTTAGTACCCCACGACCCCAAAGGTCTTCAGCCTCTTTCACCCTTCCCGTTCCCAGGGTCCCTCTCTCCTTTCCTCCCTCTACTCCCCAGCGGCTAGTTCTCGGGTCCCTCCTCCTTTCCCTCGGTGTCCTTAGCCGACCGTTCCCCCAGGGCTCTGTCCCACTCTGCCCCGTCCCCTCGCGGCTGGGTTACCGATGGTGGTGATGACGGTGATGGCGAAGTAGAAGGAGCCCGCAAAGCGCCACTGCACGCCGGCCTTGTGCGGCTTGAGCAGCAGGACCACGCGTTCCAGCTCCTCGTAGCCGCCCTGGCTGAGGTTGTAGCGCGCCCGGAGCTCCAGCTGCTTTCGCTCCAGTCGCTGCCGGTCCGTGGTTTCGGGCTCCGACTCGAGCGCGTCGAACACAGCGGCGCCCACCAGCAGGTAGGTGAAGGTGCAGACGATCAGCGCCAGCGTGCGCACGTTCTGCCGCTTCATCGTCCCGCCCGAGCAGCGGACCCAGAGCCCTGGCCTCGCCGGGCTCCCCCGGCTCCAGCCGCCGCTGCCGCCGCCGCCGCCGCCGCCACCACCACTGCTGCCGCTTCCGCTGCTGCTGCTGCCGCTGCCCCGTTGGCGGCCTGGGGCATGGCTGCGCTAGGCTTCTCCAGCGCTGAGGGGACCAGTGGCTCCTCCGCTGCTGGGCTCGGCGATCTGTCTGTGGCTGCTGCCGCGGCCGCGTCGGAGCTGTCCCTTCAGCACCACCCACCCTCCCTTCTCGGCCCTGCCCCCCTGGCTCCCGCCAGCCCTCCCGTCCAGCCAAATAAGGACTGGGGAGACGCACAGAGGTAGGCGAGGGGGGTGGGGGAGGCAGGGGGAGAGAGAAAGAAGGATAAAGGGAGAGTGGGAGAGAAGGGGAGTGAGGGGAAGGCAGAGAGAGGGAGAGGAGAGAGAGGAGGGAAGGGAGGGAGGGAGGGAAGGAGGGAGGGAGAGAGAGAGAGAGAGAGAGAGAGAGAGAGAGAGAGAGAGAGAGAGAGAGAGAGAGAGAGAGAGAGAGAGAGAGAGAGAGAGAGAGAGAGAGATATTCCCTTTCATATACACATGGAATTATGAAAGTACATGCACACTAGCATATATGGCCCTGTGCACACAGAAGCCAGCACCCAAAGAGAACCCTGTTTCTATAAAATTATGCTTCTCTCAGTCAGTAAATAACCGAGAACCATTAGTCTGAAAAGGAACCCTAGACAAGAACAAGCCTTTAGACACATTCCCAGCAAATCATGTTTCTTTTTCTACTCTTGAACCTGTCTTGGTGGGAAGAGTATATATACCATTTACCAGGATAACTGGTTCAAAAGGTTCTGTGGAAGATGGGACTGGTCTGGGGCTTCTGGGCAGAGCTAGACTTGAGCCTGGGATAGGTTCCAAGTTAACTTTGAATAGCCGACTTAGCAACAGGCAAGAGAAACTCATGGACCAGGACTGCTCATCCTGAAAAGGCTCCTGAAGAATTTCTTGCTTTTCTTCTTCCCTTCCTTGTGTCTCAGTTTCTTCAAATGTCTGAAGGTAGGGCATATAACACTATAGTCTCCCCTTTACTTGCTTTTCCTGGGGCTGTGTGTTAAGAGAACGACTGAAAATTACTATGATGTTATGAAAAGACTCAAATGGACTTGGAGTCAGGTAGTTCAAGGTCCAGATGTGCCAGTTTTTAATTTACCATATGACCTTTAGTAAACTACTCTTTGAACTCTAAGGATCTGTAAAATGGGGATATTTTGCAGATGGAGACAGTTTGGTATGGCAGATGGAGAACTTGCCAGGAAGACTTGGGTTTGAGGTATCCCTGATGGGGACAATACTTTCTAGGTACTTTTAGAGGCAATGCATTATGGTGGAAGAGACATATGCTTTGAAGTCAGAAAGCTCAAGTTTGACTCAGGATTCTACTATTTACTTGTGTGGCCTTGGGAAATTTACTTCCTCTCCATGTGCCTCAGTTTCATCATTTGTAAAATGAGGAGTTTCGACTAGATGATATCCAAGAATCTTTTCCACTCTAAACTCTATGATCTGTCATCTTTGTCAAAGAGATGAGTTTACCTACTGACTCCATTGCCTTGGAGCTGGGATAGGGAAATGGATCCCTTGATCAACAATGCATTCTGTTTCTGATGTCTATAGCCACTGACTGAAATTTACTACATTTCCTTTGAGTTAACAACATGGATCTGTATTTGAAACTATCTTTTGGGAATAAAAATTAAAAAAAATCTACCATTAATACCTTATTGTGTTTAGTTTATTATTTATTATTAGAATTAGTTTATCAGATTAACTTACCTAGGAGAACTCTGAAACCATAGCTGATTAAAGGGAGTAAAGGGACATGGAGTAAAAACATACCATATTCACAATTTCTCTAGTGTTAGCCCTGCTTCTGGGAGTTTGGGGAGGATGAGGCAAGGTCCTGGGAAGCTAACAGGGTAAGTGCACAGAGGAGGAATAGTGCTGAGTAAAGAAGCATACTTTTTCAGAAAACTCTCTGTCCTGGCCCATGGAGCAGGGCAGACAGAGGCTACAGGGATCCTTGAATATTCCATAAAAGAGGAAAGAGGAGTGGTTTTGGAGTCAGATATTGAAGAGCCAAATCCAAGATCTGCTACTATGATCATGATACTCTATCAATTATGAATCATAGACCATTAAGCATAGAGACCTTAGAGTTCATCTAGTCCATGTAGTAGATAGAGTGCTGGATTTGGAAGGAAAAGGATCTGGGTTCAGATCCAACTTTATTCACTTATTAGGCCATCAAGTCCAACATCTTCTGTATAGATGAGTAAAATGAAGACCAGAGAGATGATGTGACTTGTCCCAAGTCACACAGCTAAGCAAGTGCCAGAACTGGGACTGGAACCAAGGTTCAGTACTCAGAGAGCTCAATATTCTTGTTTCTATACCAAACGATCCCCAATTTTGTAGAGCACAGGGGCAAATTCAAAAGAGCATTGGAGTTCTAGCTCCCTGACCATGACCCAATGCAATAAAGATGAGGTGAGTCTGATTTCCCTTGTCCATATCTCATTACCAGGGGGCATAGAAAAGAACTGGTCTGGGTAGAGGGTTGAGAATTGAAGTCATGTTGGTATAGTGGCAAGATTAGGAATCAAAAGATTTTTATTCCAAGTCCCATAAAAAAAGCCCCAACACCTTACCTTCCATCTTAGAATCAATACTGCACATTGGTTCTAAGGCAAAAGAATAAGGGCTAGGCATTTGGGGTTAAGTGATTTGCCCAGGGTCACACAATCAGGAAGAGCATGAGGTCACATTTGAACCCAGGATCTCCTGTCTGTAGATTTGGCTCTCAATCCACCGAGCCACCTACCTGCCCCTAAATCTCATTACTATTGAGGTGATCTAGGGTAAGTTACTTCTCTCTGGAACTTGGGTTCTTCATCTATAAAAATAAACTGCTCTAACTAGATGAGACTATCTTTAAGGTACCATATAGCTCTGCTATACAATGTTTCTAAAAGACTATTCCCCACCACTCAGAGCCATTTACACAACTGTAGGAATATCTCAGACTGATTTATTTACTTGGGCAATCATATTTGGCTTTCACCTTCTGCCAGTAATTCAATGATCTCCCTTCCCCCCAACATGGAGATAATACCATCTTCCAGTTGCTAAGGTCTCTACCCATTTCCTTCCAGGATATAGAAAGACATGATTTCCTCCATGGGGTGTAGGGGAGTCCAAGAAGTGTGCAAAACTGCACACGGAATTTTTTTTTTGCACACCCTCATAGACTTATGGTTTCCTTACTGCAGCACTCTCTAGAGGCCAGGCTTACCTGAAACTTGCAAAGGGTAAGAAGTTGGTTTAGAAGAAATGGTACAGTGTGAAAAGGTCATGAACTCATGGTTTCCATGCCATTTATGATTCAAAGGGTTGCTGGGAGGTGAAAATGAGACATTATATGAGAAAGCACTTTGGCTGAGGAAAAGGACTATGTTAGTGAAAATATTTTATTAACCTTTATGATGGTTATGTGAATGAAGTACTTGGATACTGGCCAGAGGCAACAGCTTCAAATATAACCAGACTTCCACTAGAGACCAGTGGGTCACCAACCAACTTCCTGGAATGGCCAAGGAGAGTGACTTTACTATATGCTTAATATTCACCAGGTTAATCTTGGAAATATAGTGTGAATCTGGACTCAGTGGGAAATTTCTTTCAGTCAATACTGCCTGTTCCTCTTTAGCTTTGCCTCCATTCCCTCTGTTTATTCCCATCCTCTTGGGTCTTTTGTCTTCAAAGGCAATATAGTTTTAGAGGAAAAAATACTCCATTGCCATTCAGTTGAGTTGGATTCTCTGCTATCAATTAGCTGTGTGACTTAGGACAAATCAGGGTTTATTTTATTTGACTGTGAAGTGAGGGAACAAGGCTAGATGATCTCTAAAGTTTCTTTTAGCTGTAAATGTTGAAAAATTATTCTTTTCGATGTGGTTTTGGCACAGGAACTGAGAGGGTTTCCTCTATAGATTGTATTATATGATTATTGAGATCCTTTGTAATTCCAAGATTCTACAAATCTAAGGTCTTTGCCATTGTTTGCATCTTCTTAGTACTTCCAACATGGACCTGAGTGTAAGGGTGAGACAACATGACTTCTAACCCAGGCCCTGTATAATGGAATAGACTCTTGGAAATATAGTGTGAATCTGGACTCAGTGGGAAATTTCTTTCAGTCAATACTGCCTGTTCCTCTTTAGCTTTGCCTCCATTCCCTCTGTTTATTCCCATCCTCTTGGGTCTTTTGTCTTCAAAGGCAATATAGTTTTAGAGGAAAAAATACTCCATTGCCATTCAGTTGAGTTGGATTCTCTGCTATCAATTAGCTGTGTGACTTAGGACAAATCAGGGTTTATTTTATTTGACTGTGAAGTGAGGGAACAAGGCTAGATGATCTCTAAAGTTTCTTTTAGCTGTAAATGTTGAAAAATTATTCTTTTCGATGTGGTTTTGGCACAGGAACTGAGAGGGTTTCCTCTATAGATTGTATTATATGATTATTGAGATCCTTTGTAATTCCAAGATTCTACAAATCTAAGGTCTTTGCCATTGTTTGCATCTTCTTAGTACTTCCAACATGGACCTGAGTGTAAGGGTGAGACAACATGACTTCTAACCCAGGCCCTGTATAATGGAATAGACTCATTGTCTCTTCCCTTCCGTGATTATCATCTAAGGCCTGCCCTTGACAGTGTAGGATTCTCCCTCCTATTCTATTATGGTCCAGAGCCAATTCTTTCCTTTTCTCCTAGGTAGTATAGGACAAGGAGAGAATACTGGTCTGGGGTCAAAAAGACCTGATTCCAGAGCCTACCTCGGTCACTTGCTAGCTATCAGACTCTAGGCAAATTATGTAACTTCTTTCAGCCTCAAGTTCCTCATTCAATAAAATAGAGATAATGAAAGCACCTATCTTATAGGGCTATTGCAAGGATAAAACAAGATTATATTTGTGAAGCACTTTGCAAACCATTAGTTATTGCCATTGTTGTTGTCATTGTTATCATCATCCTTGTGGTCATCATCATCCAATACAGAGACTTCTTTCATTTCCTTGAGCCTCAAAGTATATCAGTTTCACTGGGAGAAGATAGTCATTTTTTGCTAGGTAACTAGATGATGCAGTGGATGGAACACTGACCATTTCCAGACCTCTGCTGTTTCAAACCAATCCATGATTATTAACTGTAATGGGATTTTTAGGCAGGTGAGAGAAAGATTTTGGAGGAGGCAGGACTTTTCAGATCTTTCATATGTTACCACTGTTTAGACTTATTCTCTTTAGACCCCATTCCTAAGCATGAAAGAATGAGTGGCAAAGAATTTATTAAACACTTAACTTGCCCCAGATATTTGTTAAAGACCAACAGGGATATATAAAGCAAGATACATCTTGTCTTTGAGGAGCATACATTTTATCAGGGGAAGACAACACATGTAGGGGAGAGTGGTGGCCAGGAAAAGATGTTTTGTCAGGGAAGTCAAAGGGATGATGAGTGGAGTCATAGAGCAATTGATTGCCTCCTTATTTCCTGAAATGGTAGTGTTGATTTGATGATTATTTCCAGAGCTAGTGGTGAAAAGTGTGTGTGTGTGTGTGTGTGTGTGTGTGTGTGTGTGTGTGTGTGTGTGTGATGTTACCCACCCTATGGAGACAGAAGTTTGACGAGAAAGTAAACAAACTTTCTTTGCCTCTGAGAGAGACAGAGGTCATTTTCTGGTAGTCATTGACCCTGATTATTCACTTTCGTCACCTTCCATCTGTAAGTCTGAGGATTAACTCTAATTCCCTCAAAACAGAGAATGAAAGCTTCTGATAGTTTGAAGGGATCTTAGGAAGAAAGGAGCAAGAGATATAATTAAAGTTAATATGACAAAAAAGATCAATCTTATATCAACTACCTATAGTGAGTCAGGTTGGATCAGGAGATAAAAAATGAACCTTGGATTCCTCAAGACCTGAGTTCAAACCCTCCCCTGCCACATCCTGACTGTATATGATGACTCTAGACAAGGCATTTAATATTGCAAAGCTTCCAGGCAATTCTCTAGGATTGTTAGGTTCTTAAGAATTATCCATGTGAGTTCTCAGTGGGAATTTGCTCACCAGGAATTCTTTACACCAATTAAATGATGGTGTTCATCAAAAAAAGGTTAACTTACTTCAAAAGATCCATGATCATCAGTGAATGCTGCAGATCAAACGCTCTTTGCATCTTAGGAGACGAAATTCATTCTTTAATCAGTGGTCCATGTTACTTTTCTCTTAGTAGCTGACTTCTGGCAAGGAGCCTGTTCAATTTTAGCTAGGTTGATCCTTAGACCACAGATACACAACCCATTACTGAGACTACACTTTCCATCTTTGTAGCATCTTCCATGCTTTAACTTTGCTAATAATAGCAACAATAGTTAATATTTATGCTTCAAGTTTACAAAGCACTTTACATATTATTTCATACACTCCTCACAATGACTCTGTAGGTGCTATTATTGACCCCATTTTATATATGAGGATGTGGAGGCTGAGAAAGGTAAGTAGGTAAGCTTAGTAAGCTAGTAAATGAGGCAGTTAGGTCTTAAGAACCTAGGTCTTCCTGATTACATTGGGCAGCTAGATGGCACAATGCTGAGCCTAAATCATGAAGATCACTTTCCTGAGTTTAAATCTGGTCTCAGACAATTACTACCTGTGAGACCCTGGGTAAACTGTTTTACCCAGTTTGCCCCGGTTTCCTCATCTGGAAAATGAGCTAGAGAAGGAAATGGCAAGCCACTTCGGTATCTTTGTCAAGGAAAAAAAAAAGTTGTAGAACAACTTCCTCACCACCAGTTCAATATGTTGTGCCACCTAACTGCTTCATGAACCCAAGACCACCTTTCTTTCTTGAAATGACATTGGAGGGTAGGAATTTGGTGGAGCTTTATTATTAATTATAATAATGTTAATTATCGATATTATTAACTGCCATGACATCATAACATATTCTTTTAAAAATATAACTAATAATAATCATTATTATCATCATTACTAATAATAATGAAAGTAACTGGCATTTATGTAATGTCTAAAATCCACAAAGTGCTTTCCATATATTATCTCATTTAAACCTAAAACAACCCTCTGATGTAGCTAACAAAGATGATAAAATCTCCTTTTCCCTAAGCACAGACACTCATCTTGTGAGGAACTGGCTCTACTTCTTTTTCTTCCCTTTTAGAGATCTTGTGGGATGTATCCCAGGATCATTTGCATACTTCTACCCAGCTGCCCTAGAGGAAGATGGGTGGGCAGCAAAAGCAAGTGGAGGAGTAGGAGCGCCTTCCTAACTTTTGACTCATTTGAGAGATGATCAGGATATGGTCCAGGTACTATAAGAGGGAGGAGATAAATGACTATGGCATTACCATGAGCTACTCTGGAGGGGTTAACAGAGGACCATTTGAAACAGACCAAAAAGGTGTTCCTACTGACACCCAAAGCAACCATTTGTGGAAAGGGTTGGACCATGTGATGGTAACCCAAAAGAAAGCTTAAATAGACCATAGACAATTTATTTGCAGAGATTGGAAAGAACAGTTGAAACTCCACTATAACCCTTCCATGGTCTAGTTGTTTGAGAACTGGCACAGTCTGCTAAAGGACCACCAGACACTGGGGAACAATGATCAGAGAACTACTGAATAAAGAAAACACAGGTAGCAGCCAAGCACCTTCCTCCTAATTGTAGCCACATTTATAGTAGTAACAAGGATTCTAGATTGGGGGTATGGATGGTGGTCTACCTAAGTGAGGTGCCTCTTGATTCTCTGTGAACTTGCAAGTCCATAAAGTGTACCTACATCCTTCATGGCTTTTTTTTTAATAGCAAAGATATTTTATTTTATAAATTACATGTAATAAATTTCCATGTAAGTTTTCTGAAGTAATATGATCCAAATTATCTCCTTCTATCCCTTCCCCTTCCCAGAACTGGCAAGCAATTTGATCTGAGCTGTATATGTATTATCATGCAAAACATATTTCCATATTGTTTATTTTTGTAAGAAAATAATTATATAAAACTAAAGCCCCAAAATAAAAACCCAAATAAACTACTGCAAAAGATAGTATGTTTTGTCCTGCATCTGACTCTAACAGTTCTTTCTCTGGAGGTGGACAGCATTCTTTGTCATAAGTCCTTCAAAATTGTCCTGAATCTTTGTATTTCTGAGAGTAGCGAAGTCTGTCACGGTTGATCATTCCACAATATTGCTGTTACTGTGCATAATGTTCTCCTGGTTCTGTTTATTTTACTTTGCATCAGACCATGAATGTCTGTCCAGACCTTTCTGAAATCATCCTGTTCATCATTCCTTACAGTACCATTCCATCACCATCATATACCACAATTTGTTCAACCATTCTCCAACTGATGGACATCCCTTCAATTTCCAACAAAAAGAGCTGCTATAAATATTTTTGTACAAGTAAGCCCCCTCCCCCCCACCTTTAAAAAAATCTCTTTGGGATATAGACCTAATAGTGGTATTACTGGATCAAAGGGTACTCTTTGTGTTAAAGCCCTTTGGGCAGAGTTTCAAATTGCCCTCCAGAATGGTTGGATCAGTTCACAACTCCACCAGCATTCCTGTGCCTTTCATATTAGAAGGGTCCTCTGAAACAAGAACTTCATATCATTTTTGTTATTGTTATGCTGTCGGTGGTGTTAAATTCAAATGCAAAGTGTGGAAGGGCACATAAGGATCCCTTTGGGCCACATATTGACTTAGAAAAAAACATGTTAACATTATCTATGTTTTATTGTATTTTTATTTATTTCGTTAAATATTTCCCAATTACATTTTAATCTGGTTCAGATTGTACTGGGTAGTGTTGTGCTTCAGTCTGCAGCCTTGTGTTTGAATCCTCTCCTCTAAGTGGTCTCAAGGCATTGAGAATAAACTTTTAATGTCCCAAGGTAATATGGACCCTATTGTACTAAGAGAATAGTGGAACAGCCTTCCTGAAGAAGTAGAACTTTTGAAGTGATCTGTCACAGGTGGATATAGGCAACCTGGAGAAGGGGATCAGATGCCAATTTGGCTCTGTTCTTAGTGGGATCATATTTTCAAAGACCTAAAGCTATGGTTCATTGGCAAAAGACAGGCATGATGTAGTTGGTCACAGTCCAGAGAATTGGCATTTCTAACTAACAATGGGTTATATACCCCAGCTGGTAATATTACAACTGGTAGAGGTCAAAGTAGGTCAAAGGCACCTCCTCCTTCTGGTCTGAAGTGGGAGTCCTCATTTGGTTTAAGTAAGGCTTAAATTGAATCTGGTTCAGGGTTTTGTAGTAGCCAGGCACAGGATCTGCAGTCCCTCAAGGCCAGGAATCAGTTACCTTTCTGTGCCATGGTCTTTGACATTCTGGTGAAGCGTATGGATGCTTTTTAAGAATAGTTTTTTAATTGGACAAAATGAATTACATTGTATTTGAAGAGAAACCAATTATATCAAGATGCATTTACTAAAACATTTTAAAAAACCAAGTTCATTGATGGTAGGTTAAGAATCTTTGATCTAGGCTAAATCCATATAAAATCTCATAAAAAATACAGAAAACAGCACTCAAAGAAGTCATAGGACTCTATAAGCAGATATGAAAAATTAAAACATAAAAAACCTAAAATAGTTTCCCTTAGGAGTAATTGAACTTGGGCTTGCCATTAGGGCAACCCTTTTATATGCTGTTTTCTGCCACAATGCAGAAATTTCTAGAACGTTTACAGTGCCATTCTCTGATTTAGATTTTTTTTAGGAGGCAAATACACTTGGTGACTATTTGATAGTCAATCCCTTTCTCATAAGGTCTTTTCTGTTCAAATGCCTCAGGGTAATAGTAAAGGATGGAAAGCTTCAGATCCTTTGCTTACCCTTTTTAAAGCCTCCAAATGGTGGTGGGGTGATCTTCTTCTTCCAAGAAGTTAATTGCTTAGAAAAATTTCCTCATCTCATAAGAACAGGTCTCTGAGTGGGCAGCTAGGAAACTCAGTAGATTGAGAATCAGGCTTAGATGAGAGGTCCTGGGTTCAAATTTGACCTTAGATACTTCCTAGCTATGTGATCCTAGGCAAGTCACTTATTGCCCATTGCCTAGCTCTTACCACTCTTCTGCCTTGGAACCAATACATAGTATTCTAAAATGGAAGGTAAGTGTTAAAAAAAAAGAGTAGGTCTCTCAATTCTTGATTTGGGGATTATTTTGAGACAATCCCTGGGTCTGGTGCTATTCTGGAAATCTCCCTTCTCTCCCTCAAGGGCTGGGTTCTGGAATCATGCTGCTTGAGAAATAAGACCCTGCCCTCCTTTTTGGAGGAAGTTAAGGTTCAAATTTTTTTTCCAGGAATTCTATTCTTAATCCAAATGGACAAACACACATCTGCTTCTGGCATATTTATCTGCAGGAATTCTGTCATCAATGGCTCAAGTTGTTGCTGCCGCTTTGGCTGGGAGGACATACTCTTGGTGTCTATTCTCTCAGGCCAAGCATAAATGCTTATGAAAATGTACCTTCCTCCACTATATGCTTCTGCTATTCCAAAAGGATGAGAGATGGTAACAGGGCTACCATAAGTGTCTTGGAACCCAATAGTGGCTAGAGTGAAAAGCATTTCTAAATGAATGAGGAAGAAGAAAGGCTTTTGACATGTAAGTAGAACAGAGCATGACTTCTGAGCTCATGACTATTTAAGTATTAAAAAACTAGAAATAATAATCATAGAGACTTGAATCTTGAGTCAGAGTAGTCTGGAAAGAACTGCAGGCATTTGTGGGGTGACTGACTTTCCTTAGGGATAAAAGTAATGAATTAGTCTAGGTTCATAAAGAGTAATAGGCTCCAGAGGCAGTCAAGTAGCACCGAAGATAGAGTGTCAGGCCCAGAATCAGGGGGACGGGGGACCTCTGGGTTCAAATCTGATCTCAGACACTCTCTAGCTGTGTGATCTTGAGCAAGTCACTTAACCCCAATTGCTTAGCCCTTGCTACTCTTGCATATTGGAATCGATAACTTATTATTGATTCTAAGACAGAAGGTAAGAGTTTAAAAAAATAGGTTCCTGTGCTGTTTTTGAGAGTAGACACCATTTAATATCAATTGAATAGAAAAGGTACAGATTATAAAGGGAATCTTGATGCTACAGTTCCCAACACCATGTGGGGAACTAGGAGGTATAGCACACCTTCAGTCACCTAACACTGAAAAAGGAATCATTAGGGTTTGTTGGCTTTTTTGTGGCTGAGGCTGACAGCCTGGATTCAGCCACAGAGTTTGGCCACAAACTATGTGGCTCAGACAAAGAGTTGGACATAGACTCTAGAAGGGTTGGGAATCAATATTACTGTAGCCCCACACACTCCAATTGGGAAGGCTGAAACAAAATTAGGGAAGAATTCTGCCACCTGCCATCCACTTTCTTCCCATCCCTCTCCAGATTTCTACTCTTCCTTTCTCTCCCTTGTCTCATGGTTGGAGGAGTTTGCATATTGGGGTTGAGAAGCAGGGGAGGGGGTGGAGTAGTTCAGGCCCTATGACTGCTTTGGCCATTGTGGAAACTTCTTGATGATGTCCCTGGGTGTTAAGGAATCAGTGATGATGAGGACATCCTTCAGTAATGCAAAGTAGCATGGGAAGGGCTAGGTTAACTAGCTAACCAGAGACCCAGATTTCTGCCTCTCCATCCCTTTCCCTTTGCCACATTTATCTCCCAGATATTCTCCTAAATTGTGAGGTATATGGGGTGTTCAAGAAAGACTACTACTTCTGTTGCAAGAGCTTACCAACCCCTTTCCAGGGCTGTTTTCCTTCTTCAGTATCTACCTGCCACCTAGCTCTCCTCTGTGGTTCTAAGAAGCTGTAGCATGGCCAGCAGCCACACTCTGGTAAAACCATCTCACCAGATGGGCTAAGTCAGATTGAAGGTAACTAACAAGTCTCATGCCTGTTGGGGAGTTGGTGTTGTTTACTCTAGGCATGTGAAGACTTTCCCTGGAGGAAAGGGTGGATATGAACAATTGATTCCAATAGCCATCAGGCAAAGGCAAAGGCAGGAGCTGTGGAGTGCTTAAAGCTTGGCCAGACATGGAAGAAACCAAGGTCATCCACTATATCTAGTCATCACCAGCTGTCCTGACTTTTGTCTTGGAACTCTGACTTACATAAATCCAGTATTTATAAGAGAGTCAAGACATCACCAATAGTGATGCCATTTTGGTCCTTTTGAAGTATGTAGGACAACAACCATTACCAATAAAAATAGCACTAGATTTAATGGATTTGAACTAAAAGATCTGAGTTCCTGTCCTGCCTGTAATAAAATGTGACTTCCTTGAGGCCAAGGACTGTTTCAATCTTTATATTTGTATCCCTGCACCCATGGTAGGGTCTGGTGTTTTATAAATTCTTGAGAGTACTTATTATTATTCTTTTTATTAGAAAAGTTCTTTATTATTGAGAATCACTCCCTTCCCCTTTGAGCCTAAGTTTTCTCTTTTACAAAAGGGATATTATTTCCACTGCTGTCTCATAATGTTATTCTGAAGAAAGTACTTTGTAAAACTGCCAAGTGCTGAGCTGTTATTATTATGACGATGACATCCCTTTTTCTCTCCCCTGCATTAACTCCAAATCTTGCCCATTCTTTGCATGAGGTGATATAACTGTAATTTCAATAGTCGGAAAGTATATGAGGAGCAGGAGAGGGTTTTGGAAAAGTGGAGAAAGCATATTCTGAGAACTAGGAGACTTGTGTTCTAGTTCTAACTGTGCCACAAAATAGTTCTGTGGATTTGGGATTATTGACTTTCCTTTTTTCCTAGAGATAGTTTTTAATGTAATCTGTATTTTCTCCTATTTCTCTCTCCCTCTCAGAAACTGATCCCTTATAATAAAGGATTTAAAAAATAAAGTTAAGAAAAGAAAACTTCAGCAAAGTTAGTCATGACATCTAGAAATCTGAAATTACATGCACTGTTCTACACCCATGATTCTTTCCCCCCATCCTGCCTCCTGTCTCTGCGAAGGAGATTTCTTTCTTTTTTTTTTTGGAAACACATTTATTCTTTTTAACTTTGCAACACTGATTTTTGCATATGACCATTCTTTCTGTGTACATTGTTGTGGTCACTGTGTATATCGTTTTCTTGGCTCTGCTTACTTCAGTCTGTATCAGTTCATGGAAGTCTTTCCATACTCTTCTGCTCATCATTTCTTACAGCACAATGATATTCCATTATATTTATGTACCACAATTTGTTTAACCATTTACTAATACAAAAAGTACTGCTATAAATATTTTGGTTTATATGGAGCCTTTCTTTTTTTTTTTTCATGACTTCTTTGGGGTATATGCTGAGCAGTTAAATGTCTGGATCAAAAGATATGGGCATTTGAGTCATTTTATTTGCTTTGAATTTATCTTATTTATGTTCCAAATTTTATTTTCCAATGTATTTTATTTCTATTCCAAAATGCTTTCCAGAATGATTGCACTAATTTCCAGTGCCACCCACAATATATTAGTGGGTCTATCTTCCCACTTCTAACATTGATTATTCCTATCTTTGATCATCTTTGCCAACTTTCTGGGAATGAGAGGAAACCTTGGGGTTGTTTTGATTTTTCATTTATCTTATTATTAGTGATTTGGAGCATACTTTCATATGGTCATTAATAGTTTATAATTCTTTTTAGAACTGTTTGTTCATTTCCTTCAACTGCTTCTTTATTAAGGAATGGCTTTTGCTGACCTCTATGTAACATGGAAGTTTGCAAAGTGTTTAAAACATATTATCTGATTTGAGCCTCATAACATCTTTGGAAGGTAGATGTGAAAGAAATTAAGAAACCCATTTTACAGATGAAGAAAATGAGGATCCTTAAGATTAATTGACTTGTCTTTGGCCACACAGCTAGTAAAGATCAGAGTAGAGTTTGAACTTGGGTTTCCTGGTTCCAAGTCCAGCCCTTTAGCCATATTGGCACTCAGGGTTCCTTTCCTTTTACCACTCTCCATGTTATTTCCTTACTTATCAAATAAGGCTGAAGATTGGAGCTGCAAGACAGATGATTTCTCAGGTCCTTTCTATTTCTAATGTTATATGATATAAAACACAAATGTGTGAAATTTATTTTATGTTGACAAGGTATTTTATGTACATTATCTTATCTGAGGCTCAAAATAATTTTGTTAGACATGTTCTATAAGTATTATTGCCTCCCTTTAACAGATGAGAAAACTGAGGCTCAGAGAAGTTAAATGACTGACCCATTCATGGCCACACATAGCAAACATGATCTTTGAAATCCAAGTCTATCCAGATTCTGGGACCAACATTCCTTCCATGACAAAACATTTTTTTCCTTTTAAGGTTTCTGAGTTCTTTTGTACTTTAAAGGGGTGGGGGGGGGGGCAGGGATGGGTTAGTAATTTTATGGGTGAAGGGAATTCCCAAGGAGGAAAATGCAAATTGTCATGTGCTCTGCTGTTTATATTTTGCTGTTTGTTTTTTTTCAGTATGGTCTGACTAGGTGACCTTAGTTGGGATTTTCTTGTAAAGATACTAGAGGGCTTTGCCACTCCCTTTTCCAGTTCATTTTACATATGAAGAAAATGAGGTAAACAAGGTTAAGTGACTTGCACGGGGTCACTTAGCTAGTATCTGAGCACAGAGTTGACCTCTGTTCTTCCTGACTCCAGGCCAAGCATTCTATCCACTGTCCCATCTAGCTGTGCATATAGTCTTAGAGAATTAACTGGAGCACTGAGAAATCAAGTAACTTGCACAGGCTTATATGGCCAATATGTGTCTCTTGTAGGATTTGCACCTACCTCTTCTTGATTCTGAGGCTAGCTATTAGTAATATTATTAATTATATTAATTAGCTATAGTATATAACTATAACATAATTATTTATATAGCATAAGAATAACTAATTACCATAATTATATTATACACAAATATAATAATTGGGTATTATATAATAGAAGTTAATGATATAATTATATATCAGAAAATTATATAATTATAGATATATAATGTATATTATAGTCATAATATATGACTAAAATATAATGAATGTTATACATAAATATAATTAGTTATTATATAATATAATGTAAATAAAAATAAATAAATAATATAGAAAATATAAAATAAATTATATTAATTAGTTATTCTTATATTATATAATTACACATTCCCCCCAACCCCTTTAAAGTACAAAAGAACTCAGGGGGAATATAATATATAATTATATTAATTAGTTATTCTTATATTACATAATATAAGAATAACTAATATAATTGATTGCATTATATATAAATATATATAATTATATATAAATATAAAAATAAATATATATAAATAAATATATATAAATTTATATATAAAAGTATATATATAAATTTATATATATAAATATATATAAATATAAATAAATATAAATAAATATAAATATAATTATAGTATATAATTATAATACATGATTACATATAATATACAATTACATTATATACTATAAGAATAACTAATTAATAATATTAACCCACTTATTGGGTTTTCTGAGGTCTCAACCAGGTAGTGAAGCTGTTTCCTGCACATAGGGGAAAATGCTACACTCTGTATTTTGGGACTCAGTCAATCAATAAGTAGTCAATAAACATTTATTAGGTACCTACTATGTGCTAGGCATTGTGCCAAGTGCTATATAATATGAATTGAGGGTAATCTCAGAGAGAAGGCACTCAAATTAAGGTAGACAAAGAGTTAGGGGTGTTCTCTGCAGGGAATAAAAAAAAGAAAGGCAAGACACACTTTGAAGTTGAATCTGTATTCTTATTCCCTCTTTCTTCAATCCAGACAATCAGCAAACCAACAAATGAAGCTCCGATTGGGAGGGATGTCTGACTTCCAAGGAGTAAATACGCTCTCTGAAAAGAGGTGTCAGCAGGCAGAGCCCGAACCTCCTCGCCTGCTTCTGCTTGTCCCCCCAGCACGCGGGCACCCACTCATGCACGGCTTCTCCATACATACCTGTGCAGAGATCCAGGCACAGCCATCCGAGGAAGCAGGGCTGGGCCCTGCCTCACCGTAGGAAAACGGATCCATCTTAGGCTAATTACTGAGCGCTGATTCTATTATGCACGGAGCTCACTCCAGACAAAGCAATTTTTTCCATCAGCTCCATGCAGGAAAGAGTCAGAGGGGACAGCCAAGAGCGTGTGACCTATGAGACAGCGAGCGACGCGGGAGCATCAGGCGCTCCACTGGGGAAAGGCTCCCTCTCCTTCGGGTTTGCCTTTTATCTCTGCTTCTCCAGGGGCCACAGTAGCCTAGAGCAAAGTAGGCAGCTGGGAGGCAGTAAGTTTGGGCCTTTTTCCCTTTTCCTAGAGTAAAGGTGGCTCAGGGGTTTGCTTCTGACTCTCTCCGCCAAACACCTGCCCGATTTCCGTCTTCCCTCGCCATCAATCAGTTTGGAAGAGCAAGTACTTCGGGACGAGGGAGGCGACCCGATTTTTTTCAAACCTCGGTGTAAGGCATATTTGTTAGGTGGGCGCTGCGCGTATATCTCTTTCTTTCTCTTTTACAATTTTAGCTGCTTGAAAAAGCGACCACTCGCATTTGTGGCCATGCCTCGTAACCTCAGAGTCTCTTGGGAAAGGCTGTGGACCAGACCACTAGCCAACTACCAACAGAGAACAAGGAGCCAGACTGACTGTCAGAACGGATCGAATATTGCTGCTAACTAACGCCCAAATATGTATATGCTTGTATAGAGTTGTTTCCTCCTAGATTAAGAGAAAAGGTCTGTCTTTTGTTTTCCTTTGGACGTCAGGTGCTTAGCACAGTGCCTGGCATATAATAGGGGCTTTCTAAATATTTATCAACTGACAGGTAAAACTGTATCTTCATTTTCTTTAAACCTTTACTTTCCATTTTAGAATCAATCCTGTGTATTGGTTCCAAGGCAGAAGAGTGGTAAGGGCTAGCCAATGGGAGGTAAGTGACTTGTCACACAGCTAAGAAGTGTCTGAGGCTAGATTTGAACCCAGGACCTCCTGTCTCTAGGCCTAGTTCTCAATCCACTGAGTTATCCAGCTGCCTCTGCATCTTCATTTTCATTGAGTTTTAGTTTCCATTGTAATCATATGCATTTTCTTTTATGTATTTAAAAATAGGATTTTAAGTAGGGGTCCATAGGCTTTACCAGAAGACCACAGGGTTCTCTGACACAAAAAAGATGAAAAACCCTTACTTCTGAGGCCAACAATTCCATTTTCCAGATGAGGAGACTGACATTCAGATATGTTAAATGATCTGTTCAGTCATACAGCTAGTAAGAACTAGTGGCCAGATTTAAACCCCGATCCTCAGGACTCTCAAGTCCATTATTCTGTTCACTGGGTTCTAATGACCATCCAATCCGATGCTCCCATGTTACAGATGAGGAAACTGAGGCACAGACAGGTGAAGGGATTATGGTCACATTGGTAGTAGTGGAGCTAAAACAAAAAGCTGCTTTTCTCTGACTCAAATGACATTGCTATTTCCTTGATTCCACAATTGGTTGTACTCTCAGAAATGCCCCTTGTGACAATGGGCAAGTCTTTCCCCTCTACCAACTTCAGCTTTTTTTACTGGTAAACAAAGGATTTAGACCAACTCTCCATGGCCCTTTCTTATTAAGAATCTAGGATTCTAAGTACCTGCCTATTAAAGGAAAACTTGTGTGGGACAGTTCTGGAAAAGATTTAATTTGGCTGGGCCCTAACCTGCATCAAGAGGGATAAGATTGGCCACAATCACCTTTCTCTCCAAAGGAAGATCTCCTTGATGATAAAATAGTCTCCAAGAGATACAGTTGGGGCCCCTGGGGCCCCAAGAGAGCCGGGATACATACAGAGAATAAGGGAAAGAGGTCTGCTCATTCTCCTCCCTGCTTTCTAGTTTTTATGATTTGAGGTTTATTAGCAAAGGTCTAGTCTGAATTCTGTCCCACAATTTATAGCCAATGTTCATGTTTCAGTTGCAGAAAACATTGCACAAAAGCTCCATCTTACATCTCTCTATTTTCTAACTGTTAACAAGGTGAAATGATTTTCCATAGAGTGAGCCATCCTTCCCTTTATTCTATCCTTGTAATTCAGGAACTGTTTGAATAGGATTCTCAGAACCGCTGGAACTCAGAATTGGAAAGGATCTTAGAAGCTCTTGGCTGTTTAGTTCTTTTTCAGTCCTGTCTGACTCTTCATGACCCTTTTTGGGTTTTCTTGGCAGAGATACTGGAATGGTTGGCCATTTCCTTCTCCAGCTCATTTTACAGATGAGGAACTGAGGCAAACAGGGTTAAGTGACCTGCCCAGGGTCACCCAGCTCCTGACAGACATACACTCTATTCACTGTACCACCTAGCGGCCCAGAGTAGCCTCTGATAGCCCTCATCCAATTCAGACCTGAATAACATTCCCTTTTACATCATACCTATCAAACAGCTACTTAGTTGAACAAGCTCCAATGAAAGAGAAACTCTCATCTCCATAGTAGCCAGCCCATAATACCTTAGACTACTCTACGAGGATTACTGGTTGGCATCAGGTCTGGAATTAGGAACATTCCTTTTCCTGAGTTCAAATCTTGCCTCTGACAATTCCTAGCTGGGCAACCCTGGGCAAGTCACTTTACCCTGTTTGCCTAAGTTTCCTTATCTGTAAAATGAGCCAGAGAAGGAAATAACCAACCATTCCAGTATCCCTGCCAAGAAAAACCCCAAAGGGTCAAAAAGAGTCAGATATGACCAAAACAATTGAACAGCAACAATTAGGAAGTTCTAAAAAAAAATCTTAAGCCTAAATTTGCTTTGTTCAGTTTTCACCTTGACCTCTGGGGAGGAGCATGCATTTAAACTGTTTTCTGCATGACAGTCCTTCAAATATGTGTATGCATGCCTTTGCAGTGGCAGTTTCTAGGATCTAGGATTCTAGTTTGGGAGGATGAGAGGGGAGAATATCCAGAGTTCATCCGTGGACCATAGAGGGACCCATTAGAGTCAGAATGGGGCCATTACGTGCCCCGAGAGGGTAAAGCCATCTCTCCTTTCCTCAGGGCTTTTGGGAGCCTTGATTCCTTTGGATGTTCAAACCTCCTTTGGTTCCTTAGGGAAGATGAATAAATGAACTTACCCATTAACATGGTAGACATGGCTAGGCTCCCAGAGGGACTGATCCTTTTACCCTAGCTGTATGATCAGTCATTTGAGACACTCAGTATTATGTTTTATTTCCTTTCTATTTGGGCAATAAATGTACCTAAATGAACATCATCAGTGAAATTTTCTCTTTAGTCACCCCAGGGAGGTCTAGAGATGAAAATCTTAATGGGGAAATGAATTAACAATGTACATATGTAGATCTCCCATGGATTCCAGGGTGGGGACAAGGTATGAGTCAAAATTCCCGTCAATTTATGAAATATTCTATGCAAATGAAATGCTAGGTGAAGCCTGGACAAATCAGGGCAGGAGTAAGGGAGGGTGGGGGTGGGAGCAGCTGCACTTTGGAAAACTTCTTAATTACCCCACTGGATGGATGGGGTGGGGTTCCTTTTGTTGTTCAGTCATGTCTGATTCTTTGGGACCCCATTTAGAATTTTGGCAAAGCTACTGGAGTAGTTTGCCATTTCCTTCTCCAGTCCATTTGACAGATGAGGCAACTGAGGCAAATAGGATTAAGTGACTTGCCTGGCTTCACACAGCTAGGAAGTGTCTCAATTCACCAAGCCACCCAGCTGCCTCTGAGATGTTCACAAATTGTAAAGTAATAATAAAAACAGCCAGCATTTATATGGTACTTCAAGGTTTGCATAGCATTTTATAAATATCTCATTTTACTTTCACAATAACCCTGGGAGGTGAGTGCTATTATAAACTTCATTTTACAGATGAGGAAACTGAGAAAAGAGTTAAATGACTTGCTTGGGGTAGGTAACACAGATAATAAGTATCTGGGGCTGGATTTGAACTCACATTTTCCTGACTCCAGGTTCAGCATTCTATCTACCATGCCACTTTACATGCCTACAGTGAAAATGGCAATGAAAAAAGGAGACGAGGAGAGATTGGAGTGGAAGAAAACAAGAAGGCTTGGCAGTTGATGGGAGTTGAGGGTGAGGAAAGAACCCAAGACCATTCCATTCAAGTCACTAAAAGAGCATTTTATTAGGAGGGAAAATGAAAAAAATTCTATTTGAATCTTTCCAATCTCCCTTTCTCACTCCCCTCTGCCCTGGGGTGTGTCTCTGGGGGTTGGGGAGCTGGGGTCTAGTTGGGGGCAAGTTGCAAACTCCAGGGAATGGAAAAGGGAACTGATTACACTTGATAAACATGGGAAAAGTGATGTCACAGAGCAACCATGTGTGGCAATGGAATGTGCTGTAACATGAAGAGTCTAAGAGCACAAATGGAAAATTAACCGTCAGGACCCGAGGGTTATCTCTTCACTCCCTGCCTCCACAAGGCACGTGGTTGGACCCTTCCTGTAGAAAGGGGAAAGCAGGATAGCTTAGCTTGGGGACCCTTGTCAGGTCACCAAGTCCATTTTCTCCCTGTAAAATAAGGAAATTGATTAAACATCACTGGGAAGGTCCTTTCCAGATCTAATATTCTGTAGTCTGACAATTATGCCTTTGAAATCTCCATAGTCTTGCCTTCCTCTTCCTTTCCCCCTCTACACACATACATTGCTTAATTTCTCCTTTGGATAGAATGCTGGATTTAGAATAATTGGGACTTGGGTTGGCTTCCTAATGAGCTTCCTGAATAACCCTGGGCAAGTCTTTGTACCTCAGTGTTTTCATCTATAAAATGGGGATCAGGATAGCACTTACCCCACAGGGGTGATGTGAGGATAAAATGAGATAATATATGTAAAGTGCTTTACACATTCTAAGTTGACAGATAAAATGTTAGCTATAACGAGAAACTTGTTGAATTGAACTGAGCCTAGAGACAGCTCTCTTGGCATGGAGTAGAACAGTAAATCTGGCAATGGGAGCACTGGTTATGAGAATTTAAGTTTCGGCTCTGCTGTGCCTTTTTAAGTAAATGATTTAGCCTCTCTGAGACACTTTGCTCATTTCTAAAATGGGCATACTATTTGCCTGGTCCACTTTGCAGGTCGAAATCAAATGGAGGGATGGACCCAGAGACCTTTAGAAATTGTAAAGCAATAATAACAATCATCTTTAATGTTTTAAGGCTTACAAAGTGCTTTACAAATGCCATCTCTTTGTATCCTCACACAACCCTGGGAGGTAATTTCTATTTTTTGTTGTTCAGTCATTTTAGTTGCATCTGAGTCTTTATGAGTCAATTTGGGATTTTCTTGCCAAAGATACTGGAATTTCCTTCTCTGGTTCATTTTACAGATAAGGAAACTGAGGCAAATAGGCATATGAGACTTGCCCAGGGTCATCCAGCTTGTCAGATTTGAACTCAGAAAATGAGGCTTCTTGACTCCAGGCTGGATGCTCTGTTCCCTGTACTATACCCTGTAAGTATGGACCAAATCCTTTGGATTTTTTGTTACCAGTTTGGCCGTATGGGTAGAAGATACGGGATAGGTTGTGGGAAAGTTTCAAGAAGAAAGTCACATTTGAGCTGGGCTTGAATGAAGAGTAGGATGTCAAAAGTCAGAGATGGTGGGAAGAGGAGGAGAGTATTTCTGGTGTGTAAAGACTCAAAGACAGGAGAGCTGGGGACATGTTCTCAAGGAGAGACCTGATAAACTGGAGTACGTGCAGAGCATGGCCACCAGAACTGAGTCCCTGGTATGAAGATCAGTTGAAAGAACAGGGCACATTTAGCCTGGTGAAGAAAAATAGTCTGAGGGGACACAAGAGCTGTCTTCAATGACTTGGAGGAAAGACTAAGCCTGTTTTGCTTGGCCCTAGAGGACAGAACCAGGAACATTTGCTAGAAGTTACAAAGAGAGACATTTAGGTTTGAGGGAAAGGGAAATGGGGGGTGGGATAGGAAAACAGACATTTAAAAAAGCACCTACTATGTGTTAGGCACTGTGCTGCGTTCTTTACAAACATCTTGTTTGGTTTGTGCAACAATCCCATGAAGATGTTTTCTTTTGAGTGGGCTTTTTTTTTTTTTTAGTCCAGACTGATTTCACTCTTGAGTGAAGAAATCTTTTCTTCAGATGTAGAAGAGCTATTACCCTGCATCTTAGAGTTTTAGAGTGCTGTCTGGCTTGCACAGATTAAATGACTTATCTAGAGTGAACTAGTCTGTGTACATCAGAGGTTGGGCCTGAACCTAGGTCCTCTTGACTCAGGAGTTGGCTGTCTACTGCACCATATTATTTCTTAAGGTAAGCACTAGCTATTTTTATCCCCATTTTACAGTGAGGAAAATAGAGATTTAGGGAGGTTTTAAATGACTTGCTTGACCTAGCTAGTAAAAGTCTGATTCAGGGTTCAAACCCAGGTCTACCTGACTTTCAATTGACCCAATGAGTTAGTGGCACTTCTTGTTTGAAATAAAATCCCATAACTTCAAACCCTGTTTATGGCATGCAAAAATCTCTGCCTTGCCTTGCCCTCTGGCTTACTTATTTCTAGCAGTATGAGTTCTAAGAAAAGTAGCTGGGCAGTTTTGTGGAATTTGTTGCAACCTACTGAGGACTGGCCAGATTCTGGAGAATGTATGGATCAGCTTAGCTTAGTCCATATCTGGGACTATTCCTGTGAAATCTGATGGATAGTGGGGAGACCCAGCAATTACAATGGCAGCTGCCAGGTCCTGGAGAAAAGATAAGCATCCCAAAGCAAAGGCATCAGTCAGCTAGGCACCAGGAATGGAGAGGGGACTAGGCTTGGCCTCAGAAAAAAAGCATGAGCTTGAATCTTTTGCTGATGATATTTAACTCCTCTCAGCCTCAGTTTTCTCATCTGTAAAATGGGTATAAAATAATTTCTATTCTAAATAACACATGTAAAGTGCTTTGGAAACCTTAGAGTGCTATGTATAAATGTTGTTATTTGATTATTATTTTTAAGTGGTCCACCCCACTCACATCTCCTCTGGTTGTCATCCTCACCATCATTCTTCTTTCAATCTTCTCTTCTCCAGGCAAAATCACTTGAGTTCCTTAAAATGCAAATTATATTTTTAATTCTAGCATTTTTTGGACATGAGACACAGAGACCAACAGTCTGGCCACCATCCAGGGCAGGGAACAAGGAGGAGGAGAGAAATTAGCAGAGAAGCCTAGTTAATTGTCCAGACATATCATTGCCCAGAAGGGGAAACCAAGGCACAAAGCTGGCCAGTGACTGAGCAGAGGTCACACTCTAGATATCTCAGCTCCAAGTCCCATATAAGAAACTGAGAAGGGCCTAGGGCTATAAGGCGTAGACAGCAAGGGAAAAATATTCTTTCTTTTCAGATTCCCAGCTGGTATTGAGAATGCCAAATCCTCTTTGAATGAAACAGAAAAGGGATTAAAAAAAAGAGAGAGATCAAGATATTAACCTTCGGAAACAGGACACTCCTATGTGGAGATTAAATTTTTTCCTAAGCATTTTTTTCATTTTCATAAACATCTTAAAAATTCATCCTTGCATCATAGACTTCCTGGATTATGAATGGATGAATGGGTGTCCTTATTTTAGAGACACGTGTGTGCCCATGCACATACACATGCACACACACACACATAGAGACCTGATAAGTTCTCTTGGGTGGAGGGGCTCCTGCTGGGTAAAGACAGCGAGACCTAGAAAATCATTGAGGTTTTTAGAGCTGAAAGAAACCTTGAAGATCAGCTAGTCCATCCCTCCCAGCCTATCTCCTTTTCTTTACAGGAAACGAGACTGGAGAATATTTGCTGGGTGTGTTATCATGAACATTCCTTTCATGAATGGCTTAGACTTGATGGAGGCTGAGATCTTTCCTGACTCGGAGGTTCTAGGAAATCGAAAAAGGAGAAAACTTGTTTGAGACCAGATATTGGCAGACTAGGATTAGAATCCAGGGCTCCTGACCCCAGCCAGCTCCAGGGCTCTTTTAACTGTACCATACTCCAGTCTTCATTAATTAACTAATTAATTAATTCCAACCACCACTTACTGCACCATGCTAGGTGCCAGGGGAGACAAGAAAGACTATTATAAAGCTTTGTCTAGCTGGGATGGATACGGCACGTATATACACGTTCAGAAGTGATAGAGCAAACGAGGGACTTGGAGGGCAGGTCTAGGAAGTGATTCCTGCCGGTACCCTGGCTCGCCTGTCTTGCCTCTTCTGCTAAGGAGTCCCTTTGATGTTATTCCCAGCTCTGTCATTGTCCCAGACACCCAATAGAGGCTTGACCTTCTCAGGCCCTGTCCCGGGCTCCTCTCCTCGAACACTGCTCCAGCCCCGTCTACAACGCTGGCCTCCTTGAGCCCAGTCACTTCCAGGCCCCAGGCTGATGGGGACGTCCCTGGACTTGACTCAGGACCAGCCCCGGGCTTGAGCCAGCACCCAGAGCCGTCATGAAGAAGTCTGGCGCCCATGCCTTGGCTTTGGAGGACTGGGTGGGCTGTCGTAAGGAACGGTGACTTTGGCGCGAGATGGAAGCGAAGCGGGGCAGAAAGTTTCCAGGTTGGGGATGGGGAGGCCAGAGTGATGATTAGGGACGCCCGGGGAGGGATCTCTCTACCTGGAGGGGCTGGAGTGACCTTGAAAGCAGGGGAGGCGGCGGCTGAGTGACAGGAGCAGCCAGAGAATCCCAAAGTGGCAGGAGTGAGGCAGGGAGTGCGCCAGCCCCCGCCTCCCCTTCTGTGCGTCTGGGATGTGACAGGAGCAGCCAGACTTGGAGAGGATGCTAAGCGACATGGTGTCTTCAGGAGGAAGCTTGGCTGTAGTGAGCACCAGAGGATGAAAGAAATGGCAGACAAAGCACTCTAGTATCCTAGAATTAAAGCTAGGGAAGGAGCTTGGAGGTCCAGTGGTCCAGCTTTCTCATTTGACAGGTACTAAGGACCAGACAGGTGAAATGACTTGTTCATGGCCACATAGGTTATAAGTGGCAGATGTGGAATTTGAACTCAGGTCCTCTAGCCTCCAATTTGGTTCCACTGAGAATGGTAGAAGGGAATGATAGAGGAGGGAGTGACTGGGAGAGGCCTGGGGCTGAGACTATTGTGAGGGAGGGGAGGAGGAGAAGGGTAGGTGGTTAGAGGTCAGCAGAGCGAGCCCTGCATCCTCTGACATGATTCCTGGTTCCTCATGTGGCAGAGTTCCCAGACAAGGGGAGGAGGAGAGTGACACACAGTATGGAGACCCAGGGTTAGAGAGGGAATGGGCTAGCTGCAGGGGGAGGGCAGTGGGTATCCGGTACTGGGCAGAGAAGGCAAAGGAGGGAAGGTGAAACAGAGGAGGGGAGGAATGGGGCATACTGGTTCTGGCTATGTTCTCACCTCTCTCAGTTACTGTAGTAGAAAAGCCCTTTGTAACCTGCCTAAAGGCATCTAGGTAGCACAGTGCATGGAGTGCTGGGGAGCAAGTCAAGTTCAAATCTGGCCTCAGATTCTTAGTAGCTGTGAGACCCTGGGCAAGTCACTTCCCTGTGTCCCTCAGTTTCCTCATTTGTAAAATGAGCTGAGGAAGAAATGGCAAACCACTCCAGCATCTTTGCCAAGAGAACCCCAAACAGGGTCACAAAAAGTTAGACACAATTGAACAATAACAGAAACAGACCTGGATGAATCGGGACAAATTACTTAACCTCCTTGGGCCTCAGTTTCCTCATTTGTTAAATGAGAGGATTGAACTGGATGGCTTGTGTCTTGGGTCATCCTTAGCTCTCTGGGCTCCAAGGATGCTCAAACTTGTTTACTTTGAATTAACTTCAACCCCAACTCAATAGCTCTCCCCTAGGTTATGTCCTTGGATCTATGAAATAGGAAAGTTGGCCTCAATGACCTCTAACACTTTGAGTCTGTTTTTTCTGATTTTCATTCTCATAACTCAGCTTTCTAGTCTCTGGACCCACAGAGGCTTGGTCAGCAACCCTAAACCTGCCTCCGCTGCTGCCACTTCTGAACCCTCTTCCTCTCTAAAAGCTTTCAGTTTCTTCCTAATGTCCTCCTCAGCCCTTGGACTGTCATCAGCTCCACTGGGGGCACCCAGTTCACGCCCCTCTTCCCAGTTCTGGTCATATTCTTCAGACAAATAATTCTTTTTTTTTTTTAAACCCTTACCTTCCGTCTTGGAGTCAATACTGTGTATTGGCTCCAAGGCAGAAGAGTGGTAAGGGCTAGGCAATGGGGGTTAAGTGACTTGCCCAGAGTCAAGACAAATAATTCTATGGCATAAAATGCATTTTGATGTTTCCCTGCCAGACTGGGGTCTATTCTCAATCCATATATTCTTTTTGGAGAAGAGTTGTTGTTCAGTTGTTTTTAGTTGTGTCTGACTCTTCATGACCCCATTTGGGGTTTTCTTGGCAAAGATACTCACTGGTTTGCCATTTTCTTCTCTTACACATCTTACAGATGAAAAATTGAGGGAACCAGGGTGAAGTGACTTGCCCAGGGTCACACAGCTATTAAGTGTCTGAGGCCAGATTTGAACTCAGAAAGATGGTCTTCCTGACTCCAGTCCAGGCACGCTATCCACTGTACCTTCTAGGTGCAGAGACACATGGACTGGCCTTGACCAGATTCCAACTTCTGTACCCAGAGTTGTTTACTGGAAGGACAGCTCGAGCTTAATTTGGAAGGCACTTCAGAGGTCATCCAATCAAACCCTCCCATTTTACAGGTGAGGAAACTGAGGCTCAGGGAGTTTAAGTGACTTGCCCACGGTCAAATGAGTAGCCAGTATAGTGGGGAATTTGAATCCAAGTCTCTGATTTTGGAACCAGCGTCTTTTCCAGTATACCCTGAAGTGAAGCTCATTGTCTGCTTGACGTTTAAGTCTGCAGATTCAGCCTGAGTTTGAGAGCGGCTCCGTGCCAAGTTGTGTCACACGTTTGTGTTAAGGTAGAAGACTACCATTCAACCATAGAACCCAGACCTTGGAGAGGCACCAGTGCAGTGGGGAGAGTGCTGGTTTTTTCATCATAGGAGGACTGGAATGGCCTTGGGGACCCAGGGTCAGAAGGGTGTGCGTTAATGGGGAGTTGGGGTGAGTAACCTGGTACTGGGGTGAGGGACAGAGCAACAGAGAAAAAGAAAAAGGGGGGAGAACAGTAACTGGGTACAGTCACAGGAGCTGGGTTCGAATCCCAAGCCCCTTTTTTTTCTTGTTTGACTTTTGACAAAGTTCTTTAATTTCTCTGGACCTCAGTTTCTTCTTCTGTAAAATGAGAGGGTTTAGGGCTAGATGACCTTCTAAGGTCCCTTCCCACTCCAAACCTATGATCCCTGGGATGTGAGGTGCAGGTGTACACTGATAAGTTACCAGGTGGCAGATGGTAAGTCATTCAGGTGCTCTGGAAAAAAGCAAACTTTATTGAGATTCCAGCTTGGACAATGCACCCTCCCTCCCCTCCCCACCCGTTTCTTGACAGAGAGTAAACAAGGTTTAGAGAGTGTTCTGGCCAGCCAGGAAAGCACTGTCTAAACACACAGTGGGGCCTGCTGCTCTGGGTCTGGTTTTCTGGTTGTCACCACTTGGCCAGGTGAACCCATTGACACAGAACAGGAATTTTCCATTTGCGTAGACCCCGGAGGCTTTACACTTTACTCTCCATCTCTGATTCAGATCCAAGGCATTTTCAGCACTTCTTGTAAATTCTAGTTGCCCGTCCCCCACCTTCCCCCCAAGAAATCACCACCTCGTCCCTACTGTTCAACTTTTGTTTCAATCCAGCAAGTACTTCTTGAGCCCTTGCTGTGTGCAGGACACTGTCCTAGGCACAGAGGAGCTAGGAGGTTAAATAAGCCTCAGAGCTGACTCCACACACAGTGCATGGGTCTTTAAAAACTGGCCTCTTCTGTGAATCTTAGCACTGCTCCTTTATCTCAATCGCCCTTGAAGAAGAAAAGTCCCACAAATGTCTAAGGATCATGGGTTACTTTGGCTGACTAATCATTACCAAGTGGGAGCGGCCGGCCTCTCTCTGGTTAGCTCAGCAAGTTCTAAACAAGCAGATACGATCTGCTACTGGGGCCATACTGGAAACATCTCCAGCTTGGGAGGACCTGCCAGAGCTTGCTCCATGCTGGCATGGCCTTTGAGAATGGTGGCATGGTGGATAAAGTACCAGACTTGTAATCAGGAAGCCCTGGGTTCAAATCCTACCTCAGACACACACTAGCTATGTGATCCTAGGGAAGTCCCTTGTCCCTTCTGAGACTAAGTCTCCTCACCTGTAAATAAAGAGATCAGTAACTTCTGAGGTCCCTCTCAACTTTAAATCTGTGATCCCATGAATCCAAGGTCACTCCTATTCCATAATGCCAGTGTGGATGACCAGTGGGTAGCCTACATATTATGTTGGTATCTTTGTTATGTGAAGAGAAATCAAGGGTGGGGCAGCTGGGTGGCTCAGTGGATAGAGTGCCAGCCCTAGAGATGGGAGGTCCTGGGTTCAAAACTGACTTCAGATACTTCCTAGCTGTGTGACTCTGGGCAAGTCATTTAACTCCAATTGCCTAACCCTTACTGATTTTTTTTTTTGCCTTGGAACTAAAGCTTGGTATTGATTCTAAGATGGAAGATGAGACAGAGAGACAGAGACAGAGAGTCAGAGACAGACAGACAGACAGGGACAGAGAGAGACAGACAGAGAGAGAGAGAGACAGAGAGAGAGACAAAGAGAGACAGACAGACAGACAGAGAGAGAGGGAGAGAAATCAAGGAAGGCCTCCTGTATCCTGGGCAGACCCTTAGTGGTGTATTTACTAGAACTCCCACATGAGAGCCCAGAAGGGATGGTCACAGATGAGCTGCTGTCTGTATCACTGGGAACATCTGCATCATTGAGCTCATAGGGCCACTGGAATATTTGAGCTTAGATTGAGAGGAAGAGCTTGCTTTCCACTAGGAAGGAAGAACTTACAGTCTAGGGTCTTGGGTCAGCTGCTTCTCAGATTCCAGGTAGAAGGTGAGAGATCCTCACTGTTTCCCTGATCCAATTACTTGCCCTCTGGGGTCTTTCTTGCCGCAGCTCCCACTCTCTCCTGGAAGTCCTGGGCAGCAGCTGGGAGTACAGATTCCCCCAGCAATTAAATCCTATGTGTTGGCCCATTTCCTTTTATTTGGGAGTACAGTAGTCCATGTTAGCTTTGTATTGTGTGAATGGATACAGCAGGTAAGAAGGGGAAAAACCCTATTTATTTAAGGAAAAATGCTTATCAACTGCCACCTTTTATCTTTGTCCTTTCTACAAGTACTTTATGGTCCAGGTATGTAGTTCCTGGAGGTACCTGGCCTTGCTTTAGTACTTAGAACTTCTCCCAACAATATTGCAGGTACTGGAAACCCACCCAACAGTCTACTGAACCAAACCTTGCAAGGACAGGTACTAGACCAGATTTATTTCAGAAGCTTTCACAGTGCCTGGCACAGTGCCAAGTCCACAGGAGATGCTCCACAACTACTCAAGTCAATGAAAACCAGCCGGCAATTGTTGCTTGTCCTTTGTTTTCGAAGAAGACCAATGACATCATGGGGATGATGTCTTCACTTGCCTGGGAATTGGACTGGAGTCAGAGGCAGAGTAGCACAAAGTCATCAGCCTCACTCTCTCTTCTAAACTCATCAAAGTCCAAACAATTAAATGACCACAACTTGTCAGCTGTGTGATTGTGGCCAAATCACTTAATTTCTGATCGCTCAGTTTCTTCATCTGTAAAAGGGAGATAACAATAGCACCTGCCTCCCAGGGTTGTTGTGAGGATCCAATGAGATAATATTGTTAAAGCTCTTAGCACAGTGCCTGGCACATAGAAAGTGCCATATCAATGCTAGCTATTATTATTATTCACATGAAAAATTCTTTTGCTTCTACTTCAGCAACAATCTAGGAACAACCGTCCCCTTCTCTTCACTCAGACAGCTACTTCTCTGGAATAGATTTTCATCTCCTCTCACCTGGACTATTGCAATTGCCTCCTACCTGGTCTCTCTGCCTCAAGTCTCTCCCTTCTCTAGTCCATCCTCTCCATAGCTGCCAGAATCATCTTCTTCAGACACAGGTTTGACCATACTACCGCCCTACTCAAAATCTCCCCATTGTTAATTCTAGGATAAACTTGAAACTCCTCCATCTGTTCTAAGGACTTCCTCCATGTGATTCCCATCTAGCTGTCTAGCCTCATTCTCCATTATTTATTCCCCTTCGTGTATTCTATGATCCAACCAAACTAGGCTGACTGCTTGCTATTCCCCTAACATGCCGCCTCCTGTCTCCAGACATTCCCACAAACCTAAATGCCTCAATGGCTCCCTTTCCTCATCTCTCCTCTTCAGAATCATTATTTCCTTTCATGACTCAGCTCAGGTGTCACCCACTGATGGAAACTTTCTCCAATCCTCTCCTTACCCCTCTCATTAGTGTCTCCTCCCTCATTAGTGTCTTCTTCCTCTTAAAATATCCCCAGTGCACTTTGGCTGTTTTTGCCTTTGTCCCCATCGTTCCCTAGTCTGGATAGATTTATTTACATTCAGGCAGAATGGCTCCTTGAAGGCAAAGGATTGTATGGTTTTTCCCTCTGTGTCCCTAATATCTTTGGGATACAATAGGCAGCTGGAGGTGGTAGTACACATAGTAAGTACTTTATAAATATTTATTGAACTTGAACCTTATTTCATATTACTTCCTTTTGAAGACAATTCCCATCATCCTACTTTGTTAGCCAATCCTAGGACGGGCCACTCTAGCTGTGTACCTGTGCTTTGGGCAGCTGGGTAGAATGGTGGATAGAGCACTGAGTCTGGTCTGGAGTCAGGACGACATGCATTTAAATCTGGACTCAAAAACTTATTAGCTGTGTGACCTTGGGCAAGTCACTTAACCCTATTTTTTCAGTTTCCTCATCTATAAAATGATCTGGAGAAGGAAATGGCAAACCATTCCAGTATCTTTGCCAAGAAAATCCCAATGGGGTCACAAAGAGTGAGACACAACTGAAAATCATACAACAGAAACAATCTGTGCTTTTGGAAAAATGATTATCTATGTCTTGATGCCTTTTGTCCTTACTTCAGCTGCAGAAAATCTCTAGCTTTCTTCACATAGGAGCTCAGGCACCGATCCTACATGGACCTGTCTCTGTTTCCCTAGTTATTAGTTCTCTCTCCCTTTTTGCAAACTTTAAAGTTCTATATAAATGTTGGTGTTATCATCATCATCACTATTGTAATGTGCTATATATTTTGCATTTAATTAACTTGTCTACCTGCCCTATTCACCCCCACTCCCATTAGAATATAAGCTCACTGAGGTCAAGGACTGTTTTGCTCTTGTCTTTATATCTTTTTTTAAATCCTCGCTTTCCATCTTAGAATCAATATAATATATTGGTTCCAAAGCAGAAGATCAGTAAGAGTTTAACAGGCAATGGGGGTTAAGTGACTAGTTAATCTCTGAGGTCAGATTTGAATCCAGGACCCCCCATCTTTAGGCCTGGCTCTCAATCCACTGAGCCACCCAGCTGCCCCCTCTTGTCTTTATATCATCAGAGCCCAGGAGAGTATCTGGCCCCTATTGGTATAGTGTCTAGGGTGCTAGACTTTAAGTCTAGAAGACTTGAATTCATTCCTACTTCAGATACTAACTAGCTATGTGTCACATCAAATTAATCTCTCTGGGCCCCAGTTTCCAGTTTCCTCATCTTTATAATGGGGATAATAAGAGTGACTCCCTCACAGGGTAGGTAGGTAGGTGGTGCAGTGGATGGAGCACCAGGCCTGGAGTCAGGAAGACCTGAGGCCAAATCTGGCTTTAAATGCCTAACTAGTTGTGTGACCCTGGGCAGATCACTTAACCCTGTTTGCCTTAGTTTCCTCATCTGTAAAATGAGCTGGAGAAAGAAAAGGCAAAGCACTCCAGTATCCTCACTGAGAAAACCCTACATGGCATCATGAAGATTGGGACACAATTGAAATGACTGAATGACAGTAACCTCACCAGGTAGTTGTGAGGATCAAATGAGAATACAGCAAATGCTCTGCAAACCTCAAAGTGCTAGATAAATGTAAGCTACCATGATGATGATGACGACAACTATAATCTAATGGAAAAATGCCTAGATTTGGAGATTTACAGCTCCCCAGCTGGTCCCTTTGTCTCTTGGGAAATTTCCCACTGACTCAGGGATTTCTCCTCTAATGACCTCGTGTCCCTTTCTGATATGGCAGTGCTCTCTCATCCTATCTTTTTCGGCATGATTCACTCAATCAACCCTGGGAAATGAATCTCAGACACAAATGATCTAAATTAGGTAATCCACAGATATACTGTCTCATTTTGGCTTTACATGGCTTTACACAAATTAGACTTTAACCATCAGTCATTTTTAATTCTTCTCAGTTCATCATTTAAAAACAAAACGAAACACCTTTACTCTTGCCTTTCAGTTTAAAGCACAGAGCTATTTCTTTCTGCTACCTTGGTCATTGAGGAAGAAAGTCCCTCATGCTTTTGGCTCCATGTCTACTCTGTGGTTCCAGATTCAAACCTTTGTAGTTGCCCAAACCCTAACCCAGTGACTCTCCTGCCTCTACAGCAGCTGTTAACAAAGCAATCAGGAGAGGAGAAAGAACTGGGGTCTTCAGAGTCAGAAGGACAGGCTTAAGTCTTGGCTCTGTGTCTTGTGTGATTTTGGGCTGGTCTATTGAAATCATCTATAAAAAGAAGGGTCAGACTAGGTGATACGTGATGCCTATTCCACCTATGGATCCTGTGATTCTATGAAGAGGTCCAAGTCTTTGAGCTGCTCTGGCTCTACTAATTTCTTTCTGTTTTATTCTTTAAAATTTTAATCTGAACTTAAACAAAAAAGAGCATTTCTATACATACTGCAGAATACAAAAAGAGGATTCTTTATCAAACTGTGAATCTCTCATACTGCTTGCTTTGGAAAAAACCGCAAATAAATTCTACATGTTAACTTTCAGAACTATCCTGATTGTCAGTGCTTTCTTCTGTGCTTTTATGTACATCTAAAAAAGTTACAATGACTCTCTCTCATCATTGTTGCTACTCTCCTCTTCCCCAATTAAAAACTGAAAGAGGCTACTTTAAAAGCTACTTTTAAAAAATCTGATTCCTTTCTGCCTCTTCACTCTGGTTCTGAAAAATCCAGTCTTCTTGACTTTTGTCCCTCCATCAAACCCATTCTGCTGTTTCAGTTCTTCTTTTTTGAGTGCCCACACCCCATTTAGGGGTTCATCTTTCCCAGGCACTCTTAAACTACTGCTTCTCAGTAACTCCAGCAGAACACTTAGCTCCTCTAATACCAATTATACTTTAATTACTCTGCCCTCAAACATTAATGGTAGTTCTCAATACACATGTCATTTTGGGGAAAGGAGTTTGGGGTTTTTGTTTTTGTTTTTGACAATTAGGAGAACAGTGAAAGTCAGCTTAGAAAAGTGAAAAGCTGGCTGTCCCCACGGTCAGAAGACCTCGAGATCATGTCCAGCCTCAGATACACCTGAGTTGTGAGACCTTAGGCAAGTCACTTAACCTCTCAATGCTCCTAGGCATCTAAGGCTAATTTACAGCATAGAGAACTCTCAGTGAGGAAAATGGTAAAAGATTTTCCTCACTGAGAGTTCTCTGTATTAATGAAATCATAGGTACAGATCCCTCCCACCCAGACACAGGCAGACATCAACACAATGACATAGCATAATCTCTTGAAATTCTCTGTAAGTAAATCTTGCCTGGTCACCCTGGATCCCAGCAGCAGTAACTCTCCTCTTTTGAGGTTGCTCTTTGATTAGCACAGCCAGACTCAGGTAGCTATGCCAGTCAGTGACCTCTATTCTCCTGAATGATTTCATAACAATAACTTTTGTTTCACAAATTTTTTTTTATATAAACCTTATGTTCCTTCTTAAAACCAGTACTGTGTATTGGTTCCAAGGCAGAAGAGCGGTAAGGGCCAGGCAATGAGGGTCAAGTGACTTTCCTATGATCAGACAGCTAGGAAGTTTCTGAAGCCAAATTTGAAGCCAGGACCTCCTGTCTCTAGGCCTGGCTCTCAAGCCACTAAGCTACCTAGCTATAGCAATAATTTTTGTGCAAGTAGAGGCAACTCAGTGGAGCAATGATAGCATATTTTATCTGGAGTCAGGAAGACCTGAATTCAAATTCTGCCTCAGGTAGCTGTGTGGTCTTGGGCAATCAATCCATTTAGCCTCTGCCTCAATTTCCTCATTTATAAATGAGGATAATAATAGTATCTACTGATCAGGGTTGTTTTGAAATGTGAAGAAATTATGAAAATGAAATGTAAAGTACTCTGTAAACCATAAATAGGTATAAAATGCAATGATTGTTATTGTAGTGCTATTATCTTCCGTTTCTTTTCTTTTTTTTTTTTAAACCCCTATCTTCTGTCTTAGCATCAATATTGTGTATCGGTTTCAAGGCAGAAGAACAGCAAGGGCTAGGCAATGGGGGTTAAGTGACTTGCCCAGGGTCACACAGTTGGGAAGTATCTGAGGTCAGGCTTGAACCCAAGATCTACTGACTCTAGGGTTTGGCTAAGGTTCCTTCCCTGATTATCCCAGTTGTTCATGCCTCCTCCCCATGGGGATTACTTTTGATTTTTAGACTGAACCTGTAATTTCATTTGCATGGGGAATTCCTAATGAGGAAACTCCCTATATGAATGCAGGTCAGGTTTTCGATTGGCATCACGGTTCTTGGCAATTTATGGTCTTAAAGAGTTGTCTGGGGCACTGAGAACTTGGTTGAATGCACCAGTTACCATTTGGAGTTCTTTGGAGGCAGAACCTGAACCTAGGTCTTTCTGACTTCCAGGGCAGTTTTTTAACCAGAATGCATCACTGCCTCTCACTTTGTATTTACTTTGCTTTGACTTATTTGCAGACATATTGAGTTCCCCCATTGGATGTAAACCTTTTGGAGGGAGGGAGAGTGTTTAAGTCATGTCTTATGCACAGTGGGTACTTGGGATCATAGAATCATAGATTTAAAGCTGAAAGGGAATTTAGGAGTCATCTGGTCCAAGCCATTTGCTTTACAAATGAGGAGACTGGGACTTAGAGAGGACATGTAAGAGGGCAAATAAAGAATGTATGAGGAGGCATTGAGATAGATAGGCTCAATGGAGAGAGAGCCAGGCTCAGAAATGGGATGTTCTGCGTTCAAATGTGGCCTCAGAAGCTTCCTCACTGTGGGACCCTGGAGAAGTCACTTAACCCCTCCTTGGTTAGCCCTTACTGCTCTTCTGCCTTGGAATCAGTCCACAGTATTGATTCTGAGCAGGAAGGTAAGGGTTTAAGAAAGAAAAAAAAGACTATATGAGGAGGAATGCCTACTCTATTCTTACCTCCTGGTAGCCTTTTCATCACAGTGAGATAAACAGTCATATCTTTAATCTCTCAGTGAAGAAACCTAAGAATGAGGCTCAACTTCACCTCTCTAAGACTTTTGCTACTAGTAAAATGAAGGACTTGGATGAAATCCCAGGGTTATATATTTAGATCACCTGGTTCTCTCATTTTTCTAGGGGAAGAAGTTGCACACTCGGGAAGAGAGCAATGATTTGTCCAAGATCTCACAGGTCCTATGTCGGAGCCAGCCCCTCCCCCCCCCCAATCTCGGAGGTCCCTTCCAGTCCTGACATTTTATCTGATTCTCTAATTCTCTAGCAGGGTGACTAGACCACATGACAGCTTGCTATCACCATCAGTGGAGCTGTTACTGGGGGGTTCTAACGCAATTCTGAACAGAAATAAAAATCGGCTTGTTGCTATTTATGCCCCATCGTTAGTACTGCACCTGCAGCTGGTTACCAAATCCTGCCGCTTCACGGATCCCTTCTCTCTGATCCTTTGCTCTTGTGGCATTTCTTGTCTGCCCCTTCCTTCTTCTCCTTAGCCTGGGCTCTAGGCGTCTTTACTCGCACCCCAGTCAGCTTCTCCTCATCCCTCCTTCTCCCCTATCCCACTTGGGTTTAGATGATCTCTCCTTTGGCTTTGTTTCCATATGCTTCAAAACCTTTAAAAAAAAATTTTTTTTTTTAACCAGCCCCCATCCTTAGCCAGCTTTTATTAGCTCCCAGTTGTGTGTTCGTCTATCACGTGGTTTGTGCACTCTGCTTAGAAAGATAGAATCAGAGAAATTCTAGGGCTGGAAAAGCTCTTAGAGATCATCTAATCCAATCTCATTAGTTTCCTGGTGAGGAAACTGGGGTGGAGAGAGGTGAAATGATTTATGTATGCAAGGTCACAGAGATTACTGGCAAAGTGGGACTAGAAGGAAGGAAGAAAAGCAGGTTGGAAAGAAGGGAGGGAGGGAGAGAAGAAGGAAGGAAGGAAGGAAGGAAGGAAGGAAGGAAGGAAGGAAGGAAGGAAGGAAGGAAGGAAGGAAGGAAGGAAGGAAGTAGTGAAAAGAATGTTAGGTTTGAAGTCGGAAGGCTGGAATATTAGCTCTGTCACTATATGTGTGACTTTGGGTAAATCTCAGTGTCTCAGAGCTTCAGGCTCCTCACCTGTGCAGTGGGAAGTTAGAATTAGCTAACCTGCAATGTCCCATCATCAATGCTCCTGTGATCCTTTGAAGATGATAATGGTTGTGATAGCTGGTGGTGTTGTCTTGTTTCCATTGTTGTTAATAATAACCATGAATTTCCATGGTCAAAAATTCATAACTTTGGATGATGACCTAAGGTCACCTTCATGCCACGATACAGTCAGAGTAGGACTTTTGTCCAGAAGAACTCTTGCCTGCTAGATACCAATTACTGGTATTTTAATAATTAAAGTTTCCACATGCATGTTACATGAAATATCTCATTTAAGTCTTAAAAACAACTCCACAAGTTATTTTTCTATCCAGTATTATTATTCCCATCTACAGATAAGGAAACTGAGGTTCATACAAGCCAAGTAACTTGTCTATGGTAACATAGCTAGCAAGTGTCACAGGGGAGCTTCAAACCCAGGGGCTCAGCACTCTGTCTATATACTTTATAAAGGGGATATGGACCAGATCTGGACGAGCTGAGGTCTAGGTGGGTGGAAAGAATACTCACAGGAGGGAGTTCATGGAGCCAGTGAAACAATGATAAATAAGAACAATGGCAATAATACCAATACTAATAATGGCCACTTGGTTTTTAGAGAGCTTTGAAGTTTGCCCATATAAGTATATATGCACTCTTTGATCTTTATTCAACCATGAGAGGTAGGCACTATTATTATATCTGTTTTATAGAGGAGGAAACTGAGGCATGAAAAGTTAAAGAGGATTCCCCGGTTCATATAGCCAGTAATTGTCCGAGAGAGGATTCAAACACTTGAAGTTCAATATCTTATCTACTACAGCACGATAAACAGATCGGTTTAGATAAACAATTGGGTAGATAGAGAATGCAGAGGATGATGAAATCTACATTGGAAAATTTGGCTCAGGTTTCAGAAACAAAAGTAACTAAACACTTGTTGGTCAGTCAAAATCCTAAAGCCTATATATGTCATGGATACTTTCTTCCAGAAGAGAATTGGAGGGTGCTGAACATGGAGACCACTAAACGACATCACAACAAAAGGTAAGTGACTTTGTCTTCTGATAAGAAATAGCTGATTGATGTGGGAGACATCAGAATCAACTATGTGCCCTCGGACCTTCACCTACTTAAAGCAAATATCAAAGTCAAAAGCAAATGGAAAAGATAGAAAGATGATACTCCATAGAATTCAATTCAATTCGATTTAAAACACAGAATTTCAGAGATGGAAGGCCATCTCATTCAACCTGAACCTGAAGAAGGGTTTCTGTTCTGATATAACCAACAGGTGGTTTTCTGTCTTCAATTTGAAGGCTTCCTTTTGAGGTTGCTCATTCCAATTTGGGATAGTTTTGTTAGGAATTTTGCCCTTACAACACAATTTGTTTCTGTAACTTCGACCCATTGTTCTGAGTGCCATTTTCTTGGATCAAGGCAAATGCTTTCCTGTGCAATAACCCTTCCAATATGTGAAAACAGCTATCATGTCCCTTTACAACTTCTCTTCTCCAGGCTAATCATCTTCAGTTCCTTTGATCCTCAGAAGGCATGGTATGAAGGTCTGGGTTGCCCTCCTGTGGATGCTCCCCAGTTTACAGTATCTTTTCTGAAATATGGCATTCAGAACTGAATACTGATGGTTCAGGTGTGGTCTGACATGGAAAGAGTACAATGGAACTTGTATCTCCTAAGCCTGGGCACTATACCTCTTTTAATACAGCCCAATTAAAGTCAACATGGAATTAGGAAATAGCTGAATACGTTGTAGTATATGATTGTGACGGAATGTCACTGTGCTATAAGAAATAATGAGTAGGTCACTTTTAGAAGAAATATGGAAACATTTGCATGAAATAATACAGAGCAAAATGAGAAAAACCAGGAGGACATTGTATATAATAACAGAAATATTTTTCAAAGAGTATATATCTGTATCAAATGTTGGCCTTCTCTAATGTGGGGCTGAGAGGGTGAGAGGGAGACAACTTGGAACTCAAAATTCTAACAAGAACCAAGTAAAATAAATATATATATATATATATATATATTTTAATTTTAAACATTATTTTATTTGGTCATTTCCAAACATTATTCACTGGAAACAAAGATCATTTTCTTTTCCTCCCCGCCCCCCCTCCCACCACCTTTCCCTCTCCCATAGCTGACACACGATTTCACTGGGTTTTACATGTGTTTTTGACTCGAACCCATTTCCCTGTTGTTGGTATTTGCATTAGAGTGTTCATTTAGAGTCTCTCCTCAGTCATATCCCCTTAACCCCTGTAGTCAAGCAGTTGCTTTTCCTCGGTGTTTTTACTCCCACAGTTATCTTCTGCTTGTGGATAGTGTTTTTTAGATCCCTGCAGATTGTTCAGGGACATTGCATTGACACTAATGGAGATGTCCATCACCTTTGATTGTACCACAGTGTGTCAGTCTCTGTGTACAATGTTTTCCTGTTTCTGCTCCTTTCAATCTGCATCACTTCCTGGAGGTTGTTCCAGTCTCCATGGAATTCCTCCACTTTATTATTCCTTTGAGCACAATAGTATTCCATCACCAACATATATCACAATTTGTTCAGCCATTCCCCAATTGATGGGGATCCCCTTGTTTTCCAATTTTTGGCCACCACAAAGAGTGCAGCTATGAATATTCTTGTACAAGTCTTTTTCTTTATTATCTCTTTGGGGTACAAACCCAGCAGTGCTATTGCTGGATCAAAGGGCAGACCATCTTTTATCACCCTTTGGGCATAGTTTCAAATTGCCCTCCAGAATGGCTGGATCAATTCACAACTCCACCAGCAATGCATTAATGTCCCCACTTTGCCACATCCCCTCCAGCATTCATTACTTTCCATAGCTGTCATGTTAGCCAATCTGCTAGGTGTGAGGTGATACCTCAGAGTTGTTTTGATTTGCTTCTCTCTGATTATAAGAGATGTAGAGCACTTTTTCATGTGCTTATTAATACTTTTGATTTCTTTGACTGAGAACTGCCTGTTCATGTCCCTTGCCCATTTATCAATTGGAGAATGGCTTGATTTTTGGTACAATTGATTTAGTTCTTTGTAAATTTGAGTAATTAAACCTTTGTCAGAGGTTTTTATGAAGATTATTTCCCAATTTGTTGCTACCCTTCTGATTTTGGTTACATTGGTTTTGTTTGAACAAAAACTTTTTAATTTGACGTATTCCAGATTATTTATTTTGCATTTTGTAACTCTTTCTAAGTCTTGCTTGGTTTTGAAGTCTTTCCCTTCCCAAAGGTCTGACATGTATGCTATTCTGTGTTTGCCTAATTTTCTTATAGTTTCCTTCTTTATGTTCAAGTCATTCACCCATTTTGAATTTATTTTGGTGTAGGGTGTGAGGTGTTGATCTAAACCTAATCTTTCCCACACTGTCCTCCAATTTTCCCAGCAGTTTTTATGAAATAGTGGATTTTTGTCCCAAAAGCTGGGATCTTTGGGTTTGTCATATACTGTCTTGGTGAGGTCGCTTGCCCCCAGTCTATTCCACTGATCCTCCTTTCTGTCTCTTAGCCAGTACCAAATTGTTTTGATGACCACTGCTTTATAAGATAGTCTGAGATCTGGGACTGCAAGGCCTCCTTCCTTTGTATTTTTTTCATTATTTCCCTGGATATCCTTGATCTTTTGTTCTTCCAAATGAACTTTGTTATGATTTTTTCTAAATCAGTAAAAAAATTTTTTGGAAGTTCTATGGGTATGGCACTAAATAGATAGATGAGTTTGGTTAGGATGGTCATTTTTATTATATTGGCTCGTCCTACCCATGAGCAGTTAATGTTCTTCCAATTGTCAAGTAAAATAAATATTAAAAAATTCAAGTCAACAAATATTTAATAAGTTCCCTCCATGTTCAAGGCACTGTGATAGGATACAATGGCAATAATTTTAACCTGACCTGTTTAAATAAGCCACAATGCCCAAAAGATGAGAAATGGAAAAAAGATAAATAGATTGATCTTCTGTATCTTCACTTCCTACAAAAATTTAACCAATCTAAAGTAATAACCTCAATGAGGAGGTTAAAGATCACAGAAAACATCATAACTTAGCAAACTTTTAATCTCCCTTTTAGATGGAAAGAACTTATTGATCAAGGGAAATAATGGTTTAGAATAAAAACTCATTTGTAAAAGAATCTGGAAAATGATGGCAGAAGATCACTGTGAAAAGCAGTGGAAGTAAAAATATATCTAAAGAATGGTTGGCATAAGAAACTCCCCTACCCCCATTACATCATCTAAAGAGCTTTCAAAGATAAAACTGGCAGGAGGACAATAAAGAAATGGAAATTCAAAATGCTGTGTCAGCATTTCTTTAATGATCTATTTTCATCATCAATGACAATAGAACCACCATATTTAGATCTTAACACCTCAGTCTTCAGTGTACAAAGAAATCATAACAGCACTTAAGAAGATGAAGTCAGGAAGAGCAGCTGGAGTAGAATGAGCACTCCCTGAGAAAATCTACAAAGAAAGTGATGTAATCTTAAAAACACTGAGGAGTTGTTTTACAAGATATTGAATAGAGGGGAAGATACTAAAATAATGGAAAAAAATCATAGATTACCATGCCAAAACCTGTGATTGAGAGAGTATCTAAAACTGTTGACTCATATGACTGCTTTCTCATTTTTATGAAACACAAGAATGGTTTAATATGCATGTGGACAGTATCCTTGATGAAGACATGAGAAGGGAATAGGTAAGCTTTTGCAAAACATCTCTTATATCCAACTACATGTGTATAGTGATATAATTGTCAGAAAGTTTCATAGTATGCAAGATTCCACTATATATATGTACATATATATATATGTACATATATATATATATATAGTTGGTGGATCCCAAAAATTGCACTTGAAAGAGTGGCAAGTACAATGCAGGAAGAATAACATTACAGAGGACAAGTAATTCTCAAAACAAGCATCCAAGAAGAGAAGTGGAAAATAAAATCGGTGGCCTAAGATGTCTATATACAAATATACAAAGAATGGGTAATAAGCAAACAATTCTAATGCAAGGAAGCAAATTTAACCTCATGGTTACTGTGGAAGCTCATCATGACTAACAGAAACCTATGAAAGGGTATGTCTCTGTAGCAAAGAGTATATTTAAGTTCTGCTTTTACCTATTACCCTCCTCCCTTACTTGCCCAAACAGTGGCTGAATGTCTCAGGTTAGCCTCAACCATAAAAATCTGACTGTAATTGCCAATAAGTATGTGAGTGGCTCGGGAATGGGAGTGGAGGAATAACTGGGGTTGTGGAATTTTTTAAAAGGAAAAAAACCCCAAGCGTGGAAATTAAAAAACAAACAAACATGAGAACAATGGGCACAAGAAGCCTTTTCTCATGCTTAGTCCTACCCTTGAACCCAGCCCTACCATACCATTAGTGATAAGCAAGCATTAAGGAATGACTGAGGTCCCAAACAGTCCAGTCAATGAGCAAGATATACCAGGAAGACGTCAGAGGGTAATTTGTTCAAGTGACATAAATATGAGTGAGAAAAAGTGGCTGAAAGACATCCTGGGTCTTGAGCCCCACTAACTGACTGGGCATTGACCTTAAAGGGTACATGGCTGAGAGTAGGCCAACTTTGAGGAAAGCCTATGTGGTATCAATTTCTGATTATATCTTACAATTTATTATTAGAGAACCTGTGAGCATTTAGATAGGGAAACAGAAATTATTCAGAGCCAGGATGGCTTTCTCAATTATAGGTCATGCTAAATTAACTTTTTAACCTGTTAGATCACTGGAATGTTCTAGACATAGCATACCTGAATTTCAGTGGAGAAACTTATAAAGGTTTTCATGCTATTTTTATGGACAAGATGAATAGAGGTGGGTTAGGCAAGAGTGTATATAAGTTGTTTTATAACTGGACCTAAAGTGTAGTTGTCATTCATTGACAAATTTCATGTTGGAAGGAAGTTTCTGGTTGGGTGCTACAGGGATCTGTCCCTGACCCTAAACTGCTTGTGACTCTAATCAATTATTGAGATAAAAACCTCTATGGCATTCTTATCAAATATGCTGACACAAAGATGACACAAAGAATTGAGGGGTAAGTTAATACATTGGATTAAATGTCAGGACCCACCACAATCTAAAAAGGATAAAATGACATGTCGATTTGAATAAGATGGGGGTAAACAGAAAGTGTTTCACTTGGCTTCAAAAGCAACTCTGCAAGTGAGAGATAGAAAGAAATGGCTAGGCTAGACAAAAGTACATGTGAAAAAGATCTAACGGGCTTTGGTGGGCTACAGGTTCAATATGGTTCAACTGTGCATTGTGGAATTCCAAAAGGCTAATGTGAGGCATAAGGTTTATAGCAAAGGTGCTGCACTTTTTCTTGGTCAGACCACACGAGGAGGACTATGTTCAGTTCTAAGGGCTAGGGATGTTTGGAAGGATTTTGCAGAAAGGATTTTGATGAGATGCAACATGTCAAGAGATAAATTACATGGGTAATGAGGGGAATGGAAACCTGGCCATTTGAGAACTGGTTGAAGATACTAGAAATGGTTACCTGGAGAAGAGAAGATGTCTTCAAATATCTGAAGGTCTGGCATGCATAAGAGGATTCCTATCCTGCTTTGCCCCAGAGGGCAGAACTAGGATCAGTGGATGGAAGCTACAAGGAGACTGGTAAAGGTGGTAAGGAAAAAATATCCTAACAATTAGAGTTTGGAATGGGCTGCCTCAAAAGGAGTGGGTTTGTTCCCTCTCATGTGGTTCTTCAAACAGAAGTTAGACAGTGTTACAGTAGGAATTGTTCTGGTAATGTTCAGGAAACAATAAAATAAAATAATCTCTGAGGTCCCTTCTAATTCTGAGATTCTATGAATTTTTATTCTTGCTAAACTCCCTGTTTGACTTAGGGAGAAGGGCTTTGTCTTTCTTGCTGCTACTGACATTTTCTTTTCATTCAAACTTTCTTCTAATTCCTCTTTTTATAGGGCTGGAAGCTTCCAAGGAGAAAGAACTATGCACCAAAAGCCTCCAAAGAAGTTTCTGGGATTTGTCCAACATTGTAGGCCCATGATATGAAGGACACCAAAGTATGAAATTTAATGTTTTGGTTGGGGTGACCTATGGACTCATTAGAGAAGGACACAATAATCAATGTAATATACATGGGATAAGTTTAATAGGAGGCTAGAGGAGGCAGATATCAGTATGGACTAGAATAATCAGGAAAATCCCTGTGGAGGACAAGGGAATTGAACAATGAATTTAGGGATTGTTCATTTGATTCTTTCTAGAGTCATAGATTCATGGACACATGGAATCTCAGAGTTGGAAGGGATATCATCTTGATCTAACCCACTGCCTCCATAATAATCCCTCAATAGCATCTGATTTCTGTTTAAACATTTTCATTCAAGCTCTGGTGAACCCCTTAAATTTGCTTTAAGATGGGGTCTCCTGGGCTTTGAGGTCCTTGATGGAGCACTGGACTTCAAGTGAGAAAACCCGAGTTCTTTTTCTCTCTCCTCATCTACTAGTTGCATGATTCTGGGCAAATCCCTTATCATCTCAGCCTCAGCTCACCCATTTATACAATGAAGCAGTTATTCTCTAGGTGGCCTTTTGGGGAGGGGTATGGACTAACTTCAGAAGATCTTCAGTAAGAAAACTCCAAGATAATTTCGGAGAAACTTGGAGAGACTTGTACAAACTGATGCAGAGTGAAATGAACAGAACTCACTTTCTCCAATAAAAACATCGTAAAAACAAACGCTTTGAAAGACAATTCTGAATATGACCATAGTTCCAGAGATTCAGTGATGATACACGCTACTCACTTTATGACAAAAAGGGTTAGGATTTAGGGTGCAGAATAAGACACATTTTGTGGTATAGCCAATGTGGGAATTTGTTTTTTGCCTTTGCATATTTGTTATTGAAGTTTTGCTATTCTTTTTCCCAAGGGAGAAGTAGTGGGGAGGGGATGGGAGAAAATAAATAAGTAGTTGTTAATTTGCAGGGGAGGTGAGTGAAATAAAATAAAAGTTATATTAAAAAATTTAGCACTGGAGGGAATAAGGACTAGTGGAAGGAAGTTTCTGAGAGTTCTATTTCACCTAAAAAACAGGAGGAATTTTATAACAAATACAATTGTCCAAAAATGGAGCAAGCTGCCTTATGGTATAATGAGCTCCCCATCACTAAAAGTGTTCCAACAAAGTCAGGATCACTAATCATCAAGGATGTTTTAGAGAGTATTCATGCACTAGGTGGGAGGTTGAATTTGACAGCTTCTAATTAAGCTCCCTTCTAACTCTAAGACTGTGTTCTATCCCCATTTCCTCTTTGTTTTGGAAGTTCTGATACTTCTTGCCAGAGGGGAAAGCTGTGATCAGAAGAGCTCAGAGGGAAACAGTTTCAGGATCTCCACACCTTTCTGGGTTTTAGTGTTGCCTCTCCCACCAGACCAGGGTCCAGGACCACAAGGTAGTGTGGACTCCACTAGGCATGCGGTGTATCCTCCTTAAAGGGGATTAGATGAGGGTGGACCTGACATTGGCCATCTCCAAAAAAGGACATCCTGTTCTGTGTGTTGAGTTTATCACCTCTCTCCTGGGAGCTGGCTGGCATGCTTCATCATGATCCCCTGGAACCATAACTAGTCATTGAGCCAGTGTTTAAGTTTTTCCCCACTGGGAAAACCTCAGATTTTCCTCATGAGCCTTGGTTGACCAATGCTATCTTTTCCTTAGCGACATCCCTTCTTCCTGAACTGCCCTCTCTCTGTAATCTTCCATGTCTGTATCTTTTCTGATGCCAGGAAACTTCCAGGCAAGAAGGTTCCTATTGATTGGTGCCTCCCTGCCTGTGACACTAAGATAGGGAAGTCAGTCTGACTTGCCCAAGATGGATTCCTTTCCTCCCCATTAAAAACTTGAGCAGCTTTGATCCATATGCAGCCATGATCTTCTCTAGTCTTTCTGCACCTTAGTCCTGGACACATATCTAGTGACACTGGCTTCTGAACAAGAAAGACAGCCCATCTCTCAGCTTTGGGCATCCTTTCTGGCTGTTCCATCTTCCTAGAATGCTCTCCTTCTTCTGCTCTAATTACTCACCTCCCTGTCGTTGTTTAAATACCAACTGAAAACTTATCTTCTATGGAAGCCTTCCCCAGCTTTTTTTTAACCCTAGTTCCTTCTTGGGCAGCTAAATGGCCAGTGGATAGTCAGTCTGGATATAGGAGGTCCCAGGTTTGAATTTTCCCTCAGATACTTTCTACCTGTAACTTCAATTGCCTAGCTCTTACCTCTCTCTTCTGTCTCAGAATTCATAATTAACGGGACCAGCTGGGTGGCTCAGTGGATGGAGAGCCAGGCCTAGAGACAGGAAGGTCTGGGTTCAAATGTGGCCTCAGACACTTCCTAGCTAGGTGACTCTGGGCAAGTCACTTAATTCCAGCTTCTAGCCCTTGCCTCTCTTCTGCCTTAGAACCAATACACAGTATTGATTCTAAAATGGAAGACAAGTATTAAAAAAGAAAAAGAGCTGATACTAAGACAGAAAATATTTTTTAAAATACCAATTCCTTCTCTCTGTTAACTATTTCCTATTTATCCTATATATATCTTATTTTGTGTATTTCCACTCCATTAGATTTATAAGCTCCTTGAGGGTATAGACTTTTTGGGGGTTTGTTTTTTTCCTCTTTTGGTGCCGGACACATAGTGGGGGCTTTAATAAATGCTGATTGGTTGATAATTGCTAAGATGAGCCAGCCACGACCCTGTAACCACATGACCTATCTAGAATCTTGGACCAAGGAGGCTCCAGGAAGAGAGGTCATCATGATTGAGACTTTCTGGTGACATTATTAGTTCTATAACTTCCCCGCCCTTTTCTAGATCCACTGAGGAATCCGTCTTTATACCAGTGTAGGGGTCCCAGGTCCAATGTGAGGGGGTCTTTCAGAGAACTGCCCTAGTCTTTTTCCTTATTGCCCCTGTCTCTCATTTTCTTGGGGGTCATGTGGCCTTCCCTTTCATGCCTTTCCTTATACACTCCAAAGAAAAGGGCCCCTTGTTTTATCTTTGCCTGACTTATCTGATCCTTTGACAATGCCCTCTTTAGTCCTAGCACCAGATTCTGATATTAAGAGAACTTAAGTAGTACCAATTAGCCCCAAGTTCTCAGGAGAAGTTAAACTAGTATAAAAGACTAAGAAATAAGGAAGGTTGTATCTGCCATCTGAACAGAACTCATATAGCCTTAGCTAACCTTAGTTTATAATTGAGGAGGGAGGAGATAGAGGGAGAGAGAGAGAGAGAGAGAGAGCGAGAGACAGACAGACAGACAGACAGACAGACAGACAGACAGACAGAGAGACATAAAATCTAAGAGAGAGATACAGAAGGATAGAAAAAGAGACATAGAATTAATAATAGTAGCTAACATTTATAAAGTATTTACCATGTACTTTGCAAACATTGTATTATTTAATTCTTACAATAACTCTGGGAGATAGGTACTATTATTATCCCAATTTTACAGATGAGGAAACTAAGGTAAATAGAGGTCAAAACTTGCCAAGGGTTATATAGCTAATAAATGTTTAGAGTCAAATTTGAACTCAGGTCTTTCTGACTTTAGGCCCAGTACTCTCTCTATCCGCTGTTCCACCTAGGAAATGAGGATGGGAAGTGATCTTAGAGTTAGAAAAGAGCTTAATTAGAGGCTGTCACATTCAACCTCCCACCTAGTACATGAATATCTCCTACAATATCCTTGTTGATTAGTGATCCTGCTTCTGTTGGAACACTTTTAGTGATGGGGAGCTCATTATGCCATGAGGGGGCTTGTTCCATTTTTGGACAATTGTATTGTTATAAAGTTCCTCCTTATTTTGGAGGAGAAATAGAACCCCTAGTAATAGAGATAGAGAGACAAGGAAGAACATAAAGGTAGAGACAGTGACAGAAGGCAACAGACAGAAACTGGCAGATAGGAAAGGAGAGTTGGGGACAGAGAGAAACAAAGACATAGACAAGAGAGGGAAGGGGGAAAGAGGAGGAGGGAAGAGAAGGAGTAGGAAGAAGAGAGGGAGAGTCAGAGAGAGACTGAGGGAGAGAGACAGAGGCAGTGACAGAAAGCAATAGACAGAAACAGGGACACTGGCAGATAGGGAAGGAGAATTGGGGCAGAGAGAGAGAGACAAAGACATAAAGAGACAGATACACAGGCAGGACAGAGAAGGAGAGGATGGCGGGGGAGAGAGAGAGAGAGAGAGAGAGAGAGAGAGAGAGAGAGAGAGAGAGAGAGAGAGAGAGGGAAAGGGAAAGAGAGAGGGAGAGGGAGAGGGAGACCATTGTGCAGAGTATTTTCACTTACTGCTGGAGGCATTCCAGGGCTGCCCTGGAATATAAATGAAACCACTCGATCATCTTAACCTGTCTCTAATGACTCTATTTATAATTAAAGAGGGACTTTGTAGATGGCCAGCAGGAGAGAGACAAGGAAATACTTTGATTAGATAGGTCTTCTTCATTGAGAAGAAACATCACAGAGAAAAGACAACTGGTTCTAGAATCAGGAAACTGGCTCCAAATCCTAGTGCCAACACTTCTTAGCTGGCTGACCTTGGCAAATCATTCAACCTTTCTGAGACTCAGTTTTCTAATCTGTGATATGAGAGCAATATCTGTACCCCCTACCTCCCAGGGTTGGAGGTTCCATGGAAGGAAGGGCAAGAGAGAGCAAGGAAAAGAGAGAAAGAAAGAGAGAAGAAAGGTGCTGAAGCACCCATCATTCTTTCCATTTACCACTTAGGTATCTGTCCTGGACTTACACTTCCTATTTCTTCTGACAGTGGTTCTTTCCAATGCTCCGCAGTGACACATTTTGTCCCTCACCATTGCCTTCTTTCCTCCGTTGCTCCCTCCTTCTCCTTCCCTTTCTTTTCTTGCTCTATGAGACTGATATTTAAGGGTTAAACTGCAGCATTTACATTATTCACATTTCCATTTTCTCCGATAATGTCCCAGATGTCTTATCTGTCAATTTACCCTTTTTTCTCCCAGGTGTCCCTTCATCCCCAGGAGATGTATTGAACAAGGAGAGATCCACAAACTTGGGAGGCACTGCCTGAGGCCATCCTGGCTCTGGCAGAGTTCGTTGTCTGCCCCCAGGACACTGCCCTAATGGAGCTCTGCCCTACTCCACTGATTGGGCCCCTTTAATGTGGGGGCAAGCTTTCCCATAATGGCTCTGCATGGACCCCCCCCCCAGTGTTTTATAAAGAGAATTGTATTTCTATGTAATATTCCCTTTATAAAGGAAATGATTTACGAAGGGCACAGCCCACCCTCCTGGAAGAGAGAGCTCAGTGGTTGCTTTCATTTACTTCCCTCCCCCTGACTCGCTCCTTCTTGACTGAGCTTGCTGACTAAATTTCCGCTAGCTTCTTGCCAGCCCACTTTAGTTTCTACTTTCGAGTTGCCCAAATTAGTGAGGAGTTTCCATGCTTATCTCAGTCTTGCCTTTCATGTTGATCTCCAGTTCACCTAAGCAAACAACTGTCTAAGCCCTCCACTACTTGGCCGCAACACCTGGGCCCAGTCCTGCAACTAGATCATTCTTCTACATAATCAATAAGTCAATCCAAGCCAATAATCATTACTGCCTACAGTAAGTAGTGCAAGGTACCTTTTTTCAGGTGCTGGGGATACGATGACAAAACAAGAAAAGCTATGAGGTACACACCATAGCTAGGTGGCTCAGCGGATAGAGCTCAGGGCCTGGAGTCAGGAACATTAATCTTCCTGAATTCAAAACTGGCCTCAGATACTTACTAATTGTGTGACTCTGAGTAGGTCACTTCACCCTGTTTGCCTCAGTTTCCTCATCTGTAAAATGACTGGAGAAGGAAATGGCAAACCACTCTAGTATATTTGCCAAGAAAATCCCAAATGGAGTCAGACACAAAGAGTCAGGCACGATTGAAAAGGCTGAACAACAAAATACTACAATTAAACAGAAAAAAAAAAAGATAAATATTTACATGATAATTTGAAGAGAGAGCAAGAGTTCTAAGATCAGGAACATCTTTCTGTAAGAGGTGGCATATGGACTAAACCTTGAAAGAAGCAAAGAATTCTAAGAATCAGAGGAGAGAAAGGCTATTTCAAGCACTAGGCACAGCCTCTGCAAAGGCCCAGGAATGAGAGGCACAGTGTTAAATTCAGGGAATTGCAAACAGTCCAGGTTAATATAATAAACAGTCCAGCTAGGTGGTACAGAAGGTAGAGTACAGGGCTTGGAGCCAAGAAGACTCATCTACCTGATATGGCCCCAGACACTTAGTAGCTGAGGGATCCCGGGCAAGGCACAGCCCTGTTTGCCTCATTTTCTTCCTCTATAAAAAATGAACTGAGAAAGAAATGGTGAACTATTCTAATATCTTTGCCAAGAGAACCTCAAACAGGATGACAAAGAATCGAGCATGACTGAAATGGCCAATCAACAACAACGTGAAGGAGAAATAAGGCTGCAAGGATAGACTGGAATTTACACCCAAAGAGGTCTCTACATTGGACAATGTAATTGAGTAATCTATGGAAATATTCATCAGAAGTCTTGGGTTATAATTCTGGCTCTGCCATTAGGTATTCCCCACCAAAGAACTTCAGCTTTCTGCATTTTAGTGCCCTCTGCTGTAATAGAAGAGGTTGGACAATGGTTCCTTCCATTTTGGACATTCTTTTTTTTCTATTTTCCTAATTAATTTTCTAACTTTAATATAGTCCTACCAGAGAACCCAGGTTCAAAGAAGAATAGGTCAATGATGGATATTCAAGTCAAGATCTTTTATTAAGTGTTTCTCTTCCCAAAGGTGCCCATTCTAGACTAAATAGAGGAAGAACATATGCACTAAGCCTTAAAAAGTGTGTAGGATTTGGATATTTGCACTAAGGGGCAAAACATAAGCAAAAGCCCAGAGGTGGGAGAATTATACAATGTGTGACATTAAGAATATTCATCTGGGGTGGGAAATTATACAATGTGTGACATTAAGAATATTTATCTGGCTGGAATGGAAGGGTTGTGCTAAGGAGGTTTAAGAAATAGTGTTGGTAAAATAAAATATCTTTATATTAAAGAAATAGTGTTGGATGGTTCAGTGATGCATTCATTCAACAAACATTTGTTGACCCATAGAAATCACTGAGTTACCATGTAGGGAGAACACTTATATGTTGAAGAATATCTAGAAAAGGACAAACAGAATGGTGAAGGACCTCTAGTCCAAGCTATATGAAGATCAATTAAAGCCATGCCTAGAGATGGGAGATCCTGGGTTCAAATACTTCCTAGCTGTGTGGCCCTGGGCAAGTCACCTCACCCCAACTGCTTAGCCCTTATCCCTCTTCTGCCTTGGAACAGATCTTTAGCATCAATTCTAAGACAGAAGGTGAGGGTTTATTATTAATAAACAAATTAATTAATGAATAAATAAAGGGATGGGATATTTAGGTTGGAGAAGAGAAGATTTGGGGATGGATCGGGGAGTATGACAATGGCTTTCAAGTGTTGGAGAGACTGTCATGCTCAACTGTGAAGGACTAAACTATTATCAGCAAACCAAGTTTCCAAGATATCCCAAGGGACTCATGCTGAAAATGCTATCCACAAAGAAGGAACTGTAGGAGTCTGATTGCAGATCAAAGCTTTATGCCATCTTCCACTTTATTTCTTTCCTGAGTGTGTGTGTGTGTGTGTGTGTGATGTGTCTTCTGTTGTGGCATGAGCAAAATGGAAATATGCATTTCATGAAGACACTGCTATAAAACTGCTATCAGACTATTTGATTGCCTTGGGGAAGGGGAGAGGGAAGGGAGGGAATCTGGATTGTAAAATGTCAGAAAATAATTATGAAAAATTGTTTCTGGGGACAGCTGGATGGCTCAGTGGATTGAGAGCCAGGCCTAGAGACAGGAGGTCCTGGGTTCAAATCTAGCCTCAGATACTTCCTAGCTGTGTGACCCTGGGCAAGTCACTTAACCCCAATTGTCTAGCCCTTACCGCTCTTCTATCTTGGCACCAACACATTCAGATACTTCCTAGCTGTGTGGAAGTATTGATTCTAAAGTGGAAGGTAAGGGTTTAAAAATAGTTTCTACCTGTTATTGGAAAAAAATGTATTCTCTTTGTCCCCAGAGAGCAGAACTGGAAGTTACAAAGAGGTGAACTTTGTTTTGATGTCAAGAAAAACTGCCCAAGAATTAGAACTGGCTTTGCAAGGTCTCCTTGCAAGGGCTCTTCCTTCCTTGTCTTTCAGGTCTGGTTTCATGGGGACTCGGATGACTTCTGACATCCCTGCCATGTCTAAGATTTTATGAACCTTAAAATCAGAAGACATCTTGGATATTATTAAGAATAAGAGCTGCTCTGTTTGTCTCAGAGGGCAAAACTAGGAACATTCGATGAAAATTCTGGAGAACTGAATTCAGTTGGATATAAGGAAAAACTTACTAACATCTGTACCTGTCCCAAAGCGAAATGGGCTGCCTTTGAAGTAATGTTTCCTGTAAGGTCCATTCCTTTACTACCTTGTACTCCCAATACATGAATCACTAGCATTTATGTGGCCCTTTAAGGCTTTGCAAATTGCTTTATAATTAGTATCTCAGTTGATCCTTATAATAAGGATAGAAGATAGAAGTTATTATGATCCCATTTTTACAGATAAGGAAACTGAGGAAGAAAGCAATTAAGTGACTTACCCAGGGTCACACAGCTAGTAAATGTCTGAGACTGGATTTGAACTCAGGTTTTCCTGACTCCAGAATCAGTGCCCTATCCACTGAGCTACCTAGCTACCTTAATACATTTATGAGTATAGATCACTGTCTGCTCAAAACTATAGGTTGGAAGCCTCCACTAATATTTTTTAACCAGTCATCTAGAGGCTATCCAAAGTATCAGAGAAAAAGATAATTAAACAGCAAAATAAGGGACAAAATTCTACTCCTCCAGGGAAGAGTAATAGTACTAATAGGCATGAATATAGGTAGTGCTTTAAGGTTTGCAAAGCACTTCATACAGAACATTTCATTTGATCCTCAACAAACTTGCACAGGTGGTACTGCAGGTATTATTAGCTCCACTCTAATAAGAAAACAGAGGACCAGACAGGTTAATTGACTTCATATGATCCCATAGTAAATGTCAGAGGTAGGATTCAAGCGCAGGTCTTTCCTCCCTCCCCGTCCAGCAGTCTTTCTGCTAGATCATCCTGCCTAAAAGGAATTCTCCAGCACTACTTTCAATAGGGTACTCCAAAAGAAATCCCTTTGGGTACTACTCATTTTAAGTAGGAGAGAGATGTTAGAAATGGGGAAAAGATGACAATTGAGCTCAGGGGAGTAGATGAAAACACCAGGAAAGAATGTCTAGAGAGAGAAGAAAAGAGAACTTGGGGCAGATCCCGAGAGAACCCCATGCTTCCACTTGTAAAAAATGTTCTAGAGGGGATTCTCCTTTCAGGAGCAAGTTGAACTTGGTAATTCTATGGAATCTCTTCCAACTGTGAAATTTTTTCTGTTCCAGGTAAGGAACCTCAGGCCCAGAAAGGAAAAGTGAATTCTGCCCAGTTCCTGTCAACAAAGATTACCCAGTCTATATTATTTATGGGTCATAAGCTAATCAAGGAGGATGGATACAGAGCTGAAACTAGAACCCAGGTCTCCTGATTCCTAAAACTGTTCTCATGAGACCAGAGCTATAACTAGCAAGCTTGGCGACCAGGCTGTTTAATTTGAAGCATGGGATAAGCAGACCCTGAATTCCAAAAGGCTGTTGACTTAGTGGTGAGGGTAGTAGAGTTGGTAGAAGAGGTGGGCATGGTGGTAGGGATATTGTGTATATGTGTGTATGTTTGGTGAGGCATAAAGTGGTACAAGCTGTGGAACTCACATGCAGCCATGGTGAGGGAGGGAGGAAATTTGTCATTTAGTAGCTTTTTAATTTCGATAATTAGGCTTGCTAAATAGATGCTAACCTCTGTTGATTCTATATTGCATCAGCAGCTCAAGTGCTGTCAGTACCATCCAGATTTTAGTGCACTGAGACAAAACACAGATTGCCTTGCCCTAGTTAGAGTTCTCCTTCCCACTCTATCAACATGCTAGTCATTATATTAGCCTTTATTTTTCAAATTTCTCCTCCTCCTCCTCTAACAACTCACAGTTCTGGGACTCATCAAGGTGCCAATTGAAAAAACTGCCCAAAAGCAGTGTTTGGCACTAAGGAAGACACATCGGTGTGTGTCAGCAAATGAGAAAAAAGTGATCTATGATGAAATTGCAGATCCTGCAGGACTGCAAAATAATTTAATAAAGAAGAATAAAGCCAAGTCTGGATGTTTAAATTCTACCAATACTTGAAGGCTCCCCTCAAAAGCCACTTCTTCCATGAAACTTCCCTGAATGTTCCTATCAAAAACACTTTCTTCTGTCTTAGAAATCCTCATCACAGTACTTTCTGTTGTTACCTTTCACATAAAGTTTTGTATTTATTCACAGAGTCATAGACTGGATCTGGAAGAGACCTTAAAGATTAGTAGATTAAAGTCCACATTATTTTATGGATCATAAGCTGATCAATTATTTGTTTTTGCTCTGGACCTTTGGTATCATCTATGTAGTTAAGCTTTCCTTCATGGATGCTGATGCAACAGGAGTCTTAGAATGGTTCATGGAGACACTGAGAGTTTAAGTGACTTACTTGTGACCACACCACTGATTTGTGCAAGAGGTGAGACTTGAATCCATGCTTTCCTGACTCTTGACATGCTGTTAACTCATAGATTGGATGAGGTGAGTTCATGACAGTTCAGTGACTAGAAAGCAGATGTCCTGCTTCTTCATGTTGTAGAGCTTTTCTTCTCTTCAAATTCTTCAAGTCCTTCCCCTTTTCTCAGCAGAGGACCTCACTACTTACTTTAATGAGAAAATCAAGGCGAGTCATTCTGAGACCTCTCATTTCCAGTAAGCCAATCTTCAAAACATCTCGACTTCTTCAGGTGACCTCTCCTTCTTGGGGCTAGTCTCTGAGAAAGAGATAGCTCTCTTCCTTTCCAGGACTTGTCCCTGTATTTTACCCACAATCCCATCTTTTGGGAATTTGTCTCATTCAACATTCCTGCTCTCTCCTACTACTATTTCCTCTCTACTATTTCCTTCCTGTTTACAAATATCCTTAGGTCCCCCCTCCCCCCTGCTCAATTCTTCATTTGAACCTGCCATCCTCTTAAGATCTTGCCCTATGTCTTTCATAGCTACACTCCTAGAGGGAGTCATTATACACTTGCTGCCTCTATATTCTTATCACTCACTCATTATTCAGTTCCTTGTGATCTCACTTCCAATTCCATACTTGATTAAATCTCTAAGGTTACTCATGATTTATTAACTGCTCAGTTTCAATGTTTTTTTTTTCTCCTCATTATCCAGTCTTCCTGACATTTCTGTAAATTAAAAAAAAAAAGAACAACAACTTTTACTTTCTGTCTTGGAATCCATACTAAGAATTGATTCCAAGGCAGAAGAGTGGTAAGGGCTAGGCAATGGGGGTTAAGTGACTTGCCCAGGGTCATAGAACTAGGAAGTGTTTGAGGCTAGATATGAACCCAAGGCCTCCTCCTCTCCAGGCACCTAACTTCCCTCTTTCTGTAACTTTTAACACTGTTCTCCAATCCCTCCTTATAGCTATTTTCTCTTCTCTTGACTTCTGGGTCACCTACAAACTGGTTATTCTCCTTCCTGTCATGTGCATGAAGGACCCTCATAGTTCTGTCCTATTCTTCCCTATATACACCTTCTGTCCTAGTAATCTCCTGAGTTGCCCTGGACTCAAATGCCATCAATTAACATATATTTTCCAAAATGATTCATCAGACTCTAATTAATCTCTCTTGAATTCAATCCCACCTTCTTCAGTTGCCTGCTGACATCTCCACCTGCATGCCCCATTGGCCCTTTAAACTCAGTAAGTACAAAAGAAGACTTATCCTCTTCTCTCTGATATGCTTGTCTCTCCTCCAGATTTTCTCGTTTCTATTACTGGCACCACCAATGCTCCCTTTTCTCTAAGCAGATCACCTCCCCTCCTGCTTTACTGAGACAATTAAGATCATCCATCCTGGGCTCCCTCATCCATTACCCAAATTTGTCACCTTAGAATCATCCTTGGCCTGTTTCTCTCCTTCATGTCCAAATCAACGGCCAAATCCTTTTGCTTCTATCTCTTCAACATCTCCATTTCTGTTTGCTTCTCTCTACATCCATGAACACTGCCCCAGTTCAGGCCCTTATTGCTTCTTTTTATTTTTATAATATTTTCTTTTTTTCTCTAGTTACATGTAAAAACCTTATTGTTCTTTGCTGAGTCTATTATAGTATCTTCCTTCCTCTAATATTTCCTCCTCTACAACTCATCTGCAATACAACGGGAAAAATAATTTTCCCTTGAAACAGGTCTTCCCACGTCACTCGTCTGGTCAAAAACTACCTGTGGCTCTCTGTTACCTCTAAGATAATATAAGCACCTTATCTTAGTATTCAGTGCCATGCCCAGTCCAGTTCCCACCTAAATGTGGAGACATTTCATATTACTCTGCTACACTTGCTCTGTGTTCCAGTCAAATGGAATTCCTTATTCTTCTCCAAACTTCTCATTTCTTCTTCGTTTTTATCCATTCTTTTGATCTGCATCCTATAACCAGAATGCATTCCTCCCTCATCTTTTCTGTTCAGAATTCTCTTCTTTCAAAGAGCTCATCTCATCTGTTCTCTCAGCCTCCAGTTTCTTCAGTTTACTTGGTATTATATTTATCAATATTATTGATATTTATTTATAGTACATTTATCTGTGCCCATGTCAGTAGGATGTAAGCTTCTAGAGGGCAATTACAGTTGCATTTTTTTTGGCTGATATCCCTCAACCTAGCACAATGCCTTCTGCATTTGCAAAGGATCTGTTATTTTTTCAGTTTAGGGAACTTCTGGTGTAGGAACTACCACCACAAACATATATTACAATCTTTTTCTGACTTGGTAGATTAGTTCAAAGTTGTTGCTTGACACTTATAAAGCTCAAATGACTTGTCTTTGGTCACACGACTAGTAAATATAGAGAAGGGAATTGAAATCACTTCTTTCTTCTTCCTAGCCCATCCTTTTATCATCTAACCCAGACTACTTGTATTCCTTAGGATCTGACAGGCATTTAATGTTTTTGGAAGTGAATCGTAATTTCTGCTCAATGCTACATATTGCAGCTCTCCCCTTAGACAGGAATGGAGTCTTTTTCATCCTATTCACTGCAGGGGGCCCATTTTTGGGGCCTTTGAGTTTTAGGTGCTGAATGAGGTCATGGGACTTGGAGCGATAAAGGACCAATCATCTGGATTAGGGAGAAATATCAGCTCATTTTGTACCAGTTAAAAAAACCCTTACCTTCTGTCTTGGAATCAATACTGTGTATTGGTTCCAAGGTAGAAGAGAGGTAAGGGCTAGGCAATGGGGGATAAGTGATCTGCTCAGGGTCACACAGCTAGGAAGTGACTAAGGCTAAACTCAGACCCCTCAGGACCTCCTGTGTCCAGGCTGACTCTCTATCCACTGAGAAATCTAATTGCCCCCACCAAATGTTGATATTTTCACATATGTACCAGCAGCTATGGGAGAAACAAATATATTTGCAAATGCCTGTGGCCTTTCATTTTTAGTTTTAAGGGGAAAAGAGGTAGAAGTCCATCTCTCAGTGCCTAGTGGTTTGCTTCATACCTCAAAGGAGCTTGATAAGTTCAGGATGAATGAATAGATATGATATGCTACTCTGGAACTTTTTCAAGAATGCAAAGGGGACAGCAGTACATGGAATGGATTTAAATTGTATCTTATGAGAGGTATATCCCAGAAGAGATAAGATGGAGATACAGAAATGGCTTATCAAAGAAGATATAGAATATACTTCCTCATAGAATTTTATGAATATTTATAAAATTCATTTGGCTGAAATGGTTAGGGCTCAACTCACCCTGGAGGGAGGAAAATGTACTAGGTGACCCTAGGAAAGTTCGTTTAGCATCAGGGATCTATGGACCTAAGCCTTAAATGTCTGGTTCTTTTCAGGATTTAGGGAAGGTCCACCAGCACCAAGGCTACTATGTTTAAGGCCCTTAAGATTTGGGAAAATTAAAAAAAAATTCTGGTCATCTTCACTCTTGAACCCATTGTTCTTCATCCCAGATAGAATAGGGAGGAAGTAGAATGGAGTGTCACCATGGTAACTGGGCCAATCAGTGACCGTACACTGGAGAGAGAAGGTTCCCACTAGAGTGTGGGATGCTACAGTCCTGACTTCTGGCAGAGAGAAAGGCCATAGAAGATAGCATGGGCCAGTGTCTAAGGCACCCCATGAGCTGGGAGGAATTGGAGGAATATCAGGTGGGTAGGGCTGGTGATGCCTCTTGGACCATCTCCAGTCCATATACCCAAAGTTCTAAAGAAATGCGATTGAAGGAAAGACAAGCCTTACCTATGATTCTGATGCTCCAATATGGTTTTAGATCAGTGGTTCTCAAAGTATGTTCTGGGGACCTCTGGGCATACCTAAGATTTTCAGGGGGTCTGCAAAGACAAAGCTATTTTTATAATAATACTAAGATATTTTAATTTCTAATATAGTAAATACTGTTAGATAAAACTCACTTAAGCAGTAGCTCTTTGGAGAGTCCTCAATAATATTTAGCAGTATTAAATGGGCCAAAAATTTTTAAAACCACTCATCTAGAATAGATTAATCTCTTCAATTCTACTCCATCCCACTCCCCATTACTCTCCTCTTCACCTGGTGCTCAAGGCTTTTACATGCTTAGCCTGATCCTTGCATCTAGTCCTTGTTCTATCCCATGTCATAGTTCAGTCCCCAGTTTTCTCTTTAAAAAGGAACTCATTAAAATTTTTTTTTAACTTTAAAAAGGAGTTCCATTTCCAAGAGGCTTCTGAATGATTATGTAAGAAAAGAAGCAGATAATTACAACTCTACTTCCTGCCCAGGGCACTATGAGACTTGGACCCAATTGATGTTTCTGTTTTCTCTTTTGTAAAATGGGAACTTGGTCCTTCCCTTTTTGATTCTTTGGAACTCGTGACTTTGAGGCTGATGACTCTATGGTTAATTGCAGGCGCTGACCTTTCTGACCAGGAATGAGATCTTGTGGTAAGTGGATTCTCTATCAGTTCACAGAACACATGCTCAGTTTGGGAAGATGCACGTAGCCTTTAGTCCTGGCTGGCATGACTTGGGTCAGTTGTCCCCTTCTCCACCTTCCCCCTACTCAGGTTTTTGACCGATGTCTGGAACAGCAGGCCAATAATTAGTTATTAAGCACCTACTATGTGCCAGGCACTGTGCTAAGTGCCAGCAATACAGAGAAAGGTATAAGATAGCCCCTGTCCTCAAGGAACTCACAATCTAACCAGGAAAGGCAACACACATAAAAAAAAAAAGAAGCTGAAAAGTGAGTAGGAGGAGCGAAGTAACTTGGATAGGGGACATGATGAAGAGCTTTATTCTAGATGGAAAATAATATGAGGAGCTGATTTCATCTTGTAGAATAATGAGTTTTTTGAGAACATGACATAAAGAAGAACTACTGGGTAGGACATGATTAGGTGAATTCCTTGATGCTCTCTGTAAGTGGTGGAGGATCTGGAAGGGGCATTGCATCCCTGGCCTGTGCGGGAACTACTGTATGGTCAATATGACTTGGACCTGACTTATCCTTTCTAAGGATAAACCTCAGAGCTCCCACTTAGAAAATTTCTGAATATCACAAAATTAGAGGATTATAGATCTATGGCCAGAAGAGACTTCAAAGGACATTTAGTTCAACCTCTTCATGGCACAAATCAGTTTTGGTGAACCTATAGCACATGTTCTAGAACATGCCAGAGGGGGTTGTACCCTTCCCCTTCTCCATGCATACCTGAGTATATTTCTCTCATCACCTACCCCCCTGCCCAAGAACCCAATGGGAGCTCTTCCTCCCTCCCCTGACTGAGGTAAGGCAGAGGGTCCACATGCTTTATGAGTATTTCAGTTTGGGCACTTGGTCTCTAAAAGGTTCACCATCACTATTATAGATGATGAAACCAAGTGGGACTAATAGAGATAAGGTGACACAGAATAGCATAATCAGGATTCAAACCAAGAATTTTCCCCCTCAAATCTAGGGCATGAGGGGGTTGTTGACTCATGTTGCCTTCTTATCACTGTCCCTTCTCACTGTCCTTGATGGCCATAGCTCTAGGAATATGACCATTCTCCAGTCTCCACTTCCTGCCAAGTGCCCCTTAGACATAAGGCCCTAAGACCAAACATCTTAAATGCACCAAAGCACCAAATGCACTCTCTGGATGGAGGTAACAAAGAACTATGACATGGTCTGGCCTTGTCTGATTTAGAAGCTCTCTTGGTGATTTGGACCCCTCTGCCCAAGCTCCTGAGCTATCTATTTCCCAGGCTAGATCTGTGTTAGCTGGCCTCTTCCAGTAGTCCAATTCCCTCTTCATTCTTAGCTCTACCCTAAGGAACACTCACTAATCTTGGGATCTGTGAACCTAAAAAAAGCTAGATTTCAGTATAATTGATTTCTTTTATAATTACACATACATATGTATATATATATCTATATATATCTTTTTTTTTAAATTAAAAACATTATTCTGAGGATTCTATTAGATTTCCAAAGAGGGATCTATGATATGCAAAAAGGTTAAGAACTTCTGCTCTAAGCACTCTTTGCTGCTAAAGAAAGTAATCTTTTGGGGGGAGCTTGTTTGGTTTCAGGGAGAGCCACCACTAGCAACACTTATTTGTTGAGTGTCTTTGTTGTTCCAAGGAATACATATCACCCTGGGACTCTAGTCACAGGTCTACACTGATCTCTGGCTTTCACAGATGGCTCCCTTTTTTTGCTTTGAACTTCTCTACAAACGTCTTACTGATCCCTCTTCCAACTGTGCATCTTCCTTGTTTCTCTCATTCTCCTTTGTGATGAAAAGGAATCTTAGACAGAGTAGATACTAGAGTTGGGGACTAAATGAAAAGTCTTCTTGTCCTGTCACTAACTTTCTATTGCCACCAAACTTTTTTCTTTCCAAAATACATTATCAAATGAAAGAACACATGTAAAGTTGTTTTGGAAAATTGAAAATCACTATATAAATGTTAGCTGGTGCTTGCTTTGGAAGCACATATAATAAAATTGGAACAATACAAATAAGATTAGCATGGCCTGTGGGCAAGGATGACATGCAAATTCATGAAGCATTCCATATTTTTACAAAACATTAAATTAATAATTTTGATTATATTAAATTTAAAAGTTTCTGTACGAACAAAACCAATGCAACCAAAATTATAGGGAAGCAACAAATTGGAAGAAATCTTGTAACAAAAACTTCTGACAAAGGTCTCATTTCTCAAATTTATAAGGAGCTAAGTCAATTGTACAAAAAAAAAAAAATCAAGCCATTTCCCAACTGACAAATGGTCAAGGGACATGAATAGTCATTTTCAAATAAAGAAATCAAAACTGTCAATAAACACTTGAAAAAGTGTTCTAAATCTCTCATAATTAGAGAAATGCAAATCAAAACAATGCTGAGGTACCACCTCACACCTAGCAGACTGGTCAATATGACAGTAAAGGAAAATAATACAGTTGGAGGGGTTGCGGCAAAATTGGGACATTAATACATTGCTGGTGGAGTTGTGAATTAATCCAGCCATTCTGGAAGGCAATATAGAATTATGTGCAAAGGGCTTTAAAATAATGCCTGCCCTTTGAGGGTAGGGACTATGTTTACTTATGTATTTGTATCTTTGAAAGTGAGCACAGTGACTGGCACAAAGAATGAGCTTACTAAATGTTCACTCCCTGCCCTAGTTAATTGATTCATTTACTATTTTAAAGGCAAAGAGGGAGGAAAGGGGATATTTTTCCTCCAGAGAACATGCCTCTTGATTTCAGCCTTTCCCCCATCTTCTCCAAGGCTTTCAGCCCTGGATCTAGCATCAAAGGATCCAAGTTCAGATCCTGGATTTGTTATTGACTATCTATCAATTTATTGACAATCTCTGAACCTCACCTTACTTTCTATAACATGATGGGGTTAGACTAGAGGTGCATTCTAATTCTAGTTCAGGATTTTTTTATCCATTTTTGGGGCATGAACTCCTTTGGCACATTTGGTGAAGGCTAAGATCATCACAGAAATTTATTTTTAAATGTAAAAGATAAAATGAATGGAATTATGAAAGAAAAATCATTATATTTGAAATGCCATTACCAAAAAAAAACCCTTTTTAAGTTCATGGACCCCAGGTTAAGAACCTTTCCTTTACTTATGATAAAGAATGCTCCAGAGAAAGAACTGTTGGGAGTCAGAATGTAGATCAAAGGAGACAATTTTTCACATTAGTTTATTTATGTTTCCTTGGGGGGATTGGTTTTATGTAAGTATGCTTTATTACAGCAATGACCAATATGGGAGTGCGTTTTGCATGATAATACATGTATAACCCAGATCAAACTACCTACCATCTCCAAGAGGTGGGAAGGAAGGGAAGAAAAGAGACAAATTAGATCTTATCATTTTGGGAAATGTATGTTGAAAATTTTTGTTACATGTAATTGGAAAAATGAAATATCTTTTTTAAAAAGAATTCCTTCTTTAAGGGGAAGCTAGATAGTTCAGTGAATAGAGCACCAGGCTGGGAGACAGGAATTCCTGGGTTCAAATCTGACCTCAGGCACTTCCTAGCTATGTGATCCTGGGCAAGTCACAACTCCAGTGCCTAGCCCTTGCCTCTCTTCTGCCTTATAATTAATACTTAGTACTGATTCTGAGGGTTAAAAAACCCTCCAAATCCTCTTCTAGGTCTATGATGATGTGATACAAGGCATCCGTCTAGTTTCCTGCTGGCCCTCTTTTTCCACTTGCCTCCTGGTTCCTGTGGCTTTCCTGCTTTTGACCACCTCTGTGGTTTGGCCATTGCCCAACACTTTAACCTGTGACCTGTTGTCTATACAATTTCTAGATTGCTGGTCTGGATTAAGAGATGCTAAGGCACCCTTCTGTGGTAGTCACAAATTGGGTTAGTCGATGAGCAGACAAAAAAATGATATAATATTTAATTTTATATTATATATAATATATCATATACATTAATTTTATATTACAATATATTAATTATATGATATAATTATATAAATATATTATAAATATATGTGATATAGAACATATTATATAAATTTATATACTATCTAATTTCATAGAGCACTAGAGATGGAAAATATATAATCTTCATCTCACCATGGAGAAAACTGAATCACAGATAAGTGACTTGTCCAAGGTCATAGAACAAATCAGTGTCCAAGCTGGGTTCAAATCCAGGTCTTCCCTGTTTTTTGTATTCTTTCTATCATACCAGGAGATAGGGTGCATCCGTAGCTCTATGGCTTGGGATAGGGGTGTTAGTGAAACAAAGCTCCTGGGAACATCCATGGTAGGTATCTGCTGGCCTCTAAGCTAAAGCATCTTTAGTTTTCCTGACAAGCATCATCTCATTGGTCAACTTCTTTGGCTTTACAAAACTCTTGTTATCCATATATGCTTTGGGGATCTGAACACTCTGGGGTCTTGGGACCTGAGCTCCCAGGTTCCTCCTCATCATTGCTGTTGCTATCTGAAGTGTGGTCCTGAAATGTGGTAGTAGAGAGAGTGCTAAATTTGGAATCAGGAAGACCTGGGTTCAAAACCCACTCCTGACACTTTTTATGAGCTGGGATGTCATTTGACCCCTCTGAGCTGCTGTTTCCTCATTGGTAAAACAAGTGAGTTGGCTTAGGTAGTCTCCAAGGTTGCTTCCAGCTTGAAATCTATGATTCTAGGGTCAGAGAGACATCCAGGTGCCCCAGCTTTCTTGGATTCAGTTCAAATAAATTTAATTCGATATGACATATATTTCTTTTTTTTTTTTAATATATTTTATTTGATCATTTCCAAGCATTATTCGTTAAAGACATAGATCATTTTCTTTTCCTCCCCCCCCCACCCCCCATAGCCGACGCATAAGTCCACTGGGCATTAGATGTTTTCTTGATTTGAACCCATTGCTTTGTTGATAGTATTTGCATTAGAGTGTTCATTTAGAGTCTATCCTCTGTCATGTCCCCTCAACCACTGTATTCAGGCAGTTGCTTTTTCTCGGTGTTTCCACTCCCATAGTTTATCCTTTGCTTATGAATGGTGTTTTTTTCTCCTGGATCCCTGCAAATTGTTCAGGGACATTACACCGCCACTAATGGAGAAGTCCATTACGTTCGATTGTACCACAGTGTATTAGTCTCTGTGTACAATGTTCTCCTGGTTCTGCTCCTCTCGCTCTGCATCACTTCCTGGAGGTCGTTCCAGTCTCCATGGAATTCCTCCACTTTATTATTCCTTTTAGCACAATAGTATTCCATCACCAACATATACCACAGTTTGTTCAGCCATTCCCCAATTGATGGGCATCCCCTCGTTTTCCAGTTTTTGGCCACCACAAAGAGCGCAGCTATGAATATTTTTGTACAAATCTTTGTGTCCATTGTCTCTTTGGGGTACAGACCCAGCAGTGCTATGGCTGGGTCAAAGGGTAGATATTCTTTTGTCGCCCTTTGGGCATAGTCGATATGACATATATTTCTTAACCATACTATACCCAAGATGCCACGCTAAAGCTGGAGAACCAAGGAAAAAAAAAAGAAAGAGTCTTTGCTCTTGGGAAGCTTACATTTATTGGAGGCTGATTCTTTTTTCCCAGCCCAAAAATGATTTTTCATTTTATTTTATAAAAACCCTTTCCTTCTGCCTTAGAATCTATATTAAGTATCAGTTCCAAATCAGAAGAGAAATACAGGCCAGACAATTGGAACTAAGTGACCTGCCCAGAGTCACACAGCTAGAAAGTGTCTGAGGCCAGATTTGAACCCAGAACCTCCTTTCTCCAGGCCTTTCTCTCTATCCCCTGAGCTACCCACCTGCCCCAAGTTTTCATTTTATCTCCAATCATTTGTCCAGGAAGGATTTTATAATCATTTTCTTTCTTCAAGGCCTACCTTAGGTATTTCCTTTTCTATGGAGCCTTCTTTCTCAGCTGAAAGCTTTCTCTTCCTCAGCAAATTTTTCTAGAGCACTTTGTTTGCATCTTTCCTTTGCTTCTATTTCTCCTCTCTTTGTGGTATCCAAATCTGTGCACGAATCACTCCCCTACCACTCTATCCCCTTCCAGCAGTTAATAGGTTTGTACAGCACTTTGCCCACGTGATGTCATTTTCTCTTGCAGCTAACACAATAACACAATATCTAACACCCTGCATGACACCTTACACTCAGCAGGGACTTAATAAAAATTTTTTCCAGGGAATTGCCCTGTCCCTGTTCTTAAAGGTATTCCAGTGACCTGTCCATGACATGTGTCAGACCAAATTTGAATCTAGCTCTTCCTGACTCTACTTTTTGTCCTTTTTGTCCATTTCACTATGAATACTTCTATAATTATATTGATTATCAGAACAAAAACAAACAAACAAACAAACAAAAAAACAAAAACCTGAGGACTCTCATGTGGCTGTGAAAGGGTTCTTCATTGTGGGGAGCTGGACCTGGGCTGGAAGCTGGAAGCTAATGGCACATTAGTTTAGAACTTGAGCATCGCAGAGATGGTGGGTAGGAAGGCTGCAAAGAGAAGCTTAGGGACTCTTGGTTATGGTCTGGTTCTCCCTGTCTGAGAGCAAGATGTGGAAGAAAGCTGCCGTCTGTGGCTGCTTGATTGATAATCAGCCTGGCTGGGTGAGCTTTTAAATTGTTGGGACTTTGGAGTCCATTAGCAATAACTACAGACCTCCATTTAGAATCCATTGATCCATATTTGGACACACAGAAGAATGTCTTATGGCAGGGAGAGGTGCATGCATCGTGTAAGAGGCATTTCACTATCAATCTTTCTCCAACTCAGAGAAATCACAATTTTTTTGTGTGTGTGTCAGGGTTCCATGACATAGTAGGGCTCAGGAGGTCTTGTCAAAAAGGCAATGTAGTGCTACGGAAAGAGCCCTGGATTTGGAATAAAAGAATTTGAGTTCTTATTTGGACTTTGATATTTACTTAGCTCCATGATTTAGACAAGTCAGTTAACTCATCTAGGTCTTAGTTTTCTCATCTGTAAAATGAGGAGACTGGGTTAGATGGACTCTAAAGTACATGGAAAATTTATTTTTCTTTTACTATTTATCTATTATTAATATTCATTTAGATATATTTTGAATTCCAAATTCTTTCCCTTCACCATCCATCAAGAAGGCAAGCAATATGATACCTATGAAGTTGTACAAAAAAAAAATTTTCTATATTAACCATGTAGCCAGAAAACAAGCAAACAACCAAACTCTAAGAAAATCCACACTCAGAGTTCATCAGTTCTCTTTTTTGGAGGTGAATAGCATTTTTCTGCATGAGTCTTTTGGAGTTATCTTGGATCACTGTATTGCTAGGAATAGCTAAGTCTTTCACAGTTGATTACTGTTACAATATTGCTGTTACTGTGTACAACGTTCTTCTGGTTCTGTTCACTTCACTTTACATCAGTTCATATAAGTCCTTCCAGGTTTTTCAAAATTGCACCCTTGTCGTTTCTTATAACACAATGGTATTCCATCACAATTATATGCCACAATATGATCAGTCACTCTCCAATTGGAAGGGTATTGTTTTCAATTTAAAGAAAGATTCATTCCAAACATCTAATCAAAAACACATTCGGGGGCAGCTAGATGCCTCAGTGGACTGAAAGTTCATCCTAGAGATAGGAAGTCCTGGGTTTAAATATGACTTTAGACACTTCCTAGCTGTGTGACCCTGGGCAAGTCACTTAATTCCATTTGCCTAGCCCTTACCGCTTTTCTACCTTGGAACCAATACACAATATTGATTCTAAGATGAAAGGTAAGGGTTAAAAAAAAACAAAAAACCAGCCAAACCATGTTGCATGGCTTCTCTATCTTATGGAATTATTTTTCCAATGATATGAAAAATGTTATTTGGACTAGAAAAGTGTAACATTCTTAATGAATGTCAAGGAAAGATAATGAATGAGGAATTTGAGCTTAAATCCAGAGATCAAATGGAATCAATGGACAAAGGTGATATTTACTAATATCTTGGTCTCCTTCTATCAAGGAGCAGTCAACATATAAAGCCATTGTGGAGAAAGTAGTGGCTATACACAGTTAAAGCAATGGACACTTATAGCAACCTCACTCATCATTCACTTTTGAAATCCTGAAGTACCCCGGAACAAATTTGGAGGATTCCTAACCCAAACCTGCACTCTATTAAGGCCTCACAGGGTTCATCACCCTAAGGCAGCTGTGCAAAGATTAATACAGATCAAAAGCTATTCCCTGAGCTATGATAAATGAGTTTAAAAAGTACTTTGGAAGAAGTAGGTCTCAGAATAACAGTAAAAAGCGATAATAGTTCCTTCCATTGGATTTGTTGAAAAACTGAAATTAGTTTATTGATGTTATTATTATGGTTGTTGTTATCACAGTTATTGATTCATCACCATCTCTTTTGAGAGTTCAGAAATAAACAGTCCCAGAACGAGTTACTCTCTTGTAATTATATTATCTTAATCTTCTATGGGCTATTATGTAAATAGATAAAAGTGACTGCTTAAAAAAAAATAAATCCTTATCTTCTGTCTTAGAATCAATATCATGTATTGGTTCCAAGGTGAAGGTTGGATAAAGACTAGGCAATGCTGGTTAAGTGACTTTACCAGAGTCAAATGGCTAGGAAGTATCTGAGGTCATACTTGAACCCAGGACCTCCCTGTCTCCCATCCTGACTCTCTATCCACTGAGCCACCTACCTACTCTTAAGTGTTTGTGTAAGAATATTAGGATGTCAAGTCAAGAAGCATTTGTAAACCTACTTTGAACCAGATATTGTACCAAGCCCTGGGGATACAAAGAACATAAAAACAAAACAAAATAAAACAAAACATCTTCACCCTGCCCTCAGGGAGCTCACATTCTAAGGGGGGAGACAATATACAATTATATACATATGAAATATATGCAACCTATAGGCTCACCGAAAGCATATTTAGGACAATTTTAAAAGCAGACAGGATGGCAGGAGTGACATATATGTTATATGTAACATATATATTTTAAATCCTTACCTTCTGTGTTAGTATGAGTTCTAAGACAGATGAGTGGCAAGGGCTAGGCAATCAGGGTTACATGACTCACCTAGGGTCACACAGCTAGGAAGTATCTGAGGCAGATTTGAACCCAGATCCTCCAAATTCCAGGCCTGGCATTCTATCCACTGTGCCACCTAGCTGCCCTGGCATGTATATACTATTGCTCCCATGTGGTTTTGATTTCTTTTGCTTGATTACTATCTTTTGAAGGTTTTCATTTTATGTAGTTTGGCAATTGGGACTATTTGATATGATTCTAATAGATTGTGACTTTCATTGGAAACATTGTTCTTTTATCCATTTTTATCAATCTATGTTATTTTCAGATGATTGTGGGAGACAGTTCTATTTATGATAGTGGTTCATTTCCTATACAATTTATTTATTGAATTCTCATGGGGTATTTTGAGAGATATATCATTGTATGGAGAACAAATGCTGGTTGTTTGATTGGTTAGTCATCCATTAGTTTATGAAAAATTGTAATTTTCTGATGTATCATTCTAGTTACAAGTTTGTGTCTTGCCAGACATTCGGTAGGTGCAAAATTTTCTTCCTCTGAGTCTTTCTATTTGGAGGTTTTTATTCCATGTAGTTTGGAGACTACAAACATTTTATATGGCAACATCTATTAAAACATCTCTTACTATATTATTAATATACATCATTATTATTGAAACATTATGGTTAGCTATAGCTTTAATGAGCCTCACTGTCCTCATCTGTAAAGTGGGGATAATAATGCCTATCCCAGTACCTCACTGGTATGGTTTCAAGTGAAACTTGAAAGTACTTTGTGAATTGTACAAATATAAGGAATTGTTTCTTACATGGCTTTCCTTAGAATTCTTCCCTGATCCTAACACAGTGATGAACAGATAGGAGGCATTTGGGATACAACATCCTGATCAATTAACTGATCCTAGTTTGTAGGGCAGAAATATTCCCCAAGGAGTCCCTACATTATGTCCAATGTACTTTTTCTGTTCAACATCCTTTAGAGATGCCTACAAGATAAAATCAGACTCTTTAGTCTCAAACTTAAAGCCCTGAACAATAATCCCTATCTATTTTTCCTGTCTGAACTCTTATAGCCAAATGGACTATTCTTCTCCAATATCAACTCTCCATCATCTATCTTCCTTGTGCCATTGCACAGGCTGTTTTCCAAGTCTAGGATGCCCTCCTTCCTCATGGCCATCTCTTAAAATCCTTTCTTCCTTCAAGGCACAACTGAGGTGCTATATCTGCTATGAAGACTTCTTTGATTTCCTGTCATTACTGTTGTCTCCATGCTCAGTTTTTCTTATATGATACTTATCTCTATACATATTATATATCCCTCTCTTTCCTCCACTCTCCTTTTCTGGCCCCATAATGGATGTAAGCTCCTTGAGGGCAGACTAGTGTCTGCTTTTATAGGGTCAGACTCTGCACAGTTAAAAAAAAGGATGGTCTTCTGTGCTCTCTGATATGCTTCTTCCATCCTTCCTTCCTTCCTTCCTTCCTTCCTTCCTTCCTTCCTTCCTTCCTTCCTTCCTTCCTTCCTTCCTTCCTTCCTTCCTTCCTTCCTTCCTTTTTTTCTTTGTTATTCTCTGTCTCTGTCTCTGTCTCTGTCTCTGTCTCTGTCTCTGTCTCTGTCTCTGTCTCTGTCTCTCTCCCCCTCCTCCCCTGACTTCCCCTTTGCTTCTTAAAAAGCTAGTCTTAGAACCTTGTACATTGTAGGTGTTTAATTGAACTTGTTGAGGTGTTTGGACATTTTGGCTTCTAGGAACATGAAAGAAATGTCCTCCTATCTACTGTGGAAGAAAAGATGATCTTGCAGTTGATGGATGAGGAGATAGAGGTTTATTTGGACTTGGCTTTAGATTCCAGATTTTACATTTAACCTGCTGCTGGCCAAGCAGGACCTTCAGTAACTATCCCCTTCTTTTTCTTTTCTTCAGCATTCATGAAACCTTCTGCAAGCTGTGTCCCAGGGGCAAGTACTACAAGGAGGCCACCCTGACCATGGATCAAATCAGCTCCTTGCCAGCCTTGCGGGTGAGTGGGGGGAACCTTGGTCAGGTCCTTCTGACCTGCTGGGAGCAGGGAGGCATCCTAGAGAGCTCTGGAGATGATGAAACTCTCCCTGGGCAGTCAAGTGTCTGCTTTTATAGGGTCAGACTCTGTACACTTAAGAGGAAGGTTTTCTGTGCTCTCTGATACACTTCTCCTTGCCTTTAAATTCAGGGGGAATTTGTTCTTTCAATAAGGAAGAAAGGAAGGAAAAAAGGAAGAAAGGAAAGAAGGAAGGAAGGAAAGAAGGAAGGAAGGTTAAGTGCCTTGTCCTTGGATCACGCAGTTTATATTCATTATTGACAGGAGTTGAGTCCCAGATTGAATTTCTAAATTATTAAGCAACCCGTTGGAGAGCAGTAATGGAAGGCACACTTAGTTTGGGGTTGGAGGACATGAGTTCAAATTCTGACTCCATCACTTAGGATTCATGTGGCATTAGGCAAATCATCTCCCCTTTCTTGACTCAGTTTCATTATCTGTAAAATGAAAGGATTAGACTAGATGATCTCTGAATTTCCTTCCAGCTTTAGTTTGTGATCACCTTGGCATCTAGGTGCCACAGTGCTGAGCCTGGAGTCAGGAAAATTCACTTGAATTCAAATTTGACCTCAGACCTTTACTAGCTGTGTGACTCTGGAAAAGTCATATAACCCTGTTTGCCTCAGTTTCTTCATCTATTAAATGAGCTGGAGAAGGAAATGGCAAACTACTTTAGTATCTTTGCCAAGAAAACTCCAAATGGAGTCACAAAAACAACTCAACAACCACAATAAATCCCATGGGGCCCAGCACTTTTTCTCCCTGGTCTGAACTTGTGATTTCATTTGTGTAAGGAACTCCCCAGAGAGGATCCTCCATCTGCCAAAGTAGACCAGTTTGAGTAATACAATTTATAGTGAGAGTTGCCCTGGGGGCACAGATAGGTTTAAGTGACTCTTCCAAATTAACATAGCCAATCTAGATAAGAAGCAGAGCTTGATTTGAGATCTTCCTGACTCCAAGAATTCCATACTGTCTCTCTTGCACATAGTAGATAATGATGAAAACTAGAATTTATGTAGCACTTTAAAGTTTGCAAAGAGCTTTACAAATATCTTGTTTGATCCTTGCAATAACTCCTAGAGGCAAGTAATACTAAGATCTCCTTACAGATGAGGAAATTGAGGCAAAAATAAATTAATTGACTTACCTAGGGTCATATAGCTAGTAAATATCTGAGGCTAGACTTGAATCTGACTCCAAGCCCAGTGCTTTATTAACTAAGCCATCTAGCTGTCTTTTAATAAATGTTACTGTAATATGATGTATATAATTTGTGGCTGTCAGAGAGGCAGACATCTCTATTATCTTCTCCTCCCATGCTTCTCCAAGAGACATTTTAACTCCTGTAAGGCAGGGAAAGATGTTGGGGCCACAAGTTGGTCATAACTCTGCTCTCCTCAGTGAAAGGGGATACTAGGCAAAAATCATTTCAATCTGCTCCCATAAATCTTGTGAGTTAGGGGATATGATGTTCAGGTTCAAACTAAACTCCTGGTTGCTATTTCTAAAAAGGGAAAGGAGAATTCTCAAGTTTTCTATCTAAGGTTTAACTTCCTTCTCACCAAATACCACTTCTGCAATGAACACACATAATAAATAGCAAAGAAACACATTTAAAAGTCCATAGCAAAACAAAGAAAATATGCATATGAGACTACATAGCGGCCAAGATACAGTGAAAGAACTTTGCCTTGGGAGCAAGGTAACTCAGCTCAACCAAGAAAGGGAATCTCAGATCTTACCCAAAGAGAAATGCCCAGAAATCTCTAGAGTAGTAAGCTGGGAATAAGGGACACGATGGAGATAGCCAGCTTCTCTCATGTCAGCTTCTTCCAGGAATCCCGTTCTCTCTTCAGCACCCTGAAGAGAGATGGGCATTGAGCATCTTATCTCTTGAAGCTGGAAGTCAAATGCAACTGAAGAGACTCAGGAGCCCAAAGTAATTAACAAGGCCAGATCTCTCTTCTCCCCAACTCTACTCTTCCTGCAGGTACAAGTATTAATCTTCACAAATGAGGAGAAATTCTCATACCAATGGGGTATTCAATATTCATACATGACTCCAGTTAGAGAGCTGACGGAGTCAGAGTGCAGATTGAAGCATATTTTCATTTCGTTTCATTTCTTTCTTCTTTTTTTTTTTTGACATGGCTAATGCAGGAATTTGTTTTGCTTGGCTATTCATATTTGTGATGGATCTTGTTTTTCTTGCCTTCTCAGTGGATAGATGAAGGAGGAGGTAGTGGTGGGAAGGAGAGAATTCTAAACTGAAAATAAAATAAAGTTGAATTTAAAAAATAAACATTAGGTTATTTATAATGTAAGAGGGTTTTCCCTAAGCTCTCCACCTTGATTGACACTGAATAACTAACAAGCTTTTCTGTACCCTGTTAGCATTATCAAGTGGAAACATCTCTTTGATATATTTTATACTCCTAAAATCAAAGGAGTAAACTAAATTTAAACAAGTCCTTAATCAGCTTGAGACTGAACTGTTTTTGAGCTATTGGATGAAATAAGATAGACATAAAGGAATTTTACTGGGATCGATTGGAAGAATTAGACATACCTTTAGCCCTGCATATATCAGAGAGAGGATTCAGGTTGGAATGTAATCAAGTTTTGGGAGATGTTTGAGAAGGCAGTCTACATATGCCTCTACCAAAGGACAAATCTAGACTTCCCATCAGAGCTAGCAGCAGTGTACCTAAAGATAAACAAGTCATACCAAATGAAAACAGCTTTTGGGAATGTGATCTCTTCAGGGTTGGGAGAAAATCCAACTATGAGCCCTGTAAAGGAAGAGACCCTTGAAGCCAACCAGAGAAAGAGATCACAGAGGAACTTTGGTGTATCATAAGGGAGCTTCCTGAGGATTCCATAAAGAGAAATAGATAAATAATAGATAGATTAAAAAAAATTTATTAGGCTCCAGGATCTATGCTAAACACTAGAGATAAAAAATTCAAGCAGGCAAAACATGCTATTCCTTCTAGGAGCTGAAATTCTTTTTTTCTTTTTTGTCTTTAAAAATTTAAATTAATTAATTTAGAATATTTTTCCATGGTTACATGATTCATGTTCTTTCCTTCCCCTTCTCCCACTCCCTCCCATAACTAATGAGCAATTCCACTGGGTTTTACATGTTTCATTGATCAAGACCTATTTCCATATAATTAATATTTGCCCTAGGGTGATCATTTAGAGTCTATATCTCCAATCATATCCCCATCAACCCCTGTGATCAAGCAGTTGTTTTTCTTCTGTGTTTCTACTCCCACAGTTCTTTCTCTGTGGGAGATAGAAAGTAGATAGCATTCTGTCTCGTAAATCCCTCAGAATTGTCCTGGATCATTGCATTGCTGATAGTAGAGAAGTCCATTACATTCAATTGTGCCACAGGGTATCAGTCTCTATGTATAATGTTCTCCTGGTTCTGCTCCTTTCACTCTGCATCAATTCCTGGAGGTCATTCCAGTTCACATGGAATTCCTCCAGTTCATTATTCCTTTGAGCACAATAGTATTCCTTCACCAACAGATACCACAATTTGTTCAACCATTCCCCAATTGATGGACATGCCCTCATTTTCCAGTTTTTTGCTATCACAAAGAGCATGGCTGTGAATATTCTTGTACAAGTCTTTTTCCTTATTATCTCTTTGGAGTACAAACCCAGCAGTGCTATGACTGGATCAAAGGGCAGACAGTCTTTTATCGCCCTTTGGGCACAGTTCCAAATTGCCCTCCAGAATGGTTGGATCAATTCACAACTCCACCAGCAATGCATTAATGTCCCAACTTTGCCACATCCCCTCCAGCATTCATTACTTTCCATAGCTGTCATGTTAGCCAATCTGCTAGGTGTGAGGTGGTACCTCAGAGTTGTCTTGATTTGCAGCTCTCTGATTATAAGAGATTTAGAACACTTTTTCATGTACTTATTGATAGTTTTTATTTCTTTATCTGAAAATTGCCTATTCATATCCCTTGCCCATTAAAAGGAGCTTAAATTCTAATAGGGGAAGAGAAAGCATTTAAGAATGCTGGAATTGGGAAGGGCGGGGATTAATGATATGATGATATAGGTTATGATAGGATATAGACATGACCTGGATGAGGCTTTTAGGCCTGGTTAGAGGTGAGATAAAGCAAAAAACAAAGACAAAACAAAAACCTTACCCATCAGAACATAGTGTAAGGTTGCAGTGTGGAGTGGGGGGAAAAGATGATGGCTGGAGTGCAGCCAGCATGGTGAGATTACTAGGAAATCATGAGGGGAAAAAAATCCTCCAAACCCTGTATTTTACCAGGAGCCATGGGTTCTCTTTTTGACACATGTATTCTCTAAGTTTAGGTTCTCCTAGATTCTATACACATTTTGGAGAAAATATATTCCAGACCTCTAGGGTGGGGTTTTTGTGCCAACTCTACCACATCATTAAAAACTCCTTTCTAAAAGTTAGTTGTTTGGCTGGTTGATAATCAATGGGGAACCCATTAGATGTGACCTCTTAAACTAGCACTTGAAAACCACCTCTAATCTCTCAGAGTTACTCCTAGAAAACTGAGAGGAGAAGTAGTCAGCCATTCTTTGGGACCTCACCCAGCAGTGATAGTGGGAACTGGAGAAATAACAGAGGGGATAGGTACGATTCCCTAGAAGTCTCTAGGAATTGTCTTAAATAGTTGCAGTTGTAGCACTAGAGTGAAGCAGGGAAGGAATATAGTACAGGGAAAAGTCCTTCAGGTGAGTACTGTTCCACCGTCTCCCAAGGTGATAACTTCTGGAGCTTCTCATGCCTGGGAGGTTTTAATGGGCTTGCTGGCTCTCAGGAGGAGTCAGCAGTGTGATGTGGACTGCCAAAAAAGCTAACAGATTCTAGAACTTCAATAATGGAAATACAATACCCAGAATGAGAAAGGCAATAGTTCTGTTGTATTTTGTCCTTATTAGACCACATCTGGGATGTTGTGCTCCAGATGATGACACTGAAAAGCTAGACTATATCCAGAAGTGTGTAAACAATATTTTGGGGGGTTCTTAAAAGCTATGCCATATAAAGATATATTGAAGAAATAAAAGAATTTTTATCTTGAAGGAGAGATAGGGGAAAGAGAAGAGTTTGAATCAGTTGAAACCTAATGTTGCCTATGGCAGAGAAATATAGAGGTACAAAGATTCATTGCATGCATTCCTTCAGCAGCTAGCAATCTCTATTTACAGGGGTCAACAAAGTTTTTCTATAAAGGACCAGAAGGTAAATCCAAAAAGTAAAATCATGACTATTATGTTAAGTACTTATGTAATGAGAAAAAAAACAAATTTCCACAAATTTGTTGACAAAATTCAAAACATAATAATAAAAATAAAGTATAATTTTTCACAATAGAAGTCTAATGAGAAGAATGGAATTCTTTTGTTTTGGAACAACATTTTACTTAATTGGGATTCAAAGTTTCCTATTATCAAAACTGATTAAAATTATTCATCTGTTAATGCTGCTCTGTAATGAGATTTTATGTATTTCATCTTTGAAATTGTCTTTTTACACACTCAACCCTAAAATTATCTTTTTTACACAGATGTCAGATACTGATATCAATCTTTATTACTTGGAAGGAATTTATAGAATTCCAGCAGTTCTATATTTCTTTTCTTGATATTTTTCTTTTAACATGCCATTACCTTGAGGATTAATCACTTCCATTTGAAGGCTAGGTGGAACCTCTTTGATTAGAGCAGGGATTTTGAAATGTGGTCTGAAAAAAATTGCTGGAACTGTAGTTTGAGTTTGGAAAATAAATCCATTGCAAATTTGTATGGGAATGGAAGTCTTGCTTATTTTAAATTTTTTTGACAGAACAAAAAGTGTAAGAAGCAACTTGACAACTTATAACTGACCCAATGGGTATCCATTGGTAATAAAAAGAAATAAAATGTAGCAGTTCAGGAATATGTGTAACACTTGATATGCGGTCAGATTATAATTGCATCACTGTGATTTGTAATGTGCTGAGTATTGTATGGTCTCTTTTGCAACTAGTCAGCTCTGCTATTGTAAAGTGAAGGCAGTCATAGACGACAATACATAAACAAATGCATGTGACTGTTCCAATAAAATTTTATTTATGGGAACAAATTATAATTCCATGTAATTTTCACTTGTCTTGAAATAATATTCTTCTTTGCATTTTTCAACCATTTAAAATATAAAAACCATTCTTAGATCACAGACAGTAGGCCATATTTGTCATGGGTCATAGTTTGCCAACCCTTGGTCTACACTAACTAGTATCCTTTCTAAGCAATTGAATTTTACTTAATTACTTATTATATTGAGGTACCTGGGCATGGTGTATAGCATGATACCCCTTGAAGCCAAAAAGACCTAGATTTAAAGGTTATCTCTGAGGTATAACAGATAAGACCCTGGGGAAGTCTCTTAATGATTCAGTGCTCCCAAGAACTCTCTATGACTATAAATTATAGAGAAGGTGCCCCTCAGCCTTGGTAGAGGAAGTTTCCTTACTTGGGAGCTCCTATGTCAAATTCCTGTCCCATTTTGACTTATTTTATTATCTCCACCTCATGAATTACAGCATTGATTTAATGTTTGGTTTTGTGCAGCTTGACCCACCCATGTATAATTTGTGATACTTGCCTTAGGTACCAAAACTGCTAGTTACCCCTCAGAGCATGACTAGTACCTTCAAATATTTGAAGGTCTACTATTCAAAAGAGGGATTTGACTTGTTTTCTGCTTAAACCTGAGTGAGTGCTTGGGAGAGGCACAAAGATAGAAAATGGATAAAGGTTACAAGGAGGAGAATTTAAGCTCCACAAAAGGAGCAAGGTTAGCAGGGAGAAGGCGACTGGGCTGCCATCTCTTCCTCCTCTGTTGTGGTCTTCTCTGTGATCATCACAGAGTCCTTGGCAGTACCATTTTGGGGCAGAGCTTACACAGATTCTCTATTTCCTTGGTGTGCAGAAGCCACTTTGAGGAGGATCCAGGAAAAAATTTGCCCTTTTCAGTGAAAAACAAATGGCAGTTGTTGGCAATGATAATCGCATACCTTGGATCTGGATTTTACTATATACCTCTCTTTCTAGTAAGACATCAGTTGTTTAAGAAGTAAATTCTTCTATACAGGAATTAGACTTGAGGAATAACAATCATCTATAAAAGCAGTTCTGAAGAATGGATGAAACTCAGTTGGATCTTCAAATTATGCTTATCAACTATGGGTATCCCACAATACTTTGTCCTTGGTGCTCTTCTTTTCTCTTTCTGTACCATTTAACTTGGTGATCTCATTAGCTCCCATGGATTCAATTGTGATCTTCATGTTAGTGATTCCCAGACCTACTTATCTAATCCTAATCTTTCCTTACCTTTAGTCTTGAACCCCCAACTTCCTATTAAACATCAAACTGGATGTCCAGAAGACATCTTTAACTCAATGTTTCAAAACAAAATTCATCCTTTACTCCAAGCTTTTCCCTTGTCCTAGTTTTCCTATTCATCCTCCAATTCACCCAGGATCACAACTAGGTGTTAACCTCAATGCCTTATCCCTACCTTCTATATCTGATCTGTTGCCAAGCCCTGTCAATTCGACCTTCATAACATGTCTCATATATACCCCCTTCATTCCTTTGAAACTGCCATTATTTTAGTCCAGGGCTTAATTGCCTCATGTCTAGATTTTGCAATTGTGTGTTGGTTGGTTTCCCTGCCTCAAGAGTCTCTCCCCACTCCAGTCCATCCTCCATTTGGCTGTCAAAGTGATCTCCCTAAGAAATGGGTCTGCCCATGTCATTCCCTTACTTAATCAACTCCATCAGTTCCTTTCTACTTCCTAGGTCAAATGTAAAATACTCTAACATTCAAAGCCCTTTATGACCTGGTTCTTCCTCTTACTTTTTCAATCTTATTACACCTTACCCTTCCCACATTCTCTGTGAGAACAAACCAGTGACACTGGCCTCCTTACTATTATTCCTTGAACAAGACATTTCTTTTTCCAATTCTGGGTATTTTTGCTGGTTGTCCTCATTTCTATGTCCTGCCCTCTGTGGCTCCCCCCAGGTCCTAGCTAAAATCCCACCTTTTACAAAGTAGCCTGGTAACATTAGCACTTTCCCTCTGTTGAGTATCTCTAATTTGTCCTGTCTATAGCTTGTTTGTACACAATATTTCCCATTAGACTATGAGCTCCTTGAGAATAGGGACTGTTTTTGTTTTCTTTGTATCCCTATCACTAAGTGCTAAGACACAGTGCCTGACACATAGTAGGACTTACTAATTACTTATTGACCAAATGACTTCATGAAGCTTTCCTGAAGTCTTTCAAGCTGGAAATGATACCTTTTTTCTCAGAACTCATCGTGACCTCTTTTTGGTACTTCTCTTAAGTGTGTATTTTATTTACTATTGTATTATAATTAGGTGTGGAGCCTGGACTACCACAGATATGTCGTTTATCTTTGCATTGCTTAGAGCACCTAACAGAATGCTTAAGAGGTCAATAAATGTTTGTTGAATTGAATTAGAAAATTGAGTTGAAATCTGCCTTCCTCTAACTGCCAACCATTGGTCCTGGCTATGCCCTCTGGAGCTTTAGAGAATAAGTCTTACATATGATAGGTCTTCAAATTTTAGATTCAATCCATCATCCCATCTTATTGAAATCTTCCTGGACCCTGATTTTATCAACAAATGTATTATCTATCCTTCCCAGCTTCATGACATATGAAAATTTGATAAGCATACATCTACATCTTTATTTGAGTCAGTAATGAAAATGTTGAAGGAAAAGGCCTCAGGACACAAGCATGAGACTAGAGACCTCCCTTCTAGAAAATAGAGGCCAAATTTAAGGCTTTGATTTAGGCAGTAAGTTCTAGGGTGTTTTCTGAAACAGAGTTTAGGTGACTAAATAGCACGCCAAGAGTTGTGCTCATCTTTCCTGATTCTGAATCTAGCATGTCTTCTACATCATCATCCTGCTCACTCAAATCATTAAAATGCATCTTGTTGTATTTGCCATCTACTACATATTTGCCTTCTTGTACATAAGGGTACCATGGGAGACCAAAGATACCCAGATCTACGAATAAAACACTATCAAAAAAAGGAAACAACTGTCATAACTTGTTTGGAGTGAATCCATGCTAGCTCCAAGTGATCCCCAATTCATTTCCTTTTCAGGATCAGCAATGATACAGTGGAAATAGTATTGGATTTGAACTCAAAGGACATAGTTCAAAGCTTAGCCCTGCTGTTTACTACTTACATGACCTTCCATGGATTACTTAGTCTCTCTGGGCCTTAATTTCCTTATCTTTAAAATGATGGTGTGGGATCAGATGATCTCTAAGATTTTTTCTAACTCTAATGTTCTATAATTGTATAATTCACCTCAGCTAGACATTTGGCTATCACTAGGTGAAATCTGATGATCTTCCCATTTTTCTCAGGCTTAAATCCTCCTTACTGGTGTTTTTACTAGTTATTTCAGTCCAAGGTTCATTGTTCAGAATAGGAAAGAGAGAAGCAATTTAAGAACTGAATAGCTTAGCTTTTTTTCCTGGCGATTCTTCTGTTAACAAAGCACCATCCACTCTCTTTTGAGGTAATGATCTATTAACTGGACATTGCTTCTATGTATTTATCCTATTTAAATGAGGGCCTCAGGAGTAATAGTGGTTGGAATCATTTAAAAATTTGTCATGTAGACTTTTATCCAGGGTCATGCTATCTTTTCCTTGTTCTTCATGTTACATATTAGTAGTCATACCTGGATTTCACAGCATTCCCTTGTGGGTTCCAGATGCCAGATAGACAGGTGTCCTTCATTTCTATACCTGGCAGATGGGAGCTAATTTTAGATTCTATGTGATTTAATGCCTAGAAAAGATAGGTAAGGTGAGAGGTTATATATTTTCAAAGATCCTCATGTCAAAGATTCTCTCATATCAATAAGGGACTCCATAAACTGGAGAATTTCTCACTTCTCACTCTCATTGTCCTTCTCCCTCCTCCCAACAATCAAGGTACTTTCTGTCTTAGAATCAATACTAAGTTCCTGTTCCAAGGCAGAAGAGCAGTATGGGCTAGGCAATGGGGGTTAAGTGACTTGCTCAGAGTCACACAGCTAAGAAGTGTCTGAGGTCAGATTTGAACCCAGGACCTCTATCTCTAGACCCAGCTCTCTATCGATAGAGCCACCTAGTTGCCCCTACCGAATGTGTTTTTTCACCAACTCTTGTAGCAGAAATATGGCTGCAAACTTTCAGAAATGAATAGTTTTATTTACAAGTCAAAGGAAACAAATATAGCTCATAGCAGAGATCTATGAAGAATGACACCTGACATGAGCAGCCCTGCCTGAAAGCCTGTAGAACCTCAGTTAGTCTCAGTATTACTTTGAGTAGGGCTCAGGTGTTTCCTCTGGTAATCTAATTGCTTTCTGTTCTCAATCTGAGTCTCCTACTGGGGCTCACTCATCACCAGTGTTCCCCTTCACTGTTCCGTTGGCCATTCTGCAGTTGGCTCATCATTCTGCCTGCAATTCCCTCTGTAGCTTCCAACAGACTGAGGCAATTGTGCTCCATCTTACTGCCTCCTTCATTCTCTCCTCCTACATAGTATCACTTGGTCAGCAGATCTATTGCAAACATAGCTGGCCATTCATTGCTCCTGTCGCTGTCCCTTGTGGCAGTCCCTTTCACCATCTGGGAAGTCCAGTCTCTTCTCAGAGCTCTGTCTTGTCGCTTCACAGGAGGGGCTCCTGAGCTCTGTTGTTTCTCCTAGAGACATCTGTCATCCCTGCAATCCAGTTCTAATACAATGCCAAACAAAGGACTCTGGATTTCTCTCTTGTGCTACACTTTTTTGCAGACTTCTTACCTCATGGATGTTTGCCCAACAATCAAGAACTCGTAGCTGTTCTCATCTTCCAGAGTCTCCATCTCCAAGGTCAGGGTGAATTTCACAGCCTTGCACTCTCTTACTCCTAGAACCCAGACAGTATACTTCCCACCTACGTCAGTAGTATTAGGGAGTTTAAGAAGCTCATCCACTCCCCCACCAACCCCAACTGTCCTCTGGGGTTCTTCAACATAGAGTCACATACAATCTAAAATGAGCTCCCAACTGCCAGGTGTAGAAATGAAGGACACCTGCCTGTCTGGCATCTAGAACCCACAAGGGCTGTTCAACTTGGAGCTGCTTCTATAGCTATCTGGGGTAGAAAGTCAGGGGAGGTTAAGAACCCTCATCCTTGACTCCACCCCATTACTCCCCCCCTTCCCCAAGGGAAGAGAAAAATGTAGCCACTTCTGGCTCTGTCTGCTTGCTGAAATCAACTTTGTGGGAATGAATATTTACATGGAATTGCAAGAAATTAAAAACCACATATGGCCAGGAGTCATGTCTATATGAAGTGGACAGATGTCTCATTTAACAGAGAAGTCTTGGATTTTAATTTCCTATCTTTTAGGACCATGCATTTTTAGACCTGGGAGAAATCTCAGAGGTCACTTAGTCTAACTCTTTCTTTTATAGGTGAGAAAAGGGGGGGGGGGGGAATGAAGAAGTAGAATGGGTTTTGCCCAGATTTGCCGATATAGCTAGAGAAATATGAGTCAGGCAAAGGATCAGAACCCAGGCCTTTCTTTTTAATTAAAAAAATATTTTTTAAAGCCTTACCTTCCATCCTAGAATCAATACTATGTATTGTTTCTAAGGTGGAAGAGCAGTAAGGGCTAGGCAGTGGGAGTTAAGTGACTTGGCCAGAGTCACACAGCTAGGAAAGGTCTGAGGCCAGATTGGAACCCAGGACCTCTCATCTCTAGGCCTGACTCTCAATCCATCTGACCCTCAGAACCCAGGTTTTATAATTCCAATTCTATTATTCTTTCCATTTTACTGAGCTACCTTCCCTTCCACACATCTCCTAAAATTTCCCTTTAGTCCCTCATTGGTCTTTAGCCTTTTCCTTTTTTTTCCCTCTCCCCTTCTCTTCTTCATCAAGAGTCATACTTATTCCTCAAATCACAATCTGCACATTTCCCTGTGCCAGGGACATTTTGTAGTTAGTGTCCTGAATAATTCCCTTGATTAGATTTATCGATGGCCTTGTCCACTTCTCTCTGGCTTCATCCTTTTTTCTTAGGTTGAACTTTATAATCTAAACTTGTCCAACACTAAGTGAGTACTGTTACAGTTAAAAGATTGGTTGGCATAAACTGTGACCGCGAAAATATGGTTTCAAATAAAAAATATAGTGGTCGTCATGGTAAAATTCCCAAATATTAAATATACCCAAGTCAGCTGGGTTTTATAGAGACTTTAATTAATACAAATTAAGGAATTAATGAAAGGGAGAGAGAGAGTAAGAGGAAATAATGAGAAAAGGGCTAGGCCAGCCTAGGCCAGCCTAGGCTTAAGCCTTAAGAGAGAGATCAGTCAGTCTTTAATCCACTCACCACAAGATTTGTCCCAAGCAAGATTCTAGTGTTCAGAGAGACCCACCAGTTCAGCTCCTCAGATCAACTAAGTACAGCCACTGAGCCCTCCAATTCAGCTTTGGCAAGCTGAACTCCTCCTTCACAGAGGCCTTTTTGACCTCCTTTTAAAGAGAATTTTCTCCTATGTCACCTCCCCTAAGTTCTCACATCTACCAATCACAGTAGACGTTTTCACAGGACTGACCATTCTTAATTCACATCTTCTTTAGTTCTCAACTTCTCTGGGTAGACTAAAACTTCTGAGTAAGTTTACACTTCTTTGCCCCTTGCAAGTTTGCAAGTTGCTTGACCTTTTAGTGATTAGTTTGACCTTCATAGGTACTTAGCACCTTTTTGTATTAGATCTAAAAATAGACTTAGCTTAAGGGATTTTGCCTCACTATAAGTATGACTTAAGTACTTTTTCATTGTTCAGTAAGGAGTTTACAACTTAATCTTCCCCTAAAGTATGCTTAAGTATGGGTGGAATAATGTAAAGTTCTCACATTCCTGATCAAGTACCTTCATTGCTTAAAATGGGGAATGGTCTTAACCAAATGTTCTAAGGTAGAGTCTGAGAATTTTTAACATTCACAAGTCTGAGAAATTTTAAGATTCATAGTACCTGGGACAACATCCCCTGCCCCCCCCCCCCCATTTACACACACACGCGCACACACACACACACATAGATAGGCATTCACACAGACATTTCTATATATATTTGCCTTTTGTTGCTGGTTCCAGTTTGTCAGTTTTGCCCCTTGGGGTCTGCACAGGAATTTCTGCAATCTAGTACCTTCTGGATTAGGCCTGGGAAGCTTCCTGGCCTGGCTCAGGGTAGTGGAAGAAGCAGGACCAATATTTTAGTCTCTACCATTTCTGGAAAGAGGCACAGCCCTTTCCCCAGGCAGCCTGGAAGAGCTATGCATGACTCATACTTTTAAATGATTGCAAGATTGCTCCTAGGATTTTAATTAAAAGTTGGGAAGTTCACAGATAAAGAGAAGATACCAGGTTAGTCAATGACGACACCAAAGGGCTTTCCTATTTTTCATTCTGCTCTGTGCAGGAAAATGGAATTAGAGCCCTTTCCATTTCTGCCTGTAGCCCAGGCCCTACAGGCAACATAATAGACCCACAGAGGAAGCAGAGACAAGGACAGAAAGAGGATGAAAAGAGAGGCAGGCTCAGGGCAGAGAGAATAGGCTGGGAACCAATAACAGAAAAGGGGAAAAGCCAGAAGACATCATAATAGCAATTTATGTAGCAATTTAAGGTTTGCAAAGCACTTGATAAAGAGTTTCATTTGATTCTTACAATAGTCCTGAGCATTGTGACTATCTGTGATTATCCTCATTTTACAAATAAAGAAACGGAGGCAGTGGTCAAGTGACAGGGTCACACAGCTAAGAAGCACCTGAGATATTATTTGAACTTAGTTCTTTCTGATTCCAGGCTGGCACTACGCCACCTCACTGCCCAGGTGTTCTTGAGAAAGCCTTCTATAATGGGAATAAAAGTGGGAGCTTCTCTGTTCACACACAGACACGCAAACACAACATGACAAATGGCACCAGATGTTTGGACCTTTTCTCAGGCTTACACTTGCCAAGTAAGCATATTTCAATTTGACAGGCAGGGGAGGGTGAACCTTGGGTACCTAGGCTGTTTTGGAGAGTAGAAGGTAGTATCACGTTCTTCTTCTTCCTTTTTGTCCTAGTAACAGCTCTAAGAAAATGAGGCAAGGGCTGGGCAATTGGGGTCAAATGATTTTCCCAGGGTCATATAGCTAGGAAATATCTCATGCCAGATTTGCCCCCACATCCTCCTGACTCCAGGCCTGGTGCTCAATCCACTGAGACATCGCTGTCCCTATCTTATTATTCTTCCATTCACTGTGAGATTTGGAGCTGGGAAGGGGCTTTAGAGGCCATTTAGTCAAGGAAAAATCCTGAGGCCCAGAGAGAGAATGTGACTTCGTAGTCTGTAGTTAGATTTGGATTTCAGAGGTCACTTAACAGAACTCCCTCATTTTACAGAACAGGGAACTGAGACCCAAGGAGGTTATGACCTGCCCAAGATCTCCCAGGTAGTAAGAAACAGAGTCGGTATTCCAACCCAGGATCATGGATTCCATTCTAGTGGATCCTTAAAGTCAGGGATGATCTCGTTTTCCTCTTTGTAACCCCAGTACCTAATATATAGTCTGTCCCTCAGTAGGTACTTACTAAATTCTCCACTAGTCCCCATTATCTGTCTTCCTCTAAGCAGGAGATTAAAAACAAACAAACAAACAAACAAACAAACAAACAAACCCTTACCTTCCATCTTAAAATCAATACTATGAATTGGTTCTGAGGCAGAAGAGCAGTAAGGGCTAGGTAATGGGGATTAAGTGACTTGCCAAGAGGCACACAGCTAGGAAGTATCTGAGGTCACATTTGAACCCAGGACCTCCCATATCTAGGCCTGGCTCTCAATCTACCTAGCTACTGCCTAAGTAAGGGCTTCTTAACTTTTTTTGTGCCACATACCCTTAGGCAATCTGGTGATGCCTATGAACCCCTTTGCAGAATGATCCTTTTAAATATGTAAAATAAAATATATAAGATTGAAAGGGAAACCAATCATATTGATATGCAGCTATCTATCTATCTATCTATCTATCTGTCTGTCTGTCTGTCTGTCTGTCTATATTTTTTTAAAAAGTTGATAGTAGGCAGCTTGGTGGCAAGTGGATATATCTGTAGGTTAGGAGTCAGGAGGACCTGGGTTCAAATATGGCCTCAGATATTTCCTAGTTGTGTGACAATGGCCAAGTCACTTAAACCTGTTTGCCTAGTCCTTGCCCTTTTGTCTTAGAGTTGTTACTAGATCAGAATGTAAGGATTTTTAAAAACAAGAGCAAAAAACCAGTTGAGAGACGCCAGATTAAAAGAATCTATGAAATCCATTATCTGATGTCCTCCCATTCCCTAGCATGCTGTCTCTCACATGGAAAATATTTATTAAGCACCTATTCTATGTTCAGTGTTGTATAAGGTGATGTAGAAGGGGCATCGAGAGAACCTTGTCCATGCTCTCAGGGTGCTATTATTACCTGCCTCATAAAATCCAAGGGGATAAAGAATGTCTATTACTCAGAGAATGAATATGTAGGTAGATAGACAAGCTATAGGACTTATCCATCAGCCCTACCTTGATCAGACCTTAGAAACAAACAATGAGTTTAGCCCAGAATTGAACCCAGAAGAGAGTTGAGGGTATTGCCCTTGAACAACTGAGAATTCTTTTAATGACCCCAAACTTGTTCCTAAAAACAAAGGTCCATCTTTTAAGTTATTTTGTATTCTTCTGGCAATGTAGTATGGCTGTGAGTCATGGAACACAAACGTCACCAAAGAATCAATGTTGAGGACTACACAAGGGCAATGGAGTAAACCCACAGTGGGCATGAGCAGGATGCAATGTATTATGAATGAGGAATAATCAAGGAGAAGTAGTGCATGTTGTCACCCTAAAAGTATATCCGTGAAAGAAAAGAGAGGTTGATCATGTAAGATATAACCTAGGGATAGCTCCACAGATATCCTCACAATGTCAAGAGAATGCAAAAAGGAGCCCAGGCATATTGCTACATGGGCTGGATCCTCTATAGCAGTGAATGCAAACCTATGGCATGGGTGCCAAAGATGGCACACAGAGAACTCTCTGTGGGTACTCAACTACCCTCCCTTCCTATCCCCCACTCCTCGAGTTTGTTACTATAAAGGCAGAGGGACTCTGGTGAAGCTGCTCCCTTCCCCCTCTCTACCATGGCTAACAACATTTTTTTACATCCCCCACCCCTCCATCTAGCAGCCCAATGGGAGCATTTCCTACCTCCCCTGTGTGGGATAAGAGGAAAGGTGAGGCAAACCCAGCATGTGATGGTGGGGAGGGGAACAGCATATAGTCTTTGGAGGGGGGGGGGTCAGGGCACTCGGTCTAGTGGTGGGGGTGGGAGCAGGGCCTCGCACTCCGTCTCTAAAAGGTTCACCATCACTGCTCTTTAGCAAACTTCTGGAATAACACAAATAAGCACATAGAATAGGGAATCTTGGATTAGTTTTTAGATGAATATGCATTGTTAGATAGAACACTAACATATATGAATGAATGAATGAATGAAAAAGGATTAAGTGCTTTCTATGTACCTTTATTATAACTACAAAAGTGAGATAGTCCCTACCCTTAGAAAGAACGTTATAATTTGAGATAGTTGTAGCCAGGAAAGGGAGTTTTAGTTTTAGTCCAAGGGATGGTGAATTGATCTACAGGACAATCTTTTGAAATACCTTTTCCAGAAGTAAAATAATATTGATGAAATTTTAATACCCAAGAAGTAGAAGGCAGAATGAGGAACAAGGAACAGATAGCTAGAGAGGTGTAAAGCATGGGCTGGACTGGGAATTACTTGTTGTTTGTCCTTCATTTTCAAAAAGGACCAATGACATCATGGGGTGATGTCTTGACTTGCACATGAATTGGATTGAAGTGACGCAGAGTCATCTGTCTCACTGTGTCTTCCAGCGTCATTGAAGTCCAATGGCAATGCAAAAGTCAGGATGTCTGGCAATAGCCTAGGATGCAGTGGATGACCTTGGTGTTTTTCATGTCTGACCAAGCTCTAAGTACTCCACAGAGCCTGCTTCGGTCGCCTTTATGGCGACTGGAACAAACTGTTCTCATCTGTCCATTTTGTTGGGGCAGTCTTCACATGCTTGAGATAAAAACCCTCTAACTCCTCAAAGGGTTTGTGACCCATGGGTTACTCTCAAGCTGGTTTAACCCACCTGCCAAGATGGTTTTCCAGGGTATGACTGCTGGGCATGCTATAGTTTCTTGGAGCCACAGAGTTGAGCCAAAAGTGGATGAGCAGCTCAGAAAAGGGCTCAGGATACCCTCACACCACAGGTACTAGTCCTCTTTGAACCCCACTCCCCCCAGGAATTGCAAGATATAGTGGGCTAGGTGAATATCCTAATTGAGTCGATCATCAACCAATATTGGTCAGTCCTAGGACAAGAGCTCCACAGAGGAGAGGATTAATTCACTCAGAGACTGAGGACATGACTTCTAGAGGACCAATGTAGAGGCTGGAGTTCCAGGTCAGGAAAAATGAGGTTCCACAAAGACTGAAAGCAAGATGACTGGAATGGATGGCTATTTGTGATGTGAACCCAAGTCTCTCAGAGGATCATAACTCACATTCTCTCAGCTTGGAGAAATCCCAGTGTGGTGGTGGTGGTGGTGGTGGTGGTGTTTAGTCATTTCAGTCATGCCTGACTCTCTGAGGGTCCCATTTGGGGTTTTCTTGGCAAAGTGGTTTCTCATTTCCTTCTCCAGCTCATTTTACAGATGAGGAAACTGAGACAAATAGGGTGAAATGGCTTGCCCAGGGTCACACTGTTAGTAAGTTCCTGAGGCCAGATTGGAACTCAGGAAGATGACTCCATCTGATTCCAGGTCTAGTGTTCCATCCATTGCACCACCTAGTTGCGTCCAAGTGTGGGAACTCCATAAAACTAGACCCCAAATACCTATGACTGAGTGGATAAGTCTGAGGAAGTTGCCTGAGACACAGGTTAAGTGATTTCCTCAAGGTCACAGTTAGTGCCAGTGGGCAGATCTGAACCTAGGTGTGTTTGTCTCCCTGACTCTGAGTCCAGCATTCCAGATACCATAACACCATATTGCCTCCTTCATTTTCTGGATGAGAAAGCTAGCTAACTGAAGAAAAATGATTTACCCACAGTTACTTTTCTTGGTGGTGTCTCAGCCTGAACTCAAAGCCATATTCTTTGACTTCTAATCTGTCCATTGTCCCATCATACTCCTTTATGTTTATAATTCTCTTCTCATTCTACCCCAGGCTTCCTGACAGTGTCTAGGAGGTTGCTCTGTTCCCCTTGTGTCCTTGTAAGAAAAATGCCTATGCCTGAGATCATATGTGGCCACAGATTTAAAGTTGAAAGGAATCTTAGTTGTCATCTAGTGCAGTTCCTTTATTTCAGATGAGGAAACTGAGGCAGAAAGAGATTAAATGGAAAGCCAAAGGTTATATAGCTATTACCCAGAATTTCTGCCTCCAAACCCAACATTCTTTCCATTGAGCCATGCTGCCTAGGGAACATCGCACATATATGTTCTTGGAGCTGCCCAAGGATTTCTGGAGTCAACAGTCCTAGTCCAAATCCCTTGAGGGCTTTGAATAGACCATCTCAGCTTCCCAAACTGGTTTCCCATGGAATAGCAAAATGAATCATAGGGAAGTGAATAAGGGATTCAACTTAAAGACAGGAAGAATTGGATTCAAATCCCTGACACTTAGTATTCGGGTGACCCTGGAAAAGACCTCAGTTTTCTCATCCATAAAATAAAGGAATTGGACTCAGCTATAAATCTATGATCTATGAGACAGTCCTTGGGCTGTCTTATAGGATTTTCAGGAAAGACTATTCCCCAGGAGGGATTCTTTCTAGCCCAGTGAGGGCTAATTGTGCTTAAATGGCCAATTCCAGCTCCTGGGGGCTCTCAGATCTAACTTTACTTCTGGTCCTGACAAGGCAGTAGGCATAACATCAGATCTAAAGGGACAAGGATAAGTCAATAAATCAACAAACAAGCATTTATGTATTCTATGCCATAATTACGTATCCCAAAGGTTGCAAAAATAAAACAAAAGGCTGCCTACGTGAGACTTCTGTAAAAACTGAAGGTTTGCCAAGGCTAAGAAAGGTAAAGGAGAAAGCCTTCAGATGCAAAATTCTCTGCCTTAGAAAAAATGGAATTCATAAATACCTTAACTGCATCTGAGGCCAGCAAGACCATGAATGTACCTGTAGGGCACAGACTAGATGAAGGCACCTAGGGATGTAGCCAGACTTTAGTATGCACACCTTGACCCCAGCTAGTCTGCATAATATTCCCAAAGAAGCATGGGAGATGAAAAACATAGATTTCCCTAAGGGACATAAAGTTGTTCCTGGAGGGAAGGGCCTTTTGAGCAGGAAAAATTCATGGAAGAGCAGACCCAAATCTTTATCATCTACTGGGAAAAAATAAAAAACTCCAAGACTGAGCGTCTCAAGGAACCCGAGAGAGAAATATCTTCCTGCCCCAAACTAAGGGTCATTTCTCTGGCTGAAAGAGCTTTGGAAGTATCCTAACTGAAAAATGGGCAGGTGCAGTGGGTAGAGCGCTATGCTTGGAATCAGGAAGACTCCTCTTCAAGAGTTGAAATCCAATCTCAGACACTTACTAGTCATGTAACTCTGGGCAAGTCACTTAATCCTGTTTGCCTCAGCTTCCTCAACTATAAAATGAGCTGGAAAAGGAAATGGCAAACCACTCTAATATCTTTGTGAAGAAACCCCCTAATGGGGTCATGGAGAGTCAGACAAGCAATTCATGTTTCTTAGTAACATTGTACTTTGGGATTCCCATATGGGATAGCTGCCTCTGGTGCTGGGGAAAATTTGTAATTATTTGTAATTATTAGCCTTGCTAAGTCATTTGGGTAAATGGAGACACAATCAGCCAGTAATACGAATGTGAATGAACCTTGAGGGATTACAATACACAAATCTGTGATAAGTAAATATATATATGTATATATATAAAATAAATATGAGCCATTATTGAAATCCATATATGTGTGAGCTGTGCTAAATTAGTTATATAATTAATTATGTTGAATTTCAATTATAATAACTAATTGATCCAGGCCAGGGAACATGACACCTGGTAGCAGTTAAGTTTCACAGTGGGCAAGAGGCGAGAGCCAATTAGCCTAGCAGGTCACGTGTGCTAGTTCATTAGGTAAAACATTCTTTTGTTATACTTTTTCCAGGAGACAACATAGATATTAGATGTCTGGGGTCTTGGACAGGTGCTGAGTCTGTTGGGAAAGCAGAGAGGGAACATTCAAGCCTTAGCTTCCTTTGGAAAATCTTAGTAGTACATATGACAGCTAATAATAGCTAACATTTATATAGCATCTACCATGTGCCAGGTACTGTGCTAAGCTATTTACAGTTACCATCTCATTTGATCCTCACAGCAATGCTGGGAAGTAGGCACTATTATCTCTATTTTACAGATGCGGAAACTGCAGCAAATATGTTAAGTGACTTGCCTAGGAACACACAGCTAGTAAGTGTCTGAGGTTGGATTTGAACTCAGGTCTTCTTGACTCTAAGACTAGTGCCCTATTCACTGCACCAAGTAGCTGGCAGAGGTCATGTCTTACTCATTTTATAATATTTCTCACTCTCTAATGTTTACAGTACATACTTATTCATCTGATTAAAATGAGCAATTTCGGAAAACCTTTCTTCCCTCAGGGTCTCCAACTCTGCATTCTCTTGCTTCTTCTTTGACCTCTGCCTCCTCTCTCTCCTGTCCCTTACTTCCTGATGTTCTGTAATCTACCCTCTCTTCTCCTTTGAATCAGTCACCAAGCATTTATTAAGAATCAACTTATGTGCAATGATGTTGTGGAAAGCAATGGGGAGTCTAAGAAATAAATCAGCCCCTTCCTTAAAAAAATTTACATTCTAATGGGAGAGACAGTACCCACAGGATATAGTTTAGAAATATTAGGGGGAGTTATTTTCCTCTTCCTTCTCCCCTTTCCAGTGGATATTATCTCAGAACAAAAGGGGCAGAAGTAAAGAGGGATTAATATGTTAATGTGCAAAAATGTGTCCTATTATCCAAGGTGTGCTGGTAAAGATTTAACAACCAGCTCACTGAACCCCCCCCCCAACATATACATACATCCAACTTTTAATTTAAACTATATTATGAACCTTTTCTTCATCACTTTCTTAAGTCTGGATGATCAAAAAAACCAATATATCAAGCTCTGTTATGTGGCAACTGATGGTTTCTAAAGTATAAAATGGTGACCCTGAAAATTTAGCAATTGACTTTCAAGACCCTATTGGAGCTGGTTCTAACAAACTCCTGCTGTTATCCATTTCAAAGTATGAGAAAATTTTTCTAATTGAATTATAAAGAGCAAGTTGGCATTGACTCACTAAAGATTGGCCACATCCCTTCATGCCATTAAAAAAATATGGGTGCCAAGTTTTAAAGACAGTTTTGAAATAGTGGAATAGTGAAGTATGACCCATACCAGAAAGGATGGGGATGAGATTTACACACTCACATATATACAACACACACATATGTGTGAAATGTTTCATTATGCAGTGAGTCTGGAGCATACAGAGCAGAGAAAAGAAGCATTTCCAAGAAATATGACCCATTGGCAGCAGAGAAGAGAGCAAACCATATATTTAAGGGAGAATCGGCTATGGCAACTGGGAGAGGGCTCAATGAGAAGATAAGACTCAGGGAACCAAGATGAGTGGGTGACCTGTATACAAAGACACCATACTCATGGCGGAGAAAGGACACCAGGACCTTCTAGAACTGGAGACATGACTTTACTTGGCCATGCATTCCCTATATGAGTAGCTCACTACCAATGTATTAGTAGTGTGTGGCCATTCTTCCCAATGATGCAGTATATACTAGTAGGAATGTGTGTCCCAGGTTTTCTTGGTGAATATCGTATACTGTAGTTACTGTTCTTACTATGCTATCTTAGTAAATACCTTTGCTTTGAGTTAATTGCATCTACTGACTGACAGCTAAAGGCAAGCTTACTAGTGGGGGCCAGTAAACTATAGTTTTATGAATTTGGATCCATAAAATAAACCTTAGATCCTGAGATAGTAGTCATACCCTGGGAAACCTACTTATAAACCTAAGAGTGCCAGGTTAGAGATATAATCCAGAGAGATGTGCTGTATATATATAATACATACAAAATAGTCTTAAGATAACATGAAAACAGCTGAAGAGATAAAGAAAAGCTTCCTATAGATAATGAAGCTGGAGCTAAGATTTAAAGGAAACCAGGAATTCCAGGAGATTTTGGACCAAAATCTTAGTCTGTAGCCCCAGGCTCTCTCCTGAGTTCCTGGTCTACATTCCTGATCATCTGCTGGTTACTCCTATATACAAATCTCCTTTCTCCCCAGACCTTCCAACACCATATGCCATACATATAGAGGGCTCTCTCTCTCTCTCTCTCTCTCTCTCTCTCTCTCTCTCTCTCTCTCTCTCTCTCTCTCTCTCTCTCTCTCTCTCTCTCTTCTCTCTCTCACTCTTAATGCAGTCTGCTGCACTATCTATCCATCCATCCATCCATCCATCTATCTATCTATCTATCTATCTATCTATCTATCTATCTATCTATCTATCTATCTAATGACTACACAAATAAATCAATGAACTAATCAGGCTCCTCTTCTCTCTATTCCTGTGGAATGCCATTTCCCAGAGCAGAGTCTAAATCAGAACAGAGTTCATTAGTCTGTCCTGACAGACATGGTCAGCTGCTGGCCAAGGCAGCAAGCCCAGGGACCCTCTGTCCTCACAAGTTCTCTCCTAAGAACTGGGGCTCTATAGGAGATAGTGACTCACACTACCCATAACACAACTTTGGAAAATACTTCGAAAATAGGGCTCCAGGGAGGTCTGGGCACTGGTGTCACTTAGCTCATGGCAACCTATTGGTCTGGGAAGAAAGTTCACTTTTCTTAATTTGGGTTCACTTATAAAGAAATGTCTTTATTAACATGAAACTTAAACATTGGGAAACTGTTTACCCATCAGCCTGTCGGATGAAATTGGAGTGTCAAGGACCAAGGGGATGGAGAAACCTTTGGGTTAGAGTGATCAGTGAAGTGACATGATCTACTCTCTGTGCTGAGATTTGTTTTCTTTTGGATTCTTTTTCTACTTGGTCTTGTGAGATTTTTTTTTTAATGTTTAAAAGTTAATTCACTTGTTTCTGTGTTGTTGTAAATAGTTATCTTTATTTATATACACACTGGGGAGGGGAGAGTGTTATGGCCCTGGGGTGCCCTAAAATTTCCACTGCCAAATCTTCCCAAATCTAGATTTGTTGGTTTGGTATGCTGATCCCCTCCCCCCCAAAGGCATCACTAATCTCTAGTGGAAAGGACAAGAGCAGACTGTAATGCTTTCAACTGTTAAACAGAGATGGGGATTATTCTTAGACTTTGAAACCAGCAGAGCTAACTGGAACCTCAGAGATCCAGTCACGTCATTTCTCCATGAGGAAACTGAGAATGACAGAGGTAAGGTGATCAATCCAAGGTCACATTGCTTTGTGAGTAGAACTTCTGAAATGAGAACTCAGGTCTCCAAATTTCTCCTGGTTCAGGGATCTTTCTACTCTAGTAGTTTACTTTCTTCTCCTTTGCCATCCTGATTTTCTTCCTACCTATCCCACTCCTGACTCATTCCCTATCTTTTTCCCCCCACAGAATCCAAGAGTTGGAAAGGGCCTCAGAGATCATCTAGTTGAGCTCATTCCTAAACAAGAATCCCTTCCACAAAATGCCATACCAATGGTGATCCCAACCCTTCCTTAAAGCTCTCCAAGGATGGGAAACTAGTTACTTTCTGAGGTAGCCCATTCCACTTTGGGATCACTGTATTTGTCAAGAATTTATCACCTCTACATCCTTGCCTCTCCCTTAGCCCTTTACAGTGTGGTTTCTGACCCAGTTACTCCATTGAAATTGTTCTCTCCAAAGTTACTAACAGTAACCATAGCATTATCTTAACCCTCATCTTCTTTGGCCTTGCTACTCATTTCAGTCAATTGTGTAATTGTAAAGATGTGGTCTATAGTTTGGGAAAATCTGCTTCTACACTCTGATCCCCTCATCTAAGATGCCCTCAAATGTTCTCACAACCATTTTGTATAGATGGGAAAGTAAGCATGTGGGGCAATAGTTATTGATATTGTGCTAATATTGATATTATAGTTTTGCCTAATGAAAAGGGTCAAGATTTTTTTTTCTACACCTTTTTCAGACATCTTGAAAACAGATTCTCATTGCTCTCATAATCGTTGATTCTTGCATACCCAACACGGTCTAATCCAAATGTGTTGCCCCTGTATTCTTCAGCACCATTTCTATTACTTCTAGTGGCACATCTGAGACACATTTAGAGTCCAAATATAGTACTACTGATCTATTAATCTTGATGGATAAAAAAAACTAACTATAAACGTCTTTACAGATCTTTTCTATTTTTTGATTGCTTATTGCTTTCCTTTTAGTTCATCCTTAAAAAAAAAAAAATCCAGGAGCAGCTGGGTGGCTCAGTGGATTGAGAGCCAGGCCTAGAGATGGGAGGTCCTGGGTTCAAATCTGTTCTCAGACACTTCCTAGCTGTGTATCCCTGGGCAAGTCACTTAACACCCATTGCCAAGCCCTTACTGCTCTGTCTTGGAACCAATATACAGTATTGATTTTAAGATGGGAGGTTGGCTTTTAAAAAACAATCCTTTATTTGTCTTAGAATCAATACTATCAGTTCCAAGGAAGAAGAGTGGTAAGGGTTAGACAACTGGAATTAAGTGACTTGCCCAGGGTCATACAATTAGGAAATGAGGTCAAATTTGAATTCAGGACCTCCCATCTCTAGGTCTGATTCTTTATCCACAGAGACACTTAGTTACCCCTCTAGTTCATCCTTAAAAACCCTCAGGATGCCTTTGTTTATTGAGTCTCATCCACTGTTCTTTAAACTTTTTTTTCTTTTGCTACTTCTTACTGTTTTAGGTGGCATAGTGGCTAGAATGTTGCATTTGGAGTCAGGAAAACTCATCTTTGTGAGTACAAATCTGGACTCAGACACTAGCTATGTGACCCTGGGAGAGTCACTTAAGCCTGTTTCCCTCATTTTCTTCATCTCTCAAATAAGCTGGAGAAAGAAGTGGCAAACCACTCCAAATATCTTTGCCAAGAACATCACAAATGGGGTCACAAAGAGTTGCACATGGGCTGAACAACAAGAATTTATTTTGAAAGGCTGTACTACTCTTTTTTTTTATTGTGCTTCTCTTTATTATGCTTCATGGATATTGCATTTTTTTTTTAAACAAATTAAAGGTTTTTGGCAACTCTGCATTGAGCAAATCTTATCAGTGCCATTTTTTTAAACATTATTTTATTTGGTCATTTCCAAACATTATTCATTGGAGACAGAGATCATTTTCTTTTCCTCCCCCTCCCCCCTACCACCTCTCCCATAGCCGATACCCCACTGGGTATCACATGTGTTCTTGATTCAAACCCATTTCCATGTTGTTGGTATTTGCATTAGAGTGTTCATTTAGAGTCTCTCCTCAATCATGTCCCCTCAACCCCTGTAGTCAAGCAGTTGCCTTTCCTCGGTGTTTTTACTCCCACAGTTTGTCCTCTGCTTAAGGATAGTGTTTTTTCTCATAGATCCCTCCAAGTTGTTCAGGATCACTGCATTGACACTAATGGAGAAGTCCATTACATTCGACTGTACCACAGTGTGTCAGTCTCTGTGTATAATGTTTTCCTGGTTCTGCTCCTTTCACTCTGCATCACTTCCTGGAGGTTGTTCCAGTCTCCATGGAACTCCTCCACTTTATTATTCCTTTGAGCATAATAGTATTCCATCACCAACATATACCACAATTTGTTCAGCCATTCCCCAATTGATGGGCATCCCCTCATTTTCCAATTTTTTTGCCAACACAAAGAGTACAGCTATGAATATTCTTGTACAAGTCTTTTTCCTTATTATCTCTTTGGGATACAAGCCCAGCAGTGCTATGGCTGGGTCAAAGGGCAGGCAGTCTTTTATTGCCCTTTGGGCATAGTTCCAAATTGCCCTCCAGAATGGTTGGATCAGTTCACAACTCCACCAGCAATGAATTAATGTCCCTACTTTGCCACATCCCCTCCAGCATTCATTACTTTCCATTGCTGTCAGGTTAGCCAATCTGCTAGGTGTGAGGTGATACCTCAGAGTTGTTTTGATTTGCATCTCTCTGATTATAAGAGATGTAGAGCACTTTTTCATGTGCTTATTAATAGTTTTGATTTCTTTATCTGAAAACTGTCTATTCATGTCCTTTGCCCATTTATCAATTGGAGAATGGCTTGATTTTTTGTACTACTCTTAATCAATCTCTCAGCATTCTTTTTCATATTTTACAAGGAAGTTTATGTTCTAGACTTCAAACCTGGGCCAGACCATGACTTCTGAGACCACTCCTCCACTTCCACTCTGGCCGTGGTCTTCACTCAATGGCAACACTTCCGCCCCTATGGTCTCTTCCTCTTATTGATGAACCTCCATTTGATGAAGCACCTACACCAATCACATCCTTTTCAAACCCAGCCGGGCCCAGCCCAGGATTCCCCTGACCACCTCTCCTGCTTGTTCCCTTCAGTTCACTCTCCCTCACTGAAGCCCCCTTTTCAGAACCCTTTTAGATGTAGTCTTTTCCCATTGGAATGTGAGCTCCTTAAGGGAAGGGACTGTCTTTTCATTAGATTGCAAGCTCCTTGAAGTCAGAGACTGTCTCCCAGGACTTAGCACAGTACCTAGCTGATAATAGGCAATTTTTAAGAGCTTATAAATGTTTGATTGATTAATTTTTGCTTATATCTGCATTCTCAGCCTTTACCACTATGTCCAGCACACAGTAAGCACCTAAAACTGTTTTATCTATTTATAGCCTAAATTGATGCTGCCCTTGTCTTCTGTTTCTCTCTGCTTGGTGGCATGCCCAAGGTCATCCAGTAAAGCAGACTGGGAGTAGGGAAATCCGAATCCTGGCTTTGTCACAAAGTAGTTGTGTGACTTTAGGTAAGATCCTTTGCCATTAAGGACTCAGTTTCTTCCGTTGTAAAACATAGGGATAAGACAAAATGATCACTAGTATCCCTTCTAGCATTTTATGAATTGGTAAACATCCAGTAGGGATTTCTGCAGGCACTGAGCTATAATTTATATGTACTTGGAGTACATTTCTTCACAAAGGTCTTAGAACTCTTTCAGCCACTTGGCCTTTTCTTTTTTTAGCTCTTACCTACCATAAGGAATTGATGGTATCGGCTCCAAGGCAGAAGAGGGCTAAGGGGTAGGCAATTGGGAGTAAGTGTCCTGCTTAGGATCACACAACTAGGAAGTGTTTGAAGTCAAATTTGAATTCAATATAAGTATGAACTATTATTATCATGCTTAGCCCGGAAGAGAAGGAATAGGGGAGAGACATGGTAGCTTTCTTCAGTTATCTGAAAAATTGTTTATGGAAGGTGGAGTGGTCTCTTTCTTCTTGGCTCTTGAGGGATGGGTAGAAGTTACAAAGATGCAATTTTAAGGTTGAGGTGAGAAACAATTCTTCCTAACAATTGAACTGCCTAAAAAATAGAATAAATTTTTCCTCAGTAAAAAAAAAAAATTTGAATTCAAGTCCTCTGGGCACTCTATCCACTGAGCCACTAACTGCCCCACCCTTTTATTCTCTAGGACAAAATTCCTTAAGAAGTTGGAAGTAGTCTGAATCCACTCCTAGACTAGGAGTCAAGAATGAATTAACGGGATAGCTGGGCAGCTCAGTGAATTGAGAGCCAGACCTAGAGATAAGAGGTTCTGGGTTCAAATTTGACTTCATATACTTCCTAGCTGTGTGACCCTGGGCAGGTCACTTAACTCCCATTGCCTAGCCTTTACCACTCTTCTGCCTTGGAACCAATTACACAGTATCTAAGACAGAAAGTAAGGGTTTTAAAAAAGAATGAATTGATAAGCATTTATGAAGCACAAACTGAGTGGCAAGCCTTGAGCTAGATGATAGGGCTGCCTGGGCTGCAAAGACAAAAACAAAAATCATTGCCCTCAAGGAGCTTATGTTGAGTTGTACACATATAAGGAAAGACAAAAATCCTTAAAATATAATTGCCATTCATATTGAACATTAAGATGATCAGGTTTGATTCTCACAAAAGATCTAAGTGATTAAGCACTATTTTTATTCCCATTTTATGAAACAAGATCAGAGAAGTTAGTGACAGGATCACACAGCTAAGGGATGGAAATGACTGGAATCCAGTTCTACTCTTCACAAACTGGCACCTCTCAGTCAAGAGGGGCTGCCTGGACCCCTTATCAGCCCTATGTCTAGGGATTCTAGTCACTGTGTTCACTACATCACAGGACCATTGCAAGTTACTTGAGGCCAGTGATTGCCTTCTTTTGGTTTTTAGTTTTGTTTTGTCTTTGTAACTCTGGGTGTTGTGGGGTTCAGAGGATGAACCCCTGGGGTTCAGGAAGGATACCTTTTGCAAGAATGCAAGAGTCCAAAACTTAACTTAAAAGTAAAGAGAGATTTATTAGTAATGTTGAATTTTTGGCAAGCAAGACAGCATGAGTGGAGGTTGCTCCCAGAATGCCTCAGTTCTGGGGTTTTTATATTCTTTTACAGCAATGAAGACTTGACTGGGGTAAGGGGTTGGGGAGGAGGTTTCCCCAAAGGCATGGGGGTGGTTCTCATGATTTGGAAGACAGATGGATGAGGTGTGTCTCTTTGTCCATCTCAAATCAATGGGACTATCAAAGGAGGATAATCCTCTCCAGGTCAGATGTTTTGGGTTGGGAGTCCAGAGAGTATAAGGGAGCAAAGGAATTTCCCTGATAATAGTTTGCCTGAGTTTCTGGGGGTACAATGCCCTTGACACTGGGACTTCCCACCTTCCCAGGATGGAAAATTCTGGATATCTAGAAACCTTTCTCCCCCCAGTCAATAAGCATTTATTAAGTGCCTAGTATATGCAAGGCCCTGGGAATATCAAGAAAGGCAACAAAATACTTCCTGTTCTCAAGGAACTCAAAGTCTAATGGAAATGGATGATGTCACAGCTCTCTGAATACTTGAGAAATAAATCCTTTTCAACTGAATAGACTAGAAGGCATGATTTCTTTCTAGGAGAACTTCCCTCACTTTGTCATTTGGGAGCCCAGCTCAATAGGTCACAGCCTCCAGGACTCAGATCTTGACTCAAGCCCTCGTCCCTCTCTTGGGATTCAAGCCATCTACATGTCTTTGCCTCTGTCCCTACTCTTACCCCATAAGCTCATTTCATGGGAATATCTCCTTCCTTCCTTCCTTTCTTTCTTTTTTTTCTTCTTCATCCCACCCTTTGTAACCCCAACCTCAAACGCAAAGGACACTCCATTGAGCACAATGAAAGGTCAAAGAGATCAGTGAGTGACTGAGTGGCTTCATCTCTGAAGCTCAGCCAAGTCAAAGACTCCCACAAGGACACCCCAAGTGCACCCCTCCTCCCCCAAAGGCCAGAGTAAATAGCTTAGCCTTTTATTGTGACCTTCAGGTCAGGGCCATTGCATCCAAATCTAAGTGGGTTTGCAGTAAAGAGCTTATGTGGTTAGGTTATTTATTAAAGGCACCATTCCTCTCCCAAATGGATAGAGTGTTCAAAGCCATGCGATTCTCACTTCATATACACAGTGTTCAGTGGGATTCATGCCAGCTGACTTCCCAATGGATATCTTGCTCCAAGGTCTTCATGCCCCAAACTCAAAGCTCCCCTCAGGGAGCCCCAAGAATGGAGGGGGGGGGGAGAGTAGGCAGTGCAGAAAGGGTGGTGCTGTTTCCTAGCATGCACAGTCCCAAGGGTGGGGATTGTCAGCATTTGCATGCCTCATTACAGCTTTCCTTGACAACTTCATCTATTAGAAGGACTCAAAATATTCTAAAGATCCTTATTTAGAAATTCAGCCAAGGGCTAAGAGGCAGGAGACTTCAGTGAAGCCTGCCCGTGGGGGACAGATACTTAAAGGCCCAGATTGACATCCACACAGAGAGCTATTCCCCCTGGCTGTGGACTCTTTGGACTCTCAGGAATTAGCAACAGGTAGTGAATGAGAGGACCTCTGCCCAAGGAGCCCAGGCTTGGGAATCTTAGGGGTCTGATTGTTTTTAACCCTTAACTCTAGGGGGAAAAGTGAGAGGCAGAGCCTGTTTAGCTAGAAGCAAAAGAGGTGATGTCAATCATTACCCACAGAGATGTCCAAGGACTGAATAGGGGGCTTGGCTAAACAATGCTTGGAAGGACTGGGTAAAGGGTTAGGGTTAGGGTTAGGGTTATGGGCTATGCTGGGATATGGGCTAAAAATCTATGGATGGAAGCATTTTTCATAGTTTGATCTAAATTTCTAGAGCAGTGATGATGAGCCTATGGCACAGGTGTCAAAGATGGAATGCAGAGTACTTTCTGTGGGCACATGGTTGCCCCCACCAGTTTGTTACTAGAGAGGCAGAGGGACTTGGGTGGATCTGCTTCCCTCCCCCTCTCCATCCCATCTGAGGACATTTTTTTACCTGCCCTATCCTTCTGCCCAGCAGCCAATCAGAGCACACAGGCGTAAGGTGGGCATCTCACAGGTGGTAGAGCTGGAGGGGAGCAGAGCACTAGGGCCACTCCCCTCCCCCTCTCCACACTGTCCAAGGACATTCCTCACTTCATTGGCTCTTCCACCCAGCAGTCCAATGGGAGTGCTTCCTTCCTCCCCTGTGTGGGGTAAGTGGGGGAGGGGTGCACCCTCAGCACTTGGTGGGGAGGAGGAGCATTGCACATGTGGGTGGGGGTGGGATGGGGCCAGGCACTCCATCTTAAAAGGCTTGCCATCATTGTTCTAGAGACACATTCTGCACTGAATCAGCTTTTCTGGGACTGCTCAAATCTAGAGGATCTAGAGCTCCTTGAACTTTCCTCATCTGGAATAAAAATGGAGTCCAGGGGAGGAAAAGCAGAACCTCAATCCAGTGGCCCATTCACTGTCCTTCATTTGCATATCTTATCCATCTTACTGTCCTCCATTTGCATATACTTATCTATATTTTACCTCAGTGCCTGAGAAACTGTTTAATTGGTGGTTTTCTTATTAGAGATTTTCAAGTCCTGGCTAAAACAGTATTGCATCTTATCGGTGAGATTTTAGGAATCAAAGCTAGGGATGTGTTGGCAAAAGTTTAACAACTGGCTCTCAAAAGGGAGGGAAATATATCCTTGATGAACTTTTAAATCTAATCTAAATTATTAAGATTTTCTCCATCGCTTTCTTAAGTGTAGGCAATCAACAAAACAATAAATCAAGCCCCAAATTGTAGTCTTTGCAGATTTCCAAGGCGCGATGCTGAACATTTTACCATTGGCTCTCCCAAGCCAATTTGAGCTGGTTCCAACAGACTGCAGACTCCAACTCTCTGCAAAGAACTGACTTTCTCCCTGTGGCTTATGCTGCATGATTGGGGGGGGGGGGGGGAGGGAGAGATTATTGTTTTAAACTTCTCCTACTCCCAAACCTAAGACTAGGGTCAGTGAGATTTGGGGAGGGAAGGGTAGGGGGACCCTTTAGACAACAGGCTTTTGAGGAAGACACATACTTAAAGCTGCCTCTAGGCAGTCAGTTCTTCCAAGTCTGACTGGAGGGTCAATTCCAATCCTGTCTTTTCTGATCACTTCATTTATTCCTCCAGAGACCTTGGTTTAAAAATAGAAAAATAAACACTGTTAAGAGAGCTCCCTGCACTCCTCACTAAAAGTCCCCGCTCTCCATACACAAGCAGTTTTCCTTTTCTTTTTCCCTGGCTTTTCCTTCTCATCTCTATGAGGTCCAGGCCCTGCTGCTGCTTCACCACAGGCCACCCTCTGTGGAGGAAGGTGTCGTCCCTTTGAAATATCTTCCAGATTGCCATTTGTAGGATCATACGGCTAGAGCTGAGAAGGGCTTCAGAGGCCATCTGGTCTCCCCTCCTCATTTTTCAAGGGAGGGAAATGAGATCTATGAAGTACCAGGGCCACTAGCATCAGAGACAGGTTTTGCATCCAGGCCCAGGATTTATGTTTTCACTCATTTCAGTCCAGCAAACATTTATTATTTTTGTTGAGTTGGTTTTTTTTTTAACCCTTCCTTTCTGTCTTAGTAACAACTCTAACAAAAAATGGCAAGAGCTAGGCAAATGGGTTTAAGTGACTTATTCTGGGTCACACAGCTAAGAAATGTCCGAGGTCAAATTTGAACTCAGCACCTCTCTAGGCCTTGGCCCTCTCTATCCACTGAGCCACCTAGCTGCCTGGCAAACATTCATTGTTGACCCTACTATGTAGAAGGCTCTGTGCTGGAGCCTGTTGGATACAAAGATGAAATGCTATAATTCAACAAGCTTTTATTACATGCTTACTCCCTGCCAGGCACAGGGCTAGTCAGGCCCTGGAAAATAAAGCTTAAAAAATAGTAACTGTTATTTTTATAGAACCTTTCAAAGTTTGTAAAGCACTTGACATAAATCATATATGTTTGATCATTAACAACAATCCTTAGAGGTAATCTACCAGTCCAACAAGAAACAGGCATTTGTTAAGTGCCTTGCATGGGTCAGGCATTGTTTGAAGACAAAAATGAAACTGTATCAGTGTATACATTTGAATAGATACAACATAAGTCCTAGAGTTTCCATTTTACAGATGAGTATCAAAGAATCATAACTCCAGAGCTGGCATGTTACCTATCCTAATTCCCTCCTTTCCAGATGAGGAAGTGATGACTAAAGTAAATGAGTTTTCCAAGTCACACAGATGTTATGAGGGCCACAATTGCAATCCAGATCCTTTGGACACATAGAACCAACATTTGTTCATTCATTCTTTGTTTCTTCCTCCTTTCCTCCCTTCTTTTTTCTTTTCTTTCTTTTTTCTTTCCTTCCTTCCTTCCTCCCTCCCTTTTTGCCTCCCTTCTTTCCTCCCTCCTTCCTTCCTTCATCCCTCCTTCCTTCCTTCATCCCTCCTCCCTTCCTCTCTCCCTTCCTTCCTTCCTTCCTTCCTTCCTTCCTTCCTTCCTTCCTTCCTTCTTTCCTTCCTTCCTTCCTTCCTTCCTTCCTTCCTTCCTTCCTTCCTTCCTTCCTTCCTTCCTCCCTTCCTCCCTCTCTCTTTCTCTCTTCGTTTTTTGTTTCTCTCCATTTTTCTTCCTTTCTCTCTATTTTTCTTCCTTCCTTTCTCTCTTTCTTTCTTTCTCCCCTTCTTTCTCTCTCTCCTTCCTGCTTTCTTTTCTATTTTTTTTTAAAGAGTAACAACTCTAAGGCATAAGGGTTCAAGGGTTAGGTAATTGGAGTTAATGGACTTGCCCAAGGTTATATAACTAGGAAATGTCTGAGGCCAGATTTTATCTCTCATTTCCAGGCCCGGCAATCTATTTACCGTGTCACCTAGCTGTCTCTGTTCTTTCTACTGTTCGATGTGACAGAATTGTCTGGGAACCCATAATAATACAGAAATAGGAGGAAAATCGCAGTTTATTAGACTCTCAGCTCAGAGCACAGGCTATACTGAACACTTTCCAATTAGTCAGTAAGCTCTGAACATTAATTTTGTTGTTGTGTAATGGTTTTTAGTTGCTCCCAATTGTTTTTGACTATTTAGGGTTTTCTTGGTGTAGATATTTGAATGGCCTGCTATTTCCTTCTCCAGCTCATTTTACAGATGAGGAATCTAAGGCAAACTGGGTTAAGTGACCTGCCCAGGGTCATCAAGCTAGTAAGTGCCTGAAGCCAGCCTTAAACTAAGAAAGATGAGATTTGCTGACTCCAGGTCTGACACTTTATTCAGTGTCACCTGGCTTTCCAAGCATCAGTTTTAGGCTACATTAAATAAGTTTTGTTTATACAAACATTTCTTTCTCGAGTTCATTTTACAGATGAGGAAACTGAGGCAAACAGGGTTAAATGACTTGTTCAGGATCATACAACTAGTAAGTCTCTGAGGCCAGATTTAAACTCAGGTCTTCCTGACTCTAAGCCTGACATTCTATCTACTGTGCCACCTACCTGCTCTTACCACAAAGCAGGTGCCAAATAAATGCTTATCACTTGATGGAGAAAGGCTTTGATGCTCACTCACAGGATGGTGGCAACAAGAATTCTCTCCACTATCGTATTATGCCTCTCTTCTTCTAGACAATCCATATCTTATAATAACGGGCAAGGGCTATGTTTTTTTTTCTGATCAGGGGGCTGAATTGTAATCTGCAATGGGATGCAATCTCTGCCTCGAGAGGCCTCTTGGATGGAGGCACAGTTGGCCCTTTCCATTCTGGCCCCCTCTGTCCTGTCATTTTATGGTGGTAAGAGCAGCTAAATAACCCACCCCAGAGACTTTACTTACTTATGTCTTGGACCTTGGCTTAGACTTGAGCAAATACCCAATAAAGCTCCTATTTCATCCAAAAAAACTGTCACTCCTAGCCAATAAGTGTCTGAGGTGGGCTTTGAATTCAACTCTTCCTGACCTGAAATCCATCATTCTATACAATGTGCTATGGAGCCTTTCTAATAGCAATTCATATTCATAGGGATAGGGATTGGACCAATTTCATTGGTATAAGCAACTCCCAGGGAGGGAACTGTCTCTACCAAATTTGGGTCCAGTTGAAGTTATGTAATCGAAATTAGTAGTGGACCCAGTCAGAATGGTTGCAAGATTTTCTCCATCTTTGTTTAGCAACACACATATAGGCAAAAAATGAACAAATTACCAGGACTGATACAAGACTGAGGCTTTACTAGACAGAGTCGATAAGGATTCTAGAGAAAGGAAGACAGTGGAGCTGAATTAGTTCAGCAAGGAGCCATGATGGGGAGAAAAGAAGGAAAAGCAACTAGTGCAAGGGAAATGGCCTAGGAGAGATATGAAGCCTCAGAAGATGAATGGTAATGGTGAGAATAAAGGGTAGGTTTATATAAGAGAAAGTAGAGGGAGAAGTGAAAAGTCAACAGTCAGATAATATAACTTTAGAATTCTTTTTTTAACTGAAATAATTAATTTAGAATATTTTTCCATGGTTACATGATTCACGTTCTTTCCCTCCCCTAACCTGTAGCCAACAAGCAATTCCTCTGGGTTTTACATGTGTCATTGATCAAGACCTATTTCCATATTATTGATAATTGCACTAGGGTGAGCTTTTAGAGTGTACATCTCCAACCATATCCCCATCAACCCATGTGATCAAGCACATCTTTAGAATTCTTGAACATGATGGTGGTACGTCTGTAAATGATAGCAAGATCAAAGTTATGACTATTTTTGTGTGTGACTGAAGGAGGCTATGTCATGGGAAGTGAGTAGGTACAGGGAAGCGAATGGTTAGGATATTTGAGGGTGAATCAATATGTATGTCAATTCCCCTAGTATGAGGGCAAGAGTTGAGGAGGAGAGAAAAATTATAAGCCAGGTATCATTGAAGAAGGAAGGGAAGTGACTGGGGGCGGGAGTCAATGAACAACAACCACCAGGATTTTGATTGGGTGCTAAATATGAATAGCATGAACCTCAAAGGAAGAAAGGAGGCTGAGGGAAGAAGGAAGGGAAGAATCTGGAAATGGCAAAGAGAGGAGTAAAGAGTACACTAACTCCTTTGCCTTGACCAGAGAACTGAGGAAAATGAGAGAAAGTACAGCCAATACTGGAGAAAGACCTGAGTTCAAATTCAACCTCAGGTACTCACTAGCTGTGTGACTCCATCACTTAACCTCATTGGCCTTAATCCACTGAAGAAGAAAATGACAATCCACTCTGCCAGGAAAACCCTATACAGACTTACAAAGAGTCAGACAGTACTGAAAAACAACAATAAAACAGTCTCTGATGGAAAGGGCAATCCGGAAAGCTGTATCATTAGAGGAAAGCTGGGTTTCAGTAAGTACTAATAGGTTGAAAGTGTAGGAGAGGAATAAATTTACAACGAAGGGAAGTTTGTTGCTTATGTAACAGGCATTCCAGAGGCCCCAGTGGAAGGACTGAGGTGGGAGGGTTAACAGTACCTTTTGTGACGGCTAAAAATTAGAATCAAAGGGAATACCTATCAGTTGGGAAATAGCAAAACAAATTGAGTTTTAAATGCAATGAATGTAATGGAATATTACTGTGCAGTAAGAAATAGTCTATATGATGAATATAGAAGCATGGTAAAATCTACAGGAACTGATGAAGAGTGAAGTAAGAAGAGGTAAGGAGGAAATATACACATTTACAATGCAAATGAAAAGAATAACTACACATAAAAAAAATCAAAAGTAAACATAACAAAAATATAAAGATCAAGCAGGGAAGAGGGGCACCTAAATGTGGATTGACAGTCATGCCTAGAGACAGGAGGTCGTAGATTCAAATCTGACCTCAGACTTTTTCTATCCATGTGTCACTGGGCAAGTCAACCCAATTGTCTAACCTTTACCACTCTTCCCCACTTGGAACTGATATCGATTCCAAAATAGAAGGTAAGGGTCTGGATAAAAAAGATCCAGCAGAACTTGAATAAAGATAGAAGAGAGGATATCCCCAACCTTTGGTAGAAGTGGGAGGTTCACAAATGTTACACATTGATCATGTTTGGGGACTTTCTTGATTTATCAATCAATTTGCTGATCTTTTTTCCTCTAAAAAATAGCATTTGTTCTATAGGATGGCTCTTAAGGAGGGGATAAGAGGATACTTGGGATAACTATGATGATGTTAGAAAAATATGACATCAATGAAAACTTATAGAAAGAAGGAAGGAAGATCGGAGGAAGGGAGGAAGGGAAGGAAGGAAGGAAGGAAGGAAGGAAGGAAGGAAGGAAGAAAGAAAGAAAGAAAGAAAGAGAAAAAGAGAGAGAGAAAGAAAGAAAGAAAGAAAGAAAGAAAGAAAGAAAGAAAGAAAGAAAGAAAGAAAGAAAAGAGAGAAAGAAGGAAGGAAGGAAGGAAGGAAGAAAGAGAAAAAGAGAGAGAGAGAAAGAAAGAAAGAAAGAAAGAAAGAAAGAAAGAAAGAAAGAAAGAAAAAGAGAGAAAGAAGGAAGGAAGGAAGGAAGGAAGGAAGGAAGGAAGGAAGGAAGGAAGGAAGGAAGGAAGGAAGGAAGGAAGGAAGGAAAGAAGGAAGGAAGAACCACTTTGGAAATATGAAAAGCAATGTAGCACAAAATTAGGTTTAGATGGACATTTCACAGCATATAAGGCCCAAAATGGATAAGTGACCAATATACAAAAAATATCACATAATAAATAAAAGATAAGGGAGTGCATTCCATACCAACTGATAAGGGGTGAGTTCTTTAACAAACTAGTAGATATCATGAGAAAATAGATAGATTATTTTGATTACAGAATACTGAAAAGCTATGGTACAACCAAAACCAATTCAATTAAAATAGAGAAACAGCTAACTGAGAAAAAAAAAATCTTTACAGTTTCTCTGATAAGTCTATTAACCAATCTATATATAGAACTGATTCAAGTTTAGAGAAACAAGAAACTTCCTTAATAGATAAATTGTCAAAGGAAATGAACAAGTTCTCAGAAGAAAGGCAAGCTAAAAATATATTAAGAAAAGGTTCTAAATCACTGATGATAAGAAAAATATACATTGAAACATTTCTAAGGTTCTACCTCACCTTCACCATAATGACAAAGATGATGAAAAAATAAAACGACAAGAGTTGGAGGTACACTAAGAGGAAAGCCATACTAGTTGATGGAGTTATGAATTAGTATTATCATCCTGAAAAGCAGCATAGAACTGTCCCCCAAAGTCACTATACTGTGTGTATAAATTGACCTAGCAGCACCGCCACTAGGCAGACACCCCAAAGAAATTTTAAAAGGGGGAAAAAGAAAGAGGGAAATGACCCACATTTACAAAAGCATTCAGGACAGAACTCTTTCTTGTAGAAAAGATTTGTAAATGAAGGAGGTGATCATCAATTGGGCAACAACTTAACTATAGAGGAAGGCAATGGATTATTAGTATACTGTAAGAATGATGAAAAGATTAAAAAATACATGGAAAGTCCTCTTTGAATTGATGCCCACTGGAGTTAGAAACAAGACAACAACTTGTAAAATGACTGTAACATTGAAAAAAAATAATTTCATGAGATCTAAGAATTTGGAACAATTGCAATAACAATCCATAACTCCATAAGATAGATGATGAAGTATGAGTTTCTCATCTGAATTGACTGGTATTGAATTAGTGATGCAGAATGAAACAAGAAGAGAAGAGAAGAGGGAAGAGGAGAGGAGGGAAGGAGAAGAGAGGAGAGGAGAGGAGAAAGGGAAGAGGAGAGGAGAAGAAAGGAGAGGAGAGGAGAGAGGAGAGGGGAGAGAAGAGGAAAGCAGAGGAGAAGAGAGGAGAGGAAAGCAGAGGAGAAGAGAGGAGAGGAAAGGAGAGGAGAGGAGAGGAGAGGAAAGGAAAGGAAAGGAAAGGAAAGGAAAGGAAAGGAAAGGAAAGGAAAGGAAAGGAAAGGAAAGGAAAGGAAAGGAAAGGAAAGGAAAGGAAAGGAAAGGAAAGGAAAGGAAAGGAAAGGAAAGGAAAGGAAAGAGCCTTAGGATTTTTTTTTAAACCTGGCACTGATAATCAGGACAGTTTTGGAACTAATAATGAATTTATTATGTACTTTTAAAAATTGTATGTGGGTTTATGAATAGTTTTATTTTATTATTCTTTCTAAACATATATGTTCAAGTTTGTTTCTATCAAGTTCAGGAAAACCAAAAAATTGAAAAGAAGAAATCCTCCCTTAGATATTCTTATCATTTAGGAAATGGATACAATATTAGTACTAACAATATACCAAATCTTGCTTATGTCTTTGTTATACTAACAAACAGAGGGTTCTGCCCAGGATCCAGCAATAGCCATTTTTGGAAAAACACAGGAAAAGGTGTATCTTCATTATCCATAGTGAACTTATTCTCAATTTGTAAGGATCCCAAGATAGCCCAGATTTGCTCCACTGTCAGAAACATGACCAAATTCATACCCGATTGTGTCATTTTTACCAGGAGGGAAATTATTAACAGAATCCTCCTCACAGAAAAGCAAATACACTTTCTTAATATCTAAAAAAAGAAGAGACATGACAAGGGAAGTCTGAGGCACAAACAAGGCTCCAATAACACTGACCTAGTTGTTTAGGAGAATTAAACTTCTTCCCTGACTTAAAGATGTTTCCTTATAAATGGCATGGAAACATCCCCCAGACCACTGACCCTCAATAGAAATGGAATATCAAAATGAACCTTTAAAATAGGGATTCCTTCCCTGTTTTAAGGATGATATTAAAAATTAAGTCTTGTTATATTAGTTTAGAGATAAGAAGTAGAGAAGCTGGCTTGAGAAAGAATTGTAGTTTCAAACAGAGCTGAGACAGTGTCAGTTTCAAGTCTAATGTTTTTTTTTTTTTTTTGGGACAGTTGGTCTCTGGCAGTTGGCAGAATCACTCTCTTTCTGAGGGCTTGGAGGAGGTAACATCTTTTCTCTCTCTCACTGTCTGAGGCATAAGGAAAGGAGGGGAAAAAACCTGAATAAACTAAATTATTTTCTTTTCTCAACTTAGGAAACACTAGTAACTATCTATTGCTGTTTTTATAGATTGTTTTAACTCTGAGAAGACCAAAGAAAGACCTGGTCTTTGGTTTGGACTCTGAGTCTGCTAAGGCTCAGAGTCCTAACTTGGTTCTTGCTGAGCCTCAGCCAGCTAGCCTTTGTTATTTTTATAACTGGGAGATGAAGTTAAGAATTATAAGGATAGGGGGCAGCTGAGTGGCTCAGTGGATTGAGAGCCAGGCCTAGAGATGGGAGGTCCTAGGTTCAAATCTGACCTCAGATACTTCCTAGCTGTGTGACCCTGGGCAAGTCACTTGACCCCCATTGCCTAGCCCTTACCACTCTTCTGCCTTGGAGCCAATACACAGTATTGACTCCAAGATGGAAGGAAAGGGTTTAAAAAAATAATAATTATAAGGATAATAGTGTTACTTTATTTAGAATAGTAAAAATTTGGGTTAGTCAGATCAGGAAGGATCAGTGTAGCCTATAAAAATAGGAGAAGCAGTTCCTTGAGGAACCAGGGAATTTTATTTGGGTGGAGTTAAAATCCCTTAGAGTTAGAAATTCTTTTTTCCCCTTATATTTTCAATAAATAGTTTATTTTTACATACCAAGAGCCTCCTTAGCATCCCTGTACCTGGTCTGGAAGAGAAGTTCACTTACGAACTTCACTTATATAAACTGAAGATACTTTTTAAGCACAGCAAGTAGAGTATCTAAATCAGTTTTTAACCCATAATCAATCCATTGCTGTATTATTTTTACAGTTCTCATTATTATTTTTACACCATATAACTTTTAAACACTGGATTCTCTAATCACAATTTGTGTGACCATTTAACCCCTTGCTAATATTGCTCTATTTCTGTTAAAAAGGAATAAGGATTGTGTAATTTGAATCTATTGCTCTAAAAACTCTGATCCCCAGCAAACCTACAATTCCCAGCACCCTACTCACTTCCTGTCATTACGTGCTGACATAGACAGAATGTAAATTGGGTTCCATGTCTAGAGCTCTCTTTTTCCCCCCTTTCTCCTGTTACAATAAGTTACCTGTTATCCCTCCCTTTTTCTAATTCAGTAAAAAGGATTCTTTAATAGCACTAAAAAATTCTATCATAAGTAGGATTATACTAAATTTAAACACACTTTAAGATAGGATAGGATAGTTTTTCACCACTATAGTGACATTTACATAAACAAGCTTCTATGCAGCAAAGTTAGTGAGAACCTTACATTTATTTGAGGTAAATATTTTAGCAATTGCTAGGTTGTGTGAACATACAAGCAACCTGTTTTCAAATTAAGGTAATAATTGGAATTGGAGTATTATTGATTATGGATGGAATTTTTTTTGTCCTTTAAGAAGAAAATAATCACATCTATTATACTTTGCTTTTATTGATATCTGATGCTTAGTCTGTGCAAGTATATTTCTAAACAAGATGTTTTTCCCATGCATTTCCAAGGTTCTGATTGGCCTACAATTAAATGTCACAAGTACTATTTAGATATTTACTAGGGATATATGATCTAAATTTTAAAGTTAGAGGTTAGGATCTTTAGAACACGTCCTCACCATGACTCCCACCCCAACAATAAGCAGCATATCACATCCCAGCAGGAAGGCAATGAAGAGAATGCAGGTACAGAGAGACTGTGTGAAAACAACTCAGAATGCTCTACCAATTTGGGAACAAATCAAGACACCTGCAACCCAAGCACAAGCAAGGATTTTCACCTCCTGATTGTACTGCTGCCTTTAACTTTACACCAATGACTGGCTTTCTCAGTGGTCCTACAGATGTGTATGTTTTCCTCCGTGACTCTTAGAATTTATTGATCAGGACGTATTTTAACCAATTGTTTTAATCCCTCCATTCCTGCTACCACTGTATTTGTTGTCAAACAACCACCTTTTATTATGATTCCTGTTAATATGACTACTGACTGGTATGATGTTTATGCCCTGCAATTAATCCCCCATAGTTTAAACCATTCTAAGCATTCCATTGCATCCCTTATTTTGGGTATTACTGCACTTATTTCTGTCATTACATCCCTAGGCTCTTTTCTACATCAAGTCCAAATTGAATTAAAGTCACTCCAATTAAAAAACAAAAAAGGGGGAGATGCCAGGAGCCATTGAAGACCATGCTGTTTGACACTGTCACACATGGAAACCAGAGACTGCAAAGCAACCCCCAGGAAGGATGGAAACATTCACTGAAACCCCACTAAGTGACTTTCCTTATTAACAACCCCTTATTATTGGAATTGCTATGATTATTATTCTTACTTCGCCCCAGGAAAAATAGATGAGAACAACATTCTTGCAGGGTTAATACAGAAGTCCCACTCTGTCCCTCCCCCGAATATTACCAGGAGATCCCACTTACAAAATTCAACCTAAGGATTCTTATATATACCCTTAGATAGGACCCTCTTTTCTAGGCATAAAAACTTCTGGCAAATCTATGCTCTGAATTCTCCAACCTACATCTGAGTCATGTTGATTCTACCCTCTGACCCTGCACTTAACAAAAATGTTTTGTTGACTATCTCCTTAAGCTTCACGTCTGTTGTTATGTTCTATGGAAATATGTATGTTGAAAAATGATTGTGTGCCAAAAAAGCACATACTTACTGAAGCTATATAATAAACAAACCCTGTGTAATGGCAGAACACCGAGTGATGCCTAAGCACAGGTCTGAGCACTCAGTAGTCTCTCATCTCTTATTTACCCGATCACTCCACCTAGACAAACGGACCCTTCTTTTTGAGAGACTGAAGGCTTGGCTCTCAAAAATGTATTTCTATTCCAATTGTACTATCAAGCATTTCCCCTCCCCCCATATAAGAAATATGACCGCAAAAGAATTGTCTTGATAGATTAAATTATAGGAGTTTAAATCCCCTCATTTCTAGACCAATAAAAATTGAACCCATATCTCAAACTCAAAATTCTCTGTTTTCTTTACACCACATTCTAGTAAGGTCAGCTAAATAAGCTATCAGGCCCATGCCCCCAAAATGTTGGTTTACATTCTTCCCATACTAATGTCTCTATACATACTAATAATTGTCTCTGTTTATTCATAGGCACATCAATCACACTAATTAGTAGCCACTGACTAACCACCTGGATAGGCTTGGAAATTAACACACTAGCCATCATTCCAATAATAAACTATTCACACCACACACGTCACACATCCATAATCAAATACTTCTTAACTCAAGCCACAGCATTTATAATCATATTTTCTATTACCTATAATGCATCTATAACCAATCAATGAATCCTATCCCTAATCTCTAATCAATGAGCATCATTCCTAATAACATTAGCTCTAGCTATAAAACTATTATTTTTATAATAGTACATAAGAGTTTTAGAGTGCCAAGAAACAGAGAGTTTATCATTTTCATATATTGTAAAACACTCAATTGATTTCTTATCAAGTTTTCCTATTTCCTTTCTCATATTTTTATTGTTCTGGAATAAAGGAAGAGCCCCATAGGGTCAGGTTAGCACAGTTAAATAGATAATCATTCACAATATTGTGGATACATTGATAGTGTAATACATTTCTAACTTTTTGGGGACTGAGCCCAATTTAATTGTGAATATAAAAATAAACAATTTTTTGATAGGTTTATATTGTATTTTATATATATTCTCTCATTTGAGCTTCACAAGAACCTCATAAAGTTGATTATATTTACATATGAGGAAACTGAGGGCTGGAAAGGCTAAGTGATTGGTTAAACCTAGCACAAGTTACAAGGAGCAGGCAAAGTTTACTGAGTTAAAATTTATTTATTTTCTAGTTTTCAGTCTGTATGAGCCTTGGTTCAAGTTATGCCTCATGTATGGAAAACTTCCTCCCTTCTACCTTTGTAAAACATATCCTTCAAGACACAAAACGTCTTCTCAAGAAGGTTTTCTTTGATTACCTCAGACTGCAAATGCCATTTGCTAAATTTATATTATGTGGTTGGACTTAATATTAAATTGGTTTAAATTGGTGGTTATCAGGGATTTAATTTCTAAATCCCAAAATTAATTACTGAATTAAATGGAATTTATGGTAGTTTATTTTACAATAGAGGGACTATGTTGAGTAAGAGATAAAAGGGGAGAGGGAGCTCTGGCTTCCTCAGCCAGGTAGAAATTCTAAGTTTCTAATCAGGGAAAAGAGTCTCAAGATGATGGGCCTTGCTTGGAGGTTTACACCTCCAGAAAGGCAGGGTCACTAAGTCAGCCTTTTACTCACCAACAGTGACTGTCTAAAAAGAAAGCAGTCTGAGGTCTCCTGCAAGAGCTCCTCCAGGGGTCCAGTTCCACAGCCAAGTCTGAGTGTCCATCTTCCAGTCTCTCCTCCAAGTGACTGTTCTTCCCTCTATCACAAATCTCGAATGCTCGAATATCTCAAATCAAATCTCTTTGAATAACACTTCTGGCCTCTGTCGTTCTCTTTTTAAAGATATTTTTCTCTTGTGTCACCTCCCCTAAATTTCATGTCTACCAATCACAGCAGACGCTCCTCTCTAGGACTGCCCACTCTTTAGTTCACACATTCTTTGGTTAGATTATACCTTTTTTTGGTTATATCACACCTTTAGTAGTTAGTTTGCACCTTTAGTAGTGTAAAATGGGTAGATCTACTTCAAATACTGAGTTACCACCTTTTGGGGATTAAAATCTAAAAATAGATTGTGGATTACAATTCAATCTTCCCAATAAAGGAAGAGCTAAGTACCTTCATTTTTACAATTAGGGGAGAGCTAAATCCAATCTTCACACATTCCTGTTCTTTAGTATTATTCTTAATGTAACCAAAATTATTCATTTTACATTTTGTGCCCAGCTACTCAGTTTCCCCAGGCTGTGGGTACTGGTGTCTGCTATGGCTGTTGCCTGGGACCTGGCTCCTTGAACTGCAGTTTTGATGCCTTCTAAGAGTACTTCTTCCCGCACACCATCCAGGGCAATATTCTCTATCTCTTGCTTGGTCTTAAATTCTTTCCTTTCCCATAGATTTGATAGGTATACTATTCTATGTTCACCTAATTTACTAAGTTTCCTTCTTTTAAGTCATTTACCCATTATGAATTTATCTTGGTGTAGGATGTGAGATGTTGATCTAAATCTAATCTCTCTCATACTGTTTTCCAATTTTCCCAGAAGTTTTTGTCAAATAGTGGGTTTTTGTCTGTAAAATTGAGATTTGAACTCTGGACTCCATTCCCCAGGAGTCCTTGCTAGCTCCCAGAATGCCCTCTAATCTCACTGAATTCTCACCTGGGATGAGAACAAAATTTTATTTAAAGGGTCTTCCCCGTAGGTGGGGTCTCTTTTGGACTTCCGTTTTGGGGCAGACGTGGCTCTTTCTATAATGTAGGTGAGGTCTTGTCTAGGCCTCTGGCCTAGGCATGTGTTTTTTCTTACTTGTATATTCTTAAATTCTTAACCTTTAATAAACCTCATAAAATATAATACTCCTTGCAGAGAGAAACTGATTTCTACCTGCTTCAGTCTCCCCTAAATTTTAACTGTTACATGTCCCAAAAGTTGGGATCTTTGAGTTTATCATACTCTATCTTGCTGAGAACATTTACACCAAGTCTATTCCATTGATCCCCCTTTCTCTCTCATAGCCAGTACCATATTGTTTTGATGACCACTGTTTTATAGTACAGTTTTAAGATCTTGTACTGCTAGACTCCTATCCTTCACATTTTTTCATTAGTTCCTGTGTTATTCTTGATCTTTTGTTCTTCCAGATGAACTTTGTTTTAATTTTTTCTAATTCAATAAAAAAGTTTTTTGGTAGTTTGATAGGTATGGCACTAAATAAGTAAATTAATTTGGGTAGGATTATCATTTTTATTATATTAGCTTGTCCTACCCATGAGCAATTAATGTTTTTCCAATTATTTAGATCTAGTTTTAATTGTGTTGAAAGTGTTTTATAGCTGTGTTCCTGTGTTTGTCTTGGTAAACAGATTTCTAAATATTTTATATTGCCTAGGGTGATTTAAAATGGAATTTCTCATTCTAACTCCTGCTGCTCAATTGTGTTGGAAATATGTAGAAATGCTGATGATTTAGGTAGGTTTATTTTGTATCCTGAAACTTTGCTAAAGTTGTTGATTATTTCCAAAAGCTTTTTAGTTGATTTTCTAGGATTCTTTAAGTAGACCATCATATCATCTGCAAAGAGTGATAGTTTAGTTTCCTCATTGGCTACTTTAATCCCTTCAATTCTTTTTTCTTCTCTAATTGCTACTGTTAGCTTTTCTAGTACAATGTTAAATAATAGAGATGATAATGGACATCTTTGCTTCATTCCTGATCTTATTGGGAATGCTTCTAACTTATCCCCATTGCAGATGATGCTTGCCAATGGTTTTAAACATATACGGTTTATTATTTTTAGGAAAGGCCCTTCTATTCCTATGCTTTCTAGTGTTTTCAATAGGAATGAGTGTTGTATTTTGTCAAAGGCTTTTCCTGCATCTATTGAGATACTACTGTGATTTCAGTTGGTTTGATTGTTGATATGGTCAATTATGTGGATGGTTTTCCCAATATTGAACCATCCTTGCATTCCAGGTATGAATCGTACCTGGTCATAGTGAATAACCCTCGTGATGACTTGCCAGAGTCTTTTTGCTAGTAACCTAGTTAAGAATTTTGCATCTATATTCATTAAAGAAATTGGTCTATAGTTTTCTTTCTTTGTTTTTGACCTCCCTGGCTTTGGGATCAGTACCATGTTTGTGTCATAAAATGAATTTGGTAGAACTCCTTCTTTGCTTATTCTGTCAAACAGTTTGTATAGTATTGGGATTAGTTGTTCTTTACATGTTTGATAGTATTCACTTGTGCATCCATCTGGCCCTGGGGATTTTTTTTTTCTTAGGGAGTTCCTTAATGGCTTGTTCAATTTCTTTTTTTTTTTAGATGGGATTATTTAAGTACTCTATTTCCTCTTTTGTTAATCTAGGCAATTTATATTTTTGTAAATATTCACTCATTTCATCTAGATTGTCATATTTATTGCCATATAGTTGGGCAAAATAGTTCTTAGTAATAACCTTAATTTTCTCTTCATTAGAGGGGAGGTTGCCCTTTTCATCTTTGATAATGTTAATTTGATTTCTTTCTTTCTTTTTTTTATTAGATTTACTAAAATTTTATCTATTTTATTTGTTTTTTTTTCAAAGTACAAGCTCCTAGTCTAATTTATTAGTTTAATAGTTATTTTGCTTTCAATTTTATTAATTTCTCCTTTGATTTTTATGATTTCCAATTTAGTTTTTATTTGGGGTTTAAAAATTTGTCCTCTTTCTAGTTTTTTAAGTTTCAAGAACAATTCATTGACCTCTTCCCTCTCAAATTTGTTGATATGTGCACTCAGGGATATACAGTTTCCCCTGAGTACTGCTTTGGCTGTATCCCATATAGTTTGATAAGTTGTTTCCTCTTGTTATTCTCTTCAATGAAATCAGTAATTGTTTCTTTGATTTGTTCTTTGACCAACTAGTTATGAAGAATTTTAATATTTGGTTTCCAATTAATTTTAAATTTGCCTTTCCACAAGCTCTTATTTAGTATGATTTTTGTTGTATTATGTATAAAAATTGTATTTATTATTTCTACTTTCCTACATTTGTTTGCAATGTTTTTTTGACCTAGTACATGGTAAATCTTTGTATATGTGCCATGTGCTGCTATTAGCTTCTGTTGCACCTATCACATTCCTGAGCATATATGAAGAAACTTAACAAATAGAAGTACATGGAATATCAGAATTTAAAAGTCCTCAAAAGTTTATTTCTGACCCAAGGACCATGGCTAAAACGGACATTTCCAACTCAAGATCTGAAAAACTCCTGAGGGATTCTGAATAAGATTAAAATGTAATTGGTCTCAAATACTTCTTAGATATGACACCCTGGGCAAGTCATTTAACCCCAATTGCCTAGGCCTTGACACTTTTCTGGCTTATAATTATAAAGATTAAATTAGTTTCTCTATTAAAAGTATTATGTTTTTTGAGGTTTATTAAGATTATTAGAAATCAAGGAAATAAGAAAATACAAAATAAGAAAAGCACGTGCCTGGGGCACATTAGCCCATTCATAGCCACTTACTACATCTTGCATGCCAAGTAGAGAGATGTGTGTGCTTAGAAGCGGAAGAAGAGAGAGAAGTAGGCATTACAGCCAGTTTAAATACAAATTGTGATCTTGCCTAGGTGGGAATCTCAGGTGAGATTATAGGGAATTCTGGGAAGTACCAAGGTCTTCTGGGGATTGAAGTCTAGGGTTCAAATCTCCATTTTACATTCCCCCTCTCCCCCTTGATCATATTCGGGAAACCAGTTTCCCCAAAAGGATCATGGAAACATAATCAACTTAAAGATTGCAATAATTTGTGGATAAAAGGAAAAGAGAACAAAACCAGTAATTGCTAGGCACATTGACAAAAAGCAAGTTAGGGGGAAGTCCCCTTTGGCATAAGAGTATATATACAAATTAAATGTTTAATCAACCACACCCAAAGTTCATTCTTGATCTTTCTCATGCAGCTTGTGGTCTGTGGAGGCATCTTCATGGTATCTTCTCCAAACAGTTCAGTTTCTGGATTTGGAGAGTTAGCATGTTTCTTAACCTAAAATTTCTCTCTCAAGGAATTTAAACTTTGCAATTTAAAATAATAATAATTATACATCCCCCCTGAAGAGGGTGATTGAAAAACACAGGGATCACTTAGGGATGCATGGCTGAGTTATGAAGTATATGAATGAATTGGTAAGAGAAATAAAAAAAAATTAAAAAATCCAAATAAAAAAGTAATTTCTGGATGAAATATAGACTATCAAAGTCTTATGTGTAAAAATTCCAAGTAAAGGAAAAATAAATCTAAAACAGGTCCTTGAATCAGGGCCCAATTAAAATGATATAAGCAATTAAGCATTTACCCAGTCAGTAGCCAGGACTACAGAAAGTTGCCACATTATGAAAGACAGAAAAGGGACTAGATTATAGGAGCCAGGTAGGAGCCAAATTTGAGATACTTGTCTGTAAGCATTTTCACAAAGAGTGGAAGGCCTACATCTTAATGTATGTTAAGCATTTCAACCTTGAGTCTTCACACTAGGTTTAAGTCCTTTGTATTGGCTTAGATTTTTCATCAACCCCATTGGGATTGGTTGGCTTACTATGACCTTGTGCTCGATTGGCACTGTGCAGGTTAACTTTGTGCTTCTTTGGCCCTGTTCAATGGCTCTTTTGTATATCTTGTTCTGGAATCAGACAGAATCATTAAGCAAAGTCCTATAGTTTTTCAAAACAAAAATCAGTGGCATCATTTTTATTGTCTCAAGCTTTTGGGGCATGAATTGACATTATAGCAAATATATTTTAAACTTATATTACTGCTAAATCAAAAAAAGTTTAAAAATCTTAATACTGTGCTTCAAATATAAAAAGAAGAGAAAAATAAAAACAAATAATATATTGCACATGCAAGAAAAATATAATAATAAGAGTTTTAAAATTTAAAATGTAGCTTATAATCATTGACACATTGTGTCAGGTAAGGAAATATAGAATACAAGGCTTTCTCACCAAAAATGAGATCCATTTTCTCTTCATACCTGGCCATGATCCACTGTGAGTACAAGCAAATGAATTTCACAAGGTAACAGTTTTTTTTTTAAATAAAGAACAGTAGTACAAATATGTAGGTATCAATATCCCCAAAATTCTCAATAGCCCAGTTAATTATAATAGCAAAAAAACACACTATCATTTTTTAACATGAGTCAGCTGTATGACATTTAAAGAAAATGGATACTTGTCACAAGTTTTTCAGGTGTAGCGGTGTTTCAACCTTGGCAAACATAGTTTTAACCAAAGTAAAACTTATTTGGGTCTAGAATACCATAAAAAATCTAGATATCATTAAAAATGTGGGAGAGGAGTCTAGGAAAAACTCAAACCTCTGTACTGTTGATGTTGGGTAAAGTGAGCTGAAGAGTTATAAATGAGAGATGCTCCTCTTTTGAGAGTCATCCAGGGGTACTTATATATATAAATTTAAGGTCGCCAAGGAATTCACTTATGTAATTCCTAAATGAAACACTCAAGTCAGCTGCCAAATTTTTATGGTGTTTTAATTACAACAGGAGGAAGAAAATATTAGAGGGAGAGAGTGAGAGAGAGAGAGAGAAGGAAAGAGGGAGAGAAGGAAAGAAGTTTAACTCAGAACCACTCTAGCTCAGGCTGAGCCAAAGCTAGCCTTTAGGCCTTGGAAAGCCAAGGCAGAGACAGGGGTCAGTCCTTATTGCTCACCAGTCTGAAGGAAGGCTGTCTGCGGGGCTCCTCCACCTCAAGCTCCAGCCTCGAACTGAACTCTTGCCCTCCTCCCAGTAAGTCCCAAGAACTCCAGAGGCAGTTCTCTACCTCACTTCCTGCATCTCACATGTGCCAATGGTGGCTCAAACTTGACCTAGGACCACCCAGGGGTCTGTCCTTTTTTTTGCACATGTCTGTTGAAGGCCATATTCTCAAATAATTAAATCTTGAATTTGCTGCAGCCCTTCCTAATCTTGTTACACTGAGTAGGGTAGAGAATGTAGTTTCCAAGACTTGATTCTGTTATTTCAAGTATCTCTATTGTTATTGATCTGGAAATAGCTAAATCGGATCTTCTAAAGAATGGTCTGAATAGGGTGGAGTAGTTTTGAAATTCACCCTTGGATTAACTTTTCCGCTCCTTTGGTATGAGATTGTGATGTCCCATCCGCTCACATTTTTATAAATGTGGGAGGTTGGGATTAAATTTGTATTTCACTTCAGCTACTAAAATGGACCTTACCTCCTGTTAGGGGCAGGCAAAATGACCAGAGATTGTCGGGAAAAAATCTAAAAATCATGTATAAAGACCCCTTAAAATCAACTTGAGATATTTAGCTCATTAAATTTTCCAAAGGTTGTTATACAATTTTAACCAGTTTTTTATGAAGTCTATTCATCCTTTAGGTGACAATTTACAAATTCAAAAATAGAAAAAGCTATTTTTATATGGGCTCATTCAATAATATTTTGTTCAGTGTAGTTATAGGGGAAAAGCAACATAATATAACAGTAGTTAAAACCCAGTACATTAAAATGATTCAGTGTAACAGAATAGTATTAAATGCATTAATAAATGAACTTAAAAACAACAAAATGAGATCTTAAACAAAACAATCAGTAAAATGCAATAAAAACACAGATTTTTATAAAACATTGAAGTCTGAAATACCTTAAAAATATAACCCCCAGTCTCTTTAAAGTTAATTTCTTTTAAATTATCCATTTAGATGCCTATTGTCAGAAGGCAGAAGATTGGTAAGGGATAGGCAATGGGGGTCAATTGACCCGTCCAGGCCCACACAGCTAGAAAGTGTCCGAGGCCAGATTAGAACCCAGGACCTCCCGTCTCTAGGCCTGGCTCTCAATCCACTGAGCCACTGAGCTGCTCCCCCATTGTGAGGATGGGTTTTAGGATTCTCAAATTGGGCCAAAAATTGCAGGGAGTTGAAATTCTCTCCTGAATCTCAGATGAGTTAAATAAAAGGACCAGTACACTCAAAAGATATCCTTTTAAATAAGCCATGCTTGTAACTTCCTTTTTGCAAAAGTCCCTTCCTTTTCCTCTTTCTCCCCTTCTGTGGTCCCCTGCCCCTTGTCACGTGTAGGCTAATTGTAGCCTAAGGAAAAATCACCCCCGTTTTTTACCATCTGGTGGAAGTGAGTCCTGAAGAAACCAGGGCAGCTAACAGCAGCCTGGGGTGATGAGTGATCTGGGTCAGAGACCAGAGTTGGGCCGGGGCCGGGGCTCAGCTGGGCCAGGTGAATGAGAGAGAGGCCAAGAGCAGGAGCCGGAGTCCGAGTCGGGGTTGGGGTAGGCATGGCTGAGACCAGGTGAGCTATCTTGGTCAAGAAGGTGTGGAGAGGCAATCGGGGATAGCAGGAAGCAAGAGCAGGCAGCAGAAGCAGAGCTAATCAAGAGGTTTTTCTGAAAATCCTTGGCAGAACATGGCTTAAAAAAAATCTAGGCAGTAGCTATTAAAAGCTGAACTTAGTCACAGTAGAGAAAAGATTTAGGAAAGTTAAGAAGATTGAGGGTATTTGGTCACAACTGACATGGTCAGCCAAACTGTAAAGATTAAATTAGTTCCTCTACTAAAAGTATTATATTTTTTGAGGTTTATCAAGATTATTAGAAATCAAGGGAATAAGAAAATACAAAATAAGCAAAGCATGTGCCTAGGGCATATTAGCCCATTCACAGCCACTTACTACATCTTGCATGCCAGGTAGAGAGACACGTGTGCTTAGAAACAGAAGAAGAGAGAGAAATAGGCATTACAGCCAGTTTAAATACAAATTGTGATCTTGCCTAGGTGGGAATCTCAGGTGAGATTATAGGGAATTCTGGGAAGTACCAAGGTCTTCTGGAGATTGAAGTCTAGGGTTCAAATCTCTATTTTACAGAATTGATAATAAGATAGAAGGTAAGAATTTTTAAAAATGTAATTGGGAGATAAGAAAGGATCCTTCCTACCCAGAACATTGTAGAGGTGTGAGGTTCACAAGTATTATACATTTCATATTTTCTCCAATTTTTAAAGTGTATCGATCAGCTGTGTTCGTTTTTTCCCATCTAAAAAAATTACTATTTATTATAGAAGGTGGGTCTCTGAGAGGGGAAGCAGGAGGGCTTAGATGATGTTCTAAGAAACAGAAGAGACCAATAAAAACATTTAAAAAAACATAAAGGAGAAGTGTTTCACCAAATAAAGAAAAATATAGTACCATCTAGATAATGTTAATTTGTGGTTTTCTAAATCAATATGAGACTGGCAAGATCCCATTTCTTACTCCAATGACTTAATTATATAGGTTTAATTTCTAGGAAATAATGAGATAACTCTCTGAGAGAAAGGAGTTGTTGAAGACAGGGGTGGAAGAAAGAATATGAGAATTGACCTCACAGAAAGTAACTTTCAGACTTGGTGGTCAAAGGAACCAACTGGGACTCAGCCTGGGTTGAAATTTGGGACCTAATCTTATGGCATTTCCCTCTGTTTCTCTGCCTCTCCATCCCTCCATGGATGGTTGGGCAGTGGGGGTTAAGTGACATGCCCAGAGTCACACACTTTAGGAAGTTTCTGAGGCCACATTTGAATCCAGGTCCTCCTGACTCCAGTTCTGGCTCTCTATCCACTGGACCACCCAGCTGTTTAAAAACAAAATTTTGTTAAATGCTTAATCATAAAGAACATTTTTCCCACTAAACCAAGGAAGCTAAAACTTAACTAAGCATATTTTAAAAATTAATATTTTACTTTGCATCATCCTGGACTTCTCTCTGGTATTCATTCCATATGGTTAATTTGTTGCCATTTTTGTCATTCCTATCTTTATATCTCTTCTGGCCACTGCTTTGATTATCTCATGCTGGACCTTAGCAGTAGTCTCCTAGTTGGTCTTCCTATTTTACATGTCTCCTCATTTCATTCTATATTATGTTGTCCAGTTGTTTAAGACATGTCCAACTCTTCCCAATCTCGTTTGGAGTTTTCTTTTTTTTTTTTTTTTTTTTTTTTAAATATATTTTATTTGATCATTTCCAAGCATTATTCGTTAAAGACATAGATCATTTTCTTTTCCTCCCCCCCACCCCCCATAGCCGACGCGTAAGTCCACTGGGCATTAGATGTTTTCTTGATTTGAACCCATTGCTTTGTTGATAGTATTTGCATTAGAGTGTTCATTTAAAGTCTATCCTCTGTCATGTCCCCTCAACCTCTGTATTCAGGCAGTTGCTTTTTCTCGGTGTTTCCACTCCCATAGTTTATCCTTTGCTTATGAATGGTGTTTTTTTTCTCCTGGATCCCTGAAAGTTGTTCAGGGACATTACACCGCCCCTAATGGAGAAGTCCATTACATTCGATTATACCACAGTGTATTAGTCTCTGTGTACAATGTTCTCCTGGTTCTGCTCCTCTCGCTCTGCATCACTTCCTGGAGGTTGTTCCAGTCTCCATGGAACTTCTCCACTTTATTATTCCTTTGAGCACAATAGTATTCCATCACCAACATATACCACAATTTGTTCAGCCATTCCCCAATTGATGGGCATCCCCTCGTTTTCCAGTTTTGGGCCACCACAAAGAGCGCAGCTATGAATATTTTTGTACAAGTCTTTGTGTCCATTATCTCTTTGGGGTACAGACCCAGCAGTGCTATGGCTGGGTCAAAGGGTAGATATTCTTTTGTCGCCCTTTGGGCATAGTTCCAAATTGCCCTCCAAAATGGTTGGATCAGTTCACAACTCCACCAGCAATGAATTAATGTCCCTACTTTGCCACATCCCCTCCAGCATTCATTACTTTCCTTTGCTGTTATGTTAGCCAATCTGCTAGGTGTGAGGTGATACCTCAGAGTTGTTTTGATTTGCATCTCTCTGATTATAAGAGATGTAGAACACTTCTTCATGTGCTTGTTAATAGTTTTGATTTCTTTATCTGAGAACTGCCTATCCATTTCCCTTGCCCATTTATCAATTGGAGAATGGCTTGATTTTTTGTACAATTGATTTAGCTCATTATAAATATGAGTAATTAAACCTTTGTCAGAGGTTTCTATGAAGATTTTTTCCCAATTTGTTGTTTCCCTTCTGATTTTAGTTATATTGGTTTTGTTTGTACAAAAGCTTTTTAGTTTGATGTAGTCAAAATTATTTATTTTACATTTTGTGATTCTTTCTATATCTTGCTTGGTTTTAAAGCCTTTCCCCTCCCAAAGGTCTGACATGTATACTATTCTGTGTTTACCCAATTTACTTATGGTTTCCTTCTTTATGTTTAAGTCACTCACCCATTTTGAATTTATCTTGGTGTAGGGTGTGAGGTGTTGATCTATTCCTAGTCTCTCCCACACTGTCTTCCAATTTTCCCAGCAGTTTTTATCGAATAGTGGATTTTTGTCCCAAAAGCTGGGATCTTTGGGTTTATCGTATACTGTCTTGCTGAGGTCGTTTTCCCCCAGTCTATTCCACTGATCTTCCTTTCTGTTTCTTAGCCAGTACCAAATTGTTTTGATGACTGCTGCTTTGTAATATAGTTTTAGGTCAGGGACTGCAAGGCCCCCATCATATGTGTTTTTTTTCATTAATTCCCTGGATATCCTTGATCTTTTGTTCTTCCAAATGAACTTTGTTATGGTTTTTTCTAAATCAGTGAAGAAGTATTTTGGTAGTTCAATGGGTATGGCACTAAATAGATAAATAAGTTTGGGTAGGATGGTCATTTTTATTATATTGGCTCGTCCTATCCATGAGCAGTTAATGTTTTTCCAATTGTTCAAGTCTAGTTTTAGTTGTGTGGCGAGTGTTTTGTAGTTGTGTTCATATAGTTCCTGTGTTTGTCTTGGGAGATAGATTCCTAGGTATTTTATTTTGTCTAAGGTGATTTTGAATGGGATTTCTCTTTCTAGTTCTTGCTGCTGAGCTGTGTTGGAGATATATAGAAAAGCTGATGATTTATGTGGGTTTATTTTGTATCCTGCAACTTTGCTAAAGTTGTTGATTATTTCTATTAGCTTTTTGGTTGAATCTCTAGGATTCTTTAAGTAGACCATCATGTCATCCGCAAAGAGTGATAACTTGGTCTCCTCCTTGCCTATTCTGATACCTTCAATTTCTTTATCTTCTCTAATTGCTACTGCTAGTGTTTCTAGTACAATGTCAAATAGTAGAGGTGATAATGGGCATCCTTGTTTCACTCCTGATCTTATTGGGAATGCATCTAGTTTATCCCCATTGCAGATGATATTAGCTGTTGGTTTTAGATATATACTGTTTATTATTTTTAGGAATGACCCTTCTATTCCTATGCTTTCTAGTGTTTTTAATAGGAAAGGGTGTTGTATTTTATCAAAGGCTTTTTCTGCATCTATTGAGATAATCATGTGGTTCTTGCTAGTTTGCTTGTTGATGTGATCAATTATGTGGATGGTTTTCCTAATGTTGAACCAGCCCTGCATCCCTGGTATGAATCCTACTTGATCATGGTGAATGATCCTTCTGATCACTTGCTGGAGTCTTTTTGCTAGTATCCTATTTAAAATTTTTGCATCTATATTCATTAGGGAGATTGGTCTATAGTTTTCTTTCTCTGTTTTTGACCTGCCTGGTTTTGGAATCAGTACCATGTTTGTGTCGTAAAAGGAGTTTGGTAGAACTCCCTCTTTGCTTATTATGTCAAATAGTTTGTATAGTATTGGGGTCAACTGTTCTCTGAATGTTTGATAGAATTCACAGGTGAATCCGTCAGGCCCTGGGGATTTTTTCTTAGGAAGTTCTTTGATGGCTTGATGGATTTCAATTTCTGATATGGGATTATTTAAGAATTCTATTTCCTCTTCTGTTAGTCTAGGCAGTTTGTATTTTTGTATATATTCATCCATTTCTCCTAAATTGGTGTATTTATTGCCATATAATTGGGCAAAGTAATTTCTAATGATTGCCTTAATTTCCTCCTCATTGGAGGTGCTGTCCCCCTTTTCATCTTTAATGCTGTGAATTTGCTTTTCTTCCTTCCTTTTTTTAATTAGATTGACCAGTACTTTGTCTATTTTGTTTGTTTTTTCAAAGTACCAGCTTCTTGTCTTATTTATTAAATCAATAGTTCTATCACTTTCGATTTTATTAATTTCTCCCTTAATTTTTAGGATTTCAAATTTGGTTTTCTGCTGGGGGTTTTTAATTTGATCGCTTTCGAGTTTTTTCAATTGCATTTCCAATTGATTGATCTCTGCTCTCCCTTGTTTGTTAATATGAGCTTTCAGGGATATGAATTTGCCTCTGATTACCGCTTTGGCTGCATCCCAAAAGGTTTGAAAGGATGTTTCGCCATTGTCATTTTCCTTGATGAAATTATTAATTGTTTCTATGATTTCTTCTTTAGCTAAACGGTTTTGGAGTATCATATTGTTTAATTTCCAATTGGTTTTAGATTTGGTTTTCCATGTACCATTACTAATCATTATTTTTATTGCCTTGTGATCTGAGAAGGCTGCATTCATTATTTCTGCTTTTTTGCATTTGTGTGCTATGTTTCTGTGACCTAATGTATGGTCAATTTTTGTGAATGTGCCATGTGGTGCTGAGAAGAAGGTGTATTCCTTTTTATCCCTATTTATTTTTCTCCATATGTCTATTAATTCTAATTTTTCTAAGATTTCATTCACTTCTTTTACCTCTTTCTTATTTATTTTTTGATTTGATTTATCTAAATTTGATAATGGTTGGTTTAAGTCTCCCACTAGTATGGTTTTATTGTCTATTTCTTCCTTCAATTCTCCTAGTTTCTCCATTAGAAATTTGGGTGCTATATTATTTGGTGCATACATGTTGATTAATGATATTTCCTCATTGTCTAGAGTCCCTTTTAACAAAATATAATTACCTTCCCTATCCCTTTTGATCAGGTCTATTTTTGCATTGGCTTTATCAGATATCATGATTACCACTCCTGCCTTCTTTCTATCAGTTGAGGCCCAGAAGGTCTTACTCCATCCTTTAATTCTGACCTTGTGGGTGTCAACCCGCCTCATGTGTGTTTCTTGAAGACAACATATGGTAGGGTTTTGGATTCTAATCCATTCTGCTATTCGTCTACGTTTTATGGGTGAGTTCATCCCATTCACGTTCAAAGTTATGATTGTCATTTGTGGACTCCCTGGCATTTTGATTGCCTTCCCTAATTCTAACCTTTTCTTCTTCGGCTCTACCTTTTAGTCCAGTGATTTACTTTGAATCAGTCCCCCTTGTCCCCTCCCTTGATGTTTCCCTTTTTAGTCCCTCCCTTTTTGTTCCCTCCCCCTCCCCCCTCTCTTTCCCTCCCTTTTTGTTCTCCCTCTCCCCCTCCCCCCCTTGGTTTTCCCTTCTCCTTACCCTTGTTGGGTAAGATAGAATTCAAGATCCCAATGGATCTGGATGTTTTTCCCTCTCAGAGTTGATTTCCCTGAGATTGAGGTTTAAGTAAACCCCCCCCCTCTCTTCCTCTCCTTCTTATAGGAGTTTTCTTCCCCTCCCCTTCCCCTGTGAATCTTTGTGTGAGAACCATTATTCTATTTGGTCTTTCTTTACCCCCTATTTATACATTACATTTTCCCCACATATTAGTATACATAGGTTGATATAAATGTAGTCCTTATAGAAGAGAATTTGAGTAAAAGAAGATAACATTTTTCCCCTTTCCTTAATATTTACCTTTTCAGGTATTCCTTGCTCTTTGATTTTCGGTATCAAACTTTCCACAGAGCTCTGGTCTTTTCTTTGCAAAAAGTTGGAAGTCTTCTATTTTGTTGAATGCCCATACTTTCCCTTGGAAGTATATAGTCAGTTTTGCTGGGTAGCTGATTCTTGGTTGGAGACCCAGCTCTCTGGCCTTTCTGAAGATCATGTTCCATGCCTTACGATCATTCAGAGTAGAACTTGCAAGGTCTTGGGTGACCCTGATTGGCATTCCTTTATATCTAAATTGTCTTTTTCTGGCTTCCTGTAGGATTTTTTCTTTTGTTTGATAGCTTTGGAATTTGGCAATTACATTCCTGGGAGTTGTCTTTTGGGGGTTTAGTGTAGAAGGTGTTCTGTGAGCTCTGTCAGTGGATGTATTGCCCCCTTGTTCTAGAATCTCTGGGCAATTTTCTTTGATTATATCTTGTATCACCATGTCCAGTTTGGTGTTTATTTCTGGCTTATCTGGGAGTCCAATTATTCTTAAATTATCCCTTCTCCCCCTATTTTCCAGATCTATCACCTTGTCGGTGAGATATTTTATGTTCTCTTCTAATTTCTTGGTATTTTGGCTTTGCTTTATTGATTCTTGCTCTTTTACACGATCATTGTCTTCCAGCTGCCTGATTCTGGCCTTTAAAGCCTGGTTTTCTTTTACAGTTTGGTCAAACTGGTTTTGTAGATGCGTGAATTTCTTTTGCATTATTTCCAGCTTTTCCTCCCAGAAGGCTTCCATCTTTTTGGTCATTTCTGATTCAAATTCTTCATAGGTTTGTGGAGAGTTTCCATTTCCTTTGGAAGGTTTTGGAGCATTTTCTTTTATATTATCTTCTGTCTGCTCTGTATTTTGTATTTTGGCTCCATAGAATGTGTCCAAAGTCGCCCCTTTCTTCTTATTTTTCTTGGTATTTTGGGGCTTCTGTGGTTCTGTGGAGTTTGCCATTTCTGAATGTGGAGGATTAATTTTTCTTGTCTCTTTCTGGTGTTCAGGGGCTTTAGTCCTGGGCAGATAGTTCTATGAGCTTTCCCTGGGTTAAACTGAATATGCCTCACTGGAACTGGAATGGAAGGGTCGGACCACGAGGCCACACTCTCCCCCTGGCTCGATTTCCGGAAGTTGCCTTCAGAATCGCTGGCCGTGAGGCTGTTTCGTCGGCCTGCGGGGGGATGGGCTGCCGCTTCCCCAAGCTCCGAGAGCACAGACTTTCACTGAGACTTGGATAGCAGGATCCAGCCGGTGAGGCTGTCTTGCCCGCCCTGAGGGTTGCTGTTGTTTTGACCAGCTCTCTGCAGCGGAGGCCCCAGGCAGTAACTTTCACCCGGACCGACCAGCTCTCTGCAGCGGAGGCCCCAGGCAGTAACTTTCACCCGGACTGGGACTTGGGTAGAAGACCCTGAGGGTTGTTGTTCCTCAGACCCTGCTCTCTGAGCCCGGCGCGGCTGCCGCTTCCGGGAGCCTTGGACTCTGCGCTCCTACCCCTGAGGTCCGAGGGATCTCGGGTTCTGGCTTTTAAGGGGAGCCGTACCTTTTGAACCGGGTCCAGGTCCAGGAGGAGGGTTCCCAGGGTCTGTGCTGTTGATCGTTTTGAATTTCGGCGCCTTAGGAGCTTCTAGTTTGAGATCGGTCGGGAAGGGTTTTCCGGAGATCTGAACTTCAGCTTTCTCTAAGCCGCCATCTTAACCGGAAGTCTGGAGTTTTCTTGACAAACATTTTGTACTGGTTTTCCATTTCCTTCTCTAGCTCATTTTATAGATGAAGAAATTGAGGCACATGGGGTTTAGTGACTTCCCCAGGGACATATAGCTAATAAGTGTCTGAGACTGGATATGAACTGAGGAAGAGGAGTCCACTGCACCACCGAGCTGCCCATTCTATCCTATACTCAGCTGCCAAATATTTTGCCAAAAGTACACATCTGACCATGTCACTCATCTACTTAGGAAACTCCAGTAGCTCCTTATGACCTCCAGGATCAAACATAAAATCCTGTTTGACCTTTCAAGTCCAAAATAGCCTGGCCTCATCTCACATTTTCAGTCTTCTTACATATTACTCTGTCATAGAAATATCCTTGTCTACTTGCCTCTTCTACTCCCAGCCTGGAATGTTCTCCCTCCTCCTTCAAGACTTAGCTCAAATCCTTCCTTCTACAACAAACCTCTCCTTGTGTCTTCTTCCTCCCATGTCCCCCCAAGCCCACTGCTTGGAACCTCTCTGTAACTACTATTTACTTCGCATATACCCATGGTACTTAGCTACTTATTGTCTTTCCCAGTAGAATATTGGCTCCTGGAGGGCATGGACTAGATTTTTGCCATTTTTGGTATGCCCTCAAATGAGCACATTGTAAGCACTTCATAATAAATGCTTATCGACTGATTTTAAAAACACTAACTTGAAAATGAGAGAAAAATATCAATTTTTTTATTGTAGTGTTAACCATGCATTTACAAAGATGCAATTAACTCTAAGATCAGAGATCTGGAGATGGGACGAAGCATAGTGGTCACTGAATCCAACTATATTTTATAGTTGAAAAATTGAGACCCAATAAGTATAATGACTTATCCAGGGTCACCCACAGAGTAAGTCATAAGTAGAGCAGGATCAGACCTTATGTCTTTCTGTCTCTGGAATCCAGAAATCTATCCCCATAGCAGTCAAACTGCCTCTCATTACATCATTGCACTGAACTGCCAAAGAGAATCATGAATGAGTTGAAATACCTTGGAGATATTTTGTTTCTTTTGTTTCTTATATATGCTACTTAAAAAAAAAAAAAACCTCACCTTCTGTCTTAGGATCAATATATTGGTTCCAAGGCAGAAGAACAGTTACAGGTTAGGCAAAGGGGGTGAGGTGACTTGCCCAGGGTCACACAGCTAGGAAGTGTCTGAGGACAGATTTGAACCCAGGACCTTCCATCTCTGGGCCTGACTTTCAATCCACTAAACTACCCAGCTGTCCCCACATATGCTACTTTCGACAAATCTATCCCACATGAACTGTTTGCACCAGGGGGAAGGGAAGGAGAATAAGCATTTATATAGCATGTATGCTAAGTACTAAGGCCCTTGCAATTATGATCTAATTTGATCCTCATAACTACTCTGGGAGATTATTGATGTTATTATTCCCATTTTACAGTTAAGGAGACTGAGGCAAACGGAGCTTAAGTGACTTACTCAGGGTCATAAGCTAGTTAGTGTCTGAAGATAGACTTGAACTCAGGCCCAGTGCTATATCTATTGTGCCACTTCTGTTCTTAAGAGTTGGAAGAATACAACGTATTGAATAGTATTGTAAAAGCCCTGGAAAATGGAAGACCAGTCTAACTCCTTTAGCCAATTGTGTCATTGTCTGGTGATGTGGGTAGTGCTACCTTCAGGAGCAGTATGTCTGTCTGACCCTGAGCCCATCCGATTTCAGCTTCCAGTTTCTCAAAGGACACCATAAATTTCTTGGCAGTGATCTTCATTATCCATGCCAATGTCTAAGTTCAGCAGTCCTCCAGCTGAAGCCCCAGTTTTATGTCTTTTGTTTAAATTGTTGGCCAATGCCAGTCCAGGAGTGGATAAAATGGAATTAGTCTCTTCTGCTTTTCTGTTTTTCTTTTTAACCCTTCCCTTCCTTCTTAGAACCAATACTGTATATTGGTTCCAAGGAGAAGAGCGGTAAGGGCTAGGCAATGGGGATTAAGTGACTTATCCAGGGGCACCCAGCTAGGAAGTGTTTGAAGTTAGATTTGAGCCCAGGACCTCCTATCTCTGGGATTGATTATCTATTCAGCCACCCAGTTGCCCTTTGGGATATTCACTTTTAAGAAATGTAAAAACAGAAGAACACAGATTTCATTTCCAACACCTCCAGGGCACACTTTCAACCCCATTATCCTTGTCAATGTCTAGGACTTCCCATCTCCAGACCTGGATCTCTATCCACTGAGCCTAGGTGCCCTGCTAAGTGCTCTTACTATCTCCATTTTACAGATGAGGAGAATGGGATAAATAAGCAAAGGTTGAATGATCTGGTTCTCTATCTACTAAGCCACCTAGCTGCCCCTAATTAATATTTTATATATTTTATTTATTTCTCATTTACATTTTAAAATTTATTTATTATTTATTTTATATATTTATTTAAATCCATTAATAAATTTATTTTAATTTATTATTAAATAATTTAAATATATTCCTATATTATTTATATAATTTAAACCCTGACCTTCTGTCTTAAAATTAATACTGAATTCTAAGGCAGAAGAGTGTTAAGGGTAGACAATTAGGATTCAGTGACAGTGACTTGCTTAGGGTCACACAGCTAGAAAGTGTCTAAGGCCAGATTTGAACCTGGACCCTCCCATCTCCAGGCCTGACTCTCCATCTACTGAGCCACCCAAATATCCCCAACTCCTCTCCTTTTCTTTGCAATGAAGGGATCCTGTGATCCAAATGTGTCATTATTGCTAGGTGACTTTTTTTTTCTTCTTATCTGAAGGAATAAGTATATCTTTCTCTGTGTACATTTTGACATTATCATTTAAAATAAAAAGAAACATTATTCTAAGACGGCTTTCACTGAGGCCAAAAAGTGACACAAAGTTTTCTGCTCCTGTTGTTGAAGCAACAAAGTTGAGATCTGGAGTTCAGAGAATCCTACTCTTTTTCCTACCATCTGGAGAACAGGATACACCACTTGAAGAGCAAACATGAACTTAAATGAATTTAGAACCTGGCTTCAGCCCTTGGATTTTATTTTAGGGTCAACAAGGAACACCGTTTCCTGAATCTCTTGTAAAGCTTATAAAATGATGGAATAGTTTTGTTTAACAGCAAGTCACTGTTTCTTTTCTCAGTGTTTACCTTGTGTTTGACAGGGACTTCCAAAACTTCAGCTGGGATCCTACTTTTTGTGAGGGGTCTATGGGGTGGTCAGAGAGCCCTCTGGAGTAAGGGCTTGCCATACCCTTTTCAGGGCTGCTCGTCCACCTTTAGTACCCACTTTTCACCCAACTCTCACCTGTGACTCTGAGAGGCTGTAGCATGCCCAGCAGCTATTCCTCAATAAAATTATCTGGCTAAATGGACTAAACTAGGTTGAGGGTAACTGACCAGTCTCAAACCCATCCATGATTTAAGGGAATGTCTGACCCAAGCACGTGAAGACTTTCCTGTGCCAAATGGGTGGTTGAGAAAATTTTGTTCTTACAGCCATAGAGGCAGCTGAAGCATGTGCCATGGAGCTCTTAGAGCTTGGTCAGACATGGAAGACACCAAGGTCATCCACTGAATCTCCCGCCACAATATCATCTTGCCTTTTGTCTTGCCACTGGACTTGGATGACTGCAAGAGAGAGTGAGGCTGATGTCAATGCAATTCCATCTCACTTAAATCCAATTCATGCACCAGTCAAGACATCACCCCATGACATCACTGCTCCTCTGCAAAATGTAAGATGAATAACACTTCCTATGAGATCTTTCTTCTTCTCTGTCATTCAGAAGTTTGTTCTATGAAGGCTTAAAGAGTCAGAAAAAAAATACCCAATTAAAAATGGATGAATGAATGAACAAAGAAAGGCATTTCTAATTTGTTTACTTGAAGTGCATTGCATATATTAGGACAAAGTTCAATGCGCACTCCAGTATTGTACTACTATACTGTTCACTTTTCCTTTCTTTCCATTTAATTTGCACTCTTATAGTACTTTTAGATATAGTAGAGGAGCCATCAAAATAGGCAGTTATCATTGCTGATGATTCAAATTTTTTAAACCCTTCTTTTCTGTCTTACTAAGTATCAGTTCCAAAGCAGAAGAAGGCTAAGGGTTTGGTCATTAGGAGTGAAGTGACTTGCCAAGGGACACACAGCTAGAAAGTGTCCGAGGCCAGATTTGAAACCAGAAACTATATTCTCTAGGCCTGGCTCACTCTCTGTTGAGCCACCTAGCTGCCCCTATGACCAGTCAATTGTAAGAATACCATGGGCATCATTTAAGTGAACAGAAATTGACTGAGCATCAGTTGTCAATAGTATATGAATGGACACATTATCAAACAGACATCATTATCAAAATATGGCGTCACAATGGACATCTGTTTATGGTATTCCCAGTTAGTAGTGTCAGAAGTTATTAAGAATATTTTTCCATTGAGAAAAGATGCTATTGTCTGAGGCATAGCATTATGCAAGATTACAATTAAATTACTTTGAACTTGATTGCTCAGGTGTCATTCTGAAGTTTGTTGCACTTATTTTACCATTATGGAATACTATTTTTTTTAAACCCTTACATTCAGCCTTAGAATCAATACTATATATTAGTTCTAAGGCAGAAGAGCAAGGGATAAACAATGAGGGTTGTGACTTGCCCAGGGTCACACAGCTAGGAAGTGTCTGAGGCCAGATTTGAATCCAAGACCTCCTGTCTCTAGGTCTGGCTCTCAGCCCACTGAGCTACCCACCTGCCCCAATGGGATCTTATTTTTGAAGCATGTTGTCAAGATTTAGACATATACTTTTCTGGTTTGCACAGTTTCATTAGATCTATTATCTAAAGGTTCTTATCAGCTTATATTGAAAGAAAGCTATCATCTTAAATTTAGATAGAAAAATATCAGTTTTTTTTAACCAAACAAAGAAAAATGTCCAGCAGCTATTCCATTACATTTTGGTTATAGTAACATTCTTATCCTTCATTAGACAAATATTCTAGCTTGTACTCACATTGCAATGCAATAATAGGTTTCCCTTCATTAAAACTTGACCAAGAACAACAGATCAAGCCAGGAGAGTTTGACAATTGCTGGTTTTAAAAATGTTCATTAGCTCTGTTCTAGTTTCGAACTCCCTTACCAAAATGCTAGCTCAATATGACCTTTGTCTGTAGCATTATTAGGAGAGTAGAAACATCAGTAAAGCAAAATCCTGAATCCTATGCTAGATCCTTAAAATCAAATCTGGCCTCAAACACTTACTTGCTATGGGAGATGAAGCAAAACACTTTCTTCTAGCCTCAGTTTTCTTGCAAAATGAGGATAATAATAGTATCCACGGTGCCGGCTTTGGCAGTACATACACAAAAATTGGAATATACAGACGATATTAGCATAGTTTCTATGCATGGATGACAAACAAATTCATGAAGCATTCCATATTTTTAAAAAATAGTACCTACATCACTGGGCTGGTTGTGAGGATTAAATGATATCACATATGTAAAGTGCATTATAAACTAAAGCACTTTATGAATTCTAGTCATCATTATTAAAATAACTATTTATACTTTAAAAACACCCTTACCTTCTGTTTTAGAATCAATAATATATATTGGTTCTGTGTAATTAAAATCTGCTCCCCAGGATTCTAAATCTCAGCATCCCACTTTCGTTTTCACATTACGTAGGTCCTTACGTTGGAGATAAAGTTTGTGTGTGACCCCACCTCTCTTTCTCCTCTCTCCTGATTACTCTGGGAAAGCGGGCTTTATGCCAGGCAGGAGAATCTACACATGTGGGTTTACTTTTTGTTAGATAATTAGGTTTGAACTTCGACTTCTTTTAGTTTTATTTTCTTTCTACTTCAAGTGATTATTAATAAACTTTACAAAATACAATACTTGGATTTATTGGATATTAATTTAAATTTTACAGTTCCAAGGCATAAGAGTAGGCATTTGGGGTTAGTTAAGTGACTTGTGTAGGGTCATACAGCTAGGAAGTATCTGAGGTCAGATTTGAACCTAGGACCTCCTGGTTCTAAACCTAGCTCTCTATTCATTGAGCCACCTAGTTGTCCCTAACTAGTTATACTTTTCATACCAAACAGACTGAAAATTTATATTTTTAAATTTTATTCCTAGGAAATCTGCTTAATCTAATATGATGAAGACTTCTAGATCATGGGGAATGGCATTCCAATATATTTTTAAAGAATATCACAGACTGGAGAATCAGAATATTTGTAACAGCTAGGTGGCACAGTAGATAGAATACCAGGAGTACTTGGGAAGACTTGAATTCAAATCTGAGCTCAGACACTTACTAGCTGTGTGACTCTGGGCAAGTCATTTGATCTCTGCCTCATTTTTTTCAACCATTAAATGGTGACAATACAAGCATGTACTGCTTCTCAGGAATATTGTGAGAATCAAATAAGATAATAATTGTGACGTGTGTAACACTGTGCTTGGCATATGGTTAGGCATTTGATAAATGTGTGTTTCCCTTGTTCCTTTTAATAGGCTGAATTGAGACAGTCTTTTTTGTTGGTCATTAATCAGTTTATCACATACACTGGAACTGGTAGCAGCATTATCTTCATGTAAATTCTTAATCAAGGGAGTCCAAAGTATTCATACCACTGTCAGCACATTCATTATAATTCAGTTTATCTGTTTTTTTTTTTGTCTTAACAAAAAGTGATCCGTGTTTTAAAATGAAAAGGTGGTGTCACACAGATGAAACAAAACATAATACCAAGATCTTATTATGTATTTCAGTAGAGCACATGCTGCAAAGATTGTAAACGTTATTCTCTACTAAGTATGCTAGTAGACTTGGCCATTTATATAGTTTAAAGAATTTTCTAGAAAAGTAATCAGAGGCAAAGGGGAAGATCAGTGATACTGTGGCAGGGACACTTGCTTCAAAAGTTCACTATACATTTCTAAAACATATTGTACAATTAAATAAAATGCTATAATTACACTTAAAAAAACTTAGGTGATTAAATTACAACCCACAACCAATTATCCAGAGACATTACAAGGTGTCCGACCACATCTGGCATGCCCCATTTGCAGACTCCACTATAAACTGGAGCTCAAGAGTATTGGTGCTTCTCCCACATTGCCCCTTGCCACAGGTAGGGTCTTCTGACTGCTTCATGCATTGGTTAACCCATTACAGAGCAGGGACAGTGGGCTAAGTTGCCAGTCCTGGCAAGGAGCAGCTTCCACCATTGTCCATAACCACCTCATGATGCAGCTGTGTTTTGCCACTTTCTGTGACCCCCCTCTTTTGTTAGTCTCTGCTAGGAAGCAACTAAAGAACTAAGCTTTGGAGAGTCGGTCAGTCTTAAGAGTTAGAGGTGACAAGGGAGGGTATTCCAGGCATAAAGGGACAGCCTTTGCTAAGGCATCAAGATGGGAGATGAAATCTTCTCTATGAGAAACAGCAAATAAAACAGATGGAACTGTACCGTAAAATGTGTGAGAGGAGCATAAAGTGTGTCTGACCTCATCATTCAACTGAAATTGTTCTCTAATGATCTAATAATCTCTTAGTTACCAAAACTAATGGCTTTTTTCTCAGTCCTCATCCTCATTGACCTCTCTGCAAATTTTGACACTGTTAGTCATTTTCTTCTCCTTGATATTTGCTTCTCATTAAGTTTTCAGAACATTTCTCTGTCCTCTATTTGTCTGATTATTCCTTCCCAGTCTCCTGTGCTGAAATCTTCATCCAGGGCATTCCTACTAACTGTGAATGTCCCCGAAGGCTCTGACTTGGGCCATCGCTTCTCCCTCTATACTATTTCACTTGGTGACCTAATCAGCTCCCACAGACTCAATTGTAGTCTCTGTGCTGATGCTTCTCAAGTCTACACCTCCAGCTCTCCCTCTTCTCCCATCTCCAGCTGCCTATTGGACATCTTGAACAGGATTTTCTGTAGACATTTTAAACAAAGCATGGCCAGAATTGGCATCATTATCTTTCCCCCCAAATCCTCTCTATTTCCAAAACTTTCCCATTCCTGTGGTGGGCACCACCATCCTCCCAGTCCCCCAGCTGACAGCCCAGGAGTCATCTTTGAGTCCCCATTTGCTCTCATACAAAAGAGCTTATCATGGGATTAAATGACAACCCCTAAACCATTTACCTGGAGATGTTAGGCTGGGCCCAAGCACACCTGGTATGACCCATAGGCAAGACCCTTACTCAGGAAGAGCTCTAGGCCTAGGAGTCATGACATACATAATAGGATTGAACATTGACCCCAGTATAAATTGGAGCTCTAGAGTATTGATGCCCTTATCACCTCTCTCTTAAATTATTGTAATAGCTTGTTCCAAGTCTCTCTCCACACCAATCCATCTTCCATTCAGCTATCATGATCTTCATAAAGAATAGATCTGAGGGGCAGCTGGGTGGTTCAGTGGATGGAGAGCCAAGCCTAGAGATGAAAGGTTCTAGGTTCAAATGTAACCTTAGACACTTCTTAGCTGGGTGACAAGTCATTTAACCCCCATTGACTAGCCTTTACTGCTCTTTTGTCTTAAAATTGATATTTAAGGGGGCTCAACTGATAGGGAAGCAGGCCTAGAGACAAGAGGTCCTGGGTTCAAATCTGGCATCAGATACTTTCTAGCAGTGTGAAACTGGGCAAGTAACTTAACAATTGTCTAGCTCTTACCACTCTTCTACCTTAGAAATGATATTCATTATCAATTCTAAGACAGAATGGAAGGATTAAAAAAAAGAAGAAGCGATCTGACCATGGCACCTCTCCCCACCTCCCAACCCAATAAATTCCAGTGGCTCCCTATTATCTTCAGGATCCAATAAAAATGCATTGGCATTTGAGGCCCCACAATCTCCCCAATCTTCTTATACTCTCCTCTCATGCATGTCCTCTGTAATACAGTGACACTGATCTCCTCATTCTTACTTGGATTAAGGCAAATGGTCCAACTCTGGATATTTTCTCTAACTATTCCCCATGCTTGGAATACTCTCCCTTCTCTCTCTTCTCTCTCTCCTGAGCTTCCTGGCTTCCTTCAAGTCCCAGATAAAATCTCCCTTTCTACAAGAAACTTTTTCTAATCCTCCTTAATGCTAGAACCCCCTGCCCCCAATCTGGTAATCATTTTTAATTCACTCCCTACATAGCTTGTTTGTTTGTACATAGTTGTATGTTGCCTCCCCATTAGACTGTGAGATCCTTGGGATCAGGGACTATCTTCTACATTTCCCCAGGGCTTAGCTCAGTGTCTGACACATAGTAGGCACCTAATAAAAAGTTAATTGAGTGACTGCAAAGGAAGAGGGAATGTGCCATGAGAAATCTGAGGAGGGGACTTGCTTTTATATTGAGTAGAGGGTAAGAATCAGAGGAGGCTTCACCTTTACTGAACCTGGAATAAAAGAGCATTTCACTGGAGAGGGGACAGAGGGCTGAGGGACACGGAGGAGTCCATTCTAGACGTGAGGACACAGGGTGGTGATGTATTGCATTGCTTATTCATTCATTCAACAAATGCAGAGCTCCGTATTAGGAATTGTGGGAGATGCAAAGTTTCGATAGGATGTGGCTCTTGCTCTCATTGAACTTGTCCAGGAGGGAGATGAGAGGCCCAGACAAATGACTGGAATGGACAAGACTGCATAAATTCATGGAATGCCATCCTTTCTTATCTCCAACTTCTCTTGAAGTCAGGGTTAGCTCAAATCTGCCTTAGACATTTATGAACTATGTGACCCTGAGCAAGTCATTTAATTTCTCCCAGCCTTAGTTTCCTCATTTGTAAAATAGGGACAACAATATAACAGAGTTTTTTATAAGGATCAAATGAGACAATAGATGCAAAACATCTTATGAACCTTAAAGAACTTATATAAATGTCAGATATTATTAGGTATTCCCTTTGAGACTCAGTGTGGGCGCTATTGCCTATACAAAGTTTTTTCTGACCTTCCCCTTGGTTATTATTTCCCTTCTAGGGTACCCCCAAATTCCTTGTATTTACCTTTCAAGTGTTTTGTATTGACTTATCTGCCTATAGGTCATTCCCTTCTATTCTAATATAAATTCTTCAGGGCAGCTAGGTTGCTCAGTGGTTAGAGTACCAGGCCTGGAGATGGGAGGTCCTGGGTTCATATCTGGTTTCAGATACTCCTTAGCTGTGTGACTCTGGACAAGTCACTTTGAACTAACTCCAATGGCCTAGCCCTTACCACTCTTCTGCCTTAGAACAAAGAGTCCTAAGAGAGAAAAGAAGGTAATGGTTAAAAAAAAAAGAATATAAGCTCCTTGAAGTCAAAGATTGTTTCGTTTTTGTGTTTGGGGGCTGCTTCTGTGTCCCTAGTGCCTTGCAGAGTATCTTGTACTTGGAAGGAGGTACTTATTAATGCTTGTTGAATCAAATGGAATCCAATCGTACAAAGTGCTCTGGCAGGTCTTAGGGCCAGTCTGTTATTATTCTGGGAAATAAGAGAAGCTGACAGAAGGAAGGAGATGGCATGTGATCTGGACTTTGGTAACAGTGTCGTAGTTCAGCTGTGGGTGTCTCTCCATGACCCTATTGGGGTTCTTTTTGGCAAAGGTTCTAGAGGGTTGGCCACTTCCTTCTCCAGCTCATTTTATAGATGAGAAAACTAAAGTCAACAGGTTAAGTGTCTTCCCAGGGCCATCCAGCTTGTAAATGTCTGAGATCAGATTCGAACTCAGGAAGTTCTCTGGAAGAACTCTGGAAGTTTTGGCTCCAGGTCACTAAGCCACCTAGCTGCAACAGGCAGGAGTGCAACAGGGAAAAAGAAGGGAAAAGAAGCTATTCTAAGTGCAGGGTGGATGAAAAGTATAGAGCATTCTTCAGAAAGGAGAGTAGTCAAACTGACTGCAGCTTAGAGTATGCTATAAGCCTGAAAAGGTAAGGTGGTGGCAGACCATAGAAGGCCTTGAATGTCAGCCAAAGAATTTTAAACTTTATTTGTTATACAATAAGATTCAGCAAAAATGACTGAGCAAACTGCTGACATGTCTAGAATTGTGCAGGGAAAAGACTCATATGACACAGGTATGAAGAATGGGGTTGAGCGGGGAGAGAGAGGAAGCAAGAAGATCTGCTAGGAAGCTGATGTAGTAATCCAAGGTTCTACATCCCCTTGATCATCCCTTTTGAGACCCTCAGCTCTTTGGGGTCAGGATGAGAGATTTAATATGTGACAAAACTAGCTGACTGAAAGACCTTGTTGGTACTAGAACCTGTCTCAGACACTTTGGGCTGACTGACTACCAACATTGTCTCTTGGCTTAATATTTTAGGTGTAGTTGAAATAGCACTGGCTTTGGAATTCACAGATTTAGGTTCAAATATTATTATTACTTATGACCTGTGTAACTTTGAGCAAGTCAGTTCATCTCTTTGGGCCTCAGTTTCCTCATATGTAAAACTGGAGTGGCAGTAGAGGGATTGAAAGAGATGGTCTCTAAGGTCCCTTCAAGTCCTATGACCTCAGAAGTTTTCATATCTCTTTCTCTCCCTCCCTCTCCCCCTCCCCCTCCCTCTCCTTTCCTTTCCCCTCTTTCCCTCTTCCTATCCCTCCCTCTTTCTCCCTCTCTCTCCCCCTCCCTCCCTCCCTCCCTCTCTACTTAAGCAATGGATTGAACAATTATTGTATTAGGGACTGAGATGGAGAATTAAAAGATATCTCAGTTTGTCTTATTTTGGGTTTTGCCATCAAAAGTAATGAGAAAATTCATCTTCCAGTTCCTGAAACACTTATTAGGGGTGGGAAGGTGGAAAGAAAAGAAAAAGAGAAGGAGAGAAAAAAATGGGAAGAAAAAGGAAGAGGAAGATACAGAGCTAGGAAGAGAAAAGAGAAAGAAAGGAAAGGAGGAAGGAAGCCTAAATGTGAGGGTTTATAATGGTGCTTAAGACCAACTACTTTTTGGAAAAAAAAAACACAAACAAACCCTTACCTTCCACCTTAGAATCACTACTATGTATTGGTTCTAAGGTAGAAGAGTGGAAAGGGCTAGGCACTGGGGGTTAAGTGACTTGCCTAGGGATGTCAGAGGCCAGATTTGAACCTAGGACCTCCTGTTTCTGGGCCTGGCTCTCTATCCACTGAGATACCCAGCTGCCCCCAAGACCAACTGCTTGTTAACTATCCATCTACCTAATGATGAAATGTCTGTGACTTACCCAAAATTGAATTAACACCAGGAAGGGTCAGTAAACATTCTCAGCCATCAGATGACCCTCAGTGGTCACCATACATCTTGATATTGTGTAACATGTGCCAAGAGTTCCTATAATTATCTTTATCAATTAGGGCTCAGTGTCATAAATGTCACAATAAAACAGTCTCTTTTTTTTAACTTGGAGAGAGAGGAGAGTGAGTGAGAGAAAGAGACAGACAGAAAAAGAGAGAGACAGAGAGAGAGAGGAGGAGTAGAGAGAGAAAGAGGGAGAGAGAGAGAGGAGAAGAAGAGAGACAGAGAGAGAGAGAGAGAGAGAGGGAGAGACAGAGACAGAGACAGAGACAGAGACAGAGACAGAGACAGAGAGGGGGGTGGGAGAGAGAGAGAGTATATCCTACCCAAGTGGTGTTAAGAAGCCATTACTACTACAAAGATGGACTTGAGTATAACAAGTGTGGCACCCATGTGGTGTTGAGAAGCTTTTAGCATCTCAAAGGTGGGCTTATAGAAAAAACAAGTGTACTGCCCATGCAGTGTTGAGAAGCTATTAGTACTGCAAAAAAGACCTTATGGTAAAACAAATATACCAACCATATGGTGCTGAGAAACTGTAGGCATTGCAGAGATGGTCTACAGGAGAAGTGCACATATGTGGGGTTGGAAGGATCCTGCTCTTGTAAGGGTCATGCTTGAGCTCAGTCACAAGATGGTATCTCTTTAATAAGTTTTTTTTTTTTTTTTGCTGAGAAGAAATGGTACAGTACAGTCCAAAGAATGTTAAATTTCCAGACCTAGAGATGGGAGGGTCCTGGGTTCAAATGTGGCCTCAGATACTTCCTTGCTGTGTGACTCTGGGCTAGTCACTTAACCCCCATTGCCTAGCCTTTATCACTCTTCTGCCTTGGAGCATAGTATTGATTTCAAGACAGAAGGAAAATATTTTAAAAAAATAAAATAAATAATGGAAGCTGGGGAGGCAGGAGGCAGAGATAAAGAAGATAGTTCCCAAAATGGGAAACAATGGTAAAAATTTCCCGAGTCAAATGGAGGGCCTTGTTCAAAGAACAGCAAGGAGGGGTTGTGCTAGATAACCTCCAAGATTCCTTTCAGCTCTAAACCTGTGAACCTCTGAGTTCTCACATTATCGTGTTGGACTTCCATTTCCTTTGTCTTTGAAATTAAAATCAGCTTTGAATTCCAGGCCCAACACTCTGCATAGATCAATGATTGTTTGGGTTCGAATCCCAGTCCTGTTTCTTTCCACCTGACAATATGCAATTCCCTTTTTTCAAACATCCCAACGACCCATTCCTTAACACAGTTCAGTCCTTGACTTACAGAATATCCTTAGTAGGGCAATGATGGCCTCATGGGCTGAATACATTTCTATTGGTAGGCTCCAGACAACTAATATGGAAATCAGGTTATTGGGCAGAAAGGAAAAGGAGAGGATTTCTGCGGTTTGACCAATTTGAATGTTATAAGCCCCAAAACAAAAGTTCTATATATTATGGGTCGAATATGCCCCCAATCCATATTTTTGCCCATCTAATTCTAAGGACATGGAAGAGACAGAAGATAGGACCCTTTTCTATAGCAGTCTTCAACTTTCCCACAGCTCTGCCCACGTTACCCACATGCCTCACCAGCTCCTCCATGTGTAACATGAAAGGGTGGGCCCAGATGACTGCTAATGTCCTTCCCAGATTGAACATTCCATGGTTTGTCTTAATCCTATGACTAACCTCCCAAGAACTCCACTTGGGTTTGCTTGGAAGGCTGCTGTTGCCCAGTAATAGGGTGTCAATCAAACTTCACGTGACAACTTTACTGACTGAGGGCCACTTTTGTTCAACCAGCTTTTGGGGAGGGCCCCCCACTCCCTTCTTTGGAGCCATTCCAAGCATTTGGCATCCCCTGTCTCCTTCCCACTGGGAAAGAGCAGAGATCATTTTTTTTTAAACAAGATGGCAAATGAGGCCCACAGAAGGGGTTTGCTCAGGCTTACGTGAGTCAGTTCTCATAATGGAAATGAAATCTGAGGGAACTGAGTTTGTATTCCCTCTGGGGGAGACAGCTGCCTTGGGCATCTAGTCAGGGGAGTATAGAATATCTACTTTTCCCTGCCCTCAGGCTCTATAGACAATAAGAGCCACATTCCTCTCATGTTCACTGAGATTCAATTTGTAAGATTAGAATGAATAGACAATAATTCCAAGTATTATATTTTATAAGATTTCTTAATAATCACTTGAAGTAGAAGAAAGTAAAAACTATGAGTAAAGAGCAGTTTTCTGGACCATGAAAGCAGGAGAAGGGGGAGGGCAAGGTTACACAAACTTTATCTACAAAATGATAAGGGTGTAACATGGGAATAAAAGAGGAATTCTGGCAAATGGAGTTCTAGGGTACAAAATTCTAATTGCACAAATTGAAGGGTTCCCCCTCTAAAGTCATGGAAAAGAAACCAGCAGATACTTTTCCATAAGCAGCAAAATCAAAGAATCAGAAGCATGAAATCAATGAATGTAATACGTATTAAGTTCCTACTGTGTGCCAGATACTGAGGGCTATATAAAGACAAAACAGAACCAAAATCAATCCCTGCTTTCAAGGAGTTTACAATCTAGCTAGGAGAGATAATGTGTATAGGCATGTGTGTAAATATATGCACATATGTATGTATGTGTATATATTCTTATAAGGAATATAAAATATATACAAAATTGATGCTAGGTAATTTTGAGGGGAAGTCAGTTGCAAATGTGGAAGATCTTCTAGCTCAAAGGAATCTCATAAGGTCACCTAGTCCAGCCCTCTGCCTTCAACCAAGGAAAATAAAATGTTCTCTCCCTAAAAAAAAAAAAGGCATTTGGTCTAGAATAATGAACTAACTAAATCATTGTTTTATAAACCATCAGACCTTCCTTCACCCCAGCCTCCACTTACCTCCCCAAACCAACAAGGTATGTTTGTGCTTAACCCAGACCTGCCTTTTTCCCTAAACCTAACATTATGATTTGTTCCTGACATTCTCCCCCTAATTATTCAGCAGTTCCCCACTTCATATACCCTATACTTACATGATATCATCCCCAACAGACCAGTAGGGAAGCAGTAGACACTAAGTTCCACATAAAATTAAGAATGCTGAATATGGGGCTATCAGCCCAGAGTTCAAATCCTGGCCTTGCCCTCTTACTTGCTGTGTGACTTTGGGGAAGTCATCTAAACTCTCTGGGCCTTAATTTCCTCATCTATAAAGTGAATGGACTGGGCAATTTGTGGTAGCAAAGAACTGGATACAAAGCAGATGTCCATTGAATGGGAGAATGGTTAAACAAATGATGGTACCCAAATGTAATAGCATATTACTGACCTCTAAGTAATGATGACCATGAAGGATTCAGGGAAATGTAGGAAGGCATATATGAACTGATGCAGAATGAAGTAAGCAGAAGCAGAAAAAAACACACACAACAACTACAACCATGAAGGTAAAGAACAACCAAAGTAACTGAATGTTATGCAAGATAATGACCAAACATGGCACCAGAGACAGGAACAAATCTACTTCCTTCCTTTCCTTGAAGAAGAGGGAACCTGGGAATGTGGAACATTGTAGATATTATCAAATTCAGTTGGTGTGTGGGTGAATTTTGCTGAACTGGTTTTCCCCCCCTCTGTTTAAAAAAAAAAAAATCTTTGTTTGTAGGCTCATAATCTAACCCATGGAGTAGAAACAGTTTGCAAGGATAGAAGAAGGGTTGGTGAGCAGGAATATTCTCTCTTGGATATTGCCTCTCCTCTTGAGGATGGGGCTACATGCTTCAATACACTCCTTTAAGGAAGAAATTTCCTTAAATCTACTGGAGAGCAACAACAGGAGAGAAGTATGCCCTCATTTGTTCTCTGGTGGCTTTTCAGTATTTGCATTATCATAGTTATTGTGTAAATCCATTCTCTAGTTTCTATTTATTTCACTCCATATCAATTCATATTATAGGCTCAGTCATGTCTAGGCTTCTCTTGGTCTAGATGCTGGCCTTTCTGCTTGGGGGAAGTTATAAAATATGAATGAATAATATCTCTTTACTATCTAGCTCTGAGTTTTCATGCTGAAAATGTCTCCAGTTGTGAAAATCTCGGTCTCCCTTTTGGTTTACACACACACACACACACACACACATACACCACCACCATCATCATCTCTCATTTCCCCCCTTCTCAGGGGCATTCTTATAGCTTCCCAAGGCATACAAACACATCAGTACAGTAATTAACAATCACAGTCTTAGAGAAACATGTTTCTTTTAAAGCAAGTGGCAAAACAGAAAGCAAACAGTCTTAATGAACAAAGACTGGAAAAGCAGATTTGACTCTCCCTAGAGAGAAAATTAGAAGGTGTGGGGAAGAGTCAGAGGATGAGAGGGTAGAATTCACCAGTTTTGTCACGGAAACACAATTATATAGTGGCTCTGCATCATTCTGTCTGGCTTACACTCAGCCAGGATCATGCTGTCTCGTTACTGGAATCTTTACTCTCTCCATCTCTGTGTCTTGGCTGAAGGTCCTTGGACACTGAGGCTGGAGTGAAGGCAGGTGCCAGCCTCTTGCTCTGGATACCCATGTGGTGTTCTCTCTTTCTCCATCATGGAAGTCTTGATGTTTCTTCTGAAGTCTTGAGGTCTTTCCCTTAGGGCTTGCTCACTTCTCAATTCTCAAGAGATTTCCAAATTCCCTCCTCTTCTTTAGGATGAAGAGAAGAAATGTCTTCTTTTCAGACACACCAACTCTGTTCCTTGAATGAAAGGTTATTGGGATTTTTGTCCTGACCTATAGGCAGTCATATATCCAGTTTTGATTCCAATCCCTTGGCCAAGGGGCCTGATGTAATAGGATCATAGATTCAGAGATTAAAAAGTGCATTAGAGGTTATATATAATATAACCTCATTTTAGAAACCAAGAGGCTCTGACTTTCCCAAAGCAACAAAGTAGTGACAGAAGTTGGATTTGAACCTGACCTCCTGACTCCATATCCAATGCTCTTTTTTTTTGGTATTCAAAGATATTTTATTTTCCCAATTATATGTAAAAATAATTTTCAACATACATTTTCTAAAATTATAAGATCCAAACTGCCTCCCTTCCCTTCTCTTCCCTTCCTTGGAGATTATAAGCAATATGATCTGGTTCATACATTTATCACACAAAACATACTTTTCTATATTGGTCATGGTTGTAAGAACACATTCATATAAAACCAAAACCACAAAATAAAACCCTAAATAAATTAACATGAAAAATAGTATGATAGTGAAAGATAGTATGTTTTGATTTTCATTTGACTCAGTTTTTTCCCTGGAGGTGGCTAGCATTCCCTGTCATAAGGCCTTCAGAATTGTCCCAGATCATTATATTGCTGAGAGTAGCCAAGTCTATCACAGTTGATCATCATACAGTATTGCTGTGTATGATGTTCTTCTGGTTTTGTTTATTTCACTCTGCATCAGTTCATGTGATCTTTCCAGCTCCAATGCTCTTTAAAAGAGCATGTTGTACCATATTGCTTCTATAAAGGACACATGTTTCGAGGGGCATGTTAATTGGTTGGGGGAAAATAGAGGGATATAAAAGCAACCCCAAAGCATTAATAAAATTGGGGAAAGGTAGACCAAGAACCTCTAAATTATCTTCCAACTTAGATCCATGATCCTACTCCAGATGCCTAAAGATTTTTTTTTAATTAGCCATACTTTTTCACTTGCCTGGATCCCCAAAAATTCAACATAGCTCTTCTCCATCTAGTCCACTTGCAGAGTAACTCTGCCTATTCAAAGAGATTAGGGGACCAGCAACTATCTATTTCCCTCAGGCCAGGGAATATAGGAACAAGTCGATAAATCAATCCTACCTGTTGTTGTTCCTCACCTCTGGATATCTGAGTGCCTCAGTTCAGTTCCCAGTTTACAGACCTTGATTCTTTATGGACTGAGCTTGAAATGTAATTGTATGGATGACCTGTCATTTCTTCTCTGACTGTGACTTTCAAGTGCTTTGGGGATTGTAACAGTTAAAATTAGTTTCTCTGCTAAAGTAATATATATTTTAGGGGGTTATTAAAGATTAAGAATTAAAGAAAATACAAAATAAGAAAGCATGTGTCTAGGCCCAGAGAGCCCATTCACAACCACTCACTCTACATTCTGCCTGGTAGAGCCATGTGTCCCCAGCCATGGAAGCCAAGAGAGAGAGAGAGAGAGAGCAGAAGATGGAGTCAGTTTAAAAACAATTTCTGTTCTTGGCCCAGGTGGGAATTCAGGTGAGGTTACAAAGCATTCTGGGAAGTAGCAAGGACTTGTGGGGATTGAAGTCTGGGGTTCAAATCTCCATTTTTACATTTTACCATATGATCCTTGTTGGGAAATATTTTCCCCAAAAGGATCATGAAAACATAATCAACCTAAAGATTACAATAATTTGAGGATAAGAGGAAAAAAAGAACAAAGCCAATAATTGCTAGATGCATTGACAAAAAGCCAGTTAGGGGGCAGTCCCCTTTGGCATGAAAGTATAGATACAAATAAATGTTCAATCCACCATACCCAAAGTTCATTCTTGATCTTCTTATGCAGCTTATGGTATGGATGCATCTTGATGGTGTCTTCTCCAAACAGTTCACTTTCTGGATTTGGAGAGGTATCATGTTTCTTGACCTAAAATTCTTCTTAAAAGGAATTTTAACTTTGCAATTTAAAATAATATTATTTTTACATTTCCCCATGAAGGAGGTGATTGAAAAACATAGGATCACTTAGGGATGCATGGCTGAGTTATGAAATATATGAATCAATTGGCAAGAGAAATTAAAAAGACATCAGAAAAATCCAAATAAAAAAAGAAAATTACTGGATGAAAATATAGAGTATCAAAATCTTGTGTGTAAAAATTCTAAGTAAAGGAAAAATAAATCTATAACAGGTTCTTGAATCAGAGCCCAATTAAAATGATCTAAGCAAATAAGCATTTACCCAGTCAGTAGCCAGGACTACAGAAAGTTGCCACACTATGAAAAGACAGAAAAGGGACTAGATAATAGGAGCCAGGTTTGGAGCCAAGTTTGGTATACTTGTCTATAAGTATTTTCAGAGTGAGTGTGGACACAAGGAAGGCCTATGTCTTAAATATGTTAAACACAGCAACCTTGAGTCTTCACACTAGGTTCAAGACCTTTGTATTGGCTAGAAGTATATCAATCCTTCCTGGATTGGTTTATCTTTGGCCCTATGCAATGGCTCTTTTGTGTATATCTTGTCCCGGAATCATACAGAATCACTAAGCAGAGTTCCATAATTTTTTAAAAAGTAATTAGTGGCATCATTTTTATAGTCTCAAGCTTTTGGAGCATGCATTGACATTATAGCAAAAGTATTTTAAACTTATATTACTGCAAAATCAAAAAGTTAAAGAAAATCTTAATACTGGTGACATGTGCTTCAAATATAAAAAGGAGAGAAAAAAACTCAAATAGTATATTGCACATGCAAGAAAAATATAATAAAAGAGTTTTAAAAATTCAAAAATGTAGCTTATAATCATTGACACACTGTGTCAGCTAAGAAAATATAGAATACAAGGCTTTATCACCAAAAATGAGATCCATTTCCTCTTCATATCTGTCCATGATCCACTGTGAGTATAAGTGAATGAATTGAAAAGTAGTACAGATATGTAGGTATCAATATCCCCCAAATTCTCAATAGCCCAATTAATTATAATAGCAAACAAACACACTATCATATTTCACATAAGTTGCTGTATGGAATTTTTAAAAAGCCTATGAACTGATGGATACTTGTCACAATTTTTACAGACATAGCAAATCTTTCAACCTTGGTGAACATATTTTTAAACAAAGTAAAACTCATTTTGGGTTTAGAACATCATCAAGAAATCTCGATATCATTCTGGTGGAAGTTAAGTAGTGAGCTGAAGAGTTATAAATGAGAGATGCTCCCCCCCCCCTTTTTTTCATTTGGGAGACTTCTAGGGTAAAATGACCTGGGATTAACTGCCCAACTTCCATTCACATTTTTATAAATGCGGGAGGTTAGGGGTTATAATTGTATTACACTTCAGCTACTAAAATGGGCCTTACCTTGTGGTAGGGGCAGGCAAAATGACCAGAGATTGTTAAGAAAAATTCTAAAAATCATGTCTAAAGAACCCTTAAAATCAAATTGAGATATTTAGAAATATCTTTAAAAAATTTTTAAACAAAGTAAAACTCATTACATTTTCCAAAGGTTGTTATAGCAATTTTTTGATGGAGTCCATCTATCCTCTATGTGACAATTTACTAAGTCAAAAATAGAAAAACTGCTTTTTATATGGGCTTACTCAATAATGTTTGTCCAGTATGGTTATAGGGGAAAAGCAACAGAATTTAACAGTAATTAAAACCCAGTATGTTAAAATGATTCAGTGTAAGAGAATTGTATTGAATGCAGTAATATATGAACTTAAAATCACAAAGTTAAACCTTAAACAAAACAATCAGCAAATGCAATAGAATACAGAGATTTTTATTAAACATGGAGTCTGAAATGCCTTAAAATATAACCACCAGTCTTTTTAAAGTTCCTTGTTTTTTTTTTTAATTATCCATGTAGATGCCTATTATCAGAAGGCAGAAGATTGGTAATGGTTAGGCAATGGGGGTCAAATGACCCTCCAAGGGCCACAGAGCTGGGAAGTATCTGAGGCCAGACTCCAACTAAAGACCTCCCCTCTCTAGGCCTGGCTCTCAATCCACTGAGCCACCAGCTGCCTCCCCAAAGTTGGCTAAAGAGTTGCAGGGAGCTGAATTTTTCCCCTGGCACAAAGGTGAAGTAAATAAAAGGATCAATGCAATCAAAAGATATCCTTTTAAATCAGTCATGGTTATAAGCTCCTGTTTGGAAAAGCCTCTACCTTCTTTCCCTTTCTTTCTCCCCTCCTGTTATCCCTTGCCCCCAGTCCACGTGGAGGCTAAACATAGCCTAAGGAAAAATTCATCACCCCATTTTTACCAGCCAGTGGAAGTGAGTCCTGGGCCTGGGGCAATGAGTCAGAATTGCTGGGCTGGGCGGTTCATCTGGGACCGGATTGCAGGCGGCAGAGCAGACCGGGGCTGGGACCAAGTGAGTGGCCATCTGGGTCAAACAGCAAACAGGTCTGGAGAAGATGGCTGCAGGCAGAAATGCAGGCAGGAAGGCAGGGATGGGAGCCGGGAGCCAGGAGCTGGGAGCCAGGATCTGGAATGCAGGCAAGCAGGGCTGAGCCGAGGTGTCTGGTTTGCAGGCAGGATTGAGATAAGTCAAGAGGCTTGCTAAAAAGACTTGGAGAAATGTGGCTTAGAAATCATTATCTAGGCTATCTTTTTATTTTTTTTTTAATTGAGAGTCTTTTATCCCTTTGTGGTCGCCAAAACTGTAACAGTTAAAATTAGTTTCTCTGCTAAAGTATTATATTTTTAGAGGTTTATTAAAGATTAAGAATTAAAGAAAATACAAAATAAGAAAGCACGTGTCTAGGCCCAGAGAGCCCATTCACAATCACTCACTCTACATCCTGCCTGGTAGAGCTGTGTGTGCCCAGCTGCGGAAGCCAAGAGAGAGAGCAGAAGTCAGAGTCAGTTTAAAAATAATTTCTGTTCTTGGCCCAGGTGGGAATTCAGGTGAGGTTACAAAGCATCCTGGGAAGTAGCAAGGACTTGTGGGGATTGAAATCTGGGGTTCAAATCTCCATTTTTACAGGATCAAAAGGCTTCAATCAGGTTGTTTTGTATTCTATATTTCCTGAAGGATAGGATCCTATTGTGCACCCCTGTCAGCTACATGTGTTATTGGGGATTGGTTGTCCTGAGAGGACAGTTAACAAAGCCACTGTGTCTGTGATGACATATGACTCAGAGCCATATGGAGACTCCTATTTGCTTTTATGGAGAACAACGAACATAGTAGAATAGGTCTAAGACTAGAATCTTCTATCCTTTGCAGCTCTCCTAGTCCAAAATCTTTCTATTACATGAGTTGGAAGCCCAAGGAAGCCAAATAATTTGCCTAACACAGTAAGCACCTGAGATAGAGTTTGAACCCAATTTTTTTGATTTCTGAGCTATTTTTAGTGTAGAATGCTGACTCCATCTAATGTTAAGACTGGAATTGTGTTAGAAGGTATTTAAACAAAGGAATTGAAATGAAGGGTGAGGACAGATCATGGAAGACTTTAAAATTCAGGGAGGGGATTTTAGATATGATAAGTAATTAGACAGAGTATTGCATAATGGATTGAAGACTAGCCTCAGAGTTAGGAGGGAGTCGAATTTTTTTTTAAGTCAGTTTTAACTCTTTATCACCCTAATTGAGGTTTTCTGGGCAAAGATATAGGAGTAGTTTGCCTTTTTTCCCCCAGTTCATTTTCCAGCTGAGGAAAGTAAGGCAAATTGGGTTCTGTGACTTGTGCAGAGTCACACAGCTGGTCAATGTCTTCAGCAACTGCTGGTCTGAAGTCCATCCCATGGAGGGATAGGAATTGAAGAGGGAGGCTACCCTGGTAGGTAAAGCAGAAGACATGATCCTCTCTTCTAACATGGAGACTAAAAGCTCCTGGGCGCGTATAGGGTAGCAGCTGAGGACACTTTCTGCCTCGATAATACCTAAGTCTAGAACAGAGGGATGAGATCTCTTTAAGAGCCCTCAAAAAGGATAGTCTGGGGCCCTGGAGATGAGGCTCTCAGGTTTACTCTGGAGTCTTCCCAGAGAGAGTTTTCCAAGGTTCTGGAGGGCCTTAGCTTGAAGCTGGAGTTAGAGGGTGAGAAGAGACGCCTTTGACTCTATGTCTTATTTTTTACCTTTCTAGACTTCTCCTCCAGTCTTGGACTATCCTCAAAACCAACCATTTGCCCCAATCCTGAATCTAAAAATTTGATTTTTATTAACTCCTTTACTGGTTGCCTACCACAACTCAAACATTACTAGGATTGTGCTTACTTTGCTTGCAGCCTGCTCTGGTTGTGCCCTGAAGCAGCATTCTGGTTATCTAGTTGGTTTTTCAACAAGGAGTAACATGATGAAATCAGAATTTAGGGAAGATTACTGTGGCAGCAGGGGGATTAAAGGAAGGAGCATCTGGAGTCAGGGAAACCTGCTAGGAAGCTATTCCAATAAGCCTGGTTTTAGGTGATGAAGACATGAGCTAGAATGCTGGTAGTAAGAATGGAAATAAATGGATATATATATGGGATTCATGCATTTATTTATTCATTCATTTAAAAAAATGTGTGTTGGATAACAACTGCATCCATGCACTCTCCTGGATGTTACTGAAGTTATAAAGAAGAGTGACTGTCTATGTTTTCAAAGACCTTGAAGTCTAGCAGAATCACATTATATATGTCAATACTAGGATATTTGCTATTGCCTATTAGATTGGGGTTTGCAAAGCTAGACCTCCAAAGGACTACCACTACAATCTGAGTCATCACTATTGAGTGGTTCCCAGCTCAAACCAGATATGAAAAATGAAAACAAACAGGAATGCAGGTAAACAAACCAACCAACCAGGGAATTGTGTGTGTGTGTGTTTCTATTGAAATAATAAAATATAAGCTAAATACTAATTGCTAACAAGATAAATCTCCAGGTATACTTGGGCAGCTCTTTATACTAATGTTCAACTGTTATTTATCACTAATCTCTTAATAGTGAAATCTAATGGCCCTTTATTAGTTCTAATCCTTCTTGGCCTATCTGCTTCATTGGGCACTGTTTGCTAGCATCTCTCCATGGATTCTGGATTTTTGTGACATTGCTTTCTTTCTCCTGGTTCACTTCCTACCTCTCTGATCATTCCTAGTCATTCTCTTTTGCTGGGCCATCATTCATATCATGTTAACTAACTGGGGGGATTCCCAAAGGTTCTGTCCTTGGCCCCCTTCCCTTCCTTTTAGAAGGGAATAGAAGATGGACTGTCAGCTGTATTAGCAATTCATAGATTTAGAGCTCAAAGTACCTTACGATCATCTAATCCAGTGCCTCCAGATCTTAGAAATGAGGAAACTGAGGTCTTAGGAGATGAACTGATCTGCCTAAAGACACACAGATATATGTCAGTAGATCAGGTTTCAAACTATAGCCCTTTGACTTCAAATTCACAGCCCTCTTGCCATGATCCCATGAATGAGCAAATATAAATGGCTTAGGACAACAGCTGGGGGTTGGGTTTACTGAACTGGTGTCGCAACTGGCTATTTTGAGCAAAGTTTGGTAAATTTAGAGTTGATATCAGGAATCCAGAACTGAGGTCTGAGGACAGGCAGGGGAAGGTTCAGGAGCCAGGACAGGATATAGCTGGGGGAAAAGGGCAGGGAGTGTCTCTTAGAACAGGCCAATAGGGTCAGATTGAGGGAAGTCATAGGCAGGAATCAATATGAGGCAGATGCTGAAATCAATAGAGGAGATTAAGTCAATAGACTGGGTTAGGATCCAGGAAGGAGAGATCCTGTTTCTACTAGAAAAATCTCTTTAGTTTTTCAGCTTCAGAATCCTATTAATGTGACTAGGGAAAGAGTACTATATACCTTTGTGAAGGCTTCTGTTGGGGCCTCAAAGGGTACAAGTCTTTGAGTCTTGGCCTTATCTGATCATCTCTTGGGATCAGAGCCAGAGACCCAGTAACAGGGTGTCTTCTGAGAGTCCCAACTTGCTCAATATAAATAAAAAATTAAAAAAAAAACAGTCATTCAGCCTGTTTGAACATTTCCAGTGTCAGGAAACTCACTGTCTTATAAGGCAGTCCATTTTTATCTCAAAGCAGTTTGGTGTATTGGATAGTGCTGGACCCAGAGTCAGGGAGACTTGGCTTCACATCCTGCCTTAAGAACTTAAATGTTGGGTGACTTTGGGCAAGTAACTAAACCTCTCTGAGTCCACATTTATTCATTTGTAAAATCGAGGTAGTAATGTCCAAGGATTGTTACATGATCCAAATGAAATTATGTATGTAAAGCACTATGTGAATGTTAGCAGTTATATTGAGTTGAAATCTGCTCTCCTGTGACTTTACCCATCTCTCTACTAGTTCTGTCATCTGAGACCAAGCAGAACAAGTCTGATCTCTCATCCACCTGACAGTCCTTCAAATATTTAAACACAGGAAGAGAGTCTGTGCTGGATCTAGTTTTCAGTGTGAATATTTGCACCTTGGAAATTGGCAAAAGCTAGAAATCAGGGCTTGATTTAATAATTTGTTGATTGTCTTGACTGAAGAAGGTGGTAGAGATTCATTATGCAGACTCAACTTAAAAATGTATTGGATATTTTTTTAAAGATCCAACTGTTAAATATTTAGCATCACATTCTTTTTTTTTTTAAAGCCATACCTTCTGTCTTAGAATCAATACTGAATATTGGATCCAAGGCAGAAGAACAGTAAAAAGGCACAGGGGGTTAAGTTACTTGTCCAGGGTCACATGGTTAGATATATCTGAGGCTATAATTGAACCCGGGACTGGCTCTCTACTCACTGAGGCAACTAGCTGCCCCTTACCAGCATATCTTAAAACAAGGGTCACATTCTACATCCACCCCTGCCTCCATCTTCCAGTCTTTTCTTCTGGCTTAATATTTAGTGACTAATAATATATGCAGTGTGGTGAGGAGTTAAAATGACAGCAAGGTTCAACTCTGTGTAACTTGAAAGATAGAGGTGCCCTTGACAGAAATAGGGAAATTCAAAAGAGAGGTGGGTTTGGGAGGGAAAGAATGTAATAAGAAATCTGCAATGCAGATCATAGCTCATACATGCCTTGTCATCTGGTGTGACTCACTCTTTCTTATTGAAAATGAGGAGAGAGGTGGAGGTGGGGCTCACACCAACCTCTGCTCCCCAGAGTCTGCTCAGCTGATCTGTGCCTATTGTAGTCCCAAAGTCATCTGGTGGGCAGGATATGGATTTGCTGAAGGTGACAGGGGCAATTCTAAACACTCTGAGGAACCTACTCCAGTAGAGGAGAGAAGTTCATAACTTGCACAGGGAAGGAATGGGGAGAACAATGGGCAAGTGATGGGTGGATGTGGATTCATGAGGTGGTGTGGCTCTATTGGAGACAAGCTGGGATTTGTTATTGTGGGGAGATTGGGATCAGATCCATGTGCTCATTCTTTTAGTACCAATAACCAAGTTCCCTTTGGCTCCCCACTGCTTTAAGACATACTGTCTTCTTTAGAATTCTGTGATCTATATTGAATAATTATTGTGTGCTAACAAAAGCAAAAAAGCAGAAAACTATCCAGCAACAACAACCTGGAAACAAAAGCGGATATCTGCTGGTTTGAGAATGTCTGAATAAACCAAAAGGTACTCAAATTTAAGGTGATGTTAAGTTATTAGAAACAATAAATATAGGGAATTCATAGAAGCTTGAGAAGAATTATATGAATTGACTCAGAGTGAAATAAGTAGAACCTAGAGAACAGATTTACACAGTAACTATGATAATGCAAATACTGAAAAGCAGCCAGAGAACAAATAAGGGACATACTTTTCCTTCTTTTCTGTAGAAAAGTGGGGGATTAGAAATGTTTAATGTTGTATGGTTAAAAAGCTGGGCTGAGATCCTCTTCCCAAGTTCAAATCCAGCCTCTGACACTTACTAGCTGTATGATCTTGGGCAAGTCATTTAATCCTATTTGCCTCCATTTTCTTTTCTGTAAAATGAGAAGGAAATGGCACATCATTGTAGTGTCTTTGCCAAGAAAACTCCAAATGGGGTCAAGAACCACTGAAATCACTGAAAAATAAGATGTTATATCCAGTCAGATTTAGGCCAGCTGTTTTGATCAGTTTTGCTTTATTGGTTTTTTTTTTCCCTATGGTTCAAAGGATGGTCCAATGGAGGCATGGATGGATAGGGACGGAATGGCTAGAAATGGCTCTGATATAAAATTAAAAGGCATCAATAAAATCTTTTTAAAAAATGTAATGTGTAAATTGAAGTAACTACTATTTGACTGATGACTGAATAAGCCTTGTCTATTACATCCCAGTCATTCATAGTATGCACTCTACCAGAGACACAGGAGTAAAGCCAGATCTGTGAACTATCTCATTTGCTCAACAGGAAAAAAAAAATCCTATAGCCAGTAATAGAAGTAGATGAAGAATTTTCTGGGAAGGGATTAGAATTAGTCTCCAGTCAGTCAGTATTCATTTAATGCTGTCATTTAGTTGTTTCAGTCATGCCTGATTCTTTGTGATTCCATTTGGGGTTAAAGATACTGGAATGATTTGCCATTTCCTTCTCCAGATTATTTTACAAACGAGGAAACTAAGGCAGATGGAGTAAAGTGACTTGTCTATGGTCACAGTTAGTAAGTGTCTGAGGTGGGATTTGAACTCAGGAAGATGAATCTCTATCCACTGCACCACCTCACAGCCCATAATAATTTTTTAAAGTGCTTCTATATGCCAGCCACTCTGTTATGATGGTGATACAAAGAAAGGTAAAGAGTTCCTCTGCACTCAAGGAACTCACCTTCTAAGACAAAGTGTCTCACCTCACCGGGCTCATGAGCATTTTTTGTAATTGGCTTTAGGCAAGTTGCTTTGGGCTTTGGGGTTTCAGTTTCCTACTCCATAAAATGAGGAAGCTGGAATAGATTATTTCTACAGTCCCTTCTTAAAAGCTATGATCCCAAGAACCGGTAGACTTCCATCTGGCCCGGAAGATAACCTTTCCAAGGGACACTCACAGCTTCTGGCTTTGATGTTGACTTGTTAAGTACACCAAGTCCCCAGCCAGAGTGTTCCAAAAGTCTGTTTGTAAGTTGGTTGTTTGGTCTTCAGAACACATTTTTCCATAGAAACAGTGTTCAAAGGACAGTGAAGTTCCCCAGGCCAGTGCTCAGAAGCCACTCCATCCATAATGTAGCTGAGAAACTGTATATTTGCAAGAAAGAATGCGAGAAAACAATATTATGGCAATTCTAATAACTGAAAAAATATAAAAACAAACAAATATGAACTTCATACAGGCTTAATATAGAGAGGATGGATTAGGAGATAAAGTGGAGTTTTAGGTGGAGATGCTAAAAGTGCCTTTGGGTCACTTTCCTTTTCTTTTCCGTAATTTTGTTAAATTCAATACGCATTAAAAATGATAAATAATTTAGAGTTTATGGTTATATGCACTGTGTTGGCTTACCTGATGTTTTCATAGATGGTTTTACTAAATTCAGAATTGTTAAAAAATTAATATGTCCCTACACCTCCCCTTCTCTGCTGAGTACATAAAAATAAGAGACCCCTAAAATAGATCCTTCAATATAGAGCTGCTTAGTATGCTTCTTTCTGCACATTAAATTCATCATTTCTCTGTCAGGAGGTGAAAGGAGTGTTTCGTCTTTATTCTTTTGGACTCATGCTTCATTATTACATTCATCTGAATTTGAAAGTCTTCGAAGTGGCTTTTCTCTATAATACATACCAGTGGTGTCAAACTCAAATAGAAATGGCAGGGGGAGGGAGAGAAGAACACTGATCCTTACATAAGGAACCCTATAGGTGACAAGTTGATCATTTAAAAATGTACTATTATTTATGTTTTATTGAATTTTTATTTATTTTGTTAAATATTTCCCAACTGCACTTTAATTTGGTCCCACATTTTGGGAGTGCTGAGAGCTACATGGGTATGTTTGCCACCTCTGGTGTATACAGTATTGCTCTCATGGTTCTGATCTCTCTATACACATTCATAATGGCTTTCCCAGTCTTTTGAAACTATTCATTTTATCATGTCTTATGGCACTATCGTAATGTACCATTATGTTTATATGTCATAATTTGTTAAATCATTTCCTAATAGGAAGAATTCTCCTTCCCTGCCTTCCCCACCTTTTCTAATTTCTAATTTTTGACTACCATGGAAAGACTTCTTTACATGATTGCATATTTATAAATCCTTTCCCTTTTTGATTTCTCTGGGGCATAGGTCCAATATGGTATGGCTGAGTCAAAGAAGATGCACAGTTTGTTAACTTTCTAAGCATAGTTCCAAACTATTTTCTGGAATGGCTAGACCAATTCACAGCTCCACCAATAATGCACTAGTGTGCTTGTACCCACAGCCCCTCCAACATTTGCCAGTTTTCCTTTTTTTTATCTTTGCAAGTCTGAAAAGTATGAGGTAAAACCTTAAAGTTGCCATAATTTGTATTTCTCTAATTATTAGAGATTTTAGAGCATTTTTATATAATTGTTAATAGTTTAGATTTCTTCTTTTGATAAATGGCATCTATCTAAAACCATCATAGTAAGCATCTGTAATGGGGATAAACTAGAAACCTCATAAGAATAGGGGTGAAATAAGGAGACTATCACAATTCAGATTGTTTTCAAGAATTTCTTTTGAAGTCCATAAGTTTAGTTCTAGAAGGGACCTTCAAGATTAGAGGATCACAGAATGATAACTCTATAGATCTAGAAGAGACCTCAGGGTCCAATTGGTCTAGTCCCCTCATTTTACAGCTGAGGAAACTGAGGCCTAGTGAGGATAAATGATTTGCCCAAAGTCACACAGATTAGATATGCCAGAGTTGGGACTTGAACCTGGACCCTCTGCCAAGGTCTTTTCCATTGTATCATATTTTAAAATTGAGTCTTGGGCACACAGAAACCTTTCCAGTGCCTGTCAGGGTAATTCAGCACACTGTTTGAGGATTATAGGGAAACTAAATAAAATTTTTCACATTTCTAGATACTTAAACACTACAAAGAACTATAATGTTGCTACTGTGGGCATTCCCTCCAGCACAGATGGCTACCTCTCTGAGCTTTAAGGACTATTTTCCAGAGTTGTCCTTACAGGAAAATTCATCACCTGGTGGCCAGCTTGGTGCCACGTCTCTGCATGCTCTGCCTGGTGTCACACAACTGACATACTACTGATTTCTTAGTATAACTAATTTCACTTGTAAATTTAGGGTTTTCACTTAACTAGCACTTTCCTTTCATTGATTAGTTACAGTTTATTCTGTCCATAGCTTGCTTGAACAGAGTTGTTTGTATGTTGTCTTGCCCTTCTTTGTAATCTTCAGTGCTTATTAGCCCCATGCCTGACACATACTAGGTACTTAATATGTGTTTATCAGCTGGTTGACTTTGATACCATTGTATCATCACTAGCACTACTTTTCAATTATCATTCATGGTTAGAATAATTTTTCTCCCCCCCCCCCCATTTTCTCACTTTTACTCACTTACTTTTTGCCTTAGAATCAACACTAAGTTTCAGTACCAAGGCAGAAAGGCAGGTAAGGGCTAGGCAACAGGGATTAAGTGACTTGCCCAGAGTCACACAGCTAGGAAGTGTCCAAGGTCAGATTTGAACTCAGGACCTTCCACCTCTAGGTCTGGCTCAGAGGCTTACATTCTAAGGGGGAGAGATAGCATATATACAGATAGGTTTGTGCAGAGTTTCTATAGAATAGAATAGGGGACTTTAGAGGAAAAGGCACAAGTAGCTGGGATAGGGGTGAGGAGGAAAGATCTTAAAGTCTTAAAGTAGTCATATATTCTTAGATGTGGAAATGAGGAGAAAACATTAAAGTTTCATCTCTATTAGAAAATAGCAATGGCTGGTCCTGACAGAATTTCAGATTCCTAGAGCTCAAAGGAATCTTAGAAAACATCTTGTACAATCTTTTCCTTTTATTTCTATCTTGCAGCATCAGGCCAGCTGTGCTAAGCTGTTGGTGTGATAGACAGAACTATTAACACTCACCATATGTTCCAGAGAGGCAAGGCAGGGTGAGGGGCCTATGAGTAACATTTTGACATGGGAATTCCAAGCTTCTAGTTTTACTAGTGATTAGGAAAGCTGGAAGAGAGAGAGAGAAAGAGAAATACCAGATTCCTGTGGGCAGGAAAAGCTTCCTAATCTGAGATCCCAATCTCTTAAACACCCTTCCTTCCTTCCTTCCTTCCTTCCTTCCTTCCTTCCTTCCTTCCTTCCTTCCTTCCTTCCTTCCTTCCTTCCTTCCTTCCTTCTTTCCTTCCTTCCTTCCTTCCTTCCTTCCTTCCTTCCTTCCTTCCTTCCTTCCTTCCTTCCTTCCTTCCTTCCTTCCTTCCTTCCTTCCTTCCTTCCTTCCTTCTTCCTTCCAACTTAGTATCAGTCAGAAGAACATACAGAAGAGCAGCAAGGATTAGTTCAGTGATGGTGAATCTTTTCAAGACCTTCCCTCCTTACTCCAGACAGGGGAGGAAACAAACACTCCCATTGGCTTCTGGGTAGAGGGATGGGTGAAGTGAGGAATGGCCTCAGTGCAGGTGAAGAGGGGAGGGGAGTAGCCTGAGAACTCTTCCCTCCTGCTCTGCCAACTGTGAGCTGCTCACCTTACTCTGTGTGTTCCCATCAGGCTGCTAGACAGAGGGGTGGGGGATGTGAAAAAATGTTGTTGAGTGGTGGAGAGGGGGAGCCTCTCTACCAAAGTCCCTCTGCCTTTAAAGTAACAATACAGAGAGAGCTCTGCATGTCATCTTTGGCACATGTGCTCTAGGTTTGCCATCATTGGACTAGGCAATCAGGGTTAATTGACTTGCCTAGGGCTACACAGCTAGCAAGTGTCTGAAATCAGACTTGAACCAGCTCCTCTCAACTCTAGGAGGTTTGGCATTTTAGCCTCTGTATTACCTAGTTGCCTCTTTCATTTGTCTTTGACAAGTTTCCTCCCCATTGAGTCCTCCAACTCCCATTCAATCAGTTGACTGTTTCTTATTGTAGAGATTTAATTATCCCCACTGCCACCACCCTTGTTTAGGTTCACCTTATTTTTCATCTAGAGAGGAGCAATCAACTCCTAACCAATCTTTCTTCCTCTAGACCCCTCTCCCTTCCATTCTAACCTTCTCACTGCCACCAAGATTTATCTTCCTAATATACACATCTGAACATAGCACTCACCTGCTTGGAAAATTTCAATAGCTTCCGTTGTTTATCAAAGAAAATCCAAACTTCTTAGGTCAAGCATTATCAATAAATAAGCATTTATTGAATATTTATTAGTTGCCAGGCACTATTCTAAGCACTAGAGATGCACAGATAAGAATGGAAGTTTTCCTACTCTCAAGGAGCCTGCATTTTATCACAAGAGATAATATGTGCACATATGTAAGCAAAATAAGGGCAGCAAGATGGCAGCTAAGACAAGGGCAGTGGATGGAGTTGGACAATACTGAAAAATTGCTAGGAAGTTTTTCTTGCCATTGAGCCTAAATTTGACCCTTTAGAACTCTGTTTACTGCTCTTTGTTTTGTCCTCTGGGGCCAAGCAGAGCAAGTCTAATCCCTTTCCCACATGATGGCATGAATGAATCCCATGTGCCGTAGGAATAAGAGGCTTCCATCATGGCATAGAAGAAAAGGATCAGCAAAGCTGATGAACCAGCAAACTCAAGTTCCAATTCCCAATACTTCTTGAATCTTTTTTGAGGCAGGCATTATGGATTTTAAGTCAGAAGACCAGGGGTCAAATTCCAGTGCTGCTATTCTGAGAATCAGTTTTACCTGGAGCCATTCATCCAGTCTCTTTGGGCCTCAGTTTCTTTATTGGTAAAATGAGATTGCTGGAGTCAATGACCCCTAAGGTTCATTTTACCTCTAAATCCTATGAATGTTCCATAGCAAAATTGCAAGGCTTCTAAAAAGTCATTTTTCTTTAGCCTGGAGTCTGGAAAAGATGCTTTTGTGTGGGATTCTAAGCCAGGTTTTGGGCCCCATTATTCCTTGGCTGTTTAATAATATTTAGCGTTTTTACTGCTTTCCTCCACTCCTTGTTCCATTAGTGACGCCTCGGAAGGCCTCCAGGCAGGACACATCCTTAGATGGTTTCTGCCAGCCCATCTGTCACACAGGAGACAGTTCCAGTGTATCCTTTCTGTTTTTAGACTCCAGGAAGGTTGAACATTTAAAATACATAGTCTGTCTATTTTTTATAAACAGTTGGCAGGAAGGACTCCTCTGGGGGCTTAGCCAACAGAGATAGTGCATTAAGTTAAACAGATTTGATTTCTTTTGATTAAAATTTCAGGTCCCTCTCTGCCCTGGTAAGGACACATGAAAGCTTGCACAGAAGCTTCCCTAGAGGATTTAGAATCACAGACTAATAGAATGCTGGAGATGGAAAGGACCTCCGAGATCACCACGTCTGATGTCCTCAATTGGAAGGCTCCAGGGAGCTGAGTCCTAGAGAAATCAGATGAGTCAGGTCACACAAGGAGTTAGTGGCAGACCTGGAATTAGAACCCATGTCTCCTAACTTCCAGGTCAATGCTTTTTCTTAGCCCATCCTAAGAGTTTCAATCAAGATCAAGCCATCAACTTCCTTTCTAACCTCCTATCTCTTTCCCCACCATCACTCTCTCATCCTATTCATATTTTCAAAGAGAGAAACCAGTTTAAAATGAGCACAGGAGGCAGTTGGGGGGCTCAGTGGATTGAGAGCCAGGTCTAGAGACAGGAAGTCTGGGGTTCAAATGTGATCTTAGACACTTTCCTGTTGGGTGACCCTGGGCAATTCACTTTACCCCCATGGCTTAGCCCTTATTGCTCTTCTGGCTTGGAACTGATAACACAGTATCCATTCTAAGGTGGAAGGTAAGGGTTTTAAAAAAAAGTAAAATGAGCACAGGACAGAGCTTTGAAAGGGAGCAGATGTCACAAAAGAGAGGCAGACAGATAGTGGAAGTAAAAGAATGGTCCTGTCTGTCACCTTTGCTTGGTGACAATCTGGGCAATGTTATGGGGTATGTACCCTCAGGATTTTTAAAACACCAAATGCAGGGTCTAGAACTGGAGGGAACCTTGAAGACCTTCCAGTCTAGGTGTTCTTAACTTTTTTGGTGTCATGGACCCTTCAGACAGTCTGATGCAGCCTACTACCTCTTTCTCAGAATTGTACTTTAAAATGCACAAATACAATCCATAGGATTGCCAAGGAAACCAATTATGTTGAGGTAAAGATGCAGTTTTCCTTCATCCAAGGGCACAGATGTTGAGAACTTTTGCTTTAGTTCAGCTTCCTCATCTTACAAATAAGGAAACCAGTAGATGTAGTAGTCAAAGCATGCTATAACAGAAAGAACAAAGAGAATTGCATTTGGAGGGAGGAGAGGCCTGGGTTTGAGCCCCTTTCCTACTCTGGCCCTGACAAACCGATCTTGTGCTTTAGCTCCCAGTCTTGTAAATCAAGAATGTTCAGCATTACTCAGCTGGAAATACCCAAGTTCATAGTGTCCAACTCAAAAAGAAATTTTTAGTCGTTCTTCAGTTCTATCTGGCTCTTCATGACTCCACTTAAGATTTTCTTGGCAAAAACACTGGAGTGGTTTGCCATTCCCTTCACCTCATTTTACAGATGAAGAAACCAGGGCTGAAAGGGTTAAGAGAAATTCCCAGGGTCACACAGCTAGTAAGTATCTGAGGCTAGGTTTCAACTCAAGAAGATTAATCTTTCTGACTCCAGGCCAGGTACCCTATCCCACTGTACCACCTAGCATACCTAGTGGGCACCACTAAATCATATACAGAGATCCCTGTGGGTGCATATTGACTTAGAAAACCACACATCAATATTACCTATGTTTTACTGTATTTTTATTTTGTTAAATATTTCCCAAGTTCCTTTTAATCTGTTTCTGGTCTCACTGGGACATATTGTGGACCACATACTTATCACCTCTATTCTATGCCAGGATTCAAACCCAGGGCTTTTCTAGTGCACCCATTTCTTCAAATTGTGGTTTTCACTAAGCATTAGCATCCCATACAGTCAAGTGCCCCATGACTTGGGTGCAGCCTAGTTTAGTTTTTAATTCTGTATTAAATCATGTTTCTGGAGATTTCAGTCCTACACTGCCACCTTCTGACAGTTGATCCAAGCTCAGACCATCTCAGCCTTGCAGGCTTTGAGCATGGAATGCCTTCTCTTAATTTGCAGAACTGGGGTTGGTCCATTGTGGAACTTGTTCCCCTGTTTAGGACAGGTCACTGCCATTGCTTGAGAAAAGCTTTGCCTTGAAACCACCCTAGGATATTTGGATGGGCCATCTGTATATTCCCTAGGGAGGTAGTATAGTTGTGGACAAAGTACCTGCTCTAGAGTCACATGATGTGGGTTCAAATCGTGCCTCTGATATAACCTGTGTTGTAACCACAGGCAAATCATTCAGTCTCCCTGGATTTTAGTTTCTTCATCTGTAAAATTAGGAGACTGGATTATCTGAGTACTAAAGTCTCTTAAAGGTCTAATTGCATTATCTCTACGTCTATGGATTGCAAAACCTTTATATCTTTTATTTTGTGTGATTTTTGGTTGGTCCCAGAAGATAGAATCAAGTCCAATGGGTAGATTTTGCAAAGAGGTCAATTTAGGCTTGCTAGGATTTATTAGACACATGCTTTGTGCCAGGCACTGTGCTAAGCACTGGGAAAACTTCCTAACAGTGAGAGCTGTCCCAAAGTAGAATTGGCTGCCTTGGGAAGTAATGGGTCTGTCACTTGGGGGTGGTGGGAGGTGGTCTTCAAACAAAGGCTGAATGACCACATGTTGTGTATATTATAATGGGAAATCCTTTCATGTGTGGGCTGACCATGTATGACTGAGATACTAAGGCTCCTTCCACCTCTCAAATTCTGTGACTCCAACTCTTCCATGTCTGCATGAATTCCCTACAGGGGATCTACACAGAGTACTAGTGGCTTTTTGGCTCTTTTAGTCCTTTGTGGGCTCTGTTACAGCACTTGGGCTGCTCACATATCATCCTGCACTTTTGCTACAATGGGTGCTCCATGTCCTTTTCTAATCTTATGTGCCCTTTCCATATGTAGGTCACCATGATTAACACACTACAGCCTACTGACACCCACCATGAGTTGTGGTTTTTTAACATTTAGGCCACCTTCAGTGATGATTCTTCTGAGATCCAGGGGATAAATTAATGTTACCAAAGTGTGATTCTGTGACCCTTTTCTACCCAATGTCCAGACACTTAGAGAAAAGTTCTCCTTAGTAAGCCATGAGTGTGAATTCTTATGGAGGACTTAGGAAAGGAAGATATGCACAAGAGTCACATAGAATGAAAAGATAGGCAGGTGTTGAGAATATTTCTATTAATTAAATCATAAAAGTACTGACCTGAAGAAAATGGAGGCATGAGAAATCACTTTAATTGTTTTTACCCTGATTATTTGCTATTGATTAAAAAATAAAAATGCTGATCACTGGAACAAATTAAGAAAGCAAAAACTCACAAGTAATCAAACAAAATAGTCTAATCTTTGATAAGTCCAAGAATACAACTACCAGGACAAAGACTCTCAATTCATCAGAAATACTGGGAAAATTGGAAATTAGTTTGTCAGAAATTCAGTTTAGACCAGTATTTTATGCCATATATATTAGTATTAGCTCTAAATGGATATGCAAGTTAAATATATAGGGACATGCCATCAAAACAACTAAAAGAGAATGGAAGGACCTAACTTTAGTAACTGGCTATGGGGAGAATTCTCAAACAAGTTAGACAGATGATCATAAAAGGTAAGTCGAATGTTTTGATTATCTAAAATTAAAAGACTTTTGCACAAACAGAACAAATGCTTTGAATAAGAAGAGAAGTTATTGATTGAGAAGAAAGTCATCACAAGCATTTTGGAAAAAATTCTGATATTCAAAGTACAAATATAGAAGAACAAGAGCCATTCCTCAGTAGATAAACTGCCAAATGATATGAACAGGCAATTTCCTAAAGAAGAAACACAAATTATCAATGACTCTATGAAAACTGTTCCAAATTACTTATTAAGAGAAGCAAATTTAAGCAACTGAGATTTTACTTTGCAGCTGTCAGATAACAAAAGACAAAAACAAACAATAAAATAATCCACCAACTCTTAAAGGGGCAATGGAAAGGGAAATACACTAGTGGAACTGTATATAAATTGTGACTTGGAGCAACCATTCTGGAACATAATTTGGAATTATACTAGAAAAGTACTAAATGGTACTACTACTTGACTTAATGGTATCACTACTGGTATATGTTTCAGGGAGGTCAAGGACAGAGGGAAAAGTAACAGAAGTCCAAAAATACTTATAGCAGCCATTGACAAGGTTGATGAATATAATTGAACAAGTCATATTATACTTGTAATTGCATTATATGTAGTATACTTCTAATGCAATGTAGAATAAACATATTCTGTTATGTTCTCATATAGTCTCTCTATACATAAAATTATACATTATGAAATATGATTAAATGTATATTTTAGATAGATTATATAATATAATCACATATAATATAGAATTATATATCATACAGATATTTTATGTGTAATATAGAATTACATATGATATATTGGGGGCTGAGGGAATAAGCATTCATTAAGTTCCTACTACACACCAGGCTCTATGCTAAGCACTTTACAAATATTATCTCATCTGGTCCTCACAACAACTTTATTGCTATTATTGCCCCCAATTATTATTATATAAAATACTGTGCAATAAGAAATGATGAAAATGAAGACTTCATAGGGAAATGGGAAGACTTAGATGAATTGATGTACAATGAAGTAAGCAGAACCAGTTGAACACACATATAATAATGTGAATGAAGACTAGTAATAGGAAGGCAAACTCTAAGCAGTCCTAATCCTGGAGAACAGATAAGGAAACATATAGCTTTGCCTTCAAGAGGGAGGTGAGAGACTACAGGGAAAGCATATCACATACATTGCCAGTTGGTTTTTGCTTAGCTGTTTTTTCTTTGCTTAAAGGGTGACTCAATGCCAGTTGTGTGTGTGTGTGTGTGTGTGTGTGTGTGTGTGTGTGTGTGTGATAATCTGGAAATGGGTAAAATGTAAAACCAATCCCTCCCCTTCAGGAGCTTACAGTCTAAATGGGAGAGACAATATGCAAACATCTATGTACAAACAAGATGTAAAGGCCTTCGATTAAAGTGATTTTAAAAAACCTTTACTGAAAACTGACACTAAGTTTTGGTTCCAAAGAAAAAGAGTGGTAAGGGCTGGGAAAATTGGGTTAAGTGACCTGCCCAGGGTCACATAGCTAGGAAATATCTGAGGCCAGATTTGCACCCAGGACCTCTTGTCTCTCGGCCTGGCTCTTTATTCACTGAGCCACCCAGCTGCTGCCATTAAAATGATTTTTAAGACAAAAGCTAGACAGTGAACAGCAAAGTGTGGACAGTGGACATAATCTTCTTCCTCCTTGCTCAGCAGGTTAACCCCTTCAGAGACAGAATCTGCAGAGTGTTCTCCCACGATGAAGTCTTCTCATTTGAGGATATTTTGGGAATGGCTTCTGTATTTAGTGCCCAGGCCTGCCCCAGCCTGAAGATTGAGTATGCCTTCCGCATCTATGGTAAGATATATTGAGGGCTACAGTATTCAGGAAATTAAAATGAATTTGAGTTTGGGGGTTGGAATGATGATCATGTTATCTCCTTCTGTATTTCTATACTTCTTCCCTGGGCAATCTCACTCCTACAATTGTAGCTAGAAGTATGCTGGATTGAGTTTGAAATGGCTCCTTGATATAAAGGATTACATTTTTATAAGCATTTATACCTTGGAAATTGGCAAATGCTACAAGTTAAGGCTTGGGTTGTTTTGCTGATTGTCTAAACTTAAGAAAGTGATGAAGAAAATGATCATAATGCATATTAAGCTTAAAGGTGTATGGTTCACTTTTTTTTTTTTTGCAAGCTGGGTGTTAAAATTTAGTAGCACATTCCTGGTCACAGGGAAGTCCATCGATACATGTTTCCGGGGGGGGGGGGGGGGGTGTGAGAGCAAAGTTTATTTGATTACGGTTCCTGGTTACAAAACTGGAAAAGGGGTGGTGATGAGAAAGGTTAAATGGTCTTGAATATGGGTGGTCAATCATCTATGGAGGAGGTAGTTGGAGAGGAGGAGGGGTCCAAAGGCCAGGGGAGCAAAAGGACACCTCAGAGTTTCCTTAAAATGCTGAAAAGGGACCCAAATCTGTACTTGTGGGGAGAAAAGTCAAGTTAGAAATGAAAAGCTCACCAAAGAAGGGTGCAAGGGCTACCCAACATGAGAAAGAAGGTCTAGAGCTTACTGTCTGAATCCAAGAAATGGGAAAACTGGCCATGGTGGCTTTTAACAAAACAAGGCAAAATGCAGTCAACAAATTTCAAGAGGAACATTTATTTCCTAGGTAGTAAATTTTTTATTTTTATAATAATCCCTTATGATTACCCATAATGATGTTGCTTAACATTTTAACCTTGCAAAGAAAAACAGATATTTTTGAGAAAATTTACACCTTATGATTTTTTTTGGGGGGGTAGGTTGGAGTGGGGAGGGTCTTGACCTGTGTTTCATAGATCCAATCTGTGCTTCTTCTATACATTAGAAGAGTATAGGAGAGAGTAATGCCTGCCATTCAACAATAATTTATTAAGCACTTAGATATACCGGGTTCTATGCTAAATGTTAGAGATAGAGAGAAAGGCAAACATGTATTCCCTGCTCTCAAGGAACTCAGTCTAATGGGAGAGACAACAGGTGAACGATTCACTGAAGAAACCAAATAAATTGGTGATAATCTTAGGGGGGAGGCAGTAGTATAAGAAGGTTTTTTGCAGAAGATAGGGTTTTAGCTGGCATTTTAAAGAAGCCAGGAGATGAAGATGAGGAGGGAGAGAATTTCAGGCATGGGGGACAGCCGGTAAAAATGCCTAAAACTTGGAAGTGTCTTGGAGGAGAAACAGAAAGGAGGAGAAACAGAAAGGAGGAAGAGATTCAGTAACCTGTTCAGTCATTCAACCAGCAGGGGTTCAAGGAAGAATGTAAATCCAACGTCCTGTTGACTTTGAGGCCAGCTTTCTATCTGCAAGGCAAAATCTCTAAATTAGAAGAAAATGGCTACAAAATAACTTTTCCTGGAAGTTACATAGCAAGTTTATACATAGTAGAAGGTCTAGAAGGAAAAGTTGACTATTCCCTGGTAGGTAAGGTAAGGAAAAAACCTTCTTAACAATTAGAGCTGTCCAAAGGTAGAAAGTGCTGACTTGTGAAAGAATGGCTTCCTCTGAGCTATTGTTGTTCAGTAATTTTTCAATTGTGCCTGACTCTTCCTGATCCCATTTGGAGTTCTCTTGGCAAAGATAATGGAGTGGTTTGCCATTTCCTTCTCCAGCTCATTTTACAGATGAGGAAACTGAGGCAAATAGTGTATAAGTGGCTTGCCCAGTGTCACACAGTTAGTGTGTGAGGCTGAATTTAAACTCAGGACCTCCCTTCTCCAGGCCGGGTACTCTATCCACTGAGCTACCAAGCTGATATAATTGGTTTTTAATGGCCTGAGGTAGAGAGGAAGAGTTTCCCCTATCCATCCTTCTCAACCTCTTCATTATATTCAAGAATTGTCTCTTCTCAGCAGATATTAATGAGAATGGCTTCATTGATGAGGATGACCTTCAAAACATCATCAAGCGATTGCTAAACACTACTGATGTGGGTGACGAGTTACTAAAGAATCTGATTCAACATGTATGTACCAGATGGGTCCAAACTGACCTTCCCTTCATGACTGGTGGGTTTAAAAGGGCCTAGGAGAGGGTGTGACAAGTGGGACCTTCACTATTCTGATCCCTCAAGTGGTGGCTAGGAAGGTAGTAGAGAAGGATCACTCAATGCTGTCCAAACTCTCTCTCATGATGGCCAAGGGCACAAATTTGCAAAAGATCAGAATCAAGTTTGGGGATTGGTGTATGTCCTTGAAACAAGATGAAATGGGCTGACTTTATATAGGGATCAAACATACCATATTAGATCTAATTAAAAAAAGGAAGGAAGAAAAGCAAATTCACAGCATTAAAGATGAAAAGGGGGACAGCACCTCCAATGAGGAGGAAATTAAGGCAATCATTAGAAATTACTTTGCCCAATTATATGGCAACAAATACACCAATTTAGGAGAAATGGATGAATATATACAAAAATACAAACTGCCTAGACTAACAGAAGAGGAAATAGAATTCTTAAATAATCCCATATCAGAAATTGAAATCCATCAAGCCATCAAAGAACTTCCTAAGAAAAAATCCCCAGGGCCTGATGGATTCACCTGTGAATTCTATCAAACATTCAGAGAACAGTTAACCCCAATACTATACAAACTATTTGACATAATAAGCAAAGAGGGAGTTCTACCAAACTCCTTTTACAACACAAACATGGTACTGATTCCAAAACCAGGCAGATCAAAAACAGAGAAAGAAAACTATAGGCCAATCTCCCTAATGAATATAGATGCAAAAATCTTAAATAGGATACTAGCAAAAAGACTCCAGCAAGTGATCAGAAGGATCATTCACCATGATCAAGTAGGATTCATACCAGGGATGCAGGGCTGGTTCAACATTAGGAAAACCATCCACATAATTGACCACATCAACAAGCAAACTAGCAAGAACCACATGATTATCTCAATAGATGCAGAAAAAGCCTTTGATAAAATACAACACCCATTCCTATTAAAAACACTAGAAAGCATAGGAATAGAAGGGTCATTCCTAAAAATAATAAACAGTATATATCTAAAACCAACAGCTAATATCATCTGCAATGGGGATAAACTAGATGCATTCCCAATAAGATCAGGGGTGAAACAAGGATGCCCATTATCACCCCTACTATTTGACATTGTACTAGAAACACTAGCAGTAGCAATTAGAGAAGATAAAGAAATTGAAGGCATCAAAATAGGCAAGGAGGAGACCAAGTTATCAATCTTTGCGGATGACATGATGGTCTACTTAAAGAATCCTAGAGATTCAACCAAAAAGCTAATTGAAATAATCAACAACTTTAGCAAAGTTGCCGGATACAAAATAAACCCACATAAATCATCAGCTTTTCTATATATCTCCAACACAGCTCAGCAGCAAGAACTAGAAAGAGAAATCCCATTCAAAATCACCTTAGACAAAATAAAATACCTAGGAATCTATCTCCCAAGACAAACACAGGAACTATATGAACACAACTACAAAACACTCGCCACACAACTAAAACTAGACCTGAACAAATGGAAAAACATTAACTGCTCATGGATAGGACGAGCCAATATAATAAAAATGACCATCCTACCCAAACTTATTTATCTATTTAGTACCATACCCATTGAACTACCAAAATACTTCTTCACTGATTTAGAAAAAACCATAACAAAGTTCATTTGGAAGAACAAAAGATCAAGGATATCCAGGGAAATAATGAAAAAAAAAACACATACGATGGGGGCCTTGCAGTCCCTGACCTAAAACTATATTACAAAGCAGCAGTCATCAAAACAATTTGGTACTGGCTAAGAAACAGAAAGGAAGATCAGTGGAATAGACTGGGGGAAAGCGACCTCAGCAAGACAGTATACGATAAACCCAAAGATCCCAGCTTTTGGGACAAAAATCCACTATTCGATAAAAACTGCTGGGAAAATTGGAAGACAGTGTGGGAGAGACTAGGAATAGATCAACACCTCACACCCTACACCAAGATAAATTCAAAATGGGTGAGTGACTTAAACATAAAGAAGGAAACCATAAGTAAATTGGGTAAACACAGAATAGTATACATGTCAGACCTTTGGGAGGGGAAAGGCTTTAAAACCAAGCAAGATATAGAAAGAATCACAAAATGTAAAATAAATAATTTTGACTACATCAAACTAAAAAGCTTTTGTACAAACAAAACCAATATAACTAAAATCAGAAGGGAAACAACAAATTGGGAAAAAATCTTCATAGAAACCTCTGACAAAGGTTTAATTACTCATATTTATAATGAGCTAAATCAATTGTACAAAAAATCAAGCCATTCTCCAATTGATAAATGGGCAAGGGACATGGATAGGCAGTTCTCAGATAAAGAAATCAAAACTATTAACAAGCACATGAAGAAGTGCTCTACATCTCTTATAATCAGAGAGATGCAAATCAAAACAACTCTGAGGTATCACCTCACACCTAGCAGATTGGCTAACATAACAGCAAAGGAAAGTAATGAATGCTGGAGGGGATGTGGCAAAGTAGGGACATTAATTCATTGCTGGTGGAGTTGTGAATTGATCCAACCATTCTGGAGGGCAATTTGGAACTATGCCCAAAGGGCGACAAAAGAATATCTACCCTTTGACCCAGCCATAGCACTGCTGGGTCTGTACCCCAAAGAGATAATGGACAAAAAGACTTGTACAAAAATATTCATAGCTGCGCTCTTTGTGGTGGCCCAAAACTGGAAAACGAGGGGATGCCCATCAATTGGGGAATGGCTGAATAAACTGTGGTATATGTTGGTGATGGAGTACTATTGTGCTAAAAGGAATAATAAAGTGGAGAAGTTCCATGGAGACTGGAACAATCTCCAGGAAGTGATGCAGAGCGAGAGGAGCAGAACCGGGAGAACATTGTACACAGAGACTAATACACTGTGGTATAATCGAACGTAATGGACTTCTCCATTAGTGGCGGTGTAATGTCCCTGAACAACTTGCAGGGATCCAGGAGAAAAAAACACCATTCATAAGCAGAGGATAAACTATGGGAGTGGAAACACCGAGGAAAAGCAACTGCCTGAATACAGAGGTTGAGGGGACATGACAGAGGACAGACTCTAAATGAACACTCTAGTGCAAATACTATCAACAAAGCAATGGGTTCAAATCAAGAAAACATCTAATGCCCAGTGGACTTACGCGTCGGCTATGGGGGGTGGGAGGGGAGGAAAAGAAAATGATCTTTAACGAATAATGCTTGGAAATGATCAAATAAAATATATTTAAAAAAAAACATACCATATTAGGTACCATAAAGAAGTAAGCTACATTCACTAGGCTCATTTTCTTGAATCATTTCTGCTTTCTCACTCAATGCTTGCCCTTTTAAGAGATGGGAGCAGTTGCCCATAGGGTCATGGTTCCAAGTTTGATCTTAAGGCCACAGAGTGAGTCTTTGCTATTTAAAAACCCAAACACTACTTTCTGTCTTAGTAACAATTTTAAGATAGATGAGCAAGAGCTAGGCAAATAGGATTAAATGACTTGTCTCAGAGTTACCCTGCTAGGGAGTGTCTGAGGCTCGATTGAGCCTTTGCTATTTGTAATTTTAGGGCTTTTAGTTGGATTAGCCTGAAGAATGGCCAAGAGAAATCATAGGATCATAGGTCCAGAGTTAGGAGAGATTTAATAGTTTATTTAATCTAAATCTCTCATTTTATAGATGATGAAACTGAGGCCCAGGGAAGTTAAGTGATTTGGGGTGGGATTTGAACCTAGGGACCTCTGGCTCCAGATTCAGCGCCCCTTGCACTGTACCTACAGGGCTGGCATATTTTGGCTCCAGAGTTTTCCAGGGTCTTGAGTGAAGACCTTGCCAAGCCTGTGACTCATAACTGATAGCCTGGTACTTAATGATAACAATCCCACTCCTGGATTCAGGTCATTTTCTAAGAGGTAGGAAAGTATCACACTGGACTTGAGTGTTCCATGACTCCCTTTCTCTTGAGGTATAGCTTACCATCTTCCCTGTCAATTATGTGAGAAAAAATCAAAGCTGTAACTAGGGGAGAATAACTAAGGCTTTCCCCCAGGGTACTGAAATGTAGACTATAATGATAGCATTTATATTCCTTCAGCAATAGGACAGAAACAACTGAGCTCCTAATTAACAAGAATTCTTTAAAGAAAAGGAAGCTGGGGCAGTTAGGTGACTCAGTGGATAAAGCATCAGGCCTGCACTCTGTAGAAACTCAGTTCAAATGTGATCTTGCTGGGTGACCCTGGGCAAGTCACTTACTCCCATTTGCAAAAATAAACAAAAAGGAAAGAAAGAAAGAAAAGAAAAGGATGCTGCCATCAGTCAACAAGCACTGACTAAATCACTACAGGGTGGAGAATACTTCCTCCTTGCCCCAACCTGACTATTTCTTTCTCCCTCCTTGGAAATGGCTTGGGATCTCTGTTGGCATTCCTCTTCCCAACCCCATCCCACTCCCTGGAATTAAAGTTTCATTTTGTATTCATTGTCCTGTGTGTGGAAATTGCAAGTTGTCATAAACATCCCCCACTCATCAATGGCGAAATTCTGATCCATGTGCCTCTCCGGGTTGGGGGCATGAAGGAGAATTCATGTAGAGAAACATATATGGGGTAAGAGTACAGGAGGATCTAGCTGGCCTAACAAAAAGCAGACAACACCAAATCCTTGTATGGTAGAGCAGTCAAAGGCTCATTAATTTGTACGGTTGCTTACTTAAAAAAACCAACCAACTCTAACCCATTTATCCCATATCCAACTAGCAGGTAGGCCTCCCTCTCCCAGTACAGTTTCTGGGGACTCTCAGGGTAAGGCCCCTTGGGGCCTCCATCCCAGTTTGGCTGTTGTAAATAGCATGGGGTTGCCAAAGTTCACACCTGAGGTAGCAGGTGAGGGCCAGGGTGGCCCAGCAGATGTTTCCTCTAAAACAGGGACTACTGGATGGCCCTGGAGGATTCCCGAACAAAGGGCCCAAGCCAGGGGCTTTTCCTCTACCCCTTCTCTAGCTTACTGTTTGTTCTGGCTCTTGGACCTTGCCCCCCAATTTCTTTTTTTCCCTATTACAGGTATGGTATGACGCTGACCTGGACAATGACCACATGCTGTCTTTTGCAGAGTTTGAACATGCCATGTCCAAATCCCCAGACTTCATGAAGTAAGGAACTTTACCCAGCAGTAGCTGGGTAGGGGAAGGGGGCAGTAGAGAGAGGGGAGAGAAGAGGGGAGGCTATAAAGAAAAAAGTCAGGGACCTCTAGTGTCCTTTTGGTCAAGAGAAAGAGATTTAAGTCCTTTGAGGACAGTTTTGTTGTTCAGTTCTTTTAGCTGAGTCTGACTTTTTGTGACCTCATTTGGGGTTCTCTTGGCAAAGATACTGGAGTGATTTGCCATTTCCTTCTCCCACAGTTCATTTTATAGATGAGGAAATTGAGGCAAACAGGGTTAAGTAATTTGCTCAGGGTCACATATTTAGTAAGTGTATGAAGCTGAATTTGAACTTGGGTCTTCCTCATTCTAGGTCTGGTGCTCTATCCACTGAGCTACCTAGCTGTCCTTTTAAGGACAGGTCTTAGTCTTTAGATTGTTGAGTAGATTCTGCCAGGTCACAAAGACTGGTCCTTTTCCTGACATTGAAAAAAAATATTGAATTAGTCATCCTCTAAAGATGTGGGAGAGCAAGTAAACAGCAAATCTCTGACTGGAGAAGAATGGAAACTGGATCCCTCAAGGTGAACTCTATTTTGTGCCATCAATGGAACATACATAGTCAAGCAGAGATCATGTAGCATAGCTAAAGCATCTGTATAGCTTCTCACCTGGCCCATGTCCCACTAGGTCTCTCACTGTGGTACCTTACCACCATCCTATGAAGTCAGCTATTCTGCTTCCTCCAATAGGAAAGGAAACTGTGGCATAGAGGCTTCTCAGTCTATCAATAAGTACAATGGGCCAGGACCTGTGCTAGGTGACACAGTTTGGGGGATACAAAGATGAATACACACTCCCTGCCCTTAAGGAGCTTACTTTCTAATGGAGGATTCAATATGCAAAAAATTGCACTTACAAGATATGTAGTTATAAATGGAAGGTAATCTCAGAGGGAAGGCACCAGCAGCAGGAGGAAGCAGGAAAGGCCTTTTGAAGCAAGTGGAATTTGAGTTGACTTTTGCAGGAAACCTGAGAAAATAGAGTTGCATTCTAAGCAAAGGAACGATTAGAGAAAGGTCAGTGGCAGAATGTAGAATGTTATGCTCAAGGAACAGTAAGAAAGCCATTGTTGCTGCATCATGAAATGTGTAGAAGAGGGTAAAAGGTAAGATAATTGGAAAGGTAGGAAGCTGGTTTTGAGGGCTTTAAAAGCCAAACAGTATTTTATGTTTGATCCTAGAGATACTAGGGAGCAGTTGATGGAATTTGACTGATGGGAAGGGGAAGGGAAGGCAACAATGGAAAATGGATTGGAATGAGGAGAGACTTAAGTCAGGGAGACCAATCAGAAGAATATTAGAGTGGTAAGACATAGGATAATGAGCATCTGTCCCAGGGTAGGGTGAGGCTATCCAGGCTTCTTCCAGGTTTATAGAGACAGAAGTGATAGGGCAGGAATTAGAACTCATGGGATCATAGATGCAGAGCGGAATGGGACCATGGAAGTTGCACAGTTCAATTCCCTGATTTTATATTTAGTTGTTTCAGTCATGAAACTCCATGGTCACTCTATGACTTCATTTGGGGTTTTCCTGGTGGAGATTCTAGAGTGGTTTGCCATTTCCTTTTCCATCTCATTTTCCAGATGAGGAAACTGAGGCAATCAAGGTGAAATGACTTGCCCAAGGTCTCACAGCTAGTTAGTGTCTGAGGCTGGGTTTGACTTCAGGTCTTCCTAACTCCAGGCCCACTGCTCCATCTACTTTACCACCCATATGCCCGTGGATCATAGTAACTCTGTTAATATTAACTATGTTATTCTCCACAGCAGTTGTTCCAAACTTGAAGCTTTCCATATGATGAAAGCTCTCTCTTCTCCCTTTTTCTTCATCTCACATCACTCTTTGCCTACTATATATTCCATCATTCCTGTCTTAGATGAAGAGGTAGACTGAGATATTCTTTCTCCTCAATTCTGCCTCTTAGTATCCCTGGCTTCCTTCAGGACTCAATTTAAATTCTGACTTCTGCAGGGGACCTTTCTGGGTCCCCCAGCTGCTAATGTCTTCCTCTGAGAGAACCTTCCATATAATCTAGAAATAGCTTGTATATACCTTCTTACATGTTTCCCTCCAAGAGCAAAGACTATTTTTTGCTTTTCCTTTGTATTCCTGGGGCTTAGCAAAGGGCCTGGCACACAAGTGATTAATAAAATGCTTGTTGAGTGACTTGAGCAAATCTCTTCATATTTCTGGGCCTCAGTTTCCTCATCAGTAAAACAAGGGACTGGGGTGATGAAATGATCTCCACAGTCCCTTCTAGCTCTATATCTGTGATGGCTATAATCCTATAAAGGGGTTTGGGGCTTCCAAAAGTATAGATCATGATCAGAGAGAATTAAAAACCAGAGATTATATATCTAGCCAACTCCATTAGAACAAGCAGAAATTCCTGTATTATCCAGCACCCTCTGAATATTCTGTTTTTCTTCCAGTTCCTTTCGGATTCCTTCTTGGGGCCTCTGACGGTGAAGCGGCCTTGCTGAGAACATCCTAAGCAAACGATCTTTGGGCTGCCACAAGGGAGACCTCTAGAATCCTGGCTACTTCCCTCTCATCTCTTGAAGTGGAGGGAGGGCTCTGTTTACAAGTGTATCTCTGCTCTTTTTTATGAGAATAAAGCTACAGACAGGTATTTTCCTTAGCCTTCTGCCTCACGGTTTCCTGAACCCAGGCAGTGTAACATGTTGGGAGGAAAAAGGCAGAATGGAATAAGTAGACTCAATTAAGTTGTATGTACTTGGCTACACAGTCCATCAAGTTTGTAAACTGTGCTACTGATGTTTAAAGACAATGACAATTTTAATTTTTTTAAAGCATTTACAGGAGCTTAGCAAGAATAATTGTTAAAACAATAAGCTACTAGGAAAATTAAGTCCCTTCTCATTTGGCCTCCAAATATTCCATTCCCTGTGCACACTCTACTCCACCCTCATTGGCCATCAGTCTTCCCTCAGCCCCATCAACCCTCATATCCCTGGCCTTCAAGATCTCTTTGCTTGAGGGAGTCCACCCGTCATAGAGTCTCCCTTTCAGATGAACTGATTTATTTTTGGCTCTAAATCTATGATCCTATGTAATTAGGATCCCTTCCATCTTCTCAATAAAAGGCACCCCACCATCACCACCGCAACACACACAGTGCAGCTGAGCTCAGTGAAATGTTAGGAGGAAAAAGCTTTCTGATTAAATTAATTCACACAGATGTGTGAATGACTGAGCGCCTCTTCACACAGAATGAGTGAGAGCCCCTTCACACAGAGAGCTCAAATGAGGCCCTAATTGGAATTTAAAGCACTGTAACCAGAATAAAGCAAAAATATTCTGGGAGTGGTTTTGGAGGTCAGGGGCAAGGGTGGTTGATATTCTGGATATGTAGGGATACCAGTAGGTCGGCCAGTTACCTCTTTCCCCACCTTATTCTTCTAGGCAATTCCTGCTTTCCATAGCTTCCTGAAAGAACCTACAAGACTCTCTCTAAAGGCTTCCAAGGGTCTTGACAATAGCTTCCACAGGTAGAGAAACACAGGAGGGGAAAGAGCTCTTTGTGTCTATCTTGGGCTTGGGCTTGGCACTTATATCTGGGGGCTTTTTGGACCTGTCAAGCCCAGAGTTACAAGGCATCTCAATCAAAAGGGGTTAAGATCTTGTAAGTGGGTAAAACTTGAACTTAAATATCAGAGATATGGAAAACATAAACCAAAACCATGTTAGCTAGAAAGAGCTGGCCTTGGGAGGAAAAAAAAAAGACTGTAGACGTAGAGGGGAGACAAAGGAAATAGAGAAAGGAGGAAAGAGGAGGGAGAAGTGGCATAGCCACTACATTACTCTAACTTGGAAAAAATTGCCATGAGCTAGAGAAGCTATTGTAAGGGAGTTGGGGTAAGGAAATGATTCCTTCCTTCCACAGGATCTGCACTCTTTCCTCTATAAAAGAAGGAAGACAGGAAACTGAACTTTGTAATTATAAAATGACCAAGCTTGTCCCTAGATGGGAAATGGAGAATTAGGGATGTGGAACATTTGTAAATACTGTCAAATTTAGTCGATGTGATTGATGCTCTGTTTTTCTAAATTGCCTTTTTTCCTCAATATTTTTTGTTCAAAAACATAGGTCTCTGTGAAGGGGAGGAATGAGGTCAATTAAGGAAATGAGTATTAATGAACCATTAGCAGAGTAATGGAAGACAATTTTGGAACTATGGCTCCAAAATCACTAACCCTGCACACCATTTGACCCAGTGATATCACTATTAAGCCTATACCCTAAAGAGTTGAGACAAAAAAAAAAGATCCAAATGTACAAAAATATTTATGGCAGCAATTTTTATGGTGGCAAAGAGCTAGAAACTATGGGAATACCCATCAGTTTGGGAATGGCTGAAAAAATTATGATATATGAATGTGACAAATTATTATTGTCCCATAATTAATGACAAAATGAATTGTTTCAGTGAAATCTTGGGAAGACTTGTGTGAATTGATACAAAGTGAAGTCAGAGGAATCAGAAACATAGTTTACACAATAACAACAACATTGTGCAACATCTGGGGCTACTTTTGCAATCCCTACTTGTGCTAACAAGGCAGGTTCTCAGAGGGAAGCTACTTTACCTTAGGGCTCTCTAGTATTAGCCTGGAAAGGTTGGGGATTGTCTTTTCTAGTAGTGTAGCTCAAAAGCTCCTACATTGGCATGCTTCCCAGAATGCATATCAAGTGATTACCAATTAGTAAGGCAATTTCCTTTTAGAAAAGAAGTAAAAGATAATATAGTTGGCTCAGATGATATAAATGCTGCCCCAAGTTCTGTGATATACTCTTCCACCAATGCATATGAGTCTAATGGAAAACAGGCTACACCCTAGATTCTTGCTATAAGCTGTTCCCCTTAGGCATGCTGTAACTTTTCTTCCAAGATCTTTGTAAAACCTTGATTCCCCATCCCATCCAACCTCTGCTTCCAGTGCAGCCACTGCCACCCCCCTGATCCAAGGATGCTAACTGCTGATGGGAAGCTGGAAATTCCTTGAGAATGTCAAAACTTACATGATCTTCCTTTAATAGGGCATTTGGAGTGGAGAGGGAGACTAAGGCTAAAGCATGTGAGTTGTCCTTTCCTCCCTCAATGTATTCCTTTTCAGGGGTTTAGCTGGAGTACTTTTTTCTCAATGATTTCTAAAGTCTCTGAGGCCTGAAATAACTCAATATTTTACAGATGACCCACAGGGCATAACCAAATTTCCTCAGTCTATTCAATCATATTTTTATACAACTTTACTCTCTCTGATTGATCAAGGACTTTTTCTAGGGATGTTTAATTTCAGAGAAAAGTATTCTCACTTCATAAATTTAAAAGGGCATAGCAGCTCATCATTTACTTTAAGTAGAGTGATTAACTCAACGCCACCCCTACAATTGTAAAGAAAAACAACTTTGAAAGACTTAAAATCTTTGATCAATGGATTAACACATCACAATTCTGGAGGATCAAGACTGATGATGGAGAATGGTACCCATCTCTTGATGTAAAAATAATAAACTCAAGTTATAGAAAGAGATAAACACTTTTGGATGTGACGGATGTTGGAATTTGTGTTGCTTAACTATGCATTTTTGTTACAAGGGTTTTCTTTTTCTTTCCCATTTCCATCATGGGAAGATAATAGTTGGGGAGTAGGAAGAGAAAGGAAACTAATGATAAGATTAGGGAGAGGGGAGAAAAATAAGTAAAGAGGGTCATTAAAGCATTTTTTCTTTAAAGTAGAGAATAAAACAAATGGAAGTACAGATAGAATTACAGACAGAACATTTTTGGATGTTACTTGCTTAACATTTTATATTTTAAACAGAAAAGCAAGCTATATATAATAAAAAATTCACACCTTCATGTATAGTCCCCATTTCTATTCTGTGTAGCATATGGAAATGATCTTCTTATTTACAAATTTAACATTTTTTCTTTTTGATAAAATAAATAACTGACTACTTGAAATTGAGACGCTTCTGAAAAACAAAATTAATGCATCTGTAATAAGAAGGAAAGTGGTTGAATAAGAAATTTTTTATAACAAATTTCTCTGATAATAATTTAATATCCAATATTATACAACAACACACACATATATTTTCATTTCTATCTATATCACCATCTCCAAAAGCTATTCCTCAGTGGTCAAAGGATATGAATGAACAGTCATTAAAAGAATTATAAGCAATTAATAACCATGTGAAAGAATGCTCCATATTACTAATAAGAAGATAAAGGCAAGTCAGAACAACCCTGAGAACAGCCAGTATTGAAGGGGTTATAGGAAGAGAGACACATCAGGGCATTGTTAGTAGAGCTCTGAATCCGTACAACTGTTTTGAAAGTAATTTTGATTTGTACAAATAAAAAAAATTAAACTGTACCTACCTTTTGATTCAGAGGTTTCACTACTAAGTTTATACTCAAGGAGGCTATTGATAAGAAGAAAGTTCCCATATGCACAAAAATATTTGTAGCAACACTTTTTGTGAAACAAAGAATTAGAGACAAAGCAGATGCCCATTGGTTAGGTAATGACTAAACAAGTTGTGGTACATTCATGTAATGGAATATTCCTGTGCCATAAGAAAGGATGAATATGATTAATACAGAGAAGCATGGAAAGATCTACATAAATTGATGGTAAATAAAGTAAGCAAAGTTGAGAAAACAATATCATGACAACAATAATAGAAGCAGAAAGAGCTACTACACACACATCAAAAGTGAATATTGCAAAATTATAGGAGAATTTCTCAAAATGAGAAGACAGGCAACTCAGTGGCTCAGAGTTAAGAAAGTCAGGCCTGAAGATGGGAAGTCCTAGGTTCAATCTGGCTTGGACACTTCCTAGCTGTGTGACCCTGGGCAAGTCACTTAACTCCAATTGCTTAACCCCTACAGGTCTCCTGTCTTGAAACTGATACTTAGCATCAATTCTAAGATAGAGGGTAAGGATTTTTTTTTAAAGAAGATATGAGAAGGCACCCCCCCCATCCCAATACACACTTCCTTTTGCAAGGGTGGGTAATCCACAAGTTTTGTATATGGCATATATTTTCAGATTTTTTTCAATGCATTTTTCAATGCTGATTTTTTCTTTTTGACCTTACAAAATATCTGAAATGGTAAGGGGAACTAGAGAAAGTTATATAAAAAGATAGAAATAAAATGAATTTTTAAATTAAATTAATATTATAGATAACAAATTGTTAAAAGAAGAAAGGTTACTATGAATATGGGGAAATGCATGTGAGGATGAGGAAGCTAGAGGACTGAGATTCCCCAATAAAATGACAGCATTGGGCTAGACTACCTTTAAGATGTCCTTGCTATTTCTATCTTTTTTAAGGTATATTTTATGTAAGATTGCTCTTAAAATGTTGAGCTATAAAGTAAACAATTTAGAGGCATCTTTCCTATCCCTTCAGTAAAAACTGTCTTTGGCACACTCAGAAGAGTTAGGTTATCAGGAGAAAAGCTTTCTGGGTTAAATTAATTCATGCAGATTTGTGTGAATGACCTTAACCTTCCCAGAGGTAGTCTTCAAAGGTCAGGACAAAGGCTAGAGAGCACAACTGGGATTTCACCACTGGGTGACAAAATATTAGGGGTTTTCCCAGGGCAATCTTCCATTTGATGGCCCCCATTATCAATGCTGCTTCCAGCTCTAGCTGCTTCTCTGAATTGGAGTTGGGTAGGGTGTGAGAATCCATTGTTTTAGAATAGTTTGTTGAGTGGGGTTGCATATCCTTTACACCAGTAGAGGGGACTATATTAGACAGCAAGGTGGTAAGAGCATCAGACTTGGAGTCGGGAAGGTCTCTCACACACACACACACACACACACACATACACACACAAATTCCAATGGCATATCCAAAAGTGTATATCTCTATATCTTGAATTTATTATCTCTCCATCAAGAGGTGGGTACCATTCTCCATCTTCAGGCCTGATGTGTGTGACCCTGGGAAAATTATGTAATCTCTCAGCTTCATTTCCTGATCTGAAAAATGGGGGATAAATAGCACCTATTTCACAGGGCTGTTGTGATGAGCAAATGAGACGTAAGTAAAGCACTTTGAAAACCTTAAAGACCTATGTAAAGATGATTATTTGTTCTAATGAAACATTAAGACCCAAGACACTTGGGGATTCTCTGGCTCCAGCCTTGCAGGTCCCAGAATCCAGAGTTATCTCTATCCCAAAAATAAGTATGCCTTAGCATGATTGATTCATGATAAATAAACTCACAGGAGACTACCTGGTAGAGCAGGGCACCCATTTCTTCATATTAGGGAAAGCATGCATAGCCTTAGAAGTAGCCACAACTTTTTGTCCCCTAGCTTTTCCTCTCCCATTCACATTCCCGACTTCTCAGTCACAGGATAGGTTTGTTCATCAGGCTGCTGGCTGTCCTTAAGCAGGCATTCTCATGCTCTAGGCTACCCAAGACATACTGGGGATGTAGGCTGGTTCTTAACAAAGATGATCCCAGCCCTCTCTTAGGAAGTAAACTTTGAGTCTAGGAAGAGTTCCAAGGAAAAGGGCATTCTCCAGTATACAAATAGGTTCTAGAATATTGAGGACTATAACTAACACTTTTGCCCCAGGCTCCACTTCTCCCACCTAACCCCACAAACAAGTAGCCTGGAAGGCATTTGGATGTATAATTCAAGATGTTCCTCATCATCAGCTTCAGAATTCATCATTTGTAAATTGCGCAAGAAACTAAAACCAATTTAGTTGAGTGGGAAGGTTGTTACTACAACATCTTTTAACTGCAGAAGGTGGGCATGTGTTCATTTTGAGACTCGTAAACTGGCACCCAGGGTCAAAGCACTAGTGTCACCCCATAGTGGTTCTGGGGATACACACATACACTCACACACATATATATGGTATACATATATACACACACATACCTGTATATATATACACACACACATTTCTCCTGCTCATTGTGATTGATTTTTGACCAGGTCCTACATCCTAGGTGCCTCTATGGGCAAATAGTGATGGACTATAATGACAGTCTGGTAAAATACAGATTCTTCTTCCAGTATTGCTCACTTTCCAGCTCCCTTCCCTAACACCCTTACCCCAATCCCAACACACTTACCTCTAGGCAGTGACCTAGTCCTTTCATTTGTTCTGGGAAACCATGAACATTTCCTTTGTTGTATGATCTAGTTCTTCTATACTTTATGTGAAAATAATGATTAGGAAAGCTTCCCTCCTAGTTTTTTTCCACTCTTTAATTTTATGATCTAATTCTAGAGTGTCTGTTTGATCTGGTGTTAAAGAAAATGGAAAGGTTTTTATGGGTTCAGGCCACTTGCCAATGGAAGTTCAGCATTCTAGCCCTCCTAGACATTCTTCTCTGTACCACACAGACTCAGTGGAGGAAGCCAAAGACATCAGGGGAAGATCTAATGTATTCTCTTGTTTTGTTCTGCACCTTCAGATCATTCTAGAATGTTAAAGCCAAAAAAGTCATGAAAAAAACCACCTGGTCCAACCTCACCTCCCTTTTTTATAGCTAGGAAATGGTCTAAAGCAATTAAGTGACTTGTTCAAAGTAATAAATGTCAGAGGCAGGATTTGAAACCAGACCCTCCAACCCCAGAGCCAGAGTTCTTTCCACTATATCACACTGCTCTGATTCTCAGTCTCATGGGTTTTCTACTATACCATTCCTTGAAATAGTAAGATAGGAAAGAGACCTTAAAAGAAAAGTCCAAATCTCCTACAGAACACAGAAATTCCATTATATGGAAGCCCTTTTCAATTAGTCATATAGCCTTTGCTAAAGTACTTCCAGTGATATGGAACTAATTATCCATCAGGGCAGCTCATTCCTCAGCATTAGCACATTCTTCCTGACAATGAACAGAAATCTAAACCTCCTTCTCTATAACCTACAAGTTAGTTCCCATTTTTGCCTTTTGAAACCACACAGAATAAGCCTAATGCCTCTTCAAGACACCCCTTTAAATGGATGAAGGCAGGGAATGTGTCTGTCCCTCGATCACCCTTAGTGTCCTCTTCTCCAATCTGAAAATCCCCAGTTCCTTCAACTAATCCTATGGCATGGCTTCCAGATCCTTTAGCATCCTGGTCACTATTCTCTAGAGTCACTTTAGGTCATCAGTGTCCCACTGTCCTCAACCAAACATAATTAGCTAGGATGTGATAAGGGCATCCATAAGCTAGCAACTCAGGTCATGCCAAACTTGTTCATAGGTAAGAGCCCCATGCTACTCCTTCCAGGAAATCCCACTGGCATGAAAGAGAAGAGGGAGAAGCTGTTAAAATTTAGCATTTTATTATGAACCAGACTTTCCTCTCCCCTGGCACCAAGATTCTACAGACTTCAATTATCTGGATTCAAGCTCTGGATTCAAAGTAACGATCTTTCCCCTTTAGCTGTGGGGGGACCTTTTTGCTAGGGGGAAATAATTGGCATGCCTTTGGGTCCTCGGGGGTCGTTGTAACCAGGTGCCACATTGTTTTCAGCGGTGGTCTGTGGAAAAGAGGAGAAGGAGGGGAATTAGGATAGGTCTGGCAGGTGGCTAAGTGAAGGCCCATTTGAGAGAGAGAGAGAGAGAGAGAGAGAGAGAGAGAGAGAGAGAGAGAGAGAGAGAGAGAGAGAGAGGAATGGAGGAGGGAGGGAGGAACAGAAAGAGAGAATGAGGGGTGAAAGAGAGGGTGGAAAGAGAGAGGGGAAAGAGACAGACAAAGAGGCTTTGCCATGAAACTACAAATTGAGAAGTACCCTTCTAACCCATTCTTCAGACAGTTTGGATGCCAGACTCATGGTCACACTCTTTTTAGATGAGTCTGAGTCTCCAATCAGACTCAGGATTTGATACACTAACATTTTAAACTGACATGACACTTTACACTTAAGAGTCATAGTATTTTAGTGCTGGAAGGGATCTCAGAGATCTAAACCAAACCTTTACTTAACAGATGAGTAAATTGAGGTGAGGTGATATAGCCATGGTCACACAACTAAACTAGTTTTTGAAAGAGCTAGGCCTAGAGAAGCCACAGCTGCCAAATGTGAGATCAGGGCACTTCTCTTCCCCTCCATGACTCCATTCCATCTTCTGGAAGAAAATGCAAGTTGACTGGTAGTCCAGTGTAACTTACTCCATGGAGAATTGTTGCTCTGTGATCTAGAGTTTGGAACTTATTTCAGAGTGATTTTTATGTACACCCCAGAGAAGATTCCACAGTTCTCTGAATGTACCTCCTTCCAAAAACATATAGTTAGAAAAAAACAAGAGGAGTATGGCAGTATATTTAGTGTAATGAGCTAGGGACAGGGGTGTGCTGGTAAATATTTAACAACCAGCTTTCCAGAAAAAAATGTATACGTGAACTGTTTCAATTTTATCCAAATCATTGATCATTTTCTTCATTATTTTCTCTTGACAATCACAAAACAAGAATTCAAGCTCCGATTTGTAGCATTTCTCAATTTCTGAGATATCAATGCTTATACTGAAATTCTAACAATTGGCTTTTAGCTGCAAGTAAACACTGGCTAGCAGTCAGAAGACCTAGGTCTTTTTTTAGGTTCCTGGACCACTTCTTGGTGGTGTGATCCCACACAAATAACTTAGCTTTCCCAATCTGATTTGATTTCCTCATCAGTAATATGCGAGTGATAATAATATGTATACCATCCACCTCAAAGAGTTGTAAGAATCAAATGAAACAGTACATATAACTATGCTTTGAAAACTGAAGACCCAAATTCATGGAAGGTGATGTTATGTAGGCAGCCGGTGGCACAGTATATAGAGTACTGGGCATGGAGTCAGGAAGACCTGAATTCAGATACTTATTAGCTATATGACCCTGGGCATATAATTTAACTTCCACATGCCTCAGTTTCCTCAATTGTAAAATGATAATAGCGCCTACTTTGCAGGGTTGTTTTTTTTTTTTACAACACAAATCTAGATTCACATTTAATGTGAAGGTATCTAGGATGATATGATCTATTCCAGCTGGATAGAGCCTTTGCAGGGTTGTTGTGAGGATTATATAGTAGGTGCTATATAAATACTCATTGCCTTCTTCTGCCTCTTTGTTGTCATCAGCTTTAAAAAAAATCATTATCCTCCAAACCACAGGTCCCTGGGAAGCAAGATGTTTTCGATGTGGCCAGTAGGCGGCACTGTGGATTGCTTCTCTCTCCCACCCTTCCCTCCCAATCTGAGGCTCCATTGGGCACAGACTCCCTATAGTTCATCGTTTTAAATAAATACACATGCATATGTGCATACGTACTACACATATACTTGTCTGTATATATACATACATACACATGTATTTGTTTAATGGAGCAAAAATTCTCCATGATGAATAATAATTGCATAGGTCCCACTTCCTTATCCTCAGCACCAACATCCAATGATTTGTACCCTTTAAAGCTTCAATAATTACGCCTTAGTCCTCTTTCTTACACAAGATTTTTGGGTTGAACCAAGTATTGAATTGCTGTGACCACTAGGGGGCACACAGTACCTGAAAAAATCGGCTGTTTTGTGAGATTTCGCGGAATAAGATCTTAACCGTCTCCCTAACCCCCCCCCCCATCTGCTGCCCCTTCTCCCCTGGGGCTATCAGCATTGATCATACTTTCAGGAAGGGAGGGGCGGAGAGACCACACAGTGCGACCATCCAGGGGGATGTCAAAGAGCATGTACATTTATCTCAGAAGTGTCCGTCCCCCCCCCCCCACTTACCTGCCCCTCCTTTCCTCCCTCCTCTTTTTATCCCACCCAAACTCTTACCTTCCTCACCTGGAAAACTGGGGATATAAGACACACAACAGGAGAGGGAGCATGGGATATGTTGGCCACCGCCACACCTTAGAAGGGAGCAGATCACATTGCTCAGCCCTTAGGAAGGATCTCTGAGAGGACCCTTGTGGGGATGCCTGAGGACTATTGTCCTGGTAGTTGGCTTATTTAGGTAAGGACCAACAAACCTCTTTATGGCCTTGGAGGATAGTTTAAACTCTGCACCATTGCCGGTTTCTGAGTGCTGCTCCTAAAATCCAGAAAAGTAGATACAATTGTCAGCAGAGCAAGGACAAATGCTGGGGTGGGGTGGGGGGATTCCCCCACAAGAACAATGAGAATGGTGCATAGGCAGGGCCATACTAAGCCTAGGGCACTTTGGATTCCATTGATGTTCCCTCTGGAGGATGGACAAAGATGCAGGGAAGCAGCCTTGGGAAGGGTCAAGGGAAGAGGGGATCATTAGGAAATGGAGTGGGAAAGTGGGGAGGAAAAAGGAGCATGCCACAGCCTTATAGAATATACATTGAGCCCAGAAATCCCTGTACCATTACCCAACTAAGGTTGTGACAATACTTGCAAGCATACATTTTTTGCTTCCCGTTTCTGACTCTTATATCCCTAGCTCTATTCAAGTACCAGCTCAACAAAGAGACCTTTCCTGATTCCCCAAATTGTCAGGACTTCCTGCACCCCTGAAATTACTTTGTATCTGGTTTTATGTTTTGTAGTTATTTATTTGTGCAAATGTTGTTTTATTCTAGTAGAATGTAAGTTCCTTGAGGGCAGGGACTGGTTCATTTTTCTGTTTTACTCCCCTTTGTCTAGCTCAATGCCTCTGGCAGAGTAGGTGATTACACATATATTCTTGTTGGATGGAATGGAATTCATCAAGGCCCTTAATAATTGTTTTATATTGATTATTGGGGGAGATTTGCTAGGTTCTAAGGGGCTCATGAAGGATTGAACCCAACTGAAATGACTGAACAACCACAACAAAAGGGCAGCCTAATGGAAAGGCCCTTTGATTTGGAGTCAGAGGATCTGGGTTCAAATCATGTATAATCTTAACCAAATCATTCTTCTTCTTTAGGACTCATTCCTTTACCTGTAAAATCAGGAAGAGGGAAGAGGACTCTAAGGCCCTTTTTAGCTTTAAGCACTACTTGTTTTTTTTTTTAACTTTTATCAGCCTCACTCTCTCCACATCTCACCTCCTTGGTCTTAGGAGAAAAAAAGGAGAAAAATCACAACCATTTCCAGGATGGGACTTAGATCTTTGGATGAGGTGGTTTTGTCCTTGGCTTGTCCAGTGAATCATTCACTGTCAAGACCTGTGTTAAGACCAATCCCATTGCTTGGTTCCTTAGGGTAGGGGAATGCTGAGGGAGAGATAGAGAGCCATGGAGTCATGGTTTTCAAACTGGGAAGGACTGTTAAGATTATCTATCTAGGCCAATCTCCTCACATTATAACTAAGGGAATTGAGTCCCAAAGGGAAAAAAAAATACTTTGTCCAATATCACTTAGCTGATGGAAGAGCTCATAGAAAATCAACTCTTCTGACTCTTTTGGAGGACTTTTCCTCATATATAACCAACTAAGAGAGCCAAATGGTATGAAGGAAAATACCATATTCATGAGCTCTAGATCAGTGTTGGCAAAGTATTGGCATACATGCCCAGCCAGCGGGGAGGGGTAAGGAGAGAGAGCTGAGGACATTTTTTTTGCATACCCTTCCTTTCTGTCCAGCCACCCAAAGTGAGCACTTCCTCCCTCCATTCTCTGGGGTAAATGCAGGGAACTCATGGGCAGTGTGAAGTTGCAGTTTGGGCACTTGAACTTGAAAACCTTTGCCAACTCTGCTCTAGGCTTTGTAGCTATCTCAAGGATTCTCTCATATCTCAATCAATCAATTGATCAATCAACTAACATTTATGAATCTCCTATAATATAGCAGGGCACTATGGTAGGTGCTAGAGATACAATGACAAATAAAAATTTCAGCCTTTAAGGAGCTTCAGGGGACACATGTATGTTCCTAGGTGTATATACAATATATACAAGGTGATTTAAGAGAGGAGATTTCATCCTCTTTTGAGCAGACTTCATTTAAAACAGGGGTCCTTAACCTTTTCTTGTGCCATGAGCTCTCTCTGACAGTCTGGTGAAACCTATGAGCACCTCAAAATAATGTTTCTAAACACATAAAATAAAATGAATAGGATTACAAAGGAAATTGATTACATTGAAATCTAGTTCTGAAGATATCTTTAAAAATAAATTTATGGTAGCCTCAGACACTTCTTGGATGTAACCTCGGGAAAGTCACTTGATACCTAGCTCTTACCATGCTTCCATCTTAGAACCACTTTTTCATATTGATTCTAAGCCAGAAAGTTAGGGTTTAAAAATAATATATGCATTTATGGGCTCTAGGTTAAGAACCCCTGATGCTGATCTAAACCTATCTTGAATAGACACATTCCTAGACTTCAGTGGAGGATTCAGTTAGCCTAGAGAAATATGTAGTCCTCCATACCCATCCTCTGGCAATCCCCCTTCCTCTTAAAATTCCAATCTATCCTTCATAGCCCAACTCTATGAAACCTTCACTGAGTTATTGATTTCCACCACCAGCTTCCCATTTCCCCTCATACACCATGAACCTGCCCCAACTAAGAACTTTTGTAGCATCAATTTGGACCCTTTTATGGTCTCATCATCTATTATTTTGTATTGTAATCACTTGTCTGTGTTATGGTTAACTAAGCATTGCTTTGGTCCCTTTAGTTCCAATATAACTTCTAATTGAGTTTAGCTAGGCAGGGGGAGAAAGGGACAATTCCTAGTCACAGAGCAAGGCTTATAAAGCATGTCCTTAGTGGGCAGCTAGGTGGTTCAATGGAGAGAGCCCCAGACCTGGAGATGGGGAGATCCTGGGTTCAAATCTAGCTGTGTGAGTCATTTAACTCCCATTGCCTAGCCCTTACCCCTCACTCTTCTGTCTTAAAACCAATGCATAGTATAGATTCTAAGACAGAAGGTAAGAGTTTTTAAAAGGGGGGGGAAGGGTCCTTGAAAGGCTATGAATTAGGAAACTAGAGATAGGAGAGAGGCTCCATGAAGACAGAAGACAGAAATGTTCTGAAGACAGGAGGACAACTGAAAGCTTTAGAGAAGCTAAATGTACCAGGTTAGAGGACACAGCCAAAGGAGACCCCCTCACTGCTTCCCTCCTCACAGCTCAAGGCTAAGGGTGATTTTATAAGTATCAATAGAATATATTTTAATTAACTTCTATAAAATACCAACTAATATGATTAATAAAAATGTTGTGCTTCCATACAAATAAAAATAAAAGATGTATATTTTTAAAGATAAGAAAAATATTATCTTTTGTGTGGGCTAACTCTGAATGCTTCCCTCCACTAACACTGGTTGGTAAGATCTAGAAGTAGGACAAGAGTGACCAGGAAAGAAGCTCCCTTAGAAAAGACCTTACCCTAGAGCACTTTTGGAGGGACAGAAATATGGAACTCCTTGTTTCATGGCATTAGGGAAACTCAGGAAACTTGAACTCCCTAGGTCCTCCACCTACCAGACCTCTTAATTTAAAGGAACAAAACCTCCTGCCTTTTTCCTGAACCTCCTCCATCCCTTGGCTTTATTTCCTGTCCCTAAGAATTGTGGGACACAGTATCCCTGAGAACCATCTCAGATGGAATGAGTGGAGTGGGGTGGGGTGAGCTAAAGAAGAGTAATACTCACTGGTCAGTAGGCAGAGGGTAATGATCCTTCTCCTCCATAGGCAGCACAAAGTAGGGGACCCGGTTCACGGTGCCTGTCTTGTCTTGGTAATATTCTCGGTGCATCTGTACCAGCTATAGCTCAAACCAAGGAAGGTGGTGGCAGAGGGATCAGTCAGTGGGTAGGCATGGCCTATAGGCACTCATCTCTGTGCCCCTGTGCTTGGGGAAAACCTCACCCAGAGGTACCATCATAATGCCCTTTGATGTCCCTAGATGGCATGTGTCCAGGGAGAAGTTCATAGAATTCTTCCTATATGGGTACCAGCATCTCTTTCTGAACTGGGATCTTTCCCAATCATCTGGACCTGACTCTGGGAAGAGGCCAGGTCTTTCCCAAGGGAGATTCCTTCTTTGTCACCCTCATTCTACGTTAGGCCCATTCTATTTGGGGGCATTTTTGGCATTTTTACAATTTTGGCCCCAACTGACTCTTACATAGAATTAATTCAACTCAGGGAATAGGAGAGATATAGATATATACTACCATCACCTTGAATTATTGAGAGGGTGTTGTTTATGGGTAGAGAAGAAAAGGAATTTCTAAGTATTCTGAGTACCCTTTCTCCAGGGTAGCATTTAGACTTGTGTTCTCTAACCCAAGGCCCTCTTGGTCACAGTGATGGAGTGATCCTTTCCATAAGATCCACATTAACTGATGTATACAAGCAGAGAGACATATTAGAGGCCCCATTGGCTAATGGGAACTTGGGGTAATGGCTTCCAAATGAGAAAATAACAGGAAGACAATGTATGGGTTGTCATAACTATGTTCCAGACTTCAGCCATCTCTAATTTAGAGGGTTTCTGGTGGGCCAGGACAGTTTCTGAAGGAAACTCGGGGATCTTGACCTAAATCTGACACCCAAATCTAAACAAAGCCTGAATGTTGCATTTTGCTCTGGAAATGAATTATTTTCTTGGGTGAGTGTGCAGGTGACCAACACCTCATTGTATTTCCCATGGAGAAGAAGCCAGTTCCACACTAGTTTTCAGATTGGGGGCCTGAGTCAGGACAAACCCAGGAAGTTTTATTCAGATCACCCCCAAGGATGGCCAGACTATCCTTAGATCATCCATAATCTGCAAAAAAGCCAGATCAGTTCCATGCTCATGCTGGGAGTTTAGACCTGTTTTAGGGTAGACTTAAAGCTCTGGTTTGGACCAAGATTTCTTGACAACATGTAGCCTACTCTACTGAGGATTCACTAAGCTAGAGATAATATAGGGCAGGGATCCACCTCCCAATCAGACCTGGGACTGACTTAGAATTGAACTGGAATTTAAGTAAGGCATCTGTAGGTGGTTTCTACTTGTCAGAATCCTGGGAGTTTGGATTTTCTTGGCATAACATTGTATGAAGAGGGTTGTGGAAGAAGATCCAGGCCATTTTATTCAGGTCTGCATGAACCACCCCAATCCTCGGAAAATGTATATGACTGTAGCAGAGAAAATAGCCTGTAGGGCTAGGTCAAGTTCCTTTACATGTGATCCTTTGCCTAGAAACCCAATTTAAGCCACTTCCCACCCACCTGGGCTCATCCACCATTAAAGTCCTAATTTCATTAACAGCAATTGCCATATTCTGTTAGGTCAAGACATACTTGAGGCCAGAGGAATTAGTACTGTCTACTTAGGTCCATTTATTGATTTACATATTTTTCTCTGTCTCCATAAGTCCTTCAATAAAGCCTATGTCAGCAAACACACCAAGGGTAGGGACTATTTTGTCCAGTGTGGAGACAAGAGATTACAGGACAATAGAAATTATGAACACTCAGAGGTTGCTTTCTAGGTCCAGAATTGTCCCATCCATGCCATATAATGTCATCAGAGGAAATATAGCATTCAACAAAGTCATTATAGGGGCCCTAGACTCCCAGGAAGAAATTTCCCTGAGCCTCTTGGAAGCCACTGAAGTTCTTTAGAGAGACTATCAAGGAAGATAGAGAACCCTTCTTCCCTCAGCCCTCTTCCCACTGATCCTACTCATCCTTTTGGGTTACTAGATCCAGTTTAGGCCTGCAGACTCAGAAGCACCTGGAAACCCAAAGGATAACTCTGGGGAAAGGAGTTCCTTCTCCCAACTGCTAGAACAGAATCCACTCCAGTTAGACTAGAAGTTCATAAAATCATAAATTGAGGGTTGGAAAGGACTTTAGAGATCATCTAATCCACTCTCCTCACTTCACTGGTGAGGAAAGTGAGGATCAGAATGGTTAAGTAACCTGACTAAAATCATACAGAGCCAGAATTGAAACCCAGGTGTCCTATCTCCAAATCAACAAATGCTCTCTCAAGGTTCTGGTAGCTGCACTTTTCCCAGAGTGGATTCCCAGCTCACCTGATAGAATTTTCTCAGCTCTTCAGATCTGTGGCAGTCAAGGTTAAAGCGTGTGTAGGTGGGTGTGTGCAGCCAGCGGTCCCAGGCATGGGCACGGTAACCAAGCGCAAGGTTGGGATTCCGAGAGTAAAGTGTTGGGAACTGGCCCCCTTTGCTGTAGGGACTATAGCTGGTATCCATGGCTGCATTTCGGTTATCTTGGAAGTATTTCAAGGTAGTATTGCCATAAGTATCCCCGAAGGAGAAGGACACATTTGGAATATGACCCTGATACCTAAAGAAGACATGGAGATAATGAGGAAGTTCCTGGGGTAAGAGAGGCAATATAGTGTCATGGAAGGAATTCTGGATTTGGAGTCAAAGGATCTAGGTTTGAATCCTACTTCTGTTGCTTAGTAACTATGTGGCCTTGGATCAGTCACTTACCTTCTCTACATCTTAGTTTGCTCATCTATAGAAGGAGGTTGGACTAGATGACCTCTAACATTGCCTCCAACTCTAACAATCTATGATCCAATGAGAAAGAAGGATCCTGACATTTCTGGATGGAGGTGGACCAGAGGTATCAAAACACAGGCTGCCTGTGGTCCATGCACAACCCTACCAAGAATAGTCCAAACCAGATGTAATTGGGAAATATTTAACAAGAAAATTAATAATACAATAAAATATAGATAATATTAATGTGTGGTTTTCTAAGTCAATCTGTGGCCTGCAGGGATCCTTATATACTATATATGTATATATATATATATATATATATATATATATATATATATATAATTGTTAATGCTGTAGACTTAATTGGCTAGGTCAGCTTAGGGAGTCCCTTGGAGACTTTCTAGGATGGCCAAAATAGCTGTTCTGTTAGATAGAAAGGAAAGCTGAGGGAACCTTGGGGCTTTCTTTAGCAGCAAGTCTTATAGCCACCACTCCAGGGGAATACTCAAAAAACATTTATTAAGCACCTACTGTAACTTGTGCCACATGCTAGAGAAGGCACTGAGAATATCTAAAGACAAAAATGAAATAGTTCCTAGTCTTAAGGAGTTTTGTTTCTATCGAGAAAAACAACATATACTTTAAAACAACTTTAAGAACGTGGAAAATATATTCTTATAAATAGAACATATGTATAATATATACAATATATCATGTTATATATATGCATATATATTTATTTAAAATATGTTCAGAGCAAACACAAGGTGACCACAATAGGGAAGTCCTAACAAGGAGGGGAAATCAGAAAAGGTCTTATGTAAAAGGTGGTACTTGAGCTGAGCTTCAAAAGAAACTAGGGATTCTAAAGGGTGGAGGTGAGAAGTGAGTGCATTTCAGGCATGGGGAATAGCTAGTTCAAAGGCATGGAGAGAGGAGACAGAGTGTTGCATGTGGGAAACAGCAAGAAAGCCATGGCTAGACCAAAAAGTGTGTGAAGTGGAGTAATGTGTATGGTAGCTTATGGCAGGATCAATAAGAACTTTAAAATTAAAATAAGTTTATATTTGATTCCAGTATTAACAGGGAGCCACAGGAGTTTATTGAACAGGGGATTGGTGTAATTAGACTTGTGCTTTAGGAATACCATGTTGGTAGTTGCATGGAGGATGGATTGGAAAGAGGGCCAAAGAAGAAGCCATTGTCCAAACTAGTTCACATGAGAAGTGATGAGTGCCTGAACCAGTGGTGACTGTTTGAGTTGAGAGAAGGAAAAAGATGCGAGATCTAGAGGTAAAATCCACAACACTTGGCCAATGACTGTACAATGTAGGGTGAGGTATAGCAAGGAATAGAAGATAGCTCCATAGCTGTGTACTTGGGTGCCTGAAAGGATAATGGCATCATCATCAGAAATGGTTAAGTTTGGAAAAATGGTAGATTTGGGGGAAGAAAGGGGAAGAGAGGGGATAAGTATTTATATAGTACCTACTATGTAGTAAGCACTTTACAAATAGATTGCATTTGATCCTCACAACAATCTTGTAGTTGATAACAGTAGGTGCTATTATCCTCTTTTTAGAGTTGAGAAAACTGTGCAATTAAAAGTTAAGTGATTTTTGCAGTATGTGTCTGAGGCTCTATTGGAACTCAAGTCTTCCTGCCTACCTTCCTTCCTGCCTAGAGGTCTCACACTCTAACCATAATGCTCTCTGGAAAGATTCAATCAGTTCACAACTCCACAAACAATCCATTAATGTCCCAACTTTGCAACATGCCCTCCAACATTTATCACTTTCCTTTATTGTAATATTGGCTAATCCAATAGGCATGAGGTGATACCTCAATGTTGTTTTAAGTTGTTTTCTCTAATCAAGAGGAATTTAGAACATTTTTTCATATGATCATTATTTTTTTATTTAAATTAATTTTAGTCAATTTATAATATCATTTCTTGGTTACAAGAATCTATTATTTCCCTCCCTCCCCTACTCCCACCCTTCCCGTAGCTGATGCTCAATTTCACTGGGTATTACATGTGTCCTTGATCAAAACCACTTTCCATGTTGTTGGTGTTTGCATTAGGATGTTCATTTAGAGTCTACATCCCCAACCATATTCCTTCAACCCATGTATTTAAGCAGTTGTTTTTCTTCTGTGTTTCTACTCCCACAGTTTGTCCTCTGCTTAAGGATAGTGTTTTTTCTCATAGATCCCTCCAAGTTGTTCAGGAACACTTCACTGACACCAATGGAGAAGTCCATTACATTCAATTGTACCACAATGTGTCAGTCTCTGTGTACAATGTTCTCCTGGTTCTGCTCCTCTCGCTCTGCATCACTTCCTGGAGGTCATTCCAGTTCCCATGGAATTCCTCTACTTTATTATTCCTTTGAGCACAATAGTATTCCATCAACAACATATACCACAATTTGTTCAGCCATTCCCCAATTGAAGGGCATCCTCTCATTTTCCAATTTTTGGCCACCACAAAGAGCGCAGCTATGAATATTTTTGTACAAGTCTTTTTGTCCATTATCTCTTTGGGGTACAGACCCAGCAGTGCTATGGCTGGATCAAAGGGCAGACAGTCTTTTATCACCTTTTGGGCATAGTTCCAAATTGCCCTCCAGAATGGTTGGATCAATTCACAACTCCACCAGCAATGAATTAATGTCTCGACTTTGTCACATCCCCTCCAGCATTCACTACTTTCCTCTGCTGTCATATTGGCCAATCTGCTAGGTGTGAGGTGATACCTCAGAGTTGTTTTGATTTGCATCTCTCTGATTATAAGAGTAGGGAATATCTTAATGGTGATCCTGGTCATGATCTGATGAAACCCAGGATTCTTTCTCAGAAATTTTAAAAAGACCTAAGATTACAAAGGAAATCAATTATACTGAAGTTAAAGATGCACATTTCCCCCTCTCTTTCTAAGATATAGAGAGAATTGATTAAAATTTATAAGAATAAAAGCCATTCTCCAATTGGCAGTTCCTGAAGCTGCCCATTCAGCAAAGCTCTGATTGCCAGGAAGTCTCTTTTTTGATTGAGCCCAAATTTTCCTCTTTGCATCTTCCATCCTTTGCCAAAGAGAACAAGTTTAATGGCTCTTTCCAGTGAGTGCCCTTTCAAATACTAGGAGACAGCTGTAATATCTCTTCCACATGTCTTCATGAGGCTAAACAATCCCCCTTTTTTATTCTCAAATATCACAAGGCCCTAATCCAAAGGCCTTTTTCTCCGACCTCATTTTTTCTTGTCTCCCTGGTGCTTTTGACACTATTGACCTGGCTGTTTTAAGCCTCCATTTTTCTCAAATACTTGCTCCCTTGCTCCTGGTGGAGGATTTCATTTCCTATTTTGATGGAAAAGATTGAAGCCATCCAGCACAAACTATTGATTCACTTTCTTGCTTACCTCAATATATCCTTATGCCTGTATACTAACTTCCATGCTTTCTTTAGAGGAATAGTTATCCTAAAATTTATACTCGCTTAAAAAAAGAAAAAAATTGTTCACTAATTCAACAATCATGAGCAAACACAAACTTTTTAGTATATGAAGAATAAGAAAGTGAATTGTTTAAAAAACTCTGAACTGTTAGACATGGACTTTTTTTAAAGCTTTACTTCCCATATTAGATTCAATGCTGTGTGTTGGTTCCAAGGCAGAGGAGTGGTAAGGACTAGGCAGTGGGGGTTAAGTGACTTGCACTGCTCGGAAGTGCCTGAGATCAGATTTGAACCCAAGACCTCTTACCCCTAGGCCTGGCTCTTAATCCACTGAGCTACCTAGCTGCTCCCCAGGCATAGGCTTTTAAAAACCAAATGGTAAATTTTTGTGTGGTAACAAAATCAATCTGTTTGTATCTTTTCTACATTTCTTTTTGGCATCCCTTCTAATCTTTAAACCTGATCCTGGGGTCAGCTAGTTGGCCCAGGGGATGTAGAGCCAGGCCCAGAGAGATGGGATTTCAAATCTGGCCTCAGATAATTTTCTAGCTATGTGACCCTGGGTAAGTCATTTAACTCCCATTGCCTAGCCTTTACTGCTCTTCTGCCTTAGAACCATATACAGTATTGATTTTAAGACAGAAGGTATAGACTTAAAAATAAAAAATAAACATGCTCCTTTACATATCCTCCTCCTTTTCTCCACCCTCCATGGAAAGTGTTCAGTTTCTCTATTTCCACTGGCTCCAGTGTATCCATCTACAAACATACAGAAACTGCATGTCTTGAAAAACAAAAACAACCCTTCATCGTCCCTTATAGATACCAACCTATTTTCTTCCTTCCATAGCTAAATATCTTTAATGACTAGCCAAACCTACTGCCTCTCTTTCCTTCAACTTTCTCTATAATTTCCTGGAAACTTATTATTGCCTTTTTAATTACAAAAACATCCTCTTTTGAAAGCCACCAAATACTTCCTCGTTGCCAGATTCCAATGACTCTTCTCAGTCTTTCTTTTTAAACTCTTACCTTTTGTACTTCTGCTCTAAGGCAGAAGAGTGGTAAGGGCTAGGCAATGGGGGTCAAGTGACTTGCCCAGAGTCACACAGCTAGGAAGTGTCTGAGGCAAGATTTAAACCTAGGACCTCCCATATCCAGGCCTGGCTCTCAATCTACTGAGCTACCCAGCTGCCCCCCCACTTCTCAGTTTTAATCTTTGTGACCCTACAAGATCACACTTCCCTCTTTGGAACTCTTTTCCTGCAGCTTGCACCACAGGACACTCTTCTGGTTCTCCATCTCCCTCTCTGACTACTCCTCTGACTCCCCAGATAACTTCCTTTCTTTTTACCTTCTGAAAGTGGGCATACCCCACACCGATCCTTCTTCAGGCGTTTCTTGTTCAGGACAATTTCCACTATTACATCTAAACAGATGACACTGGAGCCACATATCTCTCTGGCATCTCTAGCCTACAAATTTGAATTCAGCATCTATAGCTACTTATTGGACTTTCTACATGGATGATCCTCCATCACTTCAAATGCATATAGATATAGATATATAGATATAATCAACTCATCAGTGTCAGACACAGAGCAGGTACTCAATGAGCTGGTTGATCATTACCCCGCCCCCCACCCCCACCCCCAAATCAACACTTCTTCCAAACTTTTCTATTTCTTCTGGTGACATCACAATTTCCTTTGTCATAGTGGCTTAAGATATGAGAAACCTCTTTTACTACTCCTTCCTCCTTGTCTTCTATATTCAGTCAGTCAGCAAATCCTATCTATTCTTTGGCAATGTCTCTCATAAGCATTTTTTTCCTTTCTATTCCCATTGCCTTTATCACAACATATCCGAGTTACTCCAAAAGTTTCCTACTTTTCTCTTGTCTCTCATATCACCCATTCTATGTATTGTAAATATTTATTTCCTTTAACTACCATCATATTACCCTTTTGCAAAAAACAAACCACCAACACAAAACACATACAAAACCCCCTCCAATGTTTCTCTGTCACTTAGAGGTTCAAGTCCAAATTTCAGCAGGATTGATTAGTTCTGAAGTCAAAGAACTCAAGTTCAAGTCCTAGCTCTACCAGTTACTAACTGCGTGACACAGGCAACTCATTTCTTATTTCTGAGCCTCAGTTTCCTCATCTTCAAAGGAAAAAAAAAGAGAGAGTCAACCAACTTCAGAACCTTTTTGCAGAGATGAGTGATCCATGGCTGGGATACATTAAATGATTTTCAGACCTTTCTAGATATACTGAACAGTTTTGATTATTGGTTCCTTTAAAAATAATTGTAAAAAATTTCTTTAGAAATGATTTCCCTTCAAAAATATAACTTATTATATGTGATGGCTCTGAGAGATGGAGAGGAAGGGATATGGTGGAAATTTTAGTGATAAAAGTGAACCAAAAATATCAATAAAACTATATTTTAAAACTATTATGGGAGAAATATCACCTCTTTGAGTTCAAATGCAAAAATGCAAACACATGAACTATTGAGGTAGAAACCTGGGTTTTATTATGCTTAAACCCAAGGTCAGAGGGCTAGAAAAATAACCCTTGAACAGAGATCAGGATTTTCTTGCAAAAAATTGTTTTAAACTCTTACCTTCCTTGGCTGTGTATTGGCTTCAAGGCAGAAGAGTGGTAAGGGCTAGGCAATGGGGGTCAAGTGACTTGCCCAGGGTCACACAGCTGGGAAGTGTCTGAGGCCAGATTTGAACCTAGGACCTCCCATCTCTAGGCCTGGCTCTCAATCCACTGAGCTACCCAGCTGCCCCCTCCTATCCATATTTTAAAAGAGAAAATTATACCAGAGACACAGAAAATTAATTCTTTTACCTATTGCAATCTTGTACATTCTTTTAGGCCATAAAAATTAAAAAGACAGATTCATAATCCCATGCTTTCTTTCATATCATAGAAGTTGGTTGAACAAGTCATAATCTCATACATTCCGTAAAGAAACAAATCAAATTATATAGACCCTAGATAAACTAAGTCAAGTTACAGATTAAACTCTATTGAAAGGATTCATAAATAGATTAATTGAGGAAAGAGATCAATTTACATGTTACAAGAAAACTCATTGTCAGGAAAATCCTAGCAGAGTTAGGGGAACTAACAAATAACTAAATTACTGTGAGGAATTCAAAGACTCCTTTTTGGCTTTTATCAAAGGAATATCAAAGAGTTTTCCTTTACTATCATTAATCCATGTGTCAGACTATGGTCAGGTGAGATTAATATTAACAGTAGATAGTCTCTCAGTTAACCAAATTGGCACTAAGCCCCAAACAATAAGATGAAAACATTATTGTAGTAGAAAAGAGGGGGTTGGGTTAGATGATCTCTAAGGTCCTTTCCGGTTTTCACTCTATGATCCTGTTATCATCACAGTATTATAGATGTTGACTCCAGAGTCAATCATGCCAAAGTAAAAGTTGATGTAATCAAGAAATACATTTAAAGCAGGGAGGAACCTAAAGACATCATTTATGAACCCCACATTTTAGAGGTGATGAAACTGGGACTCAGAGAAGTTTATTTTGCCAAGATCATGCAGGTTGTAAGTAGCACTGGCATGAACTAGACCCAAATCCTCTGACTCCAAATACCATGCTGTTTCTATTGCATCACATCACTCCCTACTCTAAGCCTTTCATTCAAGATTCTCCACAATCCACCCCCAAATGAATCTGCTATTTCTCTTCTTTATAAACCTTCTGCTCCAGTTGAACAGATGAACTCAGAATCTCTTTGGGGATTCTTGAGCATCAAGGTCTTACCTTAAGGCATCCCACTCTGCCTAGGATGCCCTTTCTAGATTTTTTTCATTCTCATGTCCATCACTTACTACCTAGAATGTGAACACAGAGCTATAACTAGATATTTTGGCAATGAGGTAATATTTGAGTAAGCAGAGAAGACAGGATTATTTTTATACATGGTTGAGGTAGACTAGTGGAGGTAATAGAGTAGTAACAGTTACAATTCACATTAATAAAGGCTTCTTTATATGCATGATCTCTTTCAAGCACCACAACAACTCTATTATTATCCTCTCCATTTTTCAGATGAGTAAACTGAGGCTCAGAAAGGTTAAATGACCTGACCAGAGTTCCACAGCTAGTGTTTGATGCAGGATTTAAACACAGGTTTTCATTTCTCTACTTACTATGATACAAAATGTAGGTAATTGAAGTTGACTAGGCTAAGGAACCTGTAGGCCAGGGTATTGGTGTAGGAAAGGGATTGGGATGGTGATGACTAGGAGTCATTATTGAATTTATTAAGGGGGGTAGGAGACTGTTCTGAATATCTATAGTTGACATCAACAAAGATCTGGACAGAAAAGACACGAAAGAAGGAAAGGTGATTGCTGAATTATGGTGTCAAAGAGAGGGTTTAAATTAAAATTAGGGATCTAGAAATACCTCAATGTCTTCTCCTGCCCATGCCCGTTCTGAGGGCTGAAAAAAAGAGAAGCTATATTTTGGAGAAAATTCCAAGTTGTCTTCAGGAGCAAATAAGGCTTTAGTGAGCACTATAAGATAGAAAATGAGAAAAGGGGAGATCCAGGGTAAAGGAATCTGTTAACAATTGAGGAGGATTCCAAAAGGTATAGTAGGAAAGAAAAACAAAAATGGATCGGACCTAGGAAGGGCTATAGCTGAGAAAAATATAGATAAAAAAGAGTTTGGGGAGAAATATAAGGGGAAAGGGATTTTAATGGCAGAAAAAATTCAGGCCCTAGATGAGACAGGTCAATCACAGGTGAAGTCATGGGGGGAGGAGTGGTTGTTCATCTTCTCTCCCTCCTTTTCTTACCTCTTCTGACAGCAACCTCCATCTCTCCCCAAGGGTCTGCTTTTCTACCTACCTCATCTCCAATTAGGAATATGGCTGGCAGAAGACAAGAAGACAAGATGCACAAGAACAATGGTCCCTGGACCACAACAGGACATGAAACACCTAGTCCCTCAATATTGGCCCCGTGGTTTAGGCCTTGACTGTCTTGTCTTGGGTACTCTTCTGTCAGAATTCTCCTGGCTACCCCAGTCCTGTAGTCAAGGCTTAAAATTTCTCCCTTGCTTCTGACTGGGTTAATCCTACCACAAAGGACTAGAAAACCAGAGACAGAAATTTCATATAAAGTGCCAATTCTATCTCTGCTTCTCTAAGAGAATGGGGAAATGGGAGTTGGGGGGTGGGGATACTGGGGATAAACAAGGTCAACATAGAAGTAGGAAGAACAGAAGTTATCTCATTCTTATCCTAAGTCTTCTATGACCTATAAGCTTTTCCTCCAGTAATTCATCTTTGTCCCTGGTAAGATTCAGGTTTCTTCTAGAGAAAGGTGCAATAGAAATTTGAGGTGCTATTGTAATTCTTCTTATAACCACCCCCAAACTCTCACTTCTGCTCCTCCTCTGCACATTGCTTTCCCACTCATCAAATGACAGACTATTTGCATCCAAATTGAAGTCTTCTTTCCTCTGCCCTCCCCCAGGACTCTGCCTGACTTCCCTTCTGAGACTGCTGTGTGTTTCTATGGCTTGTTGCATGCCCAGCTCTGATAAGGGGGTGTAGCCATGGAGGGGATGTATACCAGTGACCCTTCTCGAAAAGTATTCCCACACTCCATCTCTAAAAGGTTCACCATCACTGCCCTAGAGAGCTGGCACCTAAGACAGGAATATCTGGAATCAAGTCTTACCTCTGCTCTGGCTCCTATTGCCTAGATGACCTTCAGGAAGGCTTTCCACCTATCAGTGCGATGCTGGACAATTCCCTAAGAATAAACCTGCCAAAGAAACTGCCAATCTGCACAGGCAGAAGGACTTGGGACTTCTTTATATCAGTGAAATCATAAGCCAAGTCTCCATCCTATCCAGTGTACAAGGCACTGTTCTAGGTGCTGAAATTAAAGGAAAAAAGAATCCCTCCCTTCAAAACACTCACCTTCTTCAGGAAGAAATTAGATGTCTGCAGATAAATTTGGGCAAAAATTACATATGACTTGAGATTTCAGTAGGAGGCAGTGTGGTATAGTGGAAAGAACAGAGTGGGGGAAGCTTAAAAAATATAAAATTGTGAATAACAGAGTAAAAAAATATCAAGAATCAGAGGATCCATAAGGGGGAAAAAAACAGCTTTGGGGGAGGGATATACACTAACACCTGGGGACTCCTTGTATATTAGAGCACTTGAGTTAAACCTTACATAGAGCTAGGGGTCCAAAGAGGCAGAAGAGAGGAAAGAGCATTCCAGGCTGTGCAAAGGCACGAAGATGGGAATGAATAAATGAAAAGCATGGGTTAAGCATTTACTAGGTGCCAGACACTCTGCTGGGAGATGGAAGGTTGTATATTGTGAAAAACAAGTTGGCCATTATGATCAGAGAAAATCAGAAACAGCCTGGAAAGATAGTCTGGAACTGTTGATAAAGATAACTATCAAACATAAAAGTTTATAGTTGATCCCTAAAAGGGAGGTACTGAAGTTTCTTTAGCAGGGGAATACGATGGAGAGACCTGGACTTTGGAAATGTCAATTTGGCAGCTCTTTGAAGGATGGATGGCAAAGGGGAGGAAGTACAGCCAGGGAAACCAGTTAGAAACCTATTGTAGGCACAGTGAGGTATCCAAGTGGTTAGAGCACCAGACCTGGATTCTGGAGGTCCTGGGTTCAAATTAGGTCTGAGATACTTCCTAGCTGTGCTGGGTGAGTCACTTAACTTTGAATGCCAAGACCTTCCCTTCTTCTGTCTTAAAACGGATACTAAGATATTAGGTAAGAATTAAAACAAAAAATGAAAAGAAACCTATTGCAATAGTCTAGGTGAGAGGTAATGAGGACTTCAACACAGGAAGCACCGTATTTAAACCTAATATAGCAGCATCCTGACACACTGGCCACTCAAGACAATCCATGATTCCCCTAGAAGGTAGTGGAGGACATGAACTTTTGTCTTGGCATACTGATCAACTGAATTCAATTGGAGTTGTTCCACAAATGCAGAGTAGAGTGAGGCAGTGTTGTTAGTTATACAAATTGTCTTATAGGGGGAATGAGCAGAGATGGCAGTGACTTACTTGAGAAATGCACAAACAGCCTCTTAAGGAGTGTTTGAGAACTGTAAAACACTTGTGTTGTCCCCAATAGAAGTTCTAACCTGTTTCATAGCTCTAAATCTGGAACTGGGTCCTCCTTAAAAAAAAAAAAAAACAAAAGCCACTGTGTGCCTGTGTGTGTCAGGGGATGATTGCTGCAGACCCAACAGTGGCCTGTGGCAAAGAACAAGGGTTCTAATGCAGCTCTGCCATTTTCTAGACATATGGCTTTGAGCTTTGAACTGGATCAAACCCTAAGTTATAGCTTCATGCCTTGACCATTTCAAAAGCCTCCTAGTAATGTCTCTAGGTGCTTTCCCTTCCAATGCATCTTTTATTGTATTTATTTCAGGCAGGTTAATCTTCCTGAAACACTATTTTATCATGCCAATCCCTGTTCCCCCCTTGTTAAAAAAAACTACATTGGGTTGGAGGCTTCTACATGGCTCAATGGATTGAGAAGCCAGGCCTAGAGACAAGAGGTCCTGGGTTCAAATTTGACCTCAGGCACTTCCTAGTGTGACTGGGCAAATCACCTAACCTCTATTGCCTAGGTCTTATCATTCTTCTGTCTTTGGAACCAATGCACAGGATTGATTCTAAGATAGAAGGTAAAGGTTTTAAAACAAAGAAACAAAAAAACCTACAATGACTCCTACCACCTACAGGTTCGAGTTCAGACTCTGGCATAGTAAAGTAAATTCATAGCATGAAGGCCTGATTCAGATCCTTGACTCTGACACATATTGCCTTTGGAAATATCTTGGGAAAGTCATTCATCGCCCTGTAAGCTTCAGGCTCTTCCTCTGTAAAATGGAGGCATTGGATTAGATGGTCTCTGAGGACCCTTCAATTTTAAGTTTATGACATAATTAGACTCCAAATGGACATTTGTTGGATCATGGATTTAGAGCAGGAAGAAACCTTCGAAGCAGTTTATTTCAAATCTCTCTTTTTACAGAGGAAGAGACTAAAGATTACGTAGTTACTAAGTGTCAGAGCAAGGACTGGAAGCTGGATCCTCTGACTCCAAACTCTGTATTCGTTTTTCACTGCCTCAACCTCCTTTCACGAAAAGCGGATTTTGATCTGACTAGGAGGAGTGTCATGCCTTCTGTGGGTGGGGATCATGCTACCCTTGGACCAAGTCTGGCACAAGGTCTTTGGATCTCTGCCACTGCCAGCAGTGGCAGTTATAAAGTACCGCAGGAGTACATGGCTGCAAGTAGGAGGAAGGTGGGAGGAGAATTGGACAAGTATTTGAACTGAAGGCCTGCCTGGGTGAAAATGGAAAATAGAGAAAGGATAGGTATGTATGTCCTTTTAAAAAGAATTCTAACACAAACAGGCGGCCACTTGTCTCTACGTAGGCCTTTTTAAAAATCCTTATCTTTCTCCTTAGAATCAATACTTTATATCAGATCCAAGGCAGAAGAGTGGTAAGGGCTAGGCAATGGGGGTCAAGTGGCTTGCCCAGGGTCACACAGTTAGGAAGCATCTGAAGCCAGATTTGAACTCAGCACCTTCGGTCTCCAGGTCTGTTTCTCTTTCTATCCTAGTTGTCCCCTAAAATCTTCTAAGACTTAGACTGAGACCAATTATGTAAAAGTATTCAGAACTAGGTGAAGGTACACGAGGACTCCATACTTATCTTCTGTAACTGATTTCTCTATTACACCATACCTCATGATCTCTATGTTTACTCCCTAGGCCTCAGTTTCCTCATATGTAAAATGAGTGATTTTGGAAGAGGCTGCTTCTAAGATCCTTCCCAACTTCAATATTTTGAGCTTCCCTGTGATTCTGTCTCTGGGATGTGAATGTGACCAGGCTTGTTATGGCTGGGAACATCCCTTCTTTCTCCTAGAAGATCTCAAGGGTCAATGTATAACTGTCACAACCAAGATTAAAAAGTATGGAGGGAACCAGAGGTGGCTTAGTGAGTTAAGAAACTAGACCTAGAAACAGGAGGTCCTGGGTTCAAATTAAACTTCACATACTTCCTAGCTGTGTGACCCTGGGCAAGTCACTTAACCCCCATTACCTAGCCCTTAGTATTCTGCCTTGGAACCAATAAGGTGTTTTTTTTTTGGGGGGGGTGTTTTTAAGGATGAAAAAGCTGGAATTGGGGAGAGAGAATGATCTATCCTCTAAAGAATGGACCTAGTTGGTCCCTCTTCCCTCTATGAATAATTTTTTTTTTGTCTGTTTCCATTCATTTCATTCCTTTCTGCTTGAATGATTTCTCTCAATCACCTTTTCCTCAGCTCCCCAGCCAAGAGTGGGCGGGTGTTGCCTTAGAGTGAGCCCCTGGAACATTGTTTACTTTCCACCTCCTGGGGTCTGCTGGGAGAATCAGTCACCAGTGCAACCTCAGTGACATCAATGGGACTCTTTAGCAGGGTGCATTCATTCTCGCAAGAACCCTGGGAAGTAGGCACCATCACTTTCTAGGTTTTACAGATGTGGAAGCATCGGAGACATTAAAAGACCTGCCCTTGGTGACATTGCAAGCATCAGAGGCAGGATTACCTGAAAGCCCTGGTATTGTGCACGCAGCCCCAAGGCCGGCCTCTGAATTTGCTCTGTACATACCTGTCCCTTTCCCTCTCGCCCTAAAGGGCCCGCCCTGGGGCCGCTTTCCTAGACACTGGGAGTGCAGAGAAGTGCTGAACCCAGCTGGCTTACCCAGGCATGAGGCTAGGAGGCACGTAGCAGGCATTGTTGCCAGTAAGCAGGGTGCCCGCGGCGCGCGAAGCCATGGCCTCGAGGCGAAGACCAAGGAAAGTCGTAGGTGGGAAGGGCGGGCACGCAGAGAGCTGCTAAGGACAGGAGAGACGAGGAGAAGAGCAGGCGGCTGGTGCCCCAGGCTCTTGCTTAGTCTAAAACCAGAGGAAGAGTTGGTCCCTCCCTAGCTCTCCAGCGCCAACAACCTAAGCGATTAAGTAAACAGCGCTCCCGTCACCCGGCAACGACACGCCGGCCCTGGCAACCGGAGTCCACAACTGTGTCCAGCCCTAAAGGCGCCCCACAAAATGCACGCCTCTCTGGGAGGAGGCTGGCCTTTCCCTCTGCTCCTGCTGCCTTCCCTGCTTGTCCCAGACTTGACATATTTTGCATTTGATTCCGGATCTTCCTTGCTGGACCTGGGTTCGAAATTTGCATTCCTGTATTGACGAGATGACTGGCCCATCAGATTTGCGGATGACTCAAAGCTGTCCAGAATAGCTAATATGTAGGATGACAAGATCGGGATCTCAAAGGACCCGTCTGAACTGTGTTGAATCTAATAACATGAAATTCAATAGAGAAATGTAAAATGCTTCACTGGGGTACCAAAAGTCAGCACTACAAGTTTAAGATGAGGGAACTGTGGATAGATAGAGATTCCGAAAATGAGCTTGGGGTTTTAGTGGACTGCAAATTCGATGTGAATAGTTAGTATAATATGACAACGGAAAACAAAAAGCAAAAAACAACTCTAAGAACTTGGATTACATTAAGAGGAGTGATGGGGGAAAAAATAAAAAGAGGAGTGTAGTTTCCGGAAATAAGAGAGGGGAAAGTCCCATTGAACCCTGTCCTAATCAGAACTATTTGGCCATTGTGCTCATTAGGGTTAAAGAAGGGTTTGTGGACTGAAGAGAGCTTTCAAGATGGTATAGTGCCCCGAGACATAAAATAAAAGGATTGGTTGAAGAAACTAGTCAAGGCTGAGTTCAGGGTTTTAGCCTAAAGAAGAGTCAAGAGGGATAGGATTTCTACAAGTACTTGAAGCTCTATCTCATGGGGGCAGAAGTAATCGTTCTGTTGGACCCCAGAGGGCAGAACTCAAAGTGATATGTGAAATTTAGAGATGGAAATTTAAATTTCCATATAATGTCAGGCACATATTAAACCCAGTGGAATGGCGCTGGAGTGGGGTGGGATGAGAGGAGGGAAAGAACACGAATCATGTAACCATGGAAACATTCTAAATAAATTAATTAAAAAATAAACTTAAAAAATAATAAATTTGATGTCAAGAAAATTTCCCAAATAATTGGAATCACCCCAAGGCAGCATGGGTTGCTTTGAGCAATGGGTGGTGGAGTCTCCCTCTTAGAGGTCTTCAAGAAAATATTAGACAGCTTTAGGGGTAGGTCTTCAAGAAAAGACTAGAAAAAACCATTAGTAAATTTCGTTATAATGGGGGTCCCTTTGGTGTATTTGTTTAGACTAGCTGGCCACTGAAGGGAGGCCCTTTCAATTCTCAAAATCTGTGATTCTGTGATAGTTCAATGTTGTTTTGAGGAAGGCATAATGTACAACTTAAAGTAATGGGAAGATGTAAATGGTTATTATAATTACAGTTTTTGTTATAAATGCTGGTGAGGGACAGGCCTCATTTTGTCCCTTTTTCTGAAGGTACTTAGAAAGAGAAGCTGAGAGAATGTTTATCCACTCCAGTGTCCATGTGCAATGTGTTTTGAAAATCATGGACCAAGATAAACTCAGAATGGGTGAATGACTTGAATATAAAGAAGGAAACTATAAGTATATTAGGTGAACACAGAATAGTATACATGTCAGACCTTTGGGAAGGGAAAGATTTTAAAACCAAGCAAGACTTAGAAAGAGTCACAAAATGTAAAATAAATAATTTTGATTACATCAAATTAAAAAGTTTTTGTACAAACAAAACCAATGTAACTAAAATTAGAAGGAAAGCAACAAATTGGGAAACAATCTTCATAACAAAAACCTCTAACAAAGGTCTAATTACTCAAATCTATAAAGAGCTAAACCAGTTGTACAAAAAATCAAGCCATTCTCCAATTGAAAAATGGGCAAGGGACATGAATAGGCAGTTTTCAGTTAAAGAAATCAAAACTATTAATAAGCACATGAAAAAGTGCTCTACATCTCTTATAATCAGAGAGATGCAAATCAAAACAACTCTGAGGTATCACCTCACACCTAGCAGATTGGCTAACATGACAGTTATGGAAAGTAATGAATGCTGGAGGGGATGTGGCAAAGTAGGGACACTAATTCATTGCTGGTGGAGTTGTGAACTGATCCAGCCATTCTGGAGGACAATTTGGAACTATGCCTAAAGGGTGATAAAAGACTGTCTGCCCTTTGATCCAGCCATAGCACTGCTGGGTTTGTACCCCAAAGAGATAATAAGGAAAAAGACTTGTACACAAACATTCATAACTGCACTCTTTGTGGTGGCCAAAAATTGGAAAATGAGGGGATGCCCTTCAATTGGGGAATGGCTGAACAAATTGTGGTATATGTTGTTGATGGAATACTATTGTGCTCAAAGGAATAATAAAGTGGAGGAGTTCCATGGAGACTGGAACAACCTCCAGGAAGTGATGCAGAGTGAGTGGAGCAGAACCAGGAGAACATTGTACACAGAGACTGACACATTGTGGTACAAGAGAAAGTAATGGACTTCTCCAGTAATGGCCTTACAATGTCCCTGAACAATCTGCAGCGATCTACAAGAAAAAAAAAAAACTATCCTCAAGCAGAGGACAAACTGAGGGAGTAAAAACACCGAGGAAAGGCAACTGCTTGACTACAGAGATTGAGGGGACATGATCAAGGAGAGACACTAAATGAGCACCCTAATGCAAATACCAACAACAAGGAAATGGGTTCAGAGCAAGGACACATGTGATACCCAGACAAATCGTGTGTCAGCTAGGGAAGGGGTGGTGGTGGTGGTGGTGGGGAACGGACAATAAGGATAAAAATAAAGAAGAAAGCAAAAGCAGTTCAATACAGATGTCAAATGGCCATATAAATATGGAACTAAATGAGACAACCTCATGTAACTCATGAAACTGAATGTTTGGCATTCAGTGGAGGGTGGTGGAAGCTTGTGATTCAAATATCCACTCGTGACTTGGAGCAAAAAATCCCCATCATGACTGCTCGTATCTCAAATTGTTCATGACTTAAGGTGCGCGTGTATTAAGGTACCACTGCAGTTGTGTTCAAGTAGTTGAAGGGCCATCACGTGAAAGAGACTTGCTCTCTTGGCTTGGTCCCAGGAGACAGAACTAGGAACAATGGGGGTCAGTAGCAAAGAAGTCAATTTAGCTTTGATGTCAGGAAAAACTGGTGAATGATTTGAGTTTTATAGCAAAGTAGAATACAGTGTGGTTCCAGATGATCAGGAGCTCCAGAGTAAGAGAACCTGGGCTCACATTCCAATTTCAGTCCATACTACATATGCATAAATTATTAAATTCATCCAGGCCTCAGTTTCCTCATTTGTAAAATGAAGGGTTGGAATAGTTGACCTTTTTGATCCCTTTAACCCTTGATTTATGATATTGTGAAAGTGCTTTTTGAGTATTTTTGGGTTTCCCATCCATGGAGGTCTTTGAGTATCGGATAGATGACACATGTAGGGTATATTTTAATAAGGATTACTATCTGGGTTTGAGTTGCACTAGAGGGCCACAGGATTCCATTCAACTCTGAGATTCTGGCTGTGAGTTTGAGTCCCAGCCCAAATTGCTCTATCTACTGCCAGTTATTAGCATTTTTATTTGCTCCTATGTTGAAGCTAGCAATTCTGGGATCTTTGGTAGACAAGAAAGTATGTATCTTAGGAAAAGCTTCATCAAAGCCTCCTAGAAATCAACTTTTTAAAGATGAATTGAATTGAAATTGGAGGGAGACCTCATGGAGAACACATGGTCTTATGAAGAGGAACAGAGAACACATGGAACCTACAAAGCATCTGATGCTGGTGAAGCTGCCTAGGGATAAAAAGGAAGGAGTGAGATTGAGAGAAATTCATGCATCTTTGATGAGTGAGGGGTGGCCTCCCTTTTAAAGTAATTATTCTTACAAGCTATGTACTAAATTCACTTTTTTCCATTCTCAGAAGTAATACAAGTGCTCTTAGCATCTTTTGAATTTCCACAACGTGGGGCAAAAACCAGGCTATTCTAGCCTGGTTTCAGCCTTCATGTGCCTTGTGGTTATTTCCTGGGTTGCATTAATACAACATTCCTGCACAAGGCACCAATTTTCATTCTCTTGGACACAATATTTTCACTACTCTCTCCCCTATTATTTTCCCCCATTTTATTATTATGCAAAACGCTTCCATATTGGTCATTGTTGTAAGAGCACACTCATACATAAAATCCCAAAATAAAATCAAAGATACACTAATGGGAAAGGCAACTCCAACAGTTCCTTCTCTGCAGATAGAGAGCTTTCCCTGTCTTAAGTCTTTCAGGATTGTCCCAGGTCATGGCATTGCTGAGAAGAGCCAAGTTTTCACAGATAATTATCGTACAATATTGCTATTATTTTGTACATTGTTCTCCCAGTTCTACTTATTTTGCTCTGCATCAGTTCCTGCAGATTTCTCCAGCTTTTCCTGAAATTATTCTGCTTATCATTTCTTATAGCACAATAGTATTCCATTATCAACATGTACCATGATTTGTTCAACCATTCCCCAATTGATGGATTCCAATTCTTTGCCACCACAAAAAGAACAGCTTTAAATATTTTTTTACAAGTAAATCCTTTGCCCCCTTTTTTTAAATCTCTTTGGGATACAGATACGTAGTGGCATTACTGGATTTAAGGGTATGCACAGTTTTATAGCCCTTTGGGTATGGTTCTAAAATGCTCTCTGGAAAGATTCAATCAGTTCACAACTCCACAAACAATCCATTAATGTCCCAACTTTGCAACATGCCCTCCAACATTTATCACTTTCCTTTATTGTAATATTGGCTAATCCAATAGGCATGAGGTGATACCTCAATGTTGTTTTAAGCTGTATTTCTCTAATCAAGAGGAATTTAGAACATTTTTTCATATGATCATTATTTTTTAATTTAAATTAATTTTAGTCAATTTATAATATCATTTCTTGGTTACAAGAATCATATTATTTCCCTCCCTCCCCTACTCCCACCCTTCCCGTAGCTGATGCTCAATTTCACTGGGTATTACATGTGTCCTTGATCAAAACCAATTTCCATGTTGTTGGTGTTTGCATTAGGATGTTCATTTAGAGTCTACATCCCCAACCATATTCCTTCAACCCATGTATTTAAGCAATTGTTTTTCTTCTATGTTTCTACTCCCACAGTTTTCCCTCTGAATATGGATAGTGTTTTTTCTCATAGATCCCTCCAAGTTGTTCAGGAACACTGCATTGCCACTAGTGGAGAAGGCCATTACATTTGATTGTACCACAGTGTATTAGTCTCTGTGTACAATGTTCTCCTAGTTCTGCTCTTTTTGCTCTGCATCAATTCCTGGAGATCATTCCAGTTCCCATGGAATTCCCCCAGTTTATTATTCCTTTGAGCACAATAGTATTCCATCAGCAACATATACCACAATTTGTTCAACCATTCCCCAATTGAAGGACGTCCCCTCATTTTCCAATTTTTTGCCACCACAAAGAGTGCAGCTATGAATATTCTTGTACATGTCTTTTTCCTTATTATCTCTTTGGGGTACAAACCCAGCAGTGTTATGACTGGATCAAAAGGCAGACAGTCTTTTAAAGACCTTTGGGCATAGTTCCAAATTGCCCTCCAGAAGGGTTGTATTAGTTCACAACTCCACCAGCAATGCATTAATGTCCCAACTTTGTCACATCCCCTCCAGCATTCATTACTTTCCATTGCTGTCATGTTAGCCAATCTGCTAGGTGTGAGGTGATACCTCAGAGTTGTTTTGATTTGCATCACTTTGATTATAAGAGTTTAGAACACTTTTTTCATGTGCTTATTAATAGTTGTAATTTCTTTATCTAAAAATTGCCTATTCATGTCCCTTGCCCATTTATCAATTGAAGAATGGCTTGATTTTTTGTTCAATTGGTTTTGCTCTTTTTAAATGTGAGTAATTAGACGTTTGTCAGAGGTTTTTGTTATGAAGATTGTTTCCCAATTTATTGCTTCCCTTCTGATTTTGGTTGCATTGGTTTTGTTTGTACAAAAAACTTTTAAATTTGATATAATAAAATTATTGATTTTACATTTTGTGATTTTTTCTACCTCTTGCTTGATTTTAAAGTCTTTCCTTTCCCAAAGATCTGACAAGTATACTATTCTGTGTTCTCCTAATTTGCTTATAGTTTCCTTCTTTATATTCAAGTCATTCACTCATTTTGAGTTTATCTTGGTGTAGGATGTGAGATGTTGATCCAAACCTAATCTCTCCCATACTGTCTTCCAATTTTCCCAGCAGTTTTTATCAAATAATAGATTTTGGTCCCAAAAGCTGGGATATTTGGGCTTATCATAGATTGTCTTGCTGAGGTCACTTACCCCAAGTCTATTCCACTAATCCTCCTTTCTGTCTCTTAGCCAGTACCAAATTGTTTTGATGACCACTGCTTTATAGAATAATTTGAGATCTGGTACTGCAAGGCAGTCTTCTTTTGCAATTTTAAAAATTATTTCTCTGGATATCCTTGATCTTTTGTTCTTCCAAATGAACTTTGTTATGGTTTTTTCTAATTCAGTAAAAAAAGTTTTTTGGTTGATCAATGGGTTTTCATATGATTATTGATGATTTTGATTTCTTCATCTGAAAATTGCTTGTTAATATCCTTTGACTATTTGTCAGTTTCTCTATTGTTTTCCATAACTTGTACCCCTTTAAACTACTACATAAAAGATTGTGGAGGGTGGAGATTGGGGTGTTGAGAAGGTTCCACAAAGCTTTTTAAAATAAGCAAAATATGTGAAAGCATGCACATTCATTTTATTTTATTTTTTTTGCATTTCAACATGTTGCTTCTTGTATGTTTACTTATATGCTCCTTGCATAAAAATGTACAGGTCTACTATCTGTCTTGGAATGTGAGTTCCATGAATATCTTTTATTAATTCCAGTATTAACTCCCTAGTATTGTATTCTGCTCACAGTGGGTGCCCCTAAATATGAATTGCTAACAGTGGTGATGATAATGAAGAAAAGTTCAAGTTTCTACATAGCAACTATCCAACAGATTATTTCTCAAACATCACAACCATGAAATTGGGCTGGGAACAATCAGAGGATGATTTCTGAATGAAACAAACCCAAAAGAGAAATACAGCTGCATAAAGTGGTATACTAGATAAGACTCATTTGGGCAGCTAGGAGGCGTAGTGAGAAGAGTGCTGATCTGGAAATCAGGAAAGCTCATCTTCCTGAGTCTATATCTAGCCTCAGACACTTACTAGCTGTGTGATCCTGGGTAAGTCACCTAACCCTGTTTGCCTCTGTTCTTCATCTGTAAAATGAGCTGGAGAAGGAAATAGCAAATCAGCCCAGTATCTTTGCCCTAAAGATCCCAAATGAGGTCAGGAAGAGTCAGATACAACTGAAAATGATTGAACAATAACAACAACAGATAAGACTCTAGACCTGGAATCAAGAAAGTCCAGGCTCAAATCCTCAATTATTTCCTAGTTACATATGGAACCCCACACAATTAATTTATCTTCTTTGAATCTAAGTTTCCTCATCTGTAAAATGAAGGAATTGGACCCAATGTCCTTTATGGTTTCTTCCATCTATGATTCCATAATCCTTATTCTTGGGAAGTTTTTCCAGATATCAGGTCTGAATTTGCACACATGCTCCTTTCCCAGTTCCTCTTGATTCTAGTGCCTTCCCTCTCTTGGTTTTGTCCTATTTGTCCTATATATGACTGGTTTGTACATAGCTATTTATATTTTTCTCCTCCCAAAATAACAATAACTCTGGACCCTAGAGGGTAAGAACAAGAAGGTAGGAAGAAGAAGTAATTGGTGGGAGTTCCCGAGAAACAGATTTAGGCTCAATGTAAGGAAAACCTTCCTACTGATTAGCATCCAGAAGTGAAAAGGGATGTCTGGGGAAGTAGAGGATTCCCTCTCACTGGAAGCCTCAAGCAAAAGCTGGATGACCACTTGTTGGTCATATTATAGTGGGTATTCTTATTCGGGGATAGGCTGAATTAGATGCCTCATGAAGTTCCTTCTAATTAAGATTCTTTGAGCCAGTTCATCTCATCATCCAATACACAATACATCCAAATACACAAATGAGTAAAGGTGAGTAGAGGAAGGAAATTAGCAGAGCTATGTCTTGGGTCAGCATTTGGAAATCCAAACAAATTAGAAAGGCTTCCTTAGAAAATTAATCTCCAGGGATCCATTAGAGATTTTTTTTGGGAATATCTCTTCACCTTAGACAATGAAGGCTGCAAACTGAGAACTATCTGGTAGTGATCTATTTTCCCAAGGCCCCTGGGTATCTGCTGGAATCACAAAATTTTATTTATATTTGTATGACGTCCAACTCAAACCTGGATAGCCATTGATGATGTTTCAGTGTTGCTGTTTGGTTGTGTCCAACTCTTCTTGACACCATTTGGAGTTTTCTCAGCAAATATACTGGAATGGTTTGTCATTTCTTTCTCCAACTCATTTGACAGAAGAGGAAACTGAGGCAAACAGAGTGAAGTGACTTGCCCAGGGTCACAGTTAGTGTCTGTGTCCAGAACTGAAGTTGGGAAGATGAGTCTTCTGCACCACCTAGCAGCCCACAGATAGGCATTTCCCAATACCAAATCCGTGTCACATGATTATCTAACCTGTGCTTGAATATCTACAGGCCGGAGGAACTCACCACCTCTCCCAGTGACTCATTCCCCTTTTGGGTAGTTCTAAATTTTAAAGTGTATTTCCTTATGTAAGGGTGGGGATTTCTATACTCATACCCCAATTAATGTAATCAAAGAAGGCCTGGATATTTCAATTGAATCAATCAATAAATCACTTATGTGCAAAGCATGGTGATAAGTTCTGGGATACTGACAGGAATATAAGACAGACCTCATCTCCTTTCCCAGTTCCAGGAGTTCACATTCTAATGGTGGGACAACACATAAGGAAAGTTTCAGCTTCAAGTCAGCTGGAAAAGTCCCATAGTCCATAAGGTTTAGTGGTGAAGAAAATATTAATGCTTTTTTTAAACCCTTACTTTCTTTTTTAGAATTGGTACTAAGGGCAAGATAGTGGTAAGAACTATGTTTAGGGGGCTAAGTGACTTGTTCAGGGTCACACAGCTAGGAAGAATATGAGTTCAGATTTGAACAGAGGATATCTCATCTCTGGACCTGGTTTTCTATCCTTTGAACTACCTGTACCTCTTAATGCTTCTTTAATTTCATTTCCTCTGATAAAGTGATATTGATTTCTTTTCTTTTCTTTTTGCAGAGAAAAGATGTTTTATTTTCTCTTTGATTTCCCTTACAAATATCAAGTTAACATGACAGGTTGTTATATTTTTATGTCATATTCTTAGTTCAAGACAAAATGATACAGGAGGAAACTAATCAGTAACACTGTTATAAATACAGAAAATAAGATTAGTCTTCAATAGCTCCAAAGTGAACTGCATCTTTGTGACTTCCTCCTCTTTTATCATCTTTACTTTGTAGATGTAACTTAATGAGGTCATCAATTCAAAAGATGGTAATTGCAGCTTCTATTGCATATCTCCAAGGCTTAACTTTAATCCTGGTAGGTTCAAATGCAAGTGTCAAATGCACTTCTGCCTGTTGTCTTGAGGTTTACCATTGATTAAGTCAAGACTAATCCATTTTAGCTCCTTGAATTCTGGGTTAACTTGCGCCTTATTATGAGAAGCTCTTAACTTGGCAACCAAATCTGTAGAGTCTTGGGCAGCATTAATTGCCAATGTGTTGGGAATAATGAGAAGAGATCTGGCATATCATGCAATAATAGCAAGTTGTTCCCATGATCCCATGCTGGTTGCATAGCACTCTAGATAAATGGAAAGAGCTGTTTCTAAAACACTGCCTGGCCCCATTGACTTTGACCCCAGGACTCTCTGAGCCACACAAAGAGCATCATATAAAGAGTGCTCCATCTCATTAAACACAAAGTTATTTACTCCATGTAAGATAATTGAGGCAGATGTCCAGCTTTAGTGTTTCTGATCAAACTTAGCTCATCATCACAAATTCTTTCTTTTACTATCTCTTCTGCCTGCAAACATTGAAGCCTCAAAACTTTCTTCACCTTCCAGATTAGTGAGGATAGACAAAATGGTTGCTCCAAATAATTTAGCAATTCATTTAAGAATCCTTTCTAAAGTTTCTGCTGCTGTAGTAATAGACTCAGCAAAGTACTTGAGACAGATATCATCAATTCCACCAGTGACTGGAATCTTTAAAATTTCCTCCTTGATAATATTGATTCTCTTTTTCTAATTTGTTCTAATTTTTCTGGGTCTGTAATAATCACTTGCACGACGCACGATTCCACTGGTTATCACATGTGTTCTTGGTTCGAACCCATTTCCATGTTGTTGGTATTTGCATTAGAGTGTTCATTTAGAGTCTCTCCTCAGTCTTATCCCCTTCCCCCCTGTAGTCAAGCAGTTGCTTTTCCTCGGTGTTTCTACTCCCACAGTTTATCCTCTGCTTGTGGATAGTGTTTTTTAGATCCCTGTAGATTGTTCAGGGACATTGCATTGACACTAGTGGAGAAGTCCATTACCTTCGATTGTACCACAATGTATCAGTCTCTGTGTATAATGTTTTCCTGGTTCTGCTCCTTTTGCTCTGCAACACTTCTTGGAGGTCGTTCCAGTCTCCATGGAATTCCTCTACTTTATAATTCCTTTTAGCACAATAGTATTCCATCACCAACATATACCACAATTTGTTCAGCCATTCCCCAATTGAAGGGCATCCCCTCATTTTCCAATTTTTTGCCACCACAAAGAGCACAGCTATGAATGTTCTTTTACAAGTCTTTTTCTTTATTATCTCTTTGAGGTACAGACCCAGCAGTGGTATGGCTGGATCAAAGGGCAGACAGTCTTTTATTGCCCTTTGGGCATAGTTCCAAATTGCCCTCCAGAATGGTTGGATCAATTCACAACTCCACCAGCAATGAATTAATGTCCCTACTTTGCCACATCCCCTCCAGTATTCATTGCTTTCCTTTGCTGTCATGTTAGCCAGTCTGCTGGGTGTGAGGTGATAACTCAGAGTTGTTTTGATTTGCATCTCTTTGTTTATAAGAGATTTAGAACACTTTTTCATGTGCTTATTAATAGTTTTGATTTCTTTATCTGAAAACTGCCTATTCATGTCCCTTGCCCATTTATCAATTGGAGAATGGCTTGATTTTTTGTTCAATTGATTTAGCTCTTTATAAATTTGAGTAATTAAACCTTTGTCAGAGTTTTTTATTATGAAGATTGTTTCCCAATTTGTTGCTTCCCTTCTGATTTTAGTTACATTCGTTTTGCTTGTACAAAACTTTTTAATTTGATGTAATCAAAATTATTTATTTTACATTTTATGACTCTTTCTAAGTCTTGCTTGGTTTTAAAGTCTTTCCCTTCCCAAAGGTCTGACATGTATACTATTCTGTGTTCACCCAATTTACTTATAGTTTCCTTCTTTATGTTCAAGTCATTCACCCATTTTGAATTTATCTTGGTGTAGGGTGTGAGATGTTGATCCAAACCTAATCTCTCCCACACCATCTTTGAATTTTCCTAGCAGTTTTTATCAAATAGTGGATTTTGGTCCCAAAAGCTGGGATCTTTGGGTTTATCATATACTGTCTTGCTGAGGTCACTTGCCCCCAGTCTATTCCATGGTTCCTCCTTTCTGTCTCGTAGCCAGTACCAAATTGTTTTGATGATCGCTGCTTTATAGTATAGTTTGAGATCTGGGACTGCAAGGCCCCCTTCCTTTGTGTGTTTTTTTTCATTATTTCCCTGGATATCCTTGATCCTTTGTCCTTCCAAATGAACTTTGTTATGTTTTTTTCTAATTCAGTAAAAAATTTTTTTGGAAGTTCAATGGGTATGGCACTAAATAGATAGATCAGTTTGGGTAGGATGTTCATTTTTATTATATTGGCTCGTCCTACCCATGAGCAGTTAATGTTTTGCCAATTGCTCAAGTCTAGTTTTAGTTGTGTGGAGAGTGTTTTGTAGTTGTGCTCATATAGTTCCTTTGTTTGTCTCGGGAGATAGATTCCTAAGTATTTTATTTTGTCTAAGGTGATTTTGAATGGGATTTCTCTTTCTAATTCTTGCTGCTGAGATGTGTTGGAAATGTATAGGAATGCTGATAACTTGTGTGGGTTTATTTTGTATCCTGCAACTTTGCTAAAGTTGTTGATTGTTTTGATTAGCTTCTTTGTTGATTCTCTGGGATTCTATAAGTAGACCATCATATCATCCGCAAAGAGTGATAACTTGGTCTCCTCTTTGCCTATTTTAATGCCTTCAATTTCTTTTTCTTCTCTAATTGCTATTGCTAGTGTTTCTAATACAATGTCAAATAATAGAGGTGATAATGGGCATCCTTGTTTCACTCCTGATGTTATTGGGAATGCATCTAATTTATCCCCATTGCAGATGATGTTTGCCGATGGTTTTAGATATATATATTGTTTATTATTTTTAGGAACGACCCTTCTATTCCTATACTTTCTAGTGTTTTTAATAGGAATGGGTGTTGTATTTTATCAAAGGCTTTTTTCTGCGTCTATTGAAATAATCATGTGATTTTTGTTGGTTTGCTTGTTGATATGGTCAATTGTGTGAATGGTTTTCCTAATACTGAACCAGCCCTGCATCCCTGGTATAAATCCTACTTGATCATGGTGAATGACCCTCCTGATCACTTGCTGGAGTCTTTTTGCTAGTATCCTGTTTAGAATTTTTGCATCTATATTCATTAGGGAGATTGGTCTATAGTTTTCTTTCTCCATTTTTCACCTGCCTGGCTTTGGAATCAGTACCATGTTTGTGTCATAAAAGGAATTTGGTAGAACTCTCTCTTTACTTATGTCAAATAGTTTGTACAGTATTGGGATTAGCTGTTCTTTGAATGTTTGATAGAATTCACTTGTGAATCCCTCAGGCCCTGGGGATTTTTTCTTAGGGAGTCCTTTGATGGCCTGTTGGATTTCTTTTTCTGATATGGGATTATTTAAGAATTCTGTTTCTTCTTCTGTTAGTCTAGATAATTTATATTTTTGTAAATATTCATCCATATTGCCTAGATTGGTATATTTAATGCTGTATAATTGGGCAAAGTAGTTTTTAATGATTGCCTTAATTTCCTCTTCGTTGGAGGTGAGTTCGCCCTTTTCATCTTTGATGCTGTATTTTTTTAAGTCTTTTATAAAATCTGGCCCCAGACACTTCCTAATTGTGTGATCTTGGGAAAGTCACTTAAGCCCCTGTACCTAGCCCTTACCTCTCTTCTGCCTTGGAAGCAATACATAGAATTAATTGTAAGACAGAAAATAAGAGTTTCTTTTAAAAGTCTTTTATATCACCTTTTAAAAAATATTTTTAATTTATTTTGTTAAATGTTTCCCAATTACATGTAAAACAAATTTTAACATTCATTTTAAAAGTTTTGAGTTTCAAATTCTCTCTTCTTCCTTCCTTCCCCCACCCCTGAGAAGGTAAGCAATATAACATCAATTTTACATGTGGAGTCATATAAAACATTAGCCAATGTGTAAAAGAAAACAAACACAAAAACAAGAACAGCTTAAAAGGCTTTTTAAAAAGTATGCTTTAATTTGCACTCAGAGATCATCAATTCTCTCTCTGGAAGTGGATAGCATTTTCATCATGTGTCCTTTGGAATTGTTTTAGATCATTGTCTTAATCAGAGTAGTTAAATCTTTTAGTTAAGCTTCATTACACTTTTGCTCTTACTATGTACAGTGTTCTCCTGGTTCTGCCCACTTCACTTTGATCAGGTCATGTGTCTTTCCAAGTTTTTCAGAAACTATTCTGCTCACCTTTTCTTATAATACAATAGTGTTCCATTATAATTATACACTACAAGTGGTTCAGCCATTCTGCAATTGAAGGGCATCCCCTCAATTTCTAATTCTCTGCCAGCACAAAAAAGAGATGCTATAAATATTTTTGTGTAAAGAGGTCCTTTTCTCTTTTCTTTGATCATTTTGGGATGCAGGGTATCAAAGGGTTTGCCCAGTTTTGGGCATAGTTCCAAATTGTGCTATAGAATAGTTGGACTAATTCACAACTCCACTAACAGTACATTAGTGTTCCAATTTTTCCAGATCCCTCTAAGCATTTGTCATTTTCCTTTTTTGTCATACCAGTCAATCTGAAAAGTATGAGATGGCATCTCAGTATTATTTTAATCTGTATTTCTTTAATCAATAGTGATTTCAAGAGCACTTTTTCATGTGACTTGATAACTTTCATTTCATCTTCTGAAAACTGCCCGTTCATAACCTTTGGTTTATCAATTGGGAAAATGATTGTATTCTTATACATTTGGCTCTATGAGGTCTCAGAAAAACTTGCTATAAATTCTATTCCTCAGTTTTCTGATTTCCTTCTAATTTTGGCTGCATTAATTTTATTTGTGCAAAAAATTTTAAGTTTTATATAATCAAAATTACCCATTTTACTTCCTATGACCCTTTCTATCTCTTGTTTGGTCATAAATGCTTCCCTCATCCAAAGATCTAACAGGTACATTTTTTCATGCTTCACTAATTTGCATATGTTATCCTTTATGTCTAAATCATTTATCCATTTTGACCTTATCTTGGTATACAGAATGAGTGGTTGGTCTCTGACTAAATTCTTCCAAATTGCTTTCTAGTTTTCCCAGAAACTTTTGTCAAATTGTGAGTTCTTAACCCCTAAAGTTTGTATCTTTGGATCTACCAAACACTAGATTACTATGATCATTTACTACTATGTATTATGTTCTTAAATTATTCCACTGGTCCAATACTATTTCCTAGCCAGAAATTGTTTTGATGATTATTGTTTTGTAATATAGTTTGAAATTTGGTACTGCTAAATCACCTTTCTTTACATTTTGTCTTCACTGATTCCCTTGATTGTTCTTGACCTTTTGTTCTTACATATGAATTTTATTATTTTTCCTAGCTCTATAATTCTTAGATAGTTTGATTGGCATGACACTGAATTAACTTAGGTAGAATTGTCATTTTTATTATATTGACTAATCCTATCTATGAGCAATTAATATCTCTTTAGATTTGTCTTTGTGTGAAAAGTGTTTTGTAATTGTGTTCATATACTTTTTGATTTGTATTGGCAGGTATTACAAGTATTTCATATTGTCAGCAGTTATTTTAAATAGAATTTCTCTTTCTATCTCTTCCAGCTGGGTATTATTCATAATATACAGAAATGCTGCGGGTTTCTGTGGGGTTATTCTATATTTTGCAACTTTTCTGAAGTTGTCAATTATTTTAGTTTTTTTTTAGTTGACTCCCCAGGGTTCTCTCAGTATACCGTTATGCCATCTGCAAAGGGAGAAAACTTTGCTTCCTCATTGCCTATTTTTGTTCCTTTGCTTTATTTTTCTTATCTTATTGCTATAGCTAGCATATCCAATACGATAATAAATAATAATAGTAATAACGTCCATCCTTGCTTTGCCCTTGATCTTACTGGGAAGGCTTCAAGTTTAATCCGGTTACAAATCATGCTTACTCTAGGTTTTAGATAGATGTTGTTTAGTTAATTAGTAATGTCTGACTCTTCAGTTTCCAATTTGGACTGTTTTGCTATTTTCTTCTCAAGATCATTTTACCAATGAGAACAAACAGAGTTAAGTGATTTGCCCAGGGTCACATAACTAAGTTATCTGAAGATACATTTGAACTCAAGTCCTCCTGACTCCAAGGGCCAGCACTCTGTTCATTGTGCCACCTAGCTGCCCTGTTTTTCTAGATAGATACTATTTTTTTAAGAAAGGCTCCATTTAGTCCCATGATTTTTAGTGTTTTAAATAGGAATGGGTGTTATATTATGTCAAAATCTTTTTCTGCATCTATTGATATAGTTGATTTTTGTTGTTTTTGTTATTAATATAGTCAATTATGTTTATATCTTTCTTAATACTGAACGAGTCCTGCATTCCTAGTATAAATTCTATATGGTCATAGTGTATGATTTTTGTGATATAATGATGCAATCTCCATGTTAGTGTTTTATTTAAGAAGTTTACATCAATATTCATTAAATAAATTGGCCTATAATTTCCTTTCTGTTTTTAGTTTCCCAGACTTAAGATATCAAAGCCATATTTGTGGCACAAAAAGAATTTGGAAGAAATTCTTTATCTGTTTTTTTAAAAATAGTTTATGTTTGCCTTCCTTTTGCATTGCTTTTCTTCAATAGATTGTAAGCTCCTTGAGGGCAGGGACTATCTTGTATACTCTTGTGTGTGTGAGTACCTGGCATATAGTAGGCATTTAATAAACTTCTATTGACTAATAACAATCAAAGGCAGTGAGAGGCAGCTAAGAGACTCAATGGATGAGAGCCTTAGACTTGGTTTCAGGAAGTCCTGAGTTCAAATCCTGAATTGTATACTTACTAGCACTGTTTCCAGGCACATCACTTAAGCTTTCTTAGCCTTGGTTTACTCATATGTAAAATAGTACCCACACCACAGGTTGTTGTGAGGTTCAACTGACATAACATATATACAATATTAAAGAGCTATATAAATGCTAACTATTCTTATAAAGGTAATTTGGAAGTGAGGGTACTAACAGTTGAGGAGGGATCAGGAAAGATTTCATGCCCAAGTTGATACTTGACTTTTTTTTTTAAACTCTTACCTTCCATCTTGGAATCAACACTGTGTACTGGTTCCAAGGCAGAAGAGTGGTAAGGGCTAAGCAGTGGGGGTTAAGTGACTTGCCCAGGGTCACACAGCTAGGAAGTATCTGAGGACAGATTTGAACCCAGGACCTCCCATCTCTGAGCCTGACTCTCAATCCACTGAACTACCTAGCTGCCCCCTTGGTACTTGACTTTTAAAGAGCCCACAACGCGTCAAACCTGGATCCTGTCTCTAATAGGACCAAATGATGTGTTTCCTGTAAAACTGAAAAATTGGCTAAAGGAAAATTGCTACTCTGACTATTCCCCCTACATAATTGACTATAAAAGGCAAGATACTAGTGGAAGCCACAAGAGACTTCCCTGAAACAATTCTATTCAATTGAGCAAATAGTTATTAAGCATCTTTGATGTACAAAGCAGCCTCTTAGGGAGACATAAAGATAGTGACGACAGGCTAAGACAAGTACACAAATCACTACAGTAAAAAAGAAAACAAGTAAGTATGAGTGCCACTTCGGGAAAGGCCAAGGAGCTAGTTCATGTCCACTGGGAGGGGAGGGAGGATCAAGGAAAGAAGTTTGGAGGGCAAATGGGCATGAGTCAAACAAACAGCAAGCATTTGTTTAGTAACTACTTGTGCCAATGTCCACTTCAAGGCCAGTGTGAGGTACACAAAGACAAACTCACTCCTACCCCCAAAAAAACTCCTTCTTTAAGAAGCTTACATTCCATCAGAAGGAATATGGACACAAATATAAGTAAATACAAAATATATACCATGAAAGTATGAAGGAATGAAGTACCACCTTCCCAAGAGTGAATAAAGGGGAGAGGGGTGAGAGAAGAAAGATTCAGACTGGAGAGGCGGGTAACATCCCAATCTATGGTCCGGTAAGTTCCTATTTTAACTATTCTTGTCAACTAGATACTTAACTCTTTATTTCTATATGCAGAAAGATCACAAGTATTGGGTAGGGGTCAGAGGAAAGGGGAGCATCCTCTGAATTTGGCACCTGGAGACAAAGCCCCAATTAGCTCTATCAGTTACTACCACCTGGTTATAGTGTATCTTTTGCTTGGATTCTTCACGGTGGACAGGAAAAAAGCTCCCAACTTCTCTGTGGGAAGATCCTCCTCATTTTGATCCTGACCTATCTTGCCAACCTTCTGCCCATTTCTTTCTTTTCAATGAGCCTTTCTTCCAGGCAAACTGGACTATTCCCTGTTTTCTGAGTATGGCTCAGCCTTTCCCACCCCTGTGCCTGGGCTCTTGCTGCTGTTTTTTTTTTCCTAGTTGTCAAATTCAAGATTTTTTTTTCAAGGCTTATCTTAAATGTGCCCTATGTAGGAAGCCTTCCATGGACTCCCTCAGCTCCCACCTGTCCATTCCTATTCTTTGTACATCTGTTATTGTTTTTCTCCATTCTTTCTACTGGACCCTAAACCTTTGGGGGTGGGCAGGACAAGACATTATTAATTTATTGGCATATCCCACAGCATCTAGCATAATACCTTCTATGTGGAAGGAAGGAAGAGAGAGGGAGAGAGGAAGGAAGGAAGGAAAGGAAGGAAGGAAGGAAGGAAGGAAGGAAGGAAGGAAGGAAGGAAGGAAATAAGGAAGGAAGGAAGGAAGGAAGGAAGGAAGGAAGGAAGGAAGGAAGGAAGGAAGGAAGGAAGGAAGGAAGGAAGGAAGGAAGGAAGGAAGGAAGGAAGGAAGGAAGGAAGGAAGGAAAGGAAGGAAGGAGGGAGGAAAAGGTATTTGTTGGGAATGCAATTGGGAGGAGGTAATTGAGGAAGATCAATTCCTAGAGAAGTGAGAGATCTAATACAGGCATTTTTCTCTGGCTGGGGGCTCATATCTAAAATATATAGAAATATTTAGAATTACAGATCATTCAATACAACTTTCTAAAGAAGAGAAGCATTATACTGGGAAACTCATCTAGCTAATGTGTCAGTAGTAGAGAGATTGAAGAACAAATAGGGGCATTCAAACAACACAGCCCATCACACAGCTACTGTTAAACATGTTGATCAAATACATATGGATTGATTGTTTACTCCACAGTAATGAAGGATTACTCCCACAGTTGGAATGCATGTCCCTATACCCACAAGCCACTTGAATCAGTCTGCAGTGCAGAGTAGAACTCCTGGTTCCTGGCTAGACATAGGTCATAGTGCATCCTCAACATCGGGACAAACAAAGTAAAAAAGCCCCTCCCTTTAGGAATTTACATTCTGTGGGAAAATTAACACATGTACATCAATAAACATCAAAAGACACCAATAAATGTTATCTAAGTAAGTTCACTGAGCATTCATTTTTGTTGTTCATTTGTTTCAGTCATGTCTGACTTTTTGTGACCCCATTTGGAGTGTTCTTAGCAAAGATACTGGAATGGTTTGCTATTTCCTTCTCTAGATGAGAAAACTAAGGTATGCAGGGGTAAGTGACTTGCCCAGAGTCATCCAGCTAGTATCAGAAGCTGGATGCCCAGTGCTCTATCTACTGGGCCACCCATTTCTTCTCTCAAATTTCCAAGAGTAAGAACTAAGGCTTTGAGATCATCTTCTTGATCCTTAGTTATTTGCTGGGGACTCCTGGAATAAAATCTCCATATTGCCCAATATGGAAGGAGATGTTACAGGTGATGAATCTTCCTGAGTAAAGTCTGACATACTCTGGAACTGTCTGTTAAGGCCTATTGATCCTCGAATTAGCACCAAGGCTGGGTGTGAGATCTCGTTATGTATCCTGAGCATCACTGAGCACAGCTATGAGGAGATTCCCCTGAAAGCACACTTCTGACAGCTTAGTCCTGTGTAAACCCATTGTCATCCACATGTCTGCTTTTCACAATGAAGAGAACTGGATTCAGCTCAGTTCTTCTCTTCGCAGGCATTAGCACTTCCTCTTTGGGCACAGAAATAATCTGTGCTGCCTTCTCCTCGCCCCTTCCCGTTTCAGTTTACCCCTTGTTCCCACTGGCATCTCTCCTGACAGACAAAGAATAGAAGACTCAGGCTTCCTCAGAAGCAGTGGCAGGGGCTGCTGGAGCCACAAGATTCTGGGAGAAGACACCTGAAGCTGAGCAGGGCTTTCTTTATCTGGGAGAAGGCAGCTCGTGAAAAATTCATTCCCAGACTCTGTGCTGGCGGTGTAGTCCTCCCATGCATGCATGCACACATGTACACTAGCTCGCATACACACACACACACACACACACTCACACACTCATCCACAGAGCCCACTCTTGGAATGGTGGCTCTGGATTGACAACTCCGAGCTGAAGAGGGGGGAGGAGGCTGCTCTGCTGCTGAGTGGCGGGCGGTGAAGAACAGCAGCTCCTCTTTCTTGGGTCTCTGTGGGCAGCATCTAGGGTGAAGGAGGAGGAGGCAGAGGGAAGAAGCAGAGTGAGAGGCTCGCAGGCTGCGTCGCTTCAGCTGCCCCTCAGTGGCACTGGCCCATTGCCTACCCACTCTGGAGGCGGCCCTCCCTGTCCAGCATGGCTCTCATAGTTCATCTGAAGACCATCACAGAGCTGAAGGGCAAGGGTGATCGCATCGCCAAAGTCACTTTCCGAGGTATGGACCAGTCCTATTCACTTTCCAAGACGTGGGCTTTTAGGGGGATCCCTCCCTCACTTTGAAATATGCCAAGCTCCTTGGAATAGCACCTGCAGGATTCGCGAGGGTGAGGAGGATTGGGGTGGAGGGCAGAGCAAAAGTTCTCTGCAGAACCCTAGGAGATGGGGGCTTGAGTTGGATAACAGCACCTGCCTCTCGCTAGGCTGCTCCTTTGGATTTCTTGAGCAATGAGGGCTCTCCCTGTTTCTATATCTCTTTGTCTGTGTTGCCCCCCCTTATTGTTCTGCCCTTTTCCCCCTATCTCTCTTTACCTTTGTGATTCTTCATTGCTCCTTCTTGAGTTGGGTGAGAATTCATCTGGTTGCAGGGGGCTTCGGAGAGGAAAGAGAAAGGATCCTGATCTCTGAATAAGGTGGCAGTTGGGAAGAGGCTAGCATAATCTCCCAGTAGACCAGTACTGAAGAGTTCTCCCCTTGTAAGACTGCAGAGATCTAGTCTGGTTTTAGTTCTGGCCAGATTTCTGTGGTTCCATCCCCCCCCCCCATCTTCACTCACACACAGGGTTGAGGATCTGATCCCAAATAGGCACAGATGTTCAAGTTGTACCCCAGCCTAGAAGCTCAAGAAGGCTGGGGTGAACCTGTGCCCAGACCATCTTGACCAGCCTTCAGATCTGTGGGGTCTGTGCATCAGCCTGTGTGTTTCCTTGAGCCCTATTCAATTCTCACCCTTGCTCCCTCTCCACAGCTCCCTTGGGACACCCCCTCTTCTATTTGTGCTCTATGACTGCCTTTTCCCTCATCTCAGCTTCTCTTGTCTCTTGCCCATTCCTCTGTCTCAGGACATGCCCATGGTGCCCTTTGTCCAAAGCCCAGAGGACATATCTCGCTTTTCAGACAGTGATTTTGGGGGTGTACTGCGGAGAGTCAGGTTCAAATCCTGTCTCAGATACTTACTTAGCTGTGTGACTGGGCAAGCCATTTAATCTTTGTTTGCTCATCTGTAAAATGGGGATACAAATAGTGCCTACCTCACAAGATGGTTGTTAGGATCAAATGAGATAAAATATATAAAAGGCTTTGAAAGCCTTATAAATAGCAGCTGTGTTATTAGTATTAGTATGTTGGTGGGAATCCACCTCCACTGAGTGATGAGTGGGGCAGGGGAGAAATGTAGGGAGAAAGCACATCCCCTCCTCATCTTCCAGGCAGAAGAATCCTATACGACAGGAGTCGTATTTTGTGATCCCAAAATGTTTCTTTACCTGTCCTGTATCAAGGAAGAGCAAATGCTGAGGAGGGAGGAGCTGAGTTTCCTTTCCCCTCCTTTACAACAGATAGGCAGGAACCCCAAGGGAATGAGCTCCTTGTAGGGAGAGAGATTACAACAGAGCTGCTTTGCCTCAGGCTTCTAAATATTAGAAGACACATTCCCTCTCATGGCATTCCTAAGGGCATGGGACTCTTCTGGCCCACCAGGCCTGCAAAGTGTTCTCATTTCATTCTGGCCATATGGAAGGTGATGGTGGCTGCTGTGCTCTCCCCCTATTTTAGTCCCTGTGAATGCCTGTAGCTTGCCTCTCTGACCTCTTCCCAGGAGCTGGGAGACAAAGGGGTCATCCGTTGTACCAAAGGTGCAAGCACGCTGTCTCTGGAGGCCAGGCCTCCCCTTCCCTCATACAATTGTACCCCCCCCCCCCCAGTGTTTCAAACTAAAATTAGCCATGGAACCATGGAAAGGAAGTCAGGCCAAATGCTCGAGGTAACCTTCTAGGTCCTTTGCTCACTCTAGGCAAAGTCCTCCCCAGCCTGGCCCCTCTCTGTTCCTGTTCCATCTCTGGTGGCCTCCCCAAGAACAACTTCTCTGTCTTCCCTATGACATTGTCTCCCCTAACCCTTTCCCACATCTGCCCCAGGCACTAGGATTCCTAGGTATGTCTCTGAACAGCAGCTGAATCAGGAGCAGAATGACAAATTAGCAAGGGGAGCAGATTGATAGAAGAGGCAATGGCTGGGTAGGTTGTCCTTCTTGGCACCATCCAAGGTATACTTTTTCCCTGCAACACTCTCTGCATGGTGCTTGTAGAAACTGACCAAAAAAATCCATATTTCTTTCATCTTTATCAAACTGCATTTTGATCTCATAGAGAACACAGTGTTTAGATGCTGGATTACTCTTAGCTCAAATAATAATTAACTCAAATAACAATTCACATTTTTTCTTACATTTCAGATATAAAGTTTAAAAAACTCTTTAGTAAAAAAAACCTAAAAGAACGATGATGCAGCAAGTATTTTTACTCCCATTTTACAGATGAAGAACCTGAGGCTGAAGGGCAGGGTAGCTATGTATGCCAAAAGTGTCAAACACATAGCCTGCTAGCGTCATGCAGTCCACAACAGTCTTGAGTAAGATCTGTACCACATTAAAATGTAGTCAGAGGGGCCAACTGGGTGCCTCAGTGGGTTGAGAGCCAGGCCTAGAGACGGGAAGTCCTAGGTTCAAATTTGGCCTCAGACACTTCCTAGCTGTGTGACTCTGAGCAAGTCACTTAACCCCAATTGTCTAGCCCTTACCTTCTGCCAAAGAACCAATACACAGTATTGATTCCAAGATGGAAGATAGGGGTTTTTAAAGAATGCAATTGGAAAATATATAACAAAATAAAAATATGATAAAACAAAGATAGCATTAATATAATTTTCTAAGTCAATTCTGTGACCCTCAGGGATCCTTTGTGCACAATTTTGTAGCCCCATTTCTATTTAAATTTGACACCACCACAGGATTCAAACAGATTTCTACAGATTGTAAAATTCCACTATGCCTCTCGGCCTTTAACTTGGGGTTTACACAAAGATAATGTCCCTGAGGCTACCTAAATCAATTCCATTCTGCAGGCAAATAATTTAAGGAAAAATGAGAAAAGAGCTATTTGAGTTGCCCCTGGAGTCATGAAAGAGAATAAAAAGAATGTAAACCTCTTAAGAGGAAGGACTGCTTCGTTTTTGTGGTTGTATCCCAGGCCCAGGACAGTGCCTAAAAAAGTGATTGTTTAATAAAGGTTCATTGAATTGAATTGATGAGGAAAGAAAAAGGAGGTGTGATTCTTGAACCCACTCCCCTCTCTGTCATCTCTTGCTATTTTCCTTCCACATAGATCTAACCTCCTCCCCCATACCCATCTTCCTGATGCTTCTTCCTCAAGTTGGGACCCTAGACTCTCAGAGAGAGGATGGGGGAGACAGCTAAAGCTGGTTGCCGAGTGAGCTAATAATAATAACAACAACCACAATAAACAACCCGCATTTATGCAACATTTTGAGATTTATGAAGGATTTGTGACACTTTATTCTACAGCCACCCTGGGAGTTATGGACTATTGTTCATTGTTGTTTAGTTGTTTCAGTTCTGACTCTTTGGGACTCCCTTTGGGGTTTTCTTGGCAAAAATTACTGGAGTGGTTTACCATTTCCTTTTCCAGCTCATTTTATAGATGAGGAAACTGAGGAAGGCAGAGGTTAAATGACTTGCCCAGGGTCCCATAACTAGTAAGTGTCTGAGGCCAGATTTGAACTCAAGAAGATCAATCTTCCTGATTCCAAGTATAGCAATGGATAGAGATCCATTGTGCCACCTAGCTGAATTCCTACCCATCCTCTACCTAAGTCAAATCAAATGCTACTTCCTCCTGGATGACTTCCTTTACCATTCCCTGCTTCAATAACCACATTCCCCCCTCAGACATACCATAATATTTTGTATGCAACTCTATAATGTGTGAATTAAATTAATTGAAGTGTTCATGGTGTACGATTATTTCATTCTTTGTATTTGTATCCCAGTACATAGCACAGCGCCTGGCATCTAGATGTTTAATAAATATTGATTGATTGATTGATTGCAAAGGTATCTGTGTTGTATCTCATCCCCATATTGTCTTGTCTAAATTTATGTCTTCTCCTGCATAAAACAGATACTGAATTCAGGGTAGGCAATGAATTCTTGGTTGTTGAATGAGTCTGATAAGACTAGGCTCTTCACAAACGACCCTATTGGGTAGAGAAGGAATACAAATAACATTTTACCCCCTTGACCGAACAATCACTCAAAAACCAAGCACTAACTTACTCTGCATCAGCCACTGGACTAAGTAAGATACCAAAACAAAATGAAACAGTCCCTGCCCTCGAGGAGATTACCTACCACGTGCATAGAAGTGTAGACCCAGGAAATGGAGCTGTGGTTCCACTGTTGCAGGGAATACTTAAGGAGGCAGCAAAATATAGCCTTAGATCCCCATTAGCAACTGAGAGTTTTAGAAACCTAGGCCAACGAGAGGTTGAGTGACTTTTCCAGGATTGTACACTGGTTGTTTTTTTATTTGCAAAGTAATGTTTAATGTTTATAAAGCCAAAGGGCTGGGATTCCCAAGGTACTTAAAAAAAAATTCTGTACAGTTCAAGGAGAACAAGGAGTCCTAAGGCACACCACTATGTACAAATAACTTACACATGAAACTTCCTTCCCTGGAAGAACAGAGACAAGGAAGAAAGCAAGTCAGGTTGCTATTCCAAGTTTTTTCTTGTTTCTCCTTTTTTTGGGTGGGGTATATGTCAGGTGTGGGACTTGAAGCCAGGTCTTCCTGGCTTCAAGGATGTCTCACTATCATAATATACACTGCCTCTCTGGATACACAATGGTATACAGAGTAAATACAAAATAAACACAAGGTAGTTAAATACAAAGGTAGGTAGATGATACAGTGGATAGAGGGCTAGACCTGAAGTCAGAATGATCTGAGTTCAAATGCATCCTCAGACATGTACTGACTGTGTGACCCTGGGAAAGTCACTTAACTCTGTCGCAGTTTTCTTATCTGTAAAATGATATGGAAAAGGAAATGACAAGCCACTCTTTGTATATCTTTGCCAAGAAACCCCTAAATTGGGTCATGAAGAGTTGGACATGACTGAAACAAACTAACAAATATAAAAGTTAAATACAAACTAGGGAGGGAAGGAGGGCACTAGAGTTGAGGAAAACACTAATGACTTTATATAGAAGGTGGTGCATCTTAAAGTGAGTGATTCTATGAGGCAAAGATGAGGAGGGCGCATATTCCAGGCATGACGAATGGCCAATGCAAAGGCATGCATGAAGAAGAAATATCAAGCACCATGTGTGAAGAACAGAGAGAAGACCAGTTGTCTGGGCAGTAGGATGAAGGAAGAAGAGTTCTGTATAGTGAGGTTGGAAATATAGGCTGGGAGTAAGTTATGAAGAGATTTAAAAGCCAAATAGAATAGTTTCTGTTTTATCCTGACTTACCTAGGCTTTAGAGTTAATGGCTAAGAAGCTGAGGCTCATAGAGGGCAGAATGACTGTCCAATATTACACAGCTAGTAAGTGGCAAAGCCTCAACTTCAACCTGTGTCTCTAAACACCAAGACCAAGAACAATTCCACTATCCTATGCCACAAATACTAGGAAATTATACTAATAAGACAAATCAGAAGTCATTGCTGTAAGTCAAATAGACAAGCCTACTTAGATATTTGGATGGATCTCTGATCTCATTGGTATTACTTAGCACTCCATCCAATGATGTAGACTCTCCCTCCCTGCTCCCTCTTTCCTTGCTGCTCAAACAGCATGATAGAGACAGAACTATAGTGAAGACACTAGCTCAACCCATGTACTATCTTCTTTCCCATAATCCCTCAGGTGGCCAATGCCCCATGTTCATCATGACATCTTTGTTCCCTCAGACTTCACCCCAACTCTGCCTTTGCTCTGGCCTGTTCTTCCCTAGCCCACTAGCCAGTTATAACTATATATAACCAGCCAGAGTTATCATTTTATTCCTCCCTGGAGGAAAAATAGTTGGAAAAAAAGGGGATAGTTACCTGGAAAAGAATGTGAGGTGAATCAAGGTGCAGGGATGACTGCTGCCTCCTCAGGAAGGAAACATGCTTCTCCTAAGTGTTAGTTCTCTAGGACAAAGCCCCAGTAGCCCTATGTCTCTTGTCTCTATCTTTCTCAATACCCATTAAGATTCTGTGACCCCTTTTGACTATACTGTAGCTTGAGATCTGAGGGTCCTGGTCCGTCAACCAGTCCAATAACTTTTTCATATAAACCGAGCCTCATCATTTGAGTCCTCTACTTGTACAGTTGACTTTTTAAACCTAAGTGCTCTTGCTAGCCTATCACACTGAGACACTCTAGAGAACTCCACTTGAACATGGAGAAGAGATGGCCTGACCAGACATCAGGATTCCTGGAATGTGAAGAGAGAGTTGGACTCAATGTCATTCAGAGTCCAGTTCCAATACTTCCTAGCTGTATGGCTGTGGGGAAATTCCATCAGAGGTTCTAAACCTCAATTTCACCATTTGTAAAATTGGAATAACACCTTGACTAATGATTTTAAAAGGTGGCTAGGAAGAAAGCACGTTAGAAATTTCAAGATGACTAAATGGTTGAATCATCAGTACTTGAATCAGTGATTTATATTGTGAAGTGGAGCCTCCTTGCGGCCTCAGTTTTCAACAATATACCTATTTTTGATATGGTAAAAGCTTCTCCATGGAGATTCAGAATACCAAGAGTACCTGCAGAGCCTCCTCAGATATTAGAAAGATTGTTTGCCCTGGGAGAGAACTTGAAGATTATCTAACCTAATGCCCTAATCTTAGGAGTGAGGTACTATGGCTTGGACTTAACATTAAGTAAGTGCCTTAGGGTCAAATTTAGAGCTGGAGTGGACCTTCTAGGTCAAAGAATTCTCTCCTTGGAGTCAGGAGAACCCCACGTTTGAAGCCTGCCTCTGATAATTTGTGACCATGACCAAGTTGCTTAACCTTTCAAAATCACAGCATCAAAGAGTATGAGTGCTGAAAGAGACAGCTAGTCCCACCCAAGTTGTTTCTGATCAGCCCTGTGATTTCACTGGTGTCAAGAGACTTCGTCTGAAAGTGTGCTACTTCTATTAATAGTCACATGGATAACAAAACTAACATTTATACGACACTTCAAGGTTTGTAAAACACTTTAATCATAATGACAGCTAGCATTATAGATTGCTTTAAGGTTTGCTAATGCTTTACAACTATTATCTCAACCTATCCTTGATATATCCTTGATCTATCAAACAAATCCAGCAGGAAAGTCAAGTATTATTCCCATTTTATGGATGAGGAAACTGAGGCTAATAAAGGTTAAGTGACTTGCTCAGCATCACACATATAGTAACTGAGACAGTTTCTGTCTACTGTACCAATTAGCATTCTCTCTCTATATATATATATGTGTGTATGTGTGTAGAATGTATATATGTATATAGTGTTATATATATACATATATAAAAAATCTTTAGATATATTATCTCTCTTGATCTCTATAACAATCTGGTGAGACAATAATAATAGTAACTAACATTTATATAATACTTTAAAGTATATAAAGCATTTTCATTCATTTGAGCCTCACCTCAATGCTGTGGGGTTCATACTTTTATTATTCCCATTTTACATTTTCCTCTGGGCTCTGCTTCTGACTTTTGGGGTTTCAAAACTGTGCCCCAATATGTAAAAACTGGCAGATAGCTTTTGGGTCATCTTTCACAAGCCCCTACAACCAATCATCATAAATCATAGAATCAAGAACCTTCATCATTCCTTCACAGGAAGCTAGATTACACAGTGGTTAGGGCACTGGGCTTAGCATCAGTAAGATGAGTTCAAATTGGCCTCAGATAGTTAGCTAAATGACTCTGTGTAAGTCACCTTAACATCTGCCTGCCTCAATTTCCTCAACTATAAAATGTAGATGATAATAGCATCCATGTCCTAGGGCTCTTGTGAGGATCAAATGAAATAATATTTGGAAAGTACTTAGCCCAATGCTTGACACATAGTAGGCACTTAACAAATACTTTTTTTTCCTCCTTCTCTCCCTCCCTCCCTCCCTCCCTCCCTCCCTCCCTCCCTCCCTTCCTTCCTTCCTTCCTTCCTTCCTTCCTTCCTTCCTTCCTTCCTTCCTTCCTTCCTTCCTTCCTTCCTTCCTTCCTTCCTTCCTTCCTTCCTTCCTTCCTTCCATTTTATCTGTATCCAAACTCATCCCTCCCTGAATCTGTTTCCTTAACCATATATTTTCTTCAAGTCTTTAAGGATCAGTGTTTTTCCTGGTCAGGAATCCTTCCACCAATACAAACTGCACCCCCTCTATGGCTCAAGAGATCATCAGTCTTCACTGAGTTACTGAGGCTGAAGGATTCACTGTTCTAAATCCAAACTTCTGGTCTTTAGCCTCTCTGAACTTAGCTGGTCCACTTAAAACAGTTCTAGGCAATTACCTAGGAGGGGCAGTGAGGTACAGTGAAAGGGTACTAGATTTGTAGCCAGATGGCTTGGGTTTGAATCCTTTCTCTGATGTGTACTATCTGTATGACTGTGTGCAAGTCACTGTCTCTCTGGGCCTTGGTTTTCTCTGCTGTAATATGAGGAACTGAGAGCCTGTAAGGTCCCTTAAAGCTCTTAATGAATGGTGCTATGATCTTCCAAAGGTCTTGTAAGATCTTTTCAGGTCCAGCATCTTTGAAATGGGGGCAGCTAGGTATTGTAGTTGATAGAGTGCCAGGCCTGGAATGAGGAATATTCATCTTCCTGAGTTCAAATCTCACCTCAGACACTTATTAGCTCTGTGACTCTGGACAAGTCACTTAACCCCATTTACCTTAGTTTCTGCATCGGTAAAAAAAAATGCTGGAGAAGGAAATGGCAAATCCTCCAGTATTTTTGCCAAGAAAACTCCAAATAGAGTCATGAAGAGTCAGATTTGACTAAACAACAACAAATCTTTGAAATACTAGACACATGAAAACATTTTGGGTCAAAGGAATGTCAGGGTAATGTCAGTTTTAATCTATTCGGGCTCCAAAGAATCTGAGTCCACTTTCATGTCTAATATAACCACGGAAAACCCTCCATCTGCTGCATCCTGGCCAGAGCCAGAAGGTTCTCTGGAATTCTAGCCCACCCAGAGTTAGCTGTTCTCTGTATCACCGCCATTCTCCCCTCCTCCGCCCAGTTTCTGCTGGCAGAGGAGAGGAAAGTCGGTGCTCCAGCCCAGCAGGGCCAAGGGAGAAGCAGCAGTTAATGTTGGGTTGATTAAAAGAGTCTCTGATGAGGTCGTGCTCCCCTGTGGGGCCGATACTCCCCGCTGTTGGCAGCTTGCCTGCTCATCCTCTGTGTGGCTCTCATTTCCATCCACAACTAACAGAGGCTTTCCTCCTTCTATGTGGCATGACTTAGAAACTCCCACATCCAGGGACCATTCCCAGCCTCAACCCTCCCCTTCCTCTCCAGCTTCTATGATCTCTTCCATATGCCCCCTTCCCCTTCAGCCCACACAGGCTCTCTCTGTCTGTTTGTCTGTCTGTCTCTGCTTGTCTCTATCTCTCTCTCTCCCTGTCTTCCTCCCTCCCCTCCCTCCCATCCTTCCCTCCATCTTGTCTTTCTCTCTCTCCCTCCCTCTCTTTCTTCTCTCTCTCTCTCTCTCTCTCTCTCTCTCTCTCTCTCTCTCTCTCTCTCTCTCTCTCTCTCTCTCTCTCTCTTTCTCTCTCTCTCCCTCTGTTTCTGTGTGTGTCCCTCTGTCTCTCTCTCCCTGTGTGTCTCTCTGTCTCTCTCTCCCTGCATCCCTCTCCTCTTTCTCTCTCCCTCCCCCTTCCTCCCTTCTTCTCTTTCTTTCTCTCTAACTCTCCCTCTCTCCCTCCCTCTCTGCATATCTCTATCTCTGTCCCTGTCTGTCTGTCTCCTCCCTTTCTTTCCATCCCTCTCTCTCCCTCCCACTCCCTCCCCCACCTCTTCCTACTTCTCCTCTCTCTCTCTCTCTCTCTCTCTCTCTCTCTCTCTCACACACACACACACACACACACACACACACACACACACACACACACACCGATGCATACAAATCCTCTATACCAAACCGTCAGAGAGACTCAGGGGTTGGTCCAACCTGGAACAAACCGACAGGAACCAAGCCCAGAGGGAAGGCAGAGAGCTCTGACAATCCCTCAGATCCCCCTTTGACAAAGGCCAATTATAAGGACTTGGGGATGGCTCTTAAAAACACCCTGGGCTACACACACACACACATTCATAGCAAAGTAATTGCTGGAAGAGTAAATAATCTCCAAACGTCAAAATCCAGGACACATTTCCCAATAACATAAATACTGCATTGGGAAGTGCTTGACTCTGCCTTGAGTTCTGTAAACTATTGTTATTAAAGACAGCTTGGAACAGTAGAAAGAGCTCTAGTTTAGAGGCTCTTGACTTGGGGTCCATGACCCTAGGATATATTTTCAGGGGAGTCATCTGTGAACTTGAATGAGGGAAAATGACACCTTTAGTTTCACAAACCAATGTATATTATTTTATGCTTTTAAAAATATCATTCCGAGATGGCATCCATAGACTTCACCAGATAATCAAAGGGGTCAATGATGCAAAAAAAAAAAAAGAATATTTGCAATTGTTCAAATCTTACCTCTGACACTGAAATTTTAGGCAAATTTCTTAAACTTCTTGATCCTCAGTTTCCTCATCTACAAAATGAAAAGCTAGGGATTAGGGGCAGCTAAGTGGTTCAGTGGATAGAGAGCCAGACCTGCAAGTAAGACGTTTGGGGTTCAAATCTGGCCTTTGATATTTCTTAACTGAATGACTCTAGGCAAGTCACTCAATCCCCTTTGCATAGTCCATACAACTCTTCTTTCTTAGAACTAATACATAATATTGATTCTAAGATGGAAAGTAAGGTTTTTTTTAAGAATTAAAAAACAATTTTTAATGAAAAGGCTGGACCAGCTTACCTCTGAATTCCCTTCCTGAGTCTATATGAGCCTTAGACTGAAAGTCAGGGAACCCAGGTCCAGTCTCATCCAACAAACATTTATGGAGTGCCTACTCCATGCTTAGGAATTGCAATAGATGCTGGGGAAATGAAGATTAAAAAAAGGAAAGAGCCCCTGCCCTCAAGGAGCCCATATTCAAGGGTGTGTGTTGGGGGGTGGGGGTAGAGCCAACATTTGCACAGATAAGTATATGTATGTAACATCCCATCCAAGATGGTTGTTATAAACATAATATGAAGCAATTTTTAAAAGGGAAAGGGGAGTTAAAAGCTTGCAGGAAGGAAGTGCCATTTACAGGAGGCAGCACCTATGCTGTGCTTTTAAAGAAACAGAATTCTAAGACAGAAAGTGAGGAGGAAGGGCAGTACAGGCATAAGGAACACCTGGTACAAAGTGACAAAAAGAGGGAGATAGAGTGTGTGTGAAAGGAGGAATATGACATAAAACTAGAAAGGTCATCTGGGGTCAGGCTATGGAGGCCTTTCAATGCCTTGAAATTAGAATTTGTATTTAACCCTTACTTTCCATCTTAGAATCACTACTGTGTATTGGCTCCAAGGCAGAAGAGTGGTAAGGGTTAGGCAATGGAGGTTAAGTGATTTGCCCAGGGTCACATGGCTAGGAAGGGTCTGAGGCTAGATTTGAACCCAGGACCTCCTGTCTCTGGGCCTGACTCTCAATTCCCTGAGACACCCAGCTGTCCCTAGAAAGATGTATTTTTGAGGAATTAGAGTTATGTTTTAGATATGTTTAGTTCAAGATGCCTACAGGACGTCTGGGTGGAAATGGCCAGAGACATTGTGTACAGAACTTTAAAAAATGGAACTATGTCTGGATATGTATCTGAGAACCACCTATATAGAGATGATTACCAAACTCATGGAAGCTGATGAGATCACCAAGCAAGAGAGTATAAAAATGTAAGGTATGTGTTACTCATGTAAGAGAGCTAGATCCATATGGCTTGTCTAAATGTAGTTTTCAGGAGACATTGACAGATAGCGCTAGAATCTTGCTGATTCTTCTCCAAGGGAGACTATAACTCTTGCCTTGAAGAGAACAGGAGAAAGGTCATAAGATTGGGAGCTCCTATCTCCAATATAAGAAAAGGATACTGTGCTAAAAAGATATGTGCCTCCATAAATATTACTTATTATGCAGTACAGTTTGGGTTCAAACCCCTCAAAAATACTTTCCTGGTCACTATCTCTTAAAGGGGAAGGATTAATCTAAGTTTATACCCATAGACTTATACTGGCTCATTGAACTCCTTTTCAAATGCAAGGTTATCATAAATAGAGAATCAAGTAAGCTCATTTATCCAAGCAGATAGCAAACAGAAATTGGAGTTCTACAGCTCAAAATAGACTAGGAAATGGTTAAGACCTCTTTGCTAATAGTGAGGTGAGGTCTTAACTCAAAGCAAAAGAGAAACTCCAATCTCACCAAAGAGGAAATTTCCCTAAGCTTCTAGGGAGGAAAGTTGGAAATCAGAGACATGCTGAGGAGCTGGTTTTCCTACATGTTTTCAGTTTCCAAAGTCTTGTTCTCTCTCTCTCTCTCTCATGTCTGAAGACAGTCCCAAAGAGAGACCGTGTAACTCTTTTTATGTTGTTTGTTTTTATTCTTTTCTCAATTACACATAAACAAAATTTTCTAACATTTTATTTTTTTTAATTTATTTTTTTTTCTAAAACCCTTACCTTCCGTCTTGGAGTCAATACTGTGTATTGGCTCCAAGGCAGAAGAGTGGTAAGGGCTAGGCAATGGGGGTTAAGTGACTTGCCCAGGGTCACACAGCTGGAAAGTGTCTGAGGCCAGATTTGAATCTAGGACCTCCCATCTCTAGGCCTGGCTCTCAATCCACTGAGCTACCCAGGTGCCCCCATTTTCTAACATTTTAAAAAATTTTGAGTTTCAAATTTTTTCCCTTCCACCTCTCCAAACTCTTTGAGAAGGCAAGACATTTTGCATAACTTTTGCATGTGCAGTCATGCAAAACATTTTAGCTGTTACAAAATAAAACAGGCCAAAACAAACAAACAAACAAACAAACAAACAAACCCCAAACAACAAAAATAATTAAGAAAGTAAAAAAAAAGCATGCTTCACTTTGTATTTAGATCCTATCATTTCTTTCTCTGGAAGTAGATAACATTTTTCAGCATAAATCCTTTGGAATTATCTTGGATCACTGTATTGCTGAGTATGGCTAAGTCATTCACAGTTGATCATCACCCATCATTGCTGTTACTACAATGTTTTCCTGATTCTGATCACTTCACTCTGCTTCAGTTCATGTACGTCTTCCTAAGTTTTTCTGAAACTATCCTGCTTGTCATTTCTTAAAGCATAAAAATATTCCATCACAATTATATGCCTCAACTTGTTCAGCCATTTCCCAACAGATGAGCATCCCCCCAATTTCCAAATCCTTACCACCACAAAAAAACTGCTTTAAATATTCTTGTGCAAATAATTCTTTTCCAATTTTTTATATCTCTTTGAGATATGGGTCTAATTTGCTGGGTCAAAGGATATATACAGTTTGATAGCTCTTTGAACACAGATCCAAATTGCTCTCCAGAATGATTGCATCAGTTCACTATGTGTGACTCTTAAAGAAGAACGAATGTCTCTCTTCTCTCAAGCCCTCACACCAATTACACCCCTCATTCAGATATGCAGTTTTGATTCAGCCTCTTTTATACAAATTCAGAGTCACATTTTAGCATCAGCATGCAAAATTGTCCAGACTTAGTTGGAAACTGAGGTTACCGAAAGAAAAAAAAGGACCCAGGACAGAACCTTGGAAAACACTTGGGGCTAGCGGGCAAGAAGAGGAAGATGTAGGAAAGGAGACTGAAAAGGATTGTTCAGATGAGCTGAAGGTTCATAGGATCCTAGATGTAGAGCTAGAAGGGACCTTAGAGACCATCTAGTTCAATCTATTCTTATTACAAATGAGGAGATTGAAACCATGGGGAATAACTTGCCCAAGAACTGAGAAAAGGCAGGGTCACAAGAAGTCAAGAGAGAAGAGAGAATATTCAAGGTTACCAACCATCTCTGAACTACTATATCCAATGGGGTTTTCCCAGCTTTCGTGTTTCCTATCTCTTTGCATCTTTTGGCACAATGACCACGTGGAAACTCTTTTCTTTTTTGTGCTTGTGATTCTTAGTCATATTTTCCTAAAAGGGAAATAATTTGATATTCAATTCAATAAAAGAATATTTATTAAGCAATATATGTAGAGCACTATCCTGCGTGCTGAGGATAGAAAACCAAAATGAAACATGATTTACCCTTAATGAGCTTACATTGTTGAGGAGCTATAAAAATACATATGTGAGTAAATAGAAATTATATTACAACACCAGGGAGTGGCAACAACTACTCAGAGGAGAGTCCCATGGTCATTTTGGTGATTTGCACCTGCCTTTCCGGGGTACCTAGGTGGTACAATGGATAGAGTGTTAGGATTGGAGTCAGGAAGGTTTGAGTTCAAATTTGGCCAGTGATACTATCTGTATGACCCTAGGCAGTCTACTTTACCCTTTTTGCCTCAGTTTCCTCATCTGTCAAATGAGCTGGAGAAAGAAATGGCAAACCACTCCAGTATCTTTTCCAAGAGAACTCCAAATGGGATTACAAAGAGCTACATACAACTTAAAAATAACTGAATAACAAAACCAATGCCTTACTAGGGCAGAAGTGCTGAGTAAGTGGGGTGTTCTCTTTGGTCACAAACTAGCCTGAGACTTTCGGTGTTATGGATGTGTGAATTTATGGATATTGTCTTAGGTACTTCCACTCATCCACCTCCATTTGCAATAGTCATGTGACTCTGACAAGATGAAGCTACTTCTCCAAGAAAAGAAACACATACCAGAATGCTCCTAGAGTGGATATATGATTCATATAGAATCAACAAGAAAACAGCATTTAATAATTAGAAGGTAACTCATAATAAGAAACATGAAACATTTGCCAAGGAACTGCAAAACGGCTGCTCTCTTAAACCTTGGAAATTCCCCAGACAATGTCCTAAGCATTTTAGAACTTGGACAGCTTAAGTCTTTCCTCAAGTAAATCAAGGAGTGCACAGAGCAACTCTCGTAGGATATTCTACTTACACTTTCCTCTATACTGTACAAAAGCAGAAATTGCTGGAGTCAGGGCCCTGGCTCATTCATGGTGTAGGCATGGAACACTGGATCCATTGCAAAAAAGAACTTTGAATGGTTGCTGCTTTCCTACCTCAGATCAAGCCTTTTGACCAACTAGAACTAGCCTTTATAGAATCCCAGAATTTCAGAGTTGAGGGAGACCACCCTCTAGACTAACCTATACATGAAAGAAACTACAACTATAACATACCTAAAAGGTAATCATGCATTTTCTGCTTGAAAAATTCTAGGGGGTGGGAGCATACTACCATGTAAAGAAGCCCAGTCAAAGGAAGAGGGGAAGTGGAATAAGTCCTCCATCACACATCCCTATAACTCTTTCCTTTGATCATGACTGCCACTCTCTGTTGCTACATCACCACATCATTTCCTCACTTGTTCTCCCAACCCACAGCTTTTGATGCTTCTGTGGGAAGGCAAGTGAAGGGCAGCTGTAGAGTGAGAGGGTAATTATATACATACTAAGTACTTTCAAGAGATAGAGGCACTGACAACTTCCACGATAAATCAATAAACCCAGCAAGTATTTATTAAGCACATACTATGTGCCATGCTCTAGGGAAAGAAAGAAAAAATCACCACATGTGAGAAGTTTATATTCTAAGATTAGAGAAGCCCACATGTATGAGGGAGCACATGAGCTGTACCTTGAAGAAAGCTAGTCATTCATTCTAAGAGGTATGAGTGAAGAGAGAGTATATTTCAGCAATGATGGATAACTATTTGGGAACAGAGATGAGGGAGATATCATCTCTGGGAAACAGTCAGGAGTATGCTGGTAAATGTCTAACCACCAGCTCTCTGAAGAAAAAAAACATATATGTTTTATATATATATATATATATATATATATACATATATATATATATTCTACAACAACCTTTTAAGTTGAATCTGTCTTATTAACATCTTCTCCATCACTTGCTTAATTCTAGACAATTAAGCCCTATATTGGGATTTTTGCTGATTTCTGGGTGTAAATTATCACACTGAAATGTAATGATTAACTGGTTCCAACATATCCCTAGAAACAGCTAGAAAACTGATATGATTCAGATGGAGAATCTACAAAGGGAAATAATGTGGGAGCCAGGTTGTGTAGGGCTTTAAATGACAACGTGAGGATTATGTGCTTTATACTAGAGGTAGTAGGAAGTCACTAAAGATTTTCGGAGTATAGGAGTGCCACAGTCAGATATGTGTTTTGGGAATATCATGTTAGCAACTGTGTGGAGGTTGTGTTGGAGACACTGAAAGCAGGGAGACCAATTAAAGGGTATTGCCATAGTCCAGATGAGAGGTGATGAGAGTCTGCATTTATTGTTATTCAGCTCAGTCCAACTCTTTCTGACACCAAAGGAAGGACTTTAGAGAAATCAAGGGACTTGCCTATATAGATAGAGCATTCATCTCAGAGTAAGGAAGAGCTGGGTTCAAGTCCTGATTCAGAGAGCCACTAGCTCTGTGACCCTGGGCAAGACAGTCAACCTCTATGGGCCTCATTTTTCTCAACTACGTTGTTGTTGCTTGATCATTTCAGCAATATCTGACTCTTCATGACCCTATTTGGAGTTTTCTTGGCAGAGATACTAGAGTGGTTTAGAATTTCCTTCTCCAGCTCATTTTATAGATGAGGAAACTGAGGCAAATAGAGTGAAGTGACTTGCCTTGGGTCATGCAGGTAGTAAGTATCTGAGGTCAGATTTGAACTCAAGGGGATGTGTCTTCCTAATTCCAGGCTAGGCACTCTATCTGCTGGGCCACCTTCTGCCTATTAATTAGCATTAGGGTGGTAGCTATGTGAATCAAGAGAAAGAGACAGATGTGAGAGATGTAAAGGAGACAAAACCTGATGACTATTCAACTAGGGAAAGAATGAAGGTGGGGGAAAGAATGGAGGGTGACTCTGAGACTAAGAATTTAGATCACTGGAAATACAGTAGAACATGTGCTGGATATGGAATCTGGATTCTTAAGCTCAAACCTAGGCTATAAGATCAGATGGGTTTATAAGTTGCCTTTTCTGTTTAATGGAGACCTACCAATCTCAGGGCTGTTGTGGGCAAAGTGCTTTGTGAATTATTAGACACTAGTTATGTATGAGTTATTGTTCTAATCCAACATACCTTCTCTTGCTCTCAGGATATGAAGGCACCAAAATTCCACAAGAGAATTAGATTAGATCCAGTCAAGGATAGCCACATTCAACCACATTAATTAGAAGACAACTTAACAGCCAAATGAAACACAGTTTGTTTCCAATCTCTGGGGGAAAGCGAACCAGCCATTCAGCTAAATCTGTAGTTTCCATCTTTCCTTCCAATGCCTAGATCATGACCAATCAGAATAGAAAAATTGATTCCCACAGGTTTTTCTTCGCCCCTTTGCTAACTCCAGCCTGGATGAATTCACCCCTAGAAGATCTTTAAATTCTCTTTGTTTCGATTCTTTTTTGAGAGCAGTAAGTCTCCCTTGCTCTATTTTAGGGTTTAAGAAACCATTTTCCTACCTGTGACTTCTGAAATCTAGAACTTTCAAAAAAGAAAAAAAAGATTTCCTCATGCTAGCATGTAGTAAGTGCTTAATAAGTGTTTATTACCTTAATGCTTTCAACATATTTGAAAATGTAAATGGGTTACTTTCAAAGATATACCTCACTGTGGGCACAAAACTCTGCAGGTATACCACATTTTAGATAATACATATGTTCTTTTTATTTTCTCTCCCTCATACTTCCTGCCACCCCTAACTTAACAATGAAAAAGAAAAAAAAAGAAAAAAAGAAAAATGAAACTGGTGACAGATATTTGAGGAAAGAAAATTTCTTTATTAGCCCTGCCCCAAAATGTTATGTTGCATTCTTCATTTTGAATCCATCAACTATTGTTTAGGGAATGTGCAGGTGTAGGCAATGAGCCTAAGAAGGCTTTGAAGGGTTTTCAGGAGGGAGAAGGTAGAAGGAAGAAAGAAAAGGGGAGAGGGGAGAGAGAAAACTATGGCAGGAGAAGAAAACTGGTTCATCTAGCTCTTAATTCCTTTGTGGTCTGCCAAAACTTTTGTAGGAGTAAAAAGAAATAAATACTCCTAGAATTGAAAAAATATATAGGAATTTTAATAATAAACTAAAAGAGAGAGAAATAGAGAGAGAGAGAGAGTAAAGGGAAAAAAGGTCTTTTCAATCAAGTAAGCACCAGCAAAAGAGTCAGAGACTCACACCTGCACAGGAATAAGGAGAAGCATGTTTCAGATAGATGCATTTCCAATAGAATACAACAATAATAGTGAAAAGGGTGCTGGAATTGGAATGAGATGACATGAATTCAAATCTTACCTCTCTTATTTACCACCTGTGTAATTTTGGGTAAGACATTTTCCTTCTCTGGGTCTACTTCCTCATATGCAAAAGGAGAAGGTTGAATCCAATGATCACCAAGGTCCTTCCAGGTCAAAATTATGATCCTATCAGGATCCTTGAGGGTAGGAATCATTTGTTATGTTCTTTGTATTCCTTGGAATCACAATGCTTAATAAATTTAATAAAATTTCTTTTAAAGTTGGCCTTAAAATGAGTTTCTGTATTTTAAATTCTACTTTGCCATTGACTTTTCTCTGTAGGATTCAAGTTATGTTCCTCTAGGGAAAGACATTTAGCTTAAGATATAATCAAATCCTACTTAAGAATGTGGAAGACATTTTAAACAGGTATAAAAGAAAATTATAATTTTCTAATCAACTACTAAAAATAATGCTCAAGGTAAATTTACCAAATGAGAATTCAAAGTAGTTCAGTGGTATCTACAATAGGGCCTTGGAAAAACAGTACAAAGGAAGAACAATGAGAGTGTCACTGAAGAGAGCTCAGAAGAAAAAGTCGTTTGCTAATGCTGAAAAATGGGACAGCTCCCAACTCCTGGTTGTTGCTTAGCCTTGGTTTCCCAGGGCTTTGTGGGGGCTGTTGGCTTTCAGACATGAACAATGTGATCTGGGTTGGAGTAGGCATGATAGAGCAGAAACAGACATTCCAAAAACCAGCAGTATTTGAACAAGTCACTATGGAACAGAGTGATCTTGGGAAAATCTCAGCTTTAGGTCACTTAGAAGCAAAGGGATAAATGTAGCAGGTATAAATAGACCGTGACATGTTGCCATTGTTAATGATGATGCCAGCAGTGCTGTAAAAGATATCATAAAGAGCATGACTGACCAGAAAAAGAGATGTTCTAGTCAATCAATAAGCCTAAATTTGGGTGAAATTGGGGGGACACAAAAAAGGCAAAAAACAGTTTTTGCCTTCAAGGAGCTTACAGTCTGATGGGGGAGACAACAGGCAAATGACTGTGTGGAGAAAGCTATGAATGGAATGAGGCCCAAATGTAAGTTCTTTAAAAACAAGGATCAGTTTTTGGTTTTGTCTTTGTTACTCTAGCACCTAGTAGGGGCAATGATAAATAACAATAAATGGACAAAACAATTGTTGCTCTGGTATTCTCAAGACAAAAAAAAAAAGGTAGAGAAAGTCCTCCAGCACATCAGGTGGGTCCTCTGAGGATTTCCAGAAATGTGTGGGAAAATAAAGCATGATGAGAAATGGAAAGAAACCCCATACCAATGATCATTAACAAATAACATTTATATAGTGCTTTAAGATTTGCAAAATGTTTTACCTATATAGTCTCAGTGAGACACTCTCAACTCTCTAGGGCTTGCTTGATCACCCCTATTGTACAGTGTGAGAATGGGAGGAGAGGAAAGGAAAAGAGAGGAGAGGAGAGGAGAGGAAAGGAAAAGAGAGGAGAGGAGAGGAGAGGAAAGGAAAAGAGAGGAGAGGAGAGGAGAGAAAAGGAAAAGAGAGAAGAGGAGAGGAGAGGAGAGAGGAGAGGAGAGGAGAGGAGAGGAGAGGAGAGGAGAGGAGGGGGTAAGGGAGCTGAGGGGAAAGGAAATTAGATTAGAGCAGACAGAAATCAGTGACTCCATGAAACAATGGGAAATACAGATATTACTAGAACAAAATCAAAAGACTGAAAAACAACCAGGTAATATAAAGTATCCCCTACAGTCTGATTCCAATGTGTTCATGCAATCTCTTCTCATGATACTGTACTTAACTCATTTTCCAGCCAAAGTAGATGACTGGGTACTCTCTGAGATCCTGTACCTTTCATCTCTTTGCCTTTGCTCATGCAAACACTCTGGGAAAAGGGTTCTGGATATGGTGTCAGAGGACCTGGGATCAAATGTCAGTTCTGTCACTACCACTGTGATCTTGGACAAGTCACTTTCTCTGAGTCTCACTTCCCTTATCAGTAAAACAAAAGTAATGAACTACATGGTCCCTAGCATCCTTCTAGCTCCTAACCGATGGTCCTTTAGTTCTATGGTCTCCATGCCTACTATGGACTGTCCCCTTCACTCATCTCTGTCAGCTGAAGTCTCTTTATTCCTTTACAGCCCATCTCAGGTGCCACAACTTCCAAGAAACTGTATGTGTTAGCTTGTCTTCCCATGATTCCTTTCCCCTTCCCATCATCCAGGTTCAAGTGACCCCTTCCTCAGTTTTCTCATAGCACTTTGCTTCTTCTCTTTGTACCATTATGTTTGGAGGATATTTATTTTTTCTGTTAGACTTAAAGTTCCTTGAGAGCAGGCTCTCTGTTAGATCTATCTCTGTGGTAACAGTCTCTGGTATCCAGTCTTAGATTTTCTTCAAACTCTAAAAATCCATGATTCCTTGATTCCTTTGATACAAGTGTGGTCAATATCTCCAGTCTCCCTCCAACTTAGTATGTGTTCTTTCAGAGCTTCTGTGACAAAAAAAAATTCCCACCTTGAAGCCAGGTTGGTGATGAGCATCTTTAAACAGCCCTGAACATGTCCTTAGATAACATGTCTGACCTACCACTAGACATTGGGCTTGAGCTCTTGCCAGAGTTTGCCTAGAACAGGACCACCCCTTTAAAGGCTTTAGTAGAACACTAGCCCACATTGGTGCTGAGTAAATGTTGTACTGGGTTGTTGAATGTTCAACATCATTATAATGCCCTTTCTTTGAACTCATCTGGACTTACTGACCTTGACTTTTCTAGGAACCAGGCTCTCAACTACTGAGATAGCCCTGGTAGCTCAGGCTAAAGCAGTTTCTCTTCCTCAGCCTTTTACTTTTCTCCCTATTGTCTTAGCCTCAGTTTTCTTGTCTGCAAAATGGGAATAACAATAGCATCTCCTTTGCAGGATTATTGTAAGATAATATTTTAAAACCCTTTGCAAACCTTAATATATATAAATACTAACAATTAACATTATTGTTAAAATCATAATATTCATTTAGTCTGGTATCATGGAAGGTACACTGAGTTTTGAGAATCATGGTACCTATTTAGATCCCCTGTGTGATTTTGGATAAGTGTCTTTTCCTTTCTGGGTCTCAGTTTTCTCATCTGAAAAATCAGGGGCTGGGTGGGGGAAGTAGGACAAAATGATCTCTAAGACTCCTTCCAGATATTTATCTATGGTTCTGAATAGACTTAGAAGGGACCTCAGCACCCATCTAGTCCTTCCTGTACCCCAAAATAACCCCAGTTATGATAACAAACCTGACAATTTTTGTCTAGTTTCTTCCTGAGGACCTCCAGGGTACCCCAGTACAGCCCATTCTACTTTTGCAATAGATTATTGAATGGTTGCTATAGACTGCTATATACCATATGCTGTCACCTGGTTTCAAATACTGCCTTGGATGCTTATTACTGGAGTGATCTGGCACTCTCCCACCTCTAAGCATGAATATCCTCATCTATAAAATGAGAGGGACAAATTATATTTCTACAATTCCAAAAATATTTTCCTTTAAGAGTATGTGTTTATACCATTGAGTCTTAAATCATCTGTGTTAAGAGAGGAAAATATTAATGCAATTAATAATTAATATCCAAAATGATGGGTAAGTCACCAAGGACTTTTCTCTGTAAGTCAGCAGCATCTGAGTCCTAAAGACAAGGAGCCTAACCAACTCTTAAATATGGTAATTAAATAGGAAATAATAAAATGAGTAATAACAACAATGCCATTTATATTACACATTTATTTTGAGCCTTAGTTTTCTTATCTTGCCCTCCCCTAGAGAGAAGCAGTCACTCATGTGCCCTATCCTACTACTGATGGGCATAGAAGCTCCTTAGGCAATCCTGTGGCTCCTTGCTGGACCAGGGAAAGATTAGGGGGAAGGTTCACTGTGTTGGTGCTCAACAACCTAATCAGCAGACATCTGCCCAGCTCTGGCCCATCTGTAGCTCAGAACTCCCAAACTCCAGCAATCCACTAGCCTCAGACTATCTAGTAGCTAGAATGACAGAGGTTATTGGGAAAAGCAGAATGACAGGAGATTGTTACCAGACAGGGAAATACATTTCAAGGTCTGGAGGTAGAAATCTTGGGGTGATAATGTAGTCTAATATATGACCAACTGGGGTAGAGGTTGACAGAGAGACAGAATCTACAGTGTGATTACCTAAATCTCTAAGGATGAAGGCAGTGTAGAGAGACTGAAAACCCTGAATTGAACTCACTGAGGCAGGATCCATAAAGATCTGGAAGGGTGATATGATTGAATAAGGGGCAAAAGTGGATGACGAATAGGGGCAGAGCAAAGAAATCTGGGAGTGGTTGTAAGGAGCAAGGAAGGAGTAGGTCTGTCTTCTTATGGCTGTGTACATAAGAGGAAGAATGGCTAACACTGGAAAGAGGCTAAAGAGTATGAAGGTGTTTGTCAACAATAGAGTAGGGATTCCAGAGGGCATAAAAGAGGAGTCAGGCAGTGAAGAATAGGCACTAAGGAGGCATAGGACTGACTTGGATAGAGATGAGCAAGAGAAGCAACAAGGAAAAGGAGTTTTCATCTTGTTCAACAGTGATTCTGAATCTCAGGATTTGGGAATTTGTACCAAGTATATTGTAACTATTTTGTACGTGCACATTTTAGGTATTAATGATGACTAAGGACCCATACTCTAATGACAAATCTCTTCCTAGATGTGCACATGGTTCTGAACTTAATGCCTTTTCTCTTTCTCCCCCTCAGGACACTCCTTCTACTCAAGGGTATTGGAGAATTGTGAGGATGAAGCAGAATTTGATGAGGTAAAACACCCCTCTCCTGGCTCCCTGACTGATTGAAGCCCCATTCCCCAAGAGATCCCTTTTCTGTGGCTCACTTCTCTAAGGTTGAGCAAAACAGGGAAACACCATCTGCCTGGTAGGAATGTATTGACTCCAAGCTCCCCACTTATGCCTGATTTTCAGAACCACTGAGCACCAGGGTGTAAAGTCAAGTTTCATTGGGAGGCAGCCATTGAGGGCAGGCAGTTTCTGTATTCCCCCTGAGAGACAATCTGGAGTTTCTGAATTGTTTTTCTTTTCTACTGGATGCCCAAAGTAATATGGTATCCTTTATAGGAGACAAGACAGCAAGATCAGGGTTTTAGGAAAAAGACTCCTGGTTGGAGGCTGAGGTTTGTTTCTCCAGAGGTCTTGGCCAGGATACCAACCCATACCAATGATCGACCAGGGCAGGGCAGAATCCTCAGTACAAATGATATGGCTGATTCCAACATAGTTCATTTCTAGCCCTCTCTTGGTTTACCCTCTAACCAAAGTGGACTCATGGAGAAGTGTCTCTAAGTGGTTCTCCAGAAAACATCAACCCCTGTCCTCTAAAAATGGTATTTTTATTATCGTTTATATATTAAAGAGTATTTATTATCTAATAATAGGGAGGAAGAGATTGCTTCCCTTTGGTTTTCTTTCTTTTTAAAATATTTTATTGATCATATTGATCATACAAATTTAGAATCGGAAGGGTTCTTAGAAGCCATCAACTCCAGCCTCCATCACTTTATAGATGAGGAAACTGAGGTTCAGGCATTAAATGACTTTACTAAGGCTACCCAGCTAATAAATGTTTATGGCATGATTCAAACTTAGATCTTCCTGAGTCCAAGTCCAATACTCTGTCCCCTAGACAACTTAGATACGTTTTTTCTTTTATACCACTATCACTTCCCCAAAGATTTCTTCAATCCCCACAAAAACAACAAACCTTCCCTGTTGCAAATAAAGCCAGTCAAAATAAACTGACATATTGACTACATCTGAAAATGTTGGCCTCATTCAATCATACTCTATCACCTTTCTACTGACAGGTGAGAGGTTTATATCACCATCAGTCCTCTGAAATTATGACTGGCCATAGCATTGATCAGAGTTCTAGAAAGCATTATGAAATGTAAAATTGATTATTTTAATTTCATTAAGTTTAAAAGTTTTAATACAAATCCAAGATTAGAAGGAAAGCAGAAAATTGCGGGGATTTTATAGACATTTTCTCACATAGAGTTCTCATATCTAAAATATATAGAATTCTAAAGTTTTTTAACCTCTACTTTCTGTCTTAGAATAGTTACTAAGTATTGGTTCCAAAGTAGAAGAGTAGTAAGGGCTGGGCAATTGAGATTAAGCAACTTGCCCAGTGTCACATAGCTAGGAAGTGTCTGAGGCTAGATTTATTTTTTTTATTTACTTTACTTAATTCCAGTAACAAATCTGCACATAAGTTTTCCAAGGTTACATGATGCATATTGTCTCCCTCCCCACTTCCCTCTGTACTCCAGGAGTTGACAAGCAATTCCACTGGGTTATACATATGTTATCACTCAAAGTCTATTTCCATATTGTTCATTTTTGAAAGAGAATAATCTTATAAAACCAAAATCCCAAATCATATACCCATTAAACAAGTAATAAATCATATGTTTTTCTAGTGTGTTTCTACTCCCACAGTTCTTTCTCTGGATGTGGATAGTGTTCTTTCTCATGAGTCCCTCAGAATTGTCCTGGATCATTGCATTGCTGTTAATAGTAAAGTCTATCACAAATATTTCCGTTACTGTGTACAATGTTCTCCTGGTTTTACTTATTTCACTCATCATCAATTCATGGAGGTCTTTCTAGTTCTTACAGAAATCAAGCAGTTCATCATCCTTTATATAACAATAGTTTTTTATCATCATCATATACCACAATTTGTTCAGCCATTCCCCAACTGAAGGACGTCCCCTCAGTTTCCACTTTTTTTTCTACACAAAGAACACAGCCATGCATCCCCATTTGTAAAAATCTTTTTGGGACACAGACCTAGTAGTGGTATTGCTAGATCAAAAGGCATTCTTTTAAAGCCCTTTGGGCATAATTCCAAATTGGCTTCTAGAAGGGCTGGATCAATTCACGACTCTACCAACAATGTATTAGTGTCCCAATTTTGCCACATCCCCTCCAACATTTATTATTTTCCTTTACTGTCATATTGGCCAATCTGCTAGGTGTGAGGTGGTATCTCAGAGTTGTTTTGATTTGCATTTTTCTAATCAGGAGGAATTTAAAACATTTTTTCATATGATCATTGATAGTTTTGATTTCTTCTTCTGAAAACTGTCTATTCATATCACTTGAGCATTTGTCAGTTGGGGAATGCTTTGGTTTCTTATAAGTTTGACTTAGTTCTTTATATATTTGAGAAATGAGACCTTTATCAGAGAAATTTGTCATAAAAATTTTCCCCCAGTTTGTTGCTTCCTTTCTAATCTTGGTTGTATTTGTTTTGTTTGTACAAAACCTTTTTCATTTAATAGAATTAAAATTATTCATTTTATATCTTGTAATGTTCTCTATCTCTTATTTGGTCTAAAATCCTACCATTTCCCATAGATATGCCTCTATGTTTACCTAATTTACTTGTATCACTCTTTATGATTAAGTTATATACATATCATTTTAAACGTATCTTGGTATATAGAGTGTGAGATGTTGATCTAAACCTAATTTATCCCATACTGTTTTCTAGTTTTTTCAGTAGTTTTTGTCAAACAATGATCCCCAAAGCTGAGATCTTTGGGTTTATTGAACACTACTTACCCCAATCTATTCCACTGATCTTCCCTTCTGTCTCTTAGCCAGTACCAGATTGTTTTGATGACCCCTGCTTTATAGTACAATTTAAGATCTGGTACTGCTAGGCCACCATCCTTCACATTTTTTTTCATTAGTTCCCTTGATATTCTTGATCTTTTGTTCTACCAGATGAATTTCACTATATTATTTTTTCTAGTTCTATAAAATATTTTGGTAGTTTGATATTACATTGAATAAGTAGATTAATTTGGGTAGGATTGTCATTTTTATTATGTTAGCTCATCCCACCCATGAGCAATCAATGTTTTTCCAATTGTTTAGATCTAGTTTTAATTGTGTGAAGAGTGTTTTGTAGTTGTGTTCATATAATTCCTGTGTTTGTCTCAGCAGATAGATTCCCAAATATTTTATATGATCTAGGATGATTTTAAGTGGAGTTTCTCTTTCTAACTCTTGCTGCTGATTTTTATTGGAAATATATAGAAATGCTGATGATTTATGTGGGTTTATTTTGTATCCTGCAACTTTGCTAAGGTTATTAATTATTTCAACTAGTTGTTTTAGTTGATTTTCTACGATTCTCTAAGTAGACCATCATGTCATCTGCAAAGAGTGATAGCTTGGTCTCCTCATGCCTACTTTAATTCTTTCAATTTCTTTTTCCTCTCTCATTGCTACAGCTACTGTTTCTAGTACAATGTCAAATAGTAGAGGTGATAATGGGCATCCTTATTTCACTTCTGATCTCATTGGGAAGGCTTCTAACTTATCCCCAGTGCAGATGATGCTTGCTGATGGTTTTTTAAATATACTATTTGTTATTTTGAGGAAAGGCCCTTTTATTCCTCTGCTTTCTAATGTTTTCAATAGGAATGGGTGTTGTTGAGGCCAGATTGAAACTCAGAGTATATGTCTCTAGGCCTGGCTCTCTATCCACTGCTCTGAGTTCTAGAGGCATGACCTGGCTACCTTGCATAGAGGCCATTGTAATTTCAATTAAATCAAACATCTCATGAAATCCTTTTCTTTCTCATCTCTGGGTTGGGCAAATGACCTCAGGTAAAGAACATGGGAAATACAGTGTCTGCCTCTTGCTGGTCTGGTCACATTTGCAGAGTGCTGAGTTCAGTTCTGGGTGGCCTGCTTTAGGAAATAAACTAGCATGGCGAGACTAGAGACCACGATGGGTGGGAACCAGTTGAAAGGAGCGGGGATATTTAAGCAGAAGAAGAGAAGACTTAAGGAGAGCACATAGATTTTCTTCAAGTATGTGAAAGTCTATATTATGGAAGAAGGTATTTTTTTTTTAAATCAGTCAATAGGTACCTACTATCTCTAGGATAAAACACAAATTGTTGACTTGACTTTAAGCATTTATTAAGCATGTAGGCAGGCACTGTGCTAACAAAAAAGAGAAAAAAGACAGTCCCTGCCCTAATGGAGCTCCAAGTGTACATGGATATACCTTATAAATAAATAACATTCACATATAAAAGGTCCTTTAATTACTTAATTTAAAGTAATCACTCAATTACTTTTAAACAGACAGCAGTACACAATCAAAAAAGTTTTAGAACACTGGCCAAATGTCTAGAGTTTGCTTTGGGCTAAAGAAGACATGGATTCGAGGTTCAACTCTGACACATACAGACTCTGTGACCCTGGGTAAGTCATTTAATCTCTCAAGGACCAGACAGCTCTTTAAGTCTATAAATTGCAGAGCAGGTGACAATCTGCATTGGTAGAAGGAGTCAAGGATTCACAAGATCAAGCCAAAAAAAGAAAACATGCTCAATAATTCGAACTATCCAAAAGCAGACCCCATTTTTTGAACTACGTGTCAAGAATGCTGCAGAGCCCTTCCTCAAGCATGGGTTGGAATAGAATAGTAAGTCTCTGGAGTCCAGTTAGCTGAGAGATTCTTTGTTCCTGTGAATGGAGGTAACAGCTTTCTCTGCTCCACACGACCTGGAAACCAAAGTATCACAAGCTCCATCCCCAGGTGTCTGTGTCTCTCCAGGAAAAATTTTACATTTTGGACTCCATTGATCTCACCCAGCCCAGGCTTTGTTCCATTTAGAGAAAAGGCTAAAGAAATCCCTGGAGTTGTGTGACTTTGGGAGAGGGAGGTTTATTTATTTGTTTGTTTGCTTTTTATAGTGGACCGATCTTTGGTTCTGGAGATAGAGGGCTGGAATTTAAATCCTTCCTCCAATTAAAACCTATACGACTTGGGGAAACTTACTTCCCTGAGACGTGTTTCCTTACTTGTGAAAAGACAGGGTTGGACTAAATGGTTTTTAAGGTCCCTTCCAGCTCTAAATCTATGATTCTAGGTTCGTCAATCTCTGCCTTGAGTTTTTCAACCCGTAAAATATGAAGGTTAGAGATGACCTGTAAGGGGCCCTTCCAGTATGAACAATTCTATTTATTTTAATTGCCTTTCACTGCACTCAAGAGTTCAACTGAGAATTGATAGGAGCTTCCGAGGGGACTCAGAGCCAATTGAATCAAGTGATATAATAATGTATGAATGTAAAGTGCTAGGTATGATTCCAATGACATAAATGCCTACTCTTATTATTCCTTCTCTGCTCAATTCTGAGACTGCGTGTGTGTGACTGCTCTGCTCTGCTAGGTTCCAAGATAGGGCTTGATTTAGCAAAATGAAAGAACTCAGGGTGCAGTCCAGGGACTATACCCTTCTCTTGACTCTTCCCAAGAGAGTACCCCTATCCATCCTGAAGAATCCTGCTTTGGGGAGCCATCTGCCCTATGCAGGTAAGGTGCAAAACCTATCCCTCATGTCCTCAGGCTGTCCTATTCCTCAAATGATTCTCCCCTTTGTAAAAGGGAAATCTCAGGCATGGAGAGAAGTGTCCATGGTCACACAGCTAATTAAGTTCAGAACTGGGATTCAAAAATTCAATTCCTATTGAGTTATTTCCATTTTGCTAGGCAGCCTCCCCTAAGTAGTGAACATCATGAATGAGGTGGAGCCAGAGCTGGGATTCTGTCCAACTTTGAACCAAGAACTGATCTCACTAGGCTATATGCAGCTAGGTGAAGCAATGGTTAGAGTGTTGGACTCAGAGTATGGAAAATCTAAGTTCAAACCTGACTTCAGGCACTTATTAGCTTTGTGACCCTGGGCAAGTCACTTAACCTCTGTCTGTCACCATTTCCTCATCTGTAAAATGAGGGTAACAATAGCACCTACTTCATAATGTTGTGAAGATCAAATGAGACATGCAAATAGTGGTTTAAAAATTATTTTTTTATTTCATTAACTATTTCCTAATTATTTAAAAAATTTTTAACAATCATTTTTATTTTAAATGAATTTCCACATAAATTTTCCAAAGTTATATGATTCATGTCATTTCCCTCCCTACTCCTGGAGTTGACAAGTAATTCAACCTGGGTTATACATGTATTATTATGCAAAACATATTTCCATACTATTCATTTTTTAATCTTTATTTTATTCCAATAACAAATTTCCACATAAGTTTTCCAAAGTTACATGATTCATGTTGTTTCTCTCCCTTCTTCCCTCATCCCTCTCAGAGCTGAAAAGCAATTCCACTAGGTTACATCTGTATTATCACACAAAACATATTTCCATACTATTCACATTTGTAAGAGAATAATCTTATAAAACCCAAACCCCAAATCACATACCCAAATAAGCAAGTGACAAATCATATGTTTTCCTCTGCCTTTCTACTCCAGCATTTCTTTCTCTGGAGGTGGAGAACATTGTTTGTCATTAGTTTTCAGAATTGACCTGGATCATTGTATTGCTGTTAACAGCAAAGTCTATCACATTTTATGGTTCAACAATATTGCAGTTACTGTGTGTTATGTTCTCCTTGTTCTGCTTATTTCATTCTGCATCAGTTCAAGCAGGTATTTTGAAATCATCCTCTTTATCATTCCTTATAGCACAATTCCATCACTATCATGTATTATTATTCATTTTTGTAAGTGAATAATCTTATAAAACCAAAATCCCAAATCATATACCCAAATAAATAAGTGATAAATTATATGTAACAATCATTTTTAAAAATTTGAGTTTTAAACTTTCTCCCTCCCTTCTGCCCTTCTTCCCTCCGTGAGAAGGCAAGCAATTTAATTTCAATTATCAATGTGAGTTCATGTGAATCATACTTTCATATTAGCCATATTGCAAATGAAAACATAAACAAAATAAAACAAGAAAGATAAAGGGGAAAAGCATGCTTCATTTTGCATTAAGGATCCATCAGTTCTCTCTTTGGAAGTGATAGCATTTTTCATCACTTTGGAATTGTCTTGGATCATTCTCTTGATCAGAGTAGCCAAATATTTCAGCTGATCATCCATACAATATGGCATACTATACAAATCTCAAGATGCTACATAAATACTAGTTAGCTATATATTCTACTTTTCTTCAATGAGTCCATGATTTCATTTCTTCTTTCAAAAGCATTTATTGAGCACCTATGTCTGTCTCTCACTATGGTAGATAGTGGAGGTGCAGTGACAAAAATTGACTCTTCATTAATGTGAATGCTGTCCTTCCAGTGGAATCAATCCCAAGCCATCTAGACCATCTTATCCTTTACAGCCCTTGTCTATGTCTTCTTTTTTTTTAAACAATATTTTATTTGATCATTTCCAAACATTATTCATTGGAGACAAAGATCATTTTCTTTTCCTCCCCCCCCCCCACCTCTCCCATAGATGACACATGATTCCACTGGGTATCACATGTGTTCTTGATTCAAACCCATTTCCATGTTGTTGGTATTTGCATTAGAGTGTTCATTTAGAGTCTCTCCTCAGACATGTCCCCTTAACCCTTGTAGTCTAGCAGTTGCTTTCCTTGGTGTTTTTACTCCCATAGTTTATCCTCTGCTTGTGAATAGTGTTTTTTAGAACCCTGCAGATTGTTCAGGGACATTGCATTGACACTAATGGAGAATTCCATTACGTTTGATTGTACCACAGTGTATTAGTCTCTGTGTACAATGTTCTCCTGGTTCTGCTCCTCTCACTCTGCATCATTTCCTGGAGGTTGTTCCAGTCTCCATGGAATTCCTCCAGATCATTATTCCTTTGGGCACAATAGTATTCCATCAACAACAGATACCACAATTTGTTCAGCCATTCCCCAACTGAAGGGCATCCCCTCATTTTCCAATTTTTGGCCACCACAAAGAGTTCAGCTATGAATATTCTTGTACAAGTCTTTTTGTCCATTATCTCTTTGGGGTACAGACCCAGCAATGCTATGGCTGGATCAAATGGCAGACGGTCTTCTATTGCCCTTTGGGCATAGTTCCAAATTGCCCTCCAGAATGGTTGGATCAATTCACAACTCCACCAGCAATGAATTAATGTCCCTACTTTGCCACATCCCCTCCAGCATTCATTACTTTCCTTTGCTATCATGTTAGCCAATCTGCTAGGTGTGAGGTGATACCTCAGAGTTGTTTTGATTTGCATCTCTCTGATTATAAGAGATTTAGAACACTTTTTCATGTGCTTATTAATAGTTTTGATTTCTTTAACTGAAAACTGCCTATTCGTGTCCCTTGCCCATTTTTCAATTGGAGAATGGCTTGATTTTTTGTACAACTGGTTTAGCTCTTTATAGATTTGAGTAATTAGACCTTTGTCAGAGGTTTTTGTTATGAAGATTGTCTCCCAATTTGTTGCTTTCCTTCTAATTTTAGTTACATTGGTTTTCTTTGTACAAAATCTTTTTAATTTGATGTAGTCAAAATTATTTATTTTGCATTTTGTTACTCTTTCTAAGTCTTGCTTGGTTTTAAAATCTTTCCCTTCCCAAAGGTCTGACATGTGTACTATTCTGTGTTTGCCTAATTTACTTATTATGTCTTCTTATAAGGAGTTGACCCAATAAAGTGGAGGCCTTCCTCCATATCATTTGATATTATGTGAATATTGGTAAAGTTCTTGGGCTGATTGTCCATTATCCTCACTTTCATTGCAACTGACCCATCCCATTTTCTGATCATACATCTCCTAAATAGTATCTTTTTATTTCATTTGTTGCATGCAAGTTATCATTGGCAATGTACTAGAGCCTTTTTATGCCTCACCATCGATCTCCTCCATTGCCCTTTGGGTTAACTGCAATTTTGATTCTTCAGAGAATGTGGTATTCCATGATTAATAATCATGTAACATTGCCAAAAATTATCTTGAAAGGATGAATTTTTATTTCTAGGAGGACCTTGGGATAACTGATAACACTCTAATTTACCAAATGCAGTCTATCAGCTTTCTATCTACATTTTTTATCGACAATTTTTTCAGCATGAGTTGTCAGTAAAAATTCTTTTCAGTGATTATGGATCTCAATTAGTAGTTTTTGTAGTATTCCAAGACTGGGTACAAATAGCACAATACTCTCTAGTAATAGAAGCAACTGGAAGACCTCAGCACATTTGCATTTGATATCATCCATAATGGTGGCAGACACCTTTGGCAAATATCCCTTTTCCATGACTTGATGAATATTGATACTAATAAGATTATTGAACAAATTTAGTTCTGTAGTTTTATCTACCAAGGGATCTTATATGATCTTACTTTATTGAAGGAGATCTTTAGGAAAATAATTTTATTCTGATAAATCTAGTGCTTTTACATTTTTACTTTTACTGAAATTTTTAATCTACTCACAATGAACAGAGGAACCTGGAACTATTTGGGTCTTTTAGTTGATTCTGTGACTATGAAAAGATGATCTTCTATGGAATTTTTTTTGTGAAAATCTGCTTTTTTGATATTTTCATCAAGCATATCCCCAATAAGTACATACATTCTCCTGGAGATTTTATAGGGATAAGTTATTAAGTTATTAATATTCTTATGATCACCTTTTTTTTCTCTCGATAAACTTGGTCTGGTCCAGCTGCTTTTCCCATCTTGCTTGGCTTTTATGCCATTTTCTTTTCATCATTTGGCACACCAGGGGATGAGATTACAGGAGGTTGAATGTGATTTTTCTTCTTTCATAGATAAAGAATCTATTCTGGAAATGCTGATGTATCTATTGCATTTCTTATTTGTTCATTTTCTTCCTTCCTTTTCATCTTTACATGTTCTTGGAATGATGTCATTTAATTGGATCTTACATAAAGGCTTTTGCAAACTTGCCCTTCCCTCAAATTCTTCTCACTGTTTTATGAGGAAATAGTATTCATAAATCATATATCAACTGTCTTTACAAAGTTTTACCAATTAGTTTATATTCTAAGTAGGTTTTGCTTTTCATTGTCGCATCTCCTTTCTTGGTGAGAGGAAAGGAACAAGTATCTACTATGTACTGGGTACTGTGCTCCCTGGGAGATTGGTCCTCTTATTATCACCATTTTACAGCTGAGGAAACTGAGGGCAGATAGAGGTTAAATGACTTGCCCAGGTTCACACAGCTACTAAGTGTCTGAGGTCAGACTGAACTCAAATCTTCCTGATGCCCTATGCAGTACTCTATCCACTAAGCCACCTAGCTGCCTCTAGCAAAGGAGAACATGTTTGCTGATTAAGGAAATTTCTGGACTCCTCTGGTTTGCTCATTGTGGAGACTGTTTTACATTAGCTAAATTTCAATAGGACATGGTAATAATCCATGCTAATGGCATTTCCTTTCCCCCTTTCCCATTTTTTGAGCATTAATAGTTGTTTAAAAAGTTGTAATTGGATGACATAACCTCTCATCTTTATCCTTCTAATTTGATGTTGATTTTGATCTTTTTTTCCTAACAAGTCTACAGTCTGACTACACACAGCAAACTGGAAAAAGACTTGTGCATCAGTAATCATTCATTTCTTGTGTGTTAAGATAGAGTTCATTTCATTTTCTGTGATTTGGAGGAGACTTGTTATGTCTCCCAACTCTCATCTCTCCTGACTCTCATCTTGGAAAAAGTATTCATGAAATTGATATTTTTGATAGTCTTTGAGGCTTTGATCATCTTCATTTCATACATCTGAGCCACATTTTTAAGATAAAGATGTCTGTATGTGTGTGCATGTGTGTGTGAGAGAGAGACAGACAGACAGAGAGACAGACAGACAGAGGGAAACACAGAGACAGACAGAGACAGAAACAAAGACAAATGGAAAGGAGAAAGAGAGAGAAGAAGAAGAAGAAGAAGAAGAAGAAGAAGAAGAAGAAGAAGAAGAAGAAGAAGAAGAAGAAGAAGAAGAAGAAGAAGAAGAAGAAGAAGAAGAAGAAGAGAGAGAGAGAGAGAGAGAGAGAGAGAGAGAGAGAGAGAGAGAGAGAGAGAGAGAGAGAGAGAGAGAGAGAGAAATTGCATTCCATTTCCCTTGATACTTTGCTTAGAGATGTTGGCTTAGGTGGGAGGATCTTATCAAATTTTTCATAGAATTTCACCTCCACTTTATATTTTTTTCTTGCAGTAGATGCTGACACATATACCTTGATTATTTTCATGTTGTTTTTTATTTATCCACATCATGAACATAGACAGGATGACCAGAGATTCTTTGACATTATATTTTTCTTTCCTTTTTGGTCACATAATAAAACCTACTTTGCCTAAAAAAAAAACCCTTACCTTCCATTGTAGAATCAGTGCTATGTATTGGTTGCAAGGCATGAATGGTAAGGTCTAGGCAATGGGAGTTAAGTGACTTGTCCAAAGTTACACAGCTGGGAAGTGTCTGAGGTCAGATTTGAACCTAGGACCTCCCATCTCTAGACCTGGTTCTCAATCCACTGAGCTGCCCAGATGCCCCCCTCTGTCTACTTCTTTATTTTTCCTATGCACCATTCTCAGTAAACACTTTTTTTTTTGGTATCCCTAGTCCCTGACATGGTACCTGACACATAATAGGAACTTAATGAATGCTTCTTTCTTTGGCTGGTTAACTGAGTTAATTTATCCTCTTTAGCTACAACTTTTGCTTATCTTATAGTTTTTGCATAAACCAAAAATGTATCAACATATCAGTATGGTTCTTTCCCTAGGTTTGTACCTCACTTGGCATTGGACAAAGGTCTCATATTTAAAGTACCACTTTAAATTAGTTAAATTATGGGTTTAATTGTTAAATTAGTTATTGTAAGATGGTTTAAAAACTATATTATTGTTAGCACCCTTTGCCCCCTTTCCCTTCACTCTGCTACCATCTCTGCAAAAGCAGAAGGGGGCAGCATAGGACTAAGTACCATTTGTCATTTTTCTTTATTTCATGGGCTATCTTAAGAATTCATCACCTAATAAACAGTCAATCACTTCTGAGTTTCTTGATATTTAGGGAGATTTGACTTTGCATAACCATACTTGAAGACCTCCACAAATTGAAGAAACAGTCACAACTTCTGCTCCACTGACATAGATTTCAATAATTGAGAGTCCCTTCAGTTCAAAGATGAAGCATCAATTTAAGAACTTTGCAAAGTCCTCCATATATTTGGTTCAGACCTTTGGTTTCATTGGTGGAGGGAACTATTGGCCATGAAACTAATTCCCTCTAAAAATGCAGATTGGCAACTTGCTCTGCATATTCTATCATGTATCAATTACTACTCATTCATTCAACATTGAAGTGCCTACACTGTTCAAGATCTGTGTGATAGCCAAAGGGATATTTAAAAATAAATAAGATATAGGTCCTGCCCTCAAGGAACTTATATTACACATTCTCTCTCCCCTCTGCTTAGCTGGCTATATCTTTCTCTTAGATATATAGGTATATTGAGCTATAGATAGATAGATAGATAGATAGATAGATAGATAGATAGATAATAACCATTTAGAGCAATCACTCTGATCAGCCATGACTCTTCTATTCTTTTATTTTTATTCTCTAATATTTTATTAAACTAGGAAATGCTCTCCTATTCTAAAATTCTTTTACCATTCACAAGAGAGGACCTCTGGCTCCATGCCCAGCTAATTCTCTCAAAAGGTTTTGCAGGAATAGAGTGGAAATCGGCTTGTATTCCTTGTACTATCAGATACCATGACTGACTCCCTCACCTTTTCCACAGCCTATGTAGCCCAGCCACTAGGCATCTCTCAAGAGCTTCCAAAGAAGGAGCTAAGACTTTGTTTCAGTACATGTCCAATATCTATCATCTATCATTTTTGGTCATGTCTTAGTCATGTGTACAACATGACGCTGGGTCTGGATGCTTAGGTGAGTGGGGACAGGCCTGCTATGGCTCCTTTTTTCCTAATTACATGTAAAAGCAATTTTAACACTTTTTCTGACATTTTTCAATCCAAATTCTCTCTTTTCCTCCCTTCCCCTCTCTATGAGATGGCAAGTGATCCGATATAAATTTTACTAGTACTGTAATATAATACATATTTGTATATTCCTCATGTCATGAAAGAAGACATATATCAGCATATAAGAAAAAACTTATGAAGGAAACAACATGAAAAAATGGTCTGCTTCAATCTGCCCTCAGACTCCATCAGTTCTTCCTCTGGTGGTGAAAAGCATTTTTCTACACTTGATCTTAGCCAAAAGGCCAAGCACCGATGAATAGCATCCTTTTGTCATAAGTCCCTTGTGGCTGTCCCGGACATTTACTTTGCTGATAATAGTTTAGTCCCTCATGCTTGATCATTGTACACTATTTCTCTTACCATAGACACTGCTTTCCTGGTTCTGCTCACTTCACTTTGCATCAGTGGCTGCTTCTTCTTAGTTACACTTTAAGATACCTGAGCCCCAGGTATGAGTGTCTATTAAAGTTAATTACTGTGCACATGTTTCTCCCTAACCATTGCCACCATACAGATGGAGCTGGGAAGATAGCCTCCCACACTAAGAATACCTGACCTTCCATGGTGTCTTCTTGATCATCTGGCACTGTAGAAAGGGAGTCAGCTGCAGAGGTGTAATTATAATAACTCTGTATATTCATTCAGTGCTTTTAGTCTTATAAAGCTTTTAGTCTTTTCTCACAATAGTCTATAGAGTCAATGATGGAAGGATTGTTAGTTATTCCCACCTTATAGGTAAAGAATAGAATGTTATCTCCTTGAGGGCAGGGGCTGCTTCATTTCTGACTTTGTAGTAATCCCAGCTGCCTTGGCATGTAGCTGGCACATAATAAGTACTTGGTGAATGAATAAGGAAACTGTCTCAGAGACATTGAGTGACCTACTCAGGATCTCACAGCTCTCGAGCATGGGTGACAAACTCATTGTTTCTTTGACTCAACATCAATGTTCTTTCTACTACACCATAGGGGAGAATTAAAGGGTAGTAGAGGGAGGAAGAAGAGAATAATATCCATGTACTCCCTCCATTAAGGCATCTTGGGGCAGTAGGGTGTGGTGCATAGAGGGTTGAGATTTGGGCAAGCTGGGTGCCAGTCATGGGTCTGCCACTAACTTGGTGCATATCCTTGGGAAAGACACTTATTCACTTGAGGTTTTAGTTTCCTAATCTGTAAAATGAGGTCTTTGAGTCAGGAAATCTCTAGAGTCATTTTCAATTTTAATATGCTATAATGTGTAGTTTCCTATGAGATCTCTGCATGGCCCAGCCTGAGAGAAGAGGAGTAGGAAGAGAGAAGGAGGAGGAAGGAAGGAAGGAAGGAAGGAAGGAAGGAAGGAAGGAAGGAAGGAAGGAAGGAAGGAAGGAAGGAAGGAAGGAAGGAAGGAAGGAAGGAAGGAAGGAAGGGAAGGAGGAACATAGCACAGCACTTGAAAGTCTGATCTCTTGTCTGTCGTATCCACCCATCACTCCCACAGTATCTGGTTTCAGTGACTCAATTATCAAAAGAAGTACATCTCCCTGAGCCTGCCTACACAATCCCATTGGAAAGAAGCTAAGATGCACATTTAGTCTTTGATGCAAGGTACAGTAAAGCTCATCTGTGGAGCGGTTGTGGTGGTGCTGAGCCTGCTGGATCACTTGAACTCAGGAGTTCTGAACTGCAGTGGGCTAAGGCAATCAGATACCCACACTAAATCTGGCACTAATATCATGAGTTCCCAGAAGATTGTCTAGGGTAATTCAATATCCTCTTTTACAGGTCCCACAGTATCATATTTGTTGCCCCTGAAGCTTGTTACTGGGCATTCCTGGGCATCAGGAGCCCTGAAATCTAGAATGTCTTTAGAGATTCAGGAATCATCTCCAGGATTTGGGTTGGAACAAGAGTTAGCCTAGGAATCCTACTAATGTTCTTGTGTAAGTTCTAGTTATTGTAATTAAAATGTTATTTCAAGAGACTTCTAAGGAAAAAGAGAGAAAATTGGGGTTGGGTCTCTAGGGTTTTAATTGCCTTATAGGAGGGCATTCAACTTACTCCAAAGACTGTGGTAAACAGGAGAACCTAATCCCACCTCTCTCCATTTAGTAACCCGCCCCCTCTTTTTACAAATAAAGAAACTGAGTTTGAGAGAGATTCTCCCAAAGTCATAGAGGTAATAAGTAGTAGAGAAGGAATCTAAACCCAGGATTTCAGGTTCTAAATCCAGTGCTCTTTCCACTACCCTACACTGCCTCTCCTGATCCACTTGAGATTTTTTGTCCTGTCCAGCTCTATGTTCTCCCTCTGGTATCCTTCTCCAATATGTGCTGTCCCATACCATGGGACCTAGTAATATTATAAGGAAAATGTTAATGCCTGCTGTCCAGAGAGGGGAAGGGGAAAATAGCTGGAATAGTGGAAAGCCAGGGATGGAGATTTGAGTCTTATGCCTCAACAATCTTACCAAGCTCTTAGACTTCAAAAGGGTAAGAAAAGGATCAGGGAGTTTCCTTTGGAGGTTGACAGTGGTGGAAATTCAGATTGTACCACCAGCTGCCTACAACTCTTGTGCTCTCTGCCCCATACCTAAAGAGCCTTGTTTATAATAATTGAAGAGAGTATGTTATAATGGAAGGCCCGTTGAATTTGGAGTTTAGAAGAGTTAGAATTTAATCCAAGTGCTAGTATTGACCAGCTATGAGACTTTGAGAAAGCTAAAAAGCAAACACACCCTTATCTTCCAGTTTAGGATCAATACTGTTTATTAGTTCCAAGTCAGAAGAGTGCTAAAGACTAGACAATGGGGGTTAAGTGACTTGCCCAGGGTCACACATCTAGAAAGTGTCTAAGGTCAGATTTGAACCTAGGACCTCCCATATCCAGGGCTGGCTCTCAATCCACTTTCTCACAATAGTCTATGGAGTCAATGATGGACTTAGAGTCACCTAGCTGCCCCAATGAGCAAATCTTCTAGCTTTTCTAGATCTCAGTTACTTTATCTGTAAAATGGGGATAATAGTTTCACTGCCCAAAACACCCCATTCAGGCAGAATATATGGCTTTATGTGGAGTCATAGAAAGATTACTGGTCTGGGGGTCATGAAATTCAAGTGGGTTCAAGTTCTGAATCTGTTATTAACCATCTGTGTGATCTTGGGCAAGTCACTTCATACCACAGACGATCTTTAACACCCCTTCCAGCTCTAATGTTCCATGACTCTTTTTTAAAAGTTTCAGCTCTTCATCCCCTCTGTTGGAGACAAGAAGACTGCCCTTTACCTTCCATCTGGGGAGGTCTCCTCACTTTCAGGTCTCTCTTTTAGATATTTAGGTCTCTTCTGGAAGGGGTTTAGAACCTAAGCCCTGGGGTGACCCTGGAGTTGAAAATCCTCTAAAAAGCTCTTTCAATGAAGAGAAACTGGTACTACATCCACTCTTAGATCTAGTCAGGAAGATCTAACATTCCTCAGTTTTTCTTCATCTGAAAAAAATGGAGCTAACAGTAATATCTCAGGGATGCTGGAGGATCAAATGAGGTAAAGGGCTTTACAAACTTTAATGTGTCATATTACTGTTTCTGTTCAGTCTCTTCAGTACTGTCCAACTGAAGCTTCATGACCCCATTTGGGGTTTTCTTGGTAAAGATATTGGAATGACTTGCCATTTCCTTCTCCAGCTCATTTTACAGATGAGGAAATGGAGGCAAACAGAGTAATGACTTTTTCAGGGTCACAAAGCTCGTAAGTGTCTTAGGCCAGATTTGAACTCAGAATGATGAGTCTTCTTGACTCCAGACCCAACACTATTCACCATACTGCCTAAGCAGGAGCTATTATTATTGTCTCTCATGTTAGGGAGAAAATGTTTTGCCTTACTTTAATAAGACAGGGAAAGAAGCTTGTTTCCCTTCTCTTCATTCTGTAGCTCTTTAAACTGTCCAGAAAGAGTTCATCCCAAGAATTTTGCCCAGCCTGAGAACTCTGTGGGGGCTGGGAGGCCAGGCAGGTGAGGTTCACTTCTTCAAAAAGGGAGTCGGGGATGCTGGAGGCCAGGGCTGGGAACCTGAGTGGGGAAGGACCAGATGGAGTGGAAAGACGGTGCTCGGTGAACAATGGGGTAACCAGAGCCTCTGGCTAGGTATTGCCTTTCCCAGAGGCTGAAACCCAAGACCCATAGCTTGACCTACGCCCTCTAGTCCAAGCTGTGACACTGGAGGAAAGACAGGGGCAGCAGATGTGTACGTACATACTTGTGAGTGTGTGGATTCTTGAGCCCGCTCCTCTATTCTATCTCCCACAAGCATAGAATGTAAGCTCCTGAAGGGCAGAAGGTATTTCTGGGGTTGCTGGTTGTTTGGTTGATCATGATGAAGAAGACCTTTCAGAGTCCGCCCACAATGAGTTCTGGGCTAGAGGTGGAAGAGATGCTGCCCCTACTAAGCCTCAAAGGGCACTATCTAATATGACTCTGCATTGACAATGAGGTAACTGACTCCATTGCCTTTTTTTTAACCCTTATCTTCTGTCTTAAAATTGATAATAGGAGGCAGCTGGGTGGCTCAGTGGATTGAAGACCAGGGCAAGAGATGGGAGGTCCTGGGTTCAAATCTGGCTTCAGACACTTCCTAGCTGTGTGAACCTGGGCAAGTCACTTAACCCCCATTGCCCAGCCTTTATCACACTTCAGTCTTAGAACCAATACTTTTCATTTGAAAACAAACAAACAAACAAAAACAACCCTTACCTTCTGCCTTAGAATCAATAGTGTGTATTGGTTCTAAGGCAGAAGAGCATTAAGGGCTAGGCAATTCCATTGTGCAACCACATAATCCTTGCACAGCACCTCGTTCTCATTCAGTTACTCTCAGAACAAGGCTCCATACAAAGGATTATGTCACCGGAAGTAGTACAGTGTGTGTGTGATGCCATACTTTGCAGTGCCACCACATACAGTGCTCCTCTCACTGACCACCAATGAAAGAGGTGCCCCTTCTGGAAGTGCCGTGGGGACCGGATACATGGCCTCAGGGGGCTACATGTGGCCTGTGGGCCATAGTTTGGGGACCCCTGATTTAGAGGCTAGTATAAGCAATGATGGTACCCCGAGAACACACAAAGGACCCCACACAACAGAATACTGGCTGGAGCTGCTTTGCTGGCCCAGCCCAATGCAAGTCTTGCTATCAGGCTGAAGACTATCCAGGTCAAGCACCCATCCTGCTCCAGGGAAATCTTACATGAGGTCAGAGATGATCCTGGCAGATAGAAAGCTAAAGTCTGCTCCCTTGGACAGCATGAAGAGAATCTGTGATAAATGAGGACCCAGCAAACTGGGTCATGGCTGTTGGCTTGCTGCTGCTCATTTGATCTTCCCTGTGCCTGAGAGCTGAAAGCCTCATGATACCACGTGCTTTCTACTCGAGCCTCAGAAGACAAGGCTGGCTTGCCTTGATCCAGTTTCTGGGCTCTCACTTACTAGAACTTCCCTGGAAATGGAAACTATAATCCCGTACTCAGATAACCAATTGTGCCAATAAATGTATGGCCAGGCATCAGTCCAGAACTAGCAGGATTCTGTGTCTCAATGCTCCTGTTCTCTTGCAGTAACACTAAAATAGCATCATCTACAAGATAAGCATCCTGAGGTGTGTCCACTTGCTCTGGTCCCTGACAACAATTAGGAAAAGCCATTCCTAAGAATGATCTAAGATGTGGCTTTTGTTCTTCTTGTTGTTGCTCAGTCATATCTGATCCTTGGTGACATCATTTGGGATTTTCTTAGCAAAGATACCAGAAAGTTTTGCCATTTCCTTCTCCAGTTTATTTGACAGTTATAGAAAGTGAGGCAAACAGAGTTAAGTGACTTTCCCAGGATCACAAAGCTAGTCAATGTCCAAATCTGGATTTGAACTCAGGTCTTCCTGATTCCAAGTCCAGCACACTATCATTGCCCACCTAGAGCCTAGGATGCCTGCAGTCATCTTTATGATCTTGCTCTTCTTCCTCGCTTCTCTGAAGCACTTTTTTTCTTCTCTATTCTTAGCCCCAGAACAAAAAAAAAAAAACATGGGGAGGATGAGGGTTCAGAGTAGTTTACCATTCAATCAACCAATAATAATTGCTTAGTATGGGCATAGCACTGTGCTAAGCATAAGGAATTACAAAGGGAAAAAGTACATTTTTTAAAGTTTCTGCTCTCAAAGAACTTACATTCTACTAGGGAAGGCAACAGGTGTATATATACAAAATACATACAGTCTAGATGGAAGATGGCATTGAGTGGGAACTGGTGATGCTTGGAGGAGGTTCCTGGGAGAGAAGGCATTTGAGTGGAGATTTGAGGAAAGCCAGAGATACTACAATTCCACAGGAACTAATTAATGCATATTGGAGAAAAGGAGTCATTAGTAGGAAAAAGGAGGATAAAAATAATACCTCATAATCACTATTCTTCAAAGAATGAAGGAATCAAGGAATTTCTGGTTTTGTTTTAAAGCTTCACCAGAGATGGAAGACCTCCCAGAAGGTTATGTTTCTAGTCCAGCCTACACATGAACATGAATTTCCTGTAAAATATCCACAACGAATGGTCATCTAGTCTTTACTTGAGGCTCTCCAGGGCATCTGCCCTCTCCTAAATCAGTTAGGTCATTATACATTAAAACAAAATTCATTTAAAAATATTTTATTTTTCCCAATTACATACAAAACCAATTTTTAACATTCTTTTTTTGAGCCTCAGATCCTTTCCTTGAGTCCATAAGCAATCTCACAAAGATTTTGCATGTGCAATCATGTAAAAAAATTTCCATATTAGTCATTTTATGGAAGAGATTTTTTAAATTTTATTTTTAATTTTTTCCAAGGTTACAGGATTCTTGTTGTTGCCTTCTCCTCTTCCCTCCCCCCTCCCAGAGTTGACAAGCAACTCCACTGGTTTATATATGTATTATCACTCAAAAGCTATTTTCATATTATTGGTGTGGAAGAGATTTTAAAGGGAAAAAGAAAATGAAATATAGTATATTTTAGTCTGCATTCAGATTCCATCAGTTTTTTCTTTGAAGGCAGGTGGCATTTTTCAAATGAGTCTTTGGGATTATCATGGATCAACAGCATTCATCGTTAAGAAATTTTTCCCTTCATCAAGCTGAAATCAGTGCCTACAATCTATATCCATTGCTCCGTGTTCTGCTCTCTAGGAAGAAAAGAGCAAGTCTGATTCTTCTTCTTAATGACAGCCCTTCCAGACTTGAAGAAAGATATCAGATCTTCTCTATGATTTTTTTCCCTCAAGGATAAATTATTTCCAAATCATTTAACTGATCTGCATATGGCATGGTCTCCAAGTTGAAACTCTTAACCTCCTCTGAAGATGTTCCAGATTGTCAGTATGTGATAGCCAGAAATGACCAGAGCACTCCAGAGGTGATTTGGCCAGGGAAAGAGAGACTCAGGCTAGCCTTTCCTCATTCTGGACATAGAGGAGCTCAAAATCACTTTGTTTTTTTAGCTGCCATATCACACTGTTGATATGAACTGTTATTCTGGCAATGCTCCTACCACGCTTGCCTTGTGTACTTGATTATTTGAGTCCATTTTCAATGATAATATTTCACATTTATTAAATTTTGCCACCTTCAATTCAGCATAGTGTTCAAGACCTTTTTATATACTGATTTTGTCATTCAATGGGTTAACCTTCCTTCTCATCACTTTGTCATCTGAAAATCTAAAAAACACATTACTCATGCCTCTCTAAAATTTGCTGTATTATATCATATTACACCATCTCATCTCACCAAATCACATCATATAATATATCATATTATATCACATCATCTCATAGTACAGAAGAGCATGTATATAGTATAGTATGATACGGGAGAGGGGGGTAATATAAGGTAGGAAAAAGTATGGATGGTATGGTAAAAATGTTATAAATTGTGGAAAGAAAATGGCAAAACACAGAATTCTGGAGCACTCTAATAGAAACTTTCAGGTTGATATTGGCCAGTTCGTGATAACTGCTGTGGGATGTAGACAGTCATGGAATTCCAGGACTAGTTAATTTTATGTAAGGTGGCTCATATCATCCCACCTTGTTCAGAAGGGGAATCATAACAAGCTTTGTCAAATGTCCTTCTGAAATCTGGGCAAACGGCATCTTTGGGATCCTCTTGATCTCCTAATTTAAAAACCATCTTTAAAAATGGAGATGAGATTCTTCTGGATTAACCCATTCTTCATAAATCAATGTTTACCTCCACTTAGTGATCGCTGCCTCTACTTCTAAATGTTTACAAAGCAAATGTTGCCAGAATCAAAGTCAAGTTCACTAGATTATAGTTTGAAGAGTCCACTCCCTTACCTTTTTTTTTTTTAAATCAGGACATTTGCCCACCTCAGGCAGACAGAATCTCTTCCATTCTACATGATTAACCTGTCTCCCTCAGTTTTCTCGCTGGTAAAATGGGGATAATAGTGCCTACCTCCCAGGGTTTTTGTGAGGCTAAAATAAGATAATATTTGTAAGACACTATATAAATGCTACCGATTATTAGTAATATCATCAAGAGTACAACACAGGTAGATTCTTTCACTGGCCTAGGCTATAGTTCATCTACTCCTGATAACAAACTAATTGAGTATAACTAGCTATGTCCTCTCTTCCACCTGATTTATCTAGGGTTTCAGCTCATTGTAAACAGTTTTTGTGCTCTCCATAACAATATGAAGATTGTTATCTTTGCTAGGAGAAAAAGCAAAACCCAAATGAGAATTCAATTATTCTACTTTCTCTTGTCTTTTACTGTAAAATCATGTACCCTGAATAGTGGTCCTCCTCCTTTCTTTAATGTCCCTCTTGTACTTGTAACTTAAAAAAAATTCCATTGTCTTTTCATTATTGTTCTCAGAGTCTTCTCATTCTAATCTTTGATGCTATTCTTATTTTTATAGAACCATGTTAATGTTTTGTGAGCATCCTCAATTACCTGCCCTTACTTCAATCTCCTGAACATGCTTGGTTTCCTGGTTCCCTTCCTTCCTCCCTCCTTTCTTTCTTTCTTTCTCCCTCCCTCCTCTCTTTCTTTCTCCTTCCCCTTCTTTCTTTCTCTCCCTCCCTCCCTCCCTACCTTCCTTCTTTCCCCTATTTTGACCACAGCCTCCAGTGGAATTTAAATGGAATAAAGTAACCAAATGCCTGAGAACAGAGACCTCCCTTTTATCCTATAACCTTCCTGGCCATGATTTTTCCCCCCATCTTCCTAACCCTAGCCAAATGTAACTTCCCCATAAATACTCATCCAACAAGCATTTATTTATTAAATTTAAATTATTTATTATATGTAACATTTATTGAATGTTTGCTATGGGTCAAACCCAACGAGGGCAGTATAGAGGATAAAGGACTAGTCTTGGCATCAGGAAGACCCATCTTCCTCAGTTCAAATCTGACCTGGGTTCAAATCTGGTCTCAGACACTCTCTAGATGTGTGACCCTCAGCAAGTCACTTAACACCCATTGCTTAACCCACACCCCTCTTCTATGATAGAACCAATATACAATAATGAGTCTAAGATGGAAGGTAAAGGTTTTTTTTATTTAAAAACCTTTACCTTCCATCTTAGAATCAATACTGTATATTGGTTCCAAGGCAGAAGAGCAGTAAGGGCTAGGCAATGGAGGTTCAATGACTTGCCCAGGGTCACACAGCTAGAGAGTGTCTGAGGTCAAATTTGAATCCAGGACCTCCCATCTCTGGGCCTGACTCTCAATCCACTGAGCCACCCAGCTGTCCCCAAAGGTTTTTTTTAAAGCATTTTATTATTTTTTTTAACAAACTATTTATATTATAATTATTAAACACCTTCCATGTGTCAAATGCTTAGAATACAAAGACAAAAGTAGAATAGTCCCTGACCCCAAACTTTATATTCTAGAGGGAGGGAAGTTACAATCTATACACAAGCAAGTAAATGCAAAGTTTGAATGAAATAATGTCTTTTTTTCAAATAACAAGTATTGATTTTCTTTCTTTTACTTCCCCTAATTGAAAGAAGAAAAAGCCCCCAACATTTGAAGTGAGAGGGAGAGAGAGAGAGAGAGAGAGAGAGAGAGAGAGAGAGAGAGAGAGAGAGAGAGAGAGAGAGAGAGAGAGAGAGTGCTAACAACCAGAGGGAGGGAAGAGATAGGAACAGCCTTAAATGACCTCTCAGTTGCTATCTGGGGCAGAAGGAAGTTTTGCTTCTTTCCTACCTCTCCAGAGAGTCCTGCTTTCTATCCGTGCCTCTAAGGCATTCTCCCTACTCTATATTCTATAATTCTACACTAGATGCGGTCTTTTCAGAATTCCCCTAGAAGCTGCCTTCCTAGTTATTCAGTTAAATGAGACAACCTAAATCTCTCAGGCCGTTACTGATTTCACTGAACCATTTTCGGAATCTATTCATCGAGCTGAAGCCTCTCCCTCTTCCCTAGCTGGGATTTCTAGCTACAGCCTGGTCTGTGCTCTTCAGATGAAGCAAATATGAAAGCTTCAGTCAGCATCCTGGCCTTCTTTATGACTGGGAAGGTCTGATATCAAAGACCTGGTCTCCCTCCAAAGCTCTGGGTTTCATGGGCACACAAGGGTTTTGCTTGTTTGTTTGTTGTTTCACCGAGGCAGCTGGCTTAGCTTTTCCTGAGGTATGTCTTATTTCCCCATCGAACAATAAAACCAGCTTCATTAAGAAAATTGCAGATTCTGTAGATAGGAGTCTTGTCTGAGGAACAGAAAGAGCACGACTAGAAGAAGCTGCTTAATGAAGCCTGACCCATTGGGGGAAGACCTGAGCTAAATTGTCTACGCTTGAATTTTCTTATTTAGATACTATAATTTTCCTTCCCATATTCATAATATAACTCCCTTCTTGACAAAAACCAAGCTTCTTTTTTCTTTTCTTTTTTTTCTTTCTTCTTTTTTCTCATTTCTTACCACTTTCTAACCTGGCTACTCTGGTTGAATGCTGGGAAATTCAGGAGGGCTGCTAAAATGTGGTTTTTCTCTGGGTTCTGGTCCAAATTTTGCCTCTAGTTAACTGAATGATTTGAGACAGGGAAGCTATTTAACCCCAAGAGGCATCATGATACAGAAGAAAGAGCTCTGGTTCCAGGGTTCCTTTAACTAGATTCAAATTCAACTGTGTTTACTACCTGTATGGGTAAGCTGGGTTTTGTGGTAGACAGAGTGTTGGGTCCTGAAGTCAGGAAGACTTATCTTCCTGAGCTCATATCTGGCTTCATACACTTACTAACTGTGTGACCTTGGGCAAGTCATTTCACCTTTTGGCCTCAGTTTCCTCATCTGAAAAATGATCTGGAAAAGGAAATGGCCAACCACTCCATTATCTCTGCCAAGAAAACCCCAAATGTAGTCACAAAGAGTTGGACACAATTGAACAAGAAGTCACTCAAACTCCCTTGGACGCAGTTTCCCCAACTATAAATGGGAAGGGAAGATACTAGATGACCTCCAAGTTCTCTTCCAGTTCCAGATTTGTAATCCCACTATCTGCCATTCAGATCAAGTTGCTTAACTTCAAGGGGTTACATAGCATGTCGGTAAGGCACTAACGTCAGAATCTCCCTCTGAGATTTACTACTTGTATGATCTTGAACAAGTTAACCTACATCGCCTCAGTTTTCTCCTCTATAAAACATAAAAATGAAAAAAAAATTTAAGGAGTAGAGGGAGAACTATGTAACATAGTGGAGAGAGTATCAGATCTAGAGTCTGGAGAACTAGGATTACAAATATGGCCTGAGACACTTCCTAGATGTATGACCCTGGGCAAGTCACTTAACTCCAATTGCATAGCCCTTGCCATTCTTCATCTTAGAGACAGAAGGTAAGGATTTGAGGGGGGAGAAGGAAGGAAGGAAGGAAGGAAGGAAGGAAGGAAGGAAGGAAGGAAGGAAGGAAGGAAGGAAGGAAGGAAGGAAGGAAGGAAGGAAGGAAGGAAGGAAGGAAGGAAGGAAGGAAGGAAGGAAGGAAGGAAGGAAGGAAGGAAGGAAAAAGAAACAAAAAAGAGATAGAACAAAATAAAAAGCAAGAGAGAAGGAAAGAGAGAGAAAGGAAGAATCAAAGAAAGAAAGGGAGAAGAGAGAAAAGTTGGAGTAATAATCTCTAAGATTCCCTTTTAGCCCTAACTTTGATTCTATTAGTCTATGAGCTTGTTTGAGGGCCACAAATGATCAGAGCATGTCCTAGAGGAGTCATCAGTTTCATCTACTTCAAAGAATGGCTTTTGCTGAGGATGATCAAGAAGGCCCCAAATCCACAAAATTATTTCAAACTAGTGACTTCATTTGGTACAAATCCCAAAACATATTCACAGCCTGGGATACCCAAGTCACTTCTATATGAAAGGCTAGGCACTCTGGAAACCCATAGTCCTTCCCTGGGCTACCATTGGGTTATTCATTTCCAAATCCATCCTTGAACCATACCTCCTTCCTCAACCCTAAAGAAATTACTATTCTATGTAGGTTTCAGTCAAGGGAGTTCACTAATCAAACTGATAAATTTATAAGCAGGAGAGCTTCTGTTTGAAATTTTGATTGCCTCTTCTTTTGAAGAATGTGGACATGTTCATTTGTCCCATTCTCAATTTATTGTAGATCAATTAGACATGATATGCTAAACCCCAATTCCCATTGTGGACATGATCCCCTTTATTATAACTCTTGAAGAGAGGAGGGAATTGTCAAAAATCTAAGAAAGTTCATGGCTGTTAGTAGGAAGAATACCATTCAGTCTGACAGAGGAGGCAAGATTTCAGACTTCTTGTTTTCTAATTTACTTATTAAATCATATTTTTCTGTTGTGTGAGACAATTCTGGGTACAAATCTTCATGAGGGAAATGATATGGCCATACCATATGGAATTAACTAACAAGTGGGAGGGGTTGGCTAAACATACAAAAAAGAAAGAATGAAAAAAGAAATGAAAGAAGAAAAGTCAACCTTTGTGCTGAGGTCAGGTGATTTTTGGACTTTCATTTAACCTCATATTTTCTGGACAGATCCTGAAAGAGCAGTGCTGATACTAGACCCAAAGGTGAGCAGGATGACTGTGCTTATGAACAGCCTTTTTTTCAATGTATCCTCTCCCACATGATCAGAAAGAAGGGTCCCCATGAATAGGTAGTTTTCAGATAAAGAAATCAAAACTATCAATAAGCACATGAAAAAGTGTTCTAAATTCCTCATAATTCAAAAAATGCAAATCAAAACAATGCTGAGGTCTCCTCACACTTAGCAGATTGACCGATATGACAGTAAAGGAAAATAATAAATTTTGGAGGGAATGTGGCAAAAATGGAACATTAATACATTGCTGGTGGAGTTGTGAATTAATCCAACCATTCTGGAAGGCAGTTTAGAATTCTGCACAGAGCTTTAAAAGAATGCCTGTCCTTTGATCCAGTCATAGCACTGCTGGGTTTGTACCCCAAAGAGATAATAATGAAAACGTTTATACAAAAATATTCATAGCTGCAGTCTTTGTAGTGGCAAAAAAAAATGGAAAATGAGGCTGTGTCCCTCGAATGGGGAATGGCTGAACAAATTGTGGTATCTAATGGTGATGGAATACTATTGTGCTGAAAGAAGTGATGAACTGGAGGATTTCTATATGAACTGGAACAACCTCCAAGAATTGATGCAGAATGAAATGAACAGAACCAAGAAACTCTGAAAGTGAAACATTGTGGAACTCTCCAATGTAATGGATTTTACTACTAGTAGCAATACAATAATCCAGGACATTCCCGAGGGATTTATGAGAAAGAATGCTATCCACAGTGAGAGAAAGAACTATGGGAGTATAAATGCAAAAGAAAAACTTTAACATCACTTATCACTTGTTTATATGGGTGTATGATTTGGGGTTTTGACTTTAAAAGATTGCTCTATGGTAAAAATGAATAATGTGGAAATAGGCATCAAGTGATAACATTTGTACAACCCTGTGGAATTGCTTGTTGGCTCTGGGAGTGGGGAGGGAAGAGAGAAGGGAAAGAAAATGAATCATGTAAACTTGGAAAATATTTTTAAAAATAAAATAAAAATTTTAAATTAAAAAAAGAAAGAGTCCCCGAAATAGAAATTCTAGAATCTAACCTTCAAGAGAAAGATGGGAGAATTCTTAGGTAGAATGGTCTCTTGAGAAAAAGTGGATTACACATGGGGTCCCCAGACCTGGAAGAGTAGTAAAGGATTAAACCACAATATGGAGGGACAAAAGTTCTAGACTTTGTTCTCTGATAGTACATTGGTCTCGTGAGAAGGGAAGTTGCCTCTCTATCACATTCAAGCTAATTTGCCATCCAGGGGATTGAAAACCCTCAAGCAATACCATAAGGTTACCAGCTCATATGGGTCTCTGAGGCAAACTGACCTGATTGTTAAAGTGAGGCTCCACACTAGAAAACCCAGGTTTGTATGTTTTCTGAAGAAAGTCCAAGCCATAGGATAGCACTGAGGCTAGAAACCTGTAGAGGCCTGGAGGTAAAGGTGGAATTCTCAGAGGGAGGAGAATCGTTTTGATTGTTTATGAGAAGCTACGAATCCTTTATATGTTGTCTGTATTTTCCATGAGATGAAATGAAGGTTGTCCTATACGTAATTTGCATTCTTACCCTGAGTGAATATCCAGGAACTAAGGAAGCTTCTACTTACATATATGGAAACTGATTCATGAGCTATATTCTGAGATTTCCCATAGTAAACTTGTAATGGGAGAATTTCAAAGTGCATCAAAGAAATAATGATGTTTTGGGCAACTGCCCCCAAAATAAGACTTCATCCATGTAAGCTTAGAAAATGAGTTACAGACATACACACTACAGATTCCCTAGGATAGGCAATTTTTGCCAGACACTCATCCCTGTAATGCCTGTTCTGGACTCATTTCTCTCTTTCTTCTTCTAGACCTTCCGATGGCCAGTTGGCAGCAATATCGATGGCAATGAGATGCTGGAGATCCAGGTATTCAACTACAGCAAAGTCTTCAGCAATAAGTAAGTGCATTTAGTTGAATATGGGAAGATCAGGACCTGTTCCAGGATGGGAGAAATTATCAAAATTCTACCTTTTCTGACGAATAGCCCTTGGGGTTTAAAATAAAAAATGCCAGAATTCCTGGGCCAGTAGCTTTCTTTTCTAACAGAGTGATTGCCCTTGGTAAAATTATCAAGAAGTTGTTTCTTCATAGGATTTCCCAAGCTTAACTATGACATGGCTCAGTTATAATCAGGGGTGTGCTACATATCTAAGAACCCCTCTCTGGGAGGGAAAATGTATGCAGGAAATACTTTTAAGTTGATTTTTTTATTAACATTTTCTCTATTCCTTTTTATAGTCTAGATAATCAGCAAAATAATCAATCAAGTTTAGATTTGTAGTGTTCATCAATTTCCAAGGTGTAAACACTGGAACTCAAAATTTAACAATTGGTTCTTTGGAGTCAAGTCTCCAACACACTTCTGGAATGACACCCACTACTTGCATTCTCCTTTTCTCTATCTGAAAGGTGTTTGCTGTTCTTACCTTCACATGTGTGCACGCATGCACAGATACACACACAGAGCTCCCCATGACACTGAAGTAGGGAAATAATTCAGAGATCCCATCTTTTTGAGTAGCTTAACTAATTCGAATCAGCAATAAATGACTAACTGCTAGACTAATCTTGATTCACTCATATCAGAGATCCCCTTTCTCACCAACTTAATTAAGATAAAGGCACAGCTTTAATCACCAGTTATGACTGGGCCATGACTGAGATGGGGTGAATGGGTGGAGGGGGGGGTTCCAAACAACTTCCTCAGAGAAGTTTGGCAGATGAAAAGGACAGAATCCTGGCTCTGTAGTCAGAAGATCTGCATTCAAATCCAGATTCTAGCCTGCATTGCACAACCATGAGAAATCAACTCACTCCCTTAGATCTCAGTTTCTTCACCTCTTAAAAGAGGCTGTTGGATTAGATGGCCTCTCAATGTCCCTTCCTGTTCTGATTCTTGAAAAGTAAATTTAAAAAAAATAACAACCATACCTGCCATACAAATAAAACACAGTAAAGTTTGAGGAGCAGGATTTCATAATGGAAAGAGCAAGGGATTATCAGAATATTAAAGGAAAAGAAATAGAGAAGGAAATGGAGGATGTGAAAATTGTTAAAGTATATTGAAAAGTCCATAAGATCCATTGGATCATAGGAATTGAGCTGGAAGGGGATTTAGGGACCATATACTTCAACTCCCTCATTTCATAGCCAAAGGAAATGAGGCTCAGAAAGATTAGGTGACTTGCCCAGAGTCAAACAGTTAGTATTGTCAGAGACAGGATATGAACTGAGGTCTTCCTGACTTACTGATGCAAATTCAGATCCTGTCTCAGATGCTTACTAGTTGCATGACCCAGAGCAAGTCACTTAACCTCACTCATCCTCCGTTTCCTCATCTGTAAAATGATAATTAAAAAATAGCAAGTACCTCTGATTTCAAGGATCAAATGAGATAATTTTGTAAAGTACTTCACAAACCTTAAATCACTCTCTAAATGTTAACAATTATTATTATTATAACTCTATATTCAGCATTCTATTACTCCATTATCCATTTTTAAACCCCATTTATAAAAACAATGCCTAAGTCTTTGGAAGTAAAACTAGCTGCTATAAAAGCTTAAATAATTGAATATGGAACTTCATTATTCATTCTAAAATGTCATCAAGATGGCAGATACACAGGGACAAAGAAGTCTGTGTCCTCCTTTAAGCAGGGCGCTTTGTCCTCCAGGACTTCTCTCCTTCCCCTATGCTAGGTCTAGTTAGAGGAGGATGTGGGTGATAAGAGAACCAAAGGGAATACAGTAAGGAAAGAAGTTTCATGGGAGAAAGGGTCATTCATGCATATTACAGAGTCAGGACCCTGTAATGCCCAAGGAGAGAACTCTCCGGTTTGCTGTGAGGAACAGAGGAGTAGGAGGGAAAGGAGAGAGAAACTCTTCCTGGAGCTGGTCCCTGGTAAGGCAGGAAGAGGAGTTGCCCCATCTCCTCAGTTCTTCATCTATAAACTAGAAACACAATAGAGAAGGAAATGGCAAACCAAGAAAAACCAGTGGGCAGACTGAACAACAATAAATGTATTTTTATTCATTTTGTTAAACATTTCTCAATTACATTTGAATCTGGTTCAGCCTCTCTCTGGAGTTTTGCAGGCCACTTCCTCCCCCATTCAACTTTTCCACTTCCTATCTCTCATCTTCTCAAGTTTGGCATCCCTGGAGTCGAGGATATGGTGGAGAGGACAGTCTGAGGGGTAGGAAGCAGAGGCTCCTCCAGGATGTATAATTGGCCCTAGTAGACACATAGAAAGAAGTTGAGGCAACCTGAACAAAAGGAGACTTGAGACCCTAACTGTGGACTAGGGAGGAGAAAAGCAGAGCTGGGGTGACGGCCATATAATGGGCAGGAAGTCCTGCCTTGATGCAGATTCATCAAGGAGAAAAATCAATGTGGAGCAAGAGAACAGATGCTGGATTTGGAGTTTAGTTCAGAAGAAGGTTTCAATCCTGCTTCTGCTTAATAACCAAAGTAGGCATTTACAGTGCTTTGAAGTTTACAAAGAACTTTATGAACGTAACTAGTCTATGGAGCTCTGGCCACAGAGAAGATGCCCAGCATGCCTCTGACTAGTGGGAAGAGGACCAGGAACACCACCAGAGAAAAGCTGTTACAAGAACCATCACAAAGTAGGGTGATGTACAGGAGGGGAGAGCCCAGTTCCTGGAGTCCAGGACCCCCCATCCTTGGCTGTCTCCCTCTGCTTCCCCTGGCAGGCACTGGTAGGGGGAAACATGGCATCACTCTCATCTCTATGGTTTGACTGATGTACATCTCCTTCTTCTCTGCCTCATGCTGGCTGGACCCCTGGCAGTTCTTGACAGTTGTTTTCTGGTGCCTTTCCTCCTATCAGTCCTTGCCTCACAAGCCACATTTAAGCCTCAAGACCAAAGGCAGTCTGGGTGGTCGCTCCCAAAGCAAGTCCAAGGCTACCAGAGCTTAGGGAATGTTGAATAAGCCACCCACCACCAGGCTCCTACTCTGTGGCTGAGTCTCGGTGGGCAGGGAAAGAAAGATGTTTGCACATACATTATGATTTCAGTGGAGCCTCACACCAAGCCTGAAAATTAGGCACAACAAGAATAATTATCCCTATTATATAGATGAAGAAATGGAGACTAAGAAAATAAAAATGACTTGCTCATGATAACAGCCAATAAATATCAGAAAAGGTGTATGTGTGTGGGTCATCTTTGAACCCTGGTTGGCCTGTGTAGGAGAGAAGAAAGTGCACTAATTCTGGAACTAGAGGACCTGGGTTCAAATCTCACTCCTGTTTCTAATAACTGTGTGAGACTGAACAAGTCACTTAATTCCTCTAGACCTATTTCTTTAGCTGCAAAATGGGAGTGGGGGTGAGAGAGTAGACTAGACAATCTCTGAAGTCTCTTCCAGCTCTTAATCTAGGCTCTTCAAATCTAGCATTCTAGCCACCACAAAATGCCATGTGCTTAGGGGCAGCTACATGGTTCAGTGGATTGAATCAGATCTAGAGCAGGAGGTCCTGGGTTCTAATCTGACCTCAGATAGTTTCTAGCTGGGTATCCCTGGGCAAGTCACTTTGCCTAGCTCTTAACCGCTCTTCTGCCTTGGAACCAATACACAGTATTGATTCTAAAGTGGAAGATGAAGGTTTAAAAAATGTTATGAGCTCAATTTCCTATGGGAACCCCTTTTTTTCAGATTACAAATGTTTTATTTTTCCCTTCTGTCATTCATTGTCATCACAGACCATTTCCTCATCTGTAAAATGGGAACAATAATAATACCTGGAGTATTTCGCTGGCTTTGGTGTAAGATTCAAATGACATAATGAATATAAAGTGCTTTGTAAACCTTAAAGCATTATATGAATGTCAGTTATAATTCATTAGCACATGCTGAGTTCTTGAAGAACTGCAGCTTGGCTAATTCAAGACCCCTGCCCTCTTAGAGCTTACAGCCTGGTAAAGAAGGAAGACCCAAACAGCAGAGAATAAGAAGTGCATTTTAAGAGTTCCAAGAACAAAACGCCTTAGAGATGTCCCAGGTGCCCCAGGATCCCTCCTCCCCACCTCAGCTCCCCATTGTGCTGCCAATGGCCCCTGAATAATGCAAGGGATCCAGGAGTAAGGCAACATGCTCAACCTGGCCCAAGATACCTGATGCCCTCTCCCAGAGGAAAGTGCTTGAATTATTCAAGGATGTCACAGCGCCTGGCAGGGGCTTCTTTGTGGCTGCTCTGCCCTCCCACCTGCTGCCTCAGGCTTCACTTATTCCAGGGCTAATTAGCTGGCAATCCAATCTGGGTTACACAGGCTATCCAGCCCTCCCTCTATGTAGGGAGCTCCAGGCAGGAGACTGAGGACCAGCCTCTGGCTTCCAGACTAAAGTAAGGGTGGGGCAGGTTTGGAGGACACCCACAGTCGAGAGGCCCCAGCTTTGCAGCAACCTCACTACAACATTTGGGGTTGCTGGAGTAAAGATATCAAGTCAGGGCACTGGAAAGGTATCATGAGGTAACAAGAGAATTCTGGATTTCAGTAATAGCAATGAAAAATAACAATATTTCTATGGCATTGTAAGGTTTGAAAGGAATTTCTATATAAAGTCTTAATTATTCCTACTTCTAGTCTCTCCTGTTAATCTTTCTCACTGTATATTTATCCTTCACTGCTCCTTCCTGTCTTTTCTCCCTCTTTCCTTTTCTCTTGGAATCAAAAGAATCAGGTTTTAATCCCAGCTTTGCCATTTACTAGGAAAGGACCTTGGCGAAGTCACTTAATCTGAGTCTCAGTATTCCCATCTATAAAATGGGAATGATAACTGCTCCAAGAGCTCATGAGATTGTTGTAAGGGTCAAATGAAGTGATGAAGTTCTTTGTTAATTGCCAAGTGCTATCCAAGAGAGTTGCTAGTAGTTCTTACTTAGCACAGACCATATTTACTTGCTTACTAGTCAGAAACTTAGATTAGTAGAGATAGAAGTCTTGGAAATCATCAAGATTAAGTGCTTTGGCCAAAGACCAAAAAGTAGCAGAATGGACTTAAACCCAAGTCCTCAGAATGTTCTTTTTGCCACATTGTCTTTAAATTGCCACTTTGCAAATAGCATTTTCTTTCATATTTTTTAAACCCTTACCTTCTGTCTTAGTAATAACTCTAAAACAGAAGGGAAAGAACTAGATAAATGGGAGTTAAGTGACTTGTCCAAGGTCACAAAGCTATGGAGGAATCTGAGATCAGATTTGAGCCCAGGTCTTCCTAAATCCAGGTCTGGCACTTTATCCATTGTGCCACCTAGCTGCCCCCAGATAGCATTTTCCAACTATTCATTTTTCCAAGGGATTTATGTCCTTCCTTTTTTGCCCATTCATCCACCCGCCTTTACAAAATTTCCTCAGTGCTACTGTTAACGTTTCCTCAATATTAATAAATGTAATGAGTTCCTCACAGCACACTCCTAATTCTGTTAATTAAGCCCTAGCCCCATGATGGCAACCCTATGGCACCTGTGCCAGGGGGAGCTCCTCCCTTCTCCCTCTCCATCACACCTGAAGACATTTTTTTCATATCACCTGCCCCTCTGCCCAGCAGCCCAATAAGAGCACTTCTTTCCTCCCCTGTCTGGGAGGACATGCACTCACATGCAGTATGAGAGTGAAGTTTGGGCACTCAATTTCTAAAAGGTTCACCATCCTTGCCCTAGCCCTATCAAATATGAGTACCAGTTCCCCTAATAACCTTTCCTTCACTGATGGATCTGAAATCTGGTTATTTCAGATTGGGAGAGGATGGAAGCTTATCTGTATTTACTAGAAGTGTCCATTAAAACAGAACTTGAAGTGAAAGAATAAAAAGGAAGAGAGTCTAGAATAATATTTTCTAGAAGTCAGTTCCCCTAAGATCATTGTAATAGCTTACATTTATACATCTGCAACTTTTTCTCAGACCCAACCTTTGAGTGTTACAAAATATTTTTTCCCAATAACATTGTGAGACACAGTGGTCCAAATATTATCACCTCCATTTTATAGATGAAGACAATAAGGCTCAGGGCATTTCTATAACTTATCCTAGAATCATAGAGAGTTAGAAAATAGTAGATAGCATTTGAACCCATGTTTTCTGATTACGAAACCCCAGTGCTCTTTCTACCACACCATGTTGCTTCTAATTGTAAATAGGCACATTCTGTTGTGTCTATACCAGTCCCTACTGACCTTGTGGAATATGGGCTGAGCCCTCAGGAGTCCTATCAATTGTGATGCTTTCACTCATTTTCTCTGGACCCCTTGGTTTGATAAAAATGTACTCAGTATCCTGGGGGCATAATGGAGGCGTCCTACTGGTGTCACTTTAGTCAAATTGCTTTACCTACATGGAGAGGCTAATAAGTGTCCTTATCTGTAAAATGAGAAGATTAGACCAGCTGGCCTGGAGGAGACCTTCCAGCCTTCTATCTATGATACTATGACAGATATACTGCCCAGGAGCCCAGGCAGGTGAACATACACAGAACATAATCCTGCACCATCTGGAAACCTAGTGAATGTGTGCTCAAAACCCAATTTCTCAGATTTTTCTTTATGCCACATTGCCTCAAAGGCCCTTATGTTACCACTCTGCAAGTGGTATTTCCAGGATATTTCATTTTCCAAGGTGTATATGTCCGGCTCTCTTCACCATCCATCCATCCATCCATCCATCTGTCCATCCATCCATCTGTCCATCCATCCATCCGTCTGTCATCCATCCAATTTTCCCAATTTCTCTGATGCACACAACATACTCTTCACTCTGTTAATTAAGCTGCAGGTCCAACAAATATAAATTGAATTTGATGATCTCAAAGGTCTCTTCCCGTTCAAAATTTCCTTTGATCCTGAGGATTTATTTAATTTTAATTCTCAAAGAATGAAGGTGAGCCTCTGAGCATGTGCAGGCAAACAGCTCTATGCTGACCCCTGGTGGTGTCCTGCCACATCACACCATCCCTGCCCTGCCCTTGCCTGCCTCCCAGCAACTACCTGTATTTCTGGTTTCCTCCAAGGAAGGGTCTTTCTGATTAATGAACTTCTGGGGTATAGACCCTTCTCTTCTGCAGTTTTATGGTGGTTATTTGGAGTGTGAGCCAATATTCTACATTAAGAAGCAAAGCTAGGGGGCAGCTGGGTGACTCCATGGATAGATATGTACCTGGTATCCTGGGGGCATAATGGAGGCATCCTACCGGTATCACCTTAGATGAGAGGTCCTGGGTTCAAATTTGACCTCAGACACTTCCTAGCTGTGTGACCCTGGGCAAGTCACTTCACCCCATTGCCTAGCCTTGGAACCAATACACAGTATTGATTCTAAGATGGAAAGTAAAGGTTAAAAAAAAAAAAAGCAAAGCTTCAGATTACCCAGTCCCTACTCAGTTATGGCAGTGGTAGTTATTGGATCCTCAGTGGAGAAAAGTCTACATTTTAAAAATCTCTTCATTTCAAAACTTCATGTCAATACATTGCTTTAATTGGAATTCTCATTCTCACCCTCTTGGCAACCTGGTCAGGTAGGCACACGTCTTATTATCTCCATTTTTCAGATGAAAAAACTAAGCATCAGAGAGGTTGTGCTATACCCAAGGTCACACAGGTTAGTATGTGGTAGGCATATGCAAACCTGGATCCTCCTGCCTGCAAGTCCAGCTCTCTATCCACCATGCCACACAGTCTCTTCCTATCCTTGTTTTATAGAGAAGGATAATGAAGTTGAAACAGAGGAGCCAAACTTACACCATGAGTGGCAAGGACCAAGGCTCAAACCCAGGCCTTCTCTTTTCCAATCCAAGACTTCTTTTCTGGGGCCATGGCTCCTTCCCAGTACTAAATCTTCCAGTTCAAGAAAGCTCTCCCTCATAGTCATTCCTGTGAGGTGAGGGGTGAAGGGGACCAGAGCGACCTGGGAATCACTCCTCCAAAATGGATTATGCCCATATTCCCTAACTCCCAGGAGTTTTAAATATTTATTATTATTTATTTTATTTTAATATTTAATTTAATTTGTTTTTAATTTTTTTGATAAATTAAATAAATTCTAATTAAACTTTTTAATATAGTAAAAAATTACTTTAAGGATATACTAAATGCAGCCTTGAAGGGCATGTCAATCAATAAATGTTTATTAAATGAAATTGAATATTATTACTTAGAATTGTGCTTGCACATTAGAGGCAGTTGGTAACAGGGCAGAGAGCACTGGATCTGAAGTCAAGAAGATCTGAGTTCATATCTGACCTCAGATACATTAGCCATGTGAACTTGGGCAAATTACTTAAGCTCTGTTTGTCTCAGTTTCCCTATCTGTAAAATGTGGATAATAATAGCTCCCCACCTCCCAGGGATGTCATGAGGATCAAAAGAGATATTTGTAAAGCACTTCGCATAGTGTTCAGCATGTAGAAGGCTTTATAGAAATGCTTATTTCCATCCCTTTCTCCTCCTTTTCCTTCCTCTTCCCAGCTCCCTTTCCCTTCCTCCTCCTCTTCCTCTTCAAGGCACTTCATAGGGCACTGGACTCGCAGCCAAGGGGTTCCTTTCTTCTCCTCCTGTACAGTTCTAGGTGGTGCAGTCAGTGTTGGAATCCCACTTCTCTACACCCTAGTTATGGGACCTTGGACAGTTCATTTAACCCTTCTCAGTCTCAACCCTTCCTCCTCTGTGAAATGAAAGAGAATAAAACCTGCTAACACATATCTCTTGGGTGACTCAAATGAGGGCATCAGTTCAGAGCAGGAAGCTTATCTTTTCCCATGCCTTCAGTTAAAGATGAGGAAACTGAGTTCTACAGCTTGATAGGGGCGATTCTACGGATGAGTCTCAGCCCCAGTGCCAATTCTCCCAATCCCTGGCACTCCTCCTAGGGACTCACTCAGACAAAGCCTAGGGCTCTGGGGCAATGACCCTATTTTCCATTTTCTAGGGATGTAAACCCACTGGTTTTATTGTCCCCAACTACTCCCCCAGGAGAGTATTATTGGGACCCTAAACTCCTCATTGTACAGGGGTAGAAACTGAGACCCGGGAAAAATAAAGTGCCTTGCCAAGGTCACGCATATGTCAGGAATGAGATTTGAACCCAAGTCCCCTGACTCTAAAACCAACACTCTTTTTCTGTACTAGGTACTTCCCTGTGCCTCAGTGCCTCCCTCATATTCATTTCCAGAATTTTTGACACCAATGATTCACCTCTGCATTAGATTAAACATTCCACCACCATCACCACCACCAAGATGTGCTGGGTTTTAGGGTTTTGTGTGTTTTGTTTCATCATTCACCATTCACACTAGCTCTAGACATCCCTTTCTAGTGGACTTGGTCATCCCTCTGGACAATGCCTTTTGGTTTCTCTTCTTTAATTCATTTCATTCCAATGAGGTTCAGGAACTTGGAATTACCAAGGATCTCCAGAGCTCCTTTCCTCTAGGAGAGGACAATTCTTCTCATCCATCCTCTCTACAAACCTAAAAGAAGAAAGATGGTCTCTATTTTCCCCAGGACTATCCATGCTGCAGTAGCCCCCGGGCCCTGTATCTATGTCCCTGGCTCACTATTCAATCCCTTTCTGTCTCTAGGATCATTGGGACCTTCCGCATGGTACTGCAGCAGGTGGTAGAGGAGGGTTACCTAGAAGTGATGGATACTCTGATAGATGACAACAATGCCATCATTAAGGTATGTGCCTTTCTCCTGGATGGCCTCCTTTTTTTATCTGCAGGACATGACTAGATAAAAGAAACGTAATCATGGGAGCTTCCTGATTTACATGTGTTGCCTCATCAATAAAATGAGAGTATTGGACTAGATCAATCAAGAAGTATTTATCCATGACCGTACAACCAGGCAAACCATTCCTGTTCAATTCTAGGTGGTGCAGTGGATAGCACACTAGGATTGAACTGGAGTCAGCTAGACTTGGGTTCAAATATGGCCTCAGATAATTACTAGCTGTGCATGTCACACCTCTATTTGCCTGAGTTTTCTCATCTGTAAAATAGGGATAATACTTCTGTCCCAGGGTTGTAGTGAGGACCAAATGAGGTAACTTAAAACCGGGTAGCATAGTGCATCACTTAATAAACACTGTATAAATGTTATTTTTAATGATATTTTCCCATAAATCCCATAAAAAACAGGATCTATCTAATACCCAGGAATTCATCCTCTAAGACAGAGATCTTGACTTTTTTATGTTACTGACCCCTTGGGCAGTCTGGGGAAGACAATGAAACCCTTCTCTGAAGAATATTTTTAAAAGCACAAAAAAAAAAGATAACAAAGGAAATTGATTATATGGAAATAAAGAAGCAATTGTTTCCTTTGTTAAACTTCATGGACTTCCCCAAATCTGTCTCTGCATTCTAAATTAAGTTCCAGGGCTCTAGGTCTTTTAGGACTAGAGACTTAGAGCTAGAAAACTCCTTCGAGATCATCTAATCCAACCTCTTCTTTTTTTCAATGAGTCCCAGAGAGGTTAAGTTCTACATCCATGATTAATCAGGTAGTCAGTGGCCAGGTAGTCATTTGCTAGGCTACTGAGTCACAAAACTGGAGAATTCAAAGAGTCCTTAGAAGCCATCTGGTCCAATCCAAACTGAAGAAAGGAGGGTCTCTGACTCCAAATGACTCTTTCTACTGTAATGTACCAGTGCAGCATTTGGGCTGTCTACTTCTGCGGTCCCTTGCTTTAAGATCATCCCACCTTACTTTCTAGACAACTGTTCCCCAGTGCTGTTATTTACTCACTAAAAAAAAAAAACCTCTTACCATCCATCTTAGAATCAATACTAAGGATATGTAATTATTATATAATATAATATTATATAATTATATAATATTATAGTAATAATAATGTAATGTAATATATACATATATATATATATATAAATCAATACTAAGGCAGAAGAGCAGTAAAGATTAGACAAATGGGGTTGTGACTTGACCAGGGTCACACAGCTAGAAAGTTTCTAAGGCCAGAGTTGAACCACTTTTGCCTTCTAAATGTGGTTTTATGAGTTAAGCCACTGACTACCTAACTGCTCCTCTTTACCCACTTCTTGCCTACAAATAGTGTTGGAATGTTATTAACTGATAATGTGACCCAAAGCATGAAACAGATATAAATTCATTTAAATTCAAAAGGCTTTTTTTCAGTGCTAGCCTATGCCCAGCAAGGGGCAGCCTAACATAGTGGAGAGAGCTGACTTTGGAGTTAAGAAAACCTGGGCTGAAGTTTTGAATTTGACATGGACAAGTTGTAGGTCTCAGAACAAGGCACTTGATTTCTTCCGGCAATCAGACCATTCTCTAAGACTAAGTTGCAAGAAAAGTACAAATCTGCATTGGGAGTTTCCTATGAAATCAGTCATCATTACCTCTAAGTCTATTTCTGGATAAATACTCATTCACCTAAGATCAGAAAAGAACAAATACAAAAGAGACACCCAGAAACCCAGGCTCAGGCTTGCTTAGATAGGTCGCATGTTAGCTGTCTCATGCTTCTGGCTATGTAACATGAGGGAGGGAGGCAACCTTCTCACAGGAAGTCTCAGAGTTATATGATGCCACTTTGGAGGGTTGAAGGAAGAGAGTGAGACAGAGGAGATCTCTCTTTTTTAAACAACATAGCACCCCACTGTCACACCATTGTCACAGGGTTGAGAAAGACCAAGGGATCACTTAGGATGTGCTACATCATATCAGTCAAGCTCTCTCAGCACTGAATTACACACATCCCTTGAGCCCCAAGAAGGGTGAAGGATTTCCAAATGCACATTCTCAGAGACAAGCTCTCTGACCAAATCAACTAGGATGCCAACCAAGTCTTCTGAAAGACAGATCTGCCTACTCCTTGCTCCTCATTTCTACTTCCAGGCACTCCCCCTGCTGCCATCACTCAGCATCCTCTCCTCCTTTGAGGCTCCATCCACATAAGTTGCTCCATCCAGATCCCAGTGAAATTATCTGCTGTTTCTCTTCTCTCTCAAGGAGTACTCAAGTTCAGTACCCAAGTCAGTCTCCTCCATTTCAAATCCTTTCTTCATATCTTTGGACTTCCATTATACATATTGGTGTCCCCCTCAGGTGCCTTGACTTCTCATTTTACCCCATTTCCTCATCTCCCATGACATGCTTCTTCACTCCAATTCAACCATTCTTTTTGATTTTGTCATCATCCTGGTTGTCTCCTCCCTATCTGAACATTCTTTCTCTGTCTCTTTTGCGGGATCATCATGGACATCTGCTCTCAAACTATAGGTGTCTCACAAGGCTCTCTCTCTCTCTCTCTTTCTCTCTCTCTCTCTCTCTCCCTCTCTCTCTCTCTCTCTCTCTCTCTCTCTCTCTCTCTCTCTCTCTCTCTCTCTCTCTCTCTCTCTCCCCTTCCTCCCTCCCTCCCTCTCTCTCTCCCTCCCCCCCTTCCTTCCTTCCTTCCTCCCTCTCTCTCTCCCCCTTTCCTTCCTCTCTCTCTCTCCCTCTCCCTTCCTCCCTCTATCCCCCTCTCTCTTTCTGTCTCTCTCTGTCTCTGTCTCTCTCCCTCTCCCTTCTTTCCTCTCTTCCCCCCTCTCCCTCACTCCCTCCCTCCCTCTCTCTCTCCTTCTCTCTCAATGTCGATCTCTCTCTCATCAATCTTGTAAGTTCAAATATCTCTATGCAGATGACTCCCATATCTATTTATCTAGCTTCAGCCTTTATCCTGAGCTCCAGTCTCACATCAGCTATTGCCTGTTGAACATCCACATCTGGATATCCCATGTTTGTCATCTCAAAATCACTATATCTTGCCTTCCTCCCTCAACTCTTCCCTTATCTAAACGTCTTTATTTCTCTAGAGGGCGCCAACAATCTTTCCACATACATAGCATTGGCGCCAAACTCCACTCTTCCCTTCTCCCTCAGGCTCCATATCCAAATGGTTGATAAAATCTGTCTCTGTAGCATCTCTAGGACCCTTCTCCTCTCTCATAGAATCATCACCCTAGTTTAGACCTTCCTTATCTCCTTCTTCACCTTATTGCAGCTGCCTCCTAGTTAAAATTCTCCACTTCCCATTTTCCTCCTCTCTATTCCATCCTCTATACAGCTGCCAAATAAGATCCCTGAAGCACAAGTAATGCTATGTTTCCTGTGATTAGACAATTCCAACAGCTCCCTCCTGCCTCTGGGATAAAATACAAATTGCTCAGCAGGGCATTTCATCAATGTGGCTCTCGTGCTCCTTTCTAGGATTATTGCCCGTAATTCCCTTTCACATACTCTATGTTCTGGCTTTACTTGCTGATCCCTGAAATTAACGCTCCATCCCCCAAGTCGATGCCTTTGCAGAGCTCTAGAAAACACTCTCTCCTCCTCTCCACGTTTCATCATCCCCAGCTTTTGCCAAGGCTCAGCTCATGATCCGCCTTCTGTAGAAAGCCTTTTCTGGCCCCTTAAGGTATGAGTTCTTGCTCTTGCCTCGGATTCTCCTGCATTTACTTATTTGTTTTCCTGTCGTAGCCCCTTCTTCCTGCCTCCCACCAGCCCCCAGGAAAGTATACCTCTCTGAGGGAAGGGGCTGCTTTTGTTTCTGTAACCTTGGTACCTGGCACAATACTTTGCACACAGTAAGCAAGTAATGATGCTTTTTGATGAGATGAGATTCTGACCTCCTAGTTATATGCCATTTCCAGGGCAACATATTATTTCCCTCTACTCTATTACTGCTTTGACCCCAGACCTGGGCCTTTGACCTGGGCACTTGGCCAGATAAGGAGACAGAAACCAGGAAGGGAAGGGATACTCCAAGAGATTTCTTTAATTCCCTAATAATCTCTGGGGAATCCTACAGCCCCATACATGAACCTAAACCATCTTATAAAGGAACTAAAGACAATTAAGTACTATTTCAGTGCCTCCATTTTTTAAAAAGTGGGTAGAGTAATCCCTCATTGAATTGCTAAATACTAAATGAAACTGAAACACAGAGAAATGTTAGTAGGCCAAGAATGTAGAATTATTATAGGTCATTCTTAAGATTTCCTCCTTCTTAGAGTTAGCATGATTTTTTAGAAAGAATGATTTTGAAAAGCCAAATCTGGGACTCTTGCTGCTTTACCCACCATCATTCTTTTAAAAAATAATTATACTTTATCTTTTTTAGAATGTTTTATTTGATTTTTCTCAATTAATTGTAAAATTTTTCAATGTTATTTTATTTTGATAAAAGCAAAAAAACTTTACTTTCCATCTTAGAATCGATACTGTATATAGGTTGGAATCAATGGCAAGAGGTAGGCAGCGAGGGTTAAGTGACTTGCCCAGGGTCACATAACTAGGAAGTGTCCAAGGTCAAATTTGAACCCAGGACCTTCCATCTCTAGGCCTGGCTCTCAATCCACTGAGCCAGCCAGCTGCCCCCTAATATTTATTTTCAAGGTTGGTTAAGAGGAGTTCATGCAGTCATTGATCCAGAATTTATGGGGAACTGAGGTTTTTTTTTTTTAACCTTTTGTTTTAGAATCAATACTGTGTATTGTGTATTGGTTCCCATCTTTAGGCCTGGCTCTCAATCCACTAAGTCACCTAGCTGCCCCTGGAGCAGAGTTTTAAAAAACATAATTAAAATCTGAGCAATGGAGGGGACTTCCAGTTCATCTTCCAAGATGCTTCAGCCCTTTGAGGTATATTGCAAGGAGACTGGAAACTTTGCCTCTTCCACTGCTGGTTCTTACAGCTTTCAGGTGTTTACATCCTTCCCCCACTTATTTATAGACCAGCATATGTGTGGAGGTCCGGTACCAGGCAGCTGATGGCTCCGTGGGCTCCTGGAATGATGGAGAGTTCCTGGGGGATGACTCTCTCCAGGGGGAGGAGAAGGACAGCCAGGAGACAGATGGCCTGCTCCCAGGATCCCACCGTGGTTCCCGTCAGCCTGGGGAGAAGAGCTTTCGGAGGTAATAAGAGGGCCCTTGTGCTATTATTCTGTGGGGCTTTCCAATATGTGCATTGGGTGGCTCCATCCCTGTCACCCAAACAGGGCCAAGAATTGGGCCTCCACACTGATCACCTTCCTGAGAAGGCACATGCTGGTGTCTGTGCCTCCAACAGAGCATCTCTGATGCAAACTTCTGTGCCTTGTGGATAGGAGAGAGCCTGGGTTTGAAATGTCCTCCTCAGATGCCTCCAGGCTCTTGTACAGTATACAGGCTTACAGGCAGCAAGTCCTAATGGACAGAGCACCGGCTTTGGGATTCAAACACGTCCCTTGGAGTCCTGGCTCTCCTGTTGATGACCTGCATGACTTTGGCTGAATCTCCTTCTCAGCCTCAGAAGCTATAGCCATAAAACAGAAGTATTGATATCTACCTTCACTCTTGCTCCAGGGCTGTTGCAAGGCTCAGAGGAGATAATATAAGCAAAGTGTGTTTTGCATAAACAGCTACAAAAATATTGGTTATTATTAGAGGCACTTGAGAAGAGTGAAGAAGAAAAATGAGGCAGTCCAGTTACGGTCTACTGCCACCCCTAGCTCTCAGTCCACTCTGGCAATTTCTATCTTCACAAGCCAATTGAGAATCCTGAAGTGAATTGGCCTAGACAGGGGAGGGATCTCAGGAGAAAGAGTTCCCTTTCTCCCTTTTTTAGGAGTTTTGGAGAGGTTCTAAATGTGGGGGTCCATTATGAAAGTTGGGCACCAGGTCTTAGGTGATCCCACTAGCTTCAGCTGGAATGCAAGAACAGGACTGGAGATAAACTGTGGTTTGCAGAATGGAGATGAACCTTTGAGAGACCCCTGCTTCAGGCACCTTTCTGGTCAGGACCATCCCTCAGGCATTTCCTCCCTATCTGGGAATGGGAAGCTCACCCATCCTATAGGAGGAAAACGAGCCCTATTTATGGTTGGGAACTTTCTTCTATGACTATGAGGGTGCGTAGGGTAATTTTGCCAATTTTTAAAAAATCTTTCACCTTACAAACATCCTCCTTTTCCTAGGAAAATCTACAGGGCCCCTCTGGGCATCTCATTTACTCCTGCTCTCTCATATCACTGGGCTCATATCCAATCTGATCCCACAAAGTACTTATTGCATGCCAGGTGTGCCAGGCATTGTGCTAAGTCCCAAGGCTATAAAGACAAAACAAAAATAGAACCTTCCTTCAAGAACCTTCCATTCTAATGAGAATGAAGGACTCTTGCCTAGAGTGAATAAGCAGTGGCTTTCCAGAAGAATAAAAAAAAGTTATAAAACCAAAATTTAAAATTTTGACTATAGAGAGAGAGTGTGACCATGCAAAACTCATTAGGACCTGGCCTGTTGTTCACCAAAATCAGCCCTGGATACATGGTGTACTCTCTATTATTAGACTAGCCTGGGGCTCTCCTTCCCCTTTCCTAACATTGGAAAAGTTCCTTCTCCTTTTAATATAAAAGTTGAGAGAAGAATGGATGCTAGGATGGGGGTGATGAAGCAGAGAACACCAGCAAGGGGTGAGAAGATAGAATTTTACCTGTAACCTCACTTCCAACTCGAAACTGGAGTGGTTTTCCCTGAAGGACAGCCCTAAGGGCTGTAGGACATGTATGACGAAGATGTGTGACCACTGAGCTGAAAACACTGTGTAACTGGATAAATGGTCAGTAGCTTCAGAGAGACAGAGGAAGACACTTCAGAAGAGAAGTTTGTGTTCTCCCTCAGACTCTTTCTGAAGTCTTTCCAAATTCCCTGCCAATTTATTCAAGTGCTCAGAACCTCTTAGCCAACAGGAGTCTCATCTCCTTCCTCATATGCAGCCCAGAGTTGTACTTTAAGGGAAATTGCTTAGGATGTGGGTGGGAGTTCCAAACTGGGCAAAGTGGAAGGCAAAAGGGTTAGCCCAAAGGTCGGAAGCATCTAAGGAGACCCCAAAGGATCATAGTTGTCCAGTCATCAGAGCAGCTTCAAGTAACCTACTAAAGCCTCAGCTAGCCTCAACTTTTATTCAGGGAAAGGAAGAAATTTCCTGCATAGTTTTCTTTTTTTCAAATCAAGTTTTCATAAAACAGCACTTAGAAGGCAAAAGGAATCTTGCGATTCTTCCCTAAGAGTTGGAATAGGGAAAGAAAAATAAAACTTTACTTTAGTCCACATGAGACATGAAGAAAAAGTATTGTGCATCTTTTGGGCCTCAGCCTCTACATCTGAAAACCGGCTCCCTGTGTACCCACAGAGTCCACTTTTAAACTCCCTGGACCTCAGTTTCCTCAGATATAAAATAATAATCTTTAAGGTCCTTTCCACTCATAGAGATCAAGCCTGTGATGTTATGACAGCTTAGTGGCATCTCTAAGAGGTGCAAGGGGAAAGGGGGTTATTTTATAAAAAGGTTGGACTGGATATATTTAAAAATAGGGTAGCCAGGAATTAACATTAATTCCAAAGAGATTTATTTAAAATTTATTTACAAAATATAGAAAGAGCAATAAAGTAATAAATAAGAAAGTAAGAAAATCAGAGAAAAGTTAGGGTAAGATATCTAGCTTAAGTACTAAGTAATTTACTCCTGGCCCCTGGCTCAACCTGGGCAGGGAGAGTTAGTCCTTAAGCCTTGGCAAAGCTGAGGACCTGGGGAAGTCTCTCTCAAGAGGTAAGTCTCTCCTGGGGCTAGTTTTTGTTTTTGTTTTTTCCAGAAAATCCAGCAGTTAAGAGTCAGCTTTTCACTCACCACATTTCAGTAGAAAGGAAGAGATTTTAGAACAGCCTCAGGTCCAGTCAGCAGATTCTCCACCAGCCTCTACTCCAAAGAATGAAGAATTCCAAGTAAAAAAACAAAACAAAACAAAACTGAACTCAGGAAATTATCACTCCCTTTTAAAGGCACTTTCTTTTGCATCACTTCCTATGCCTTCCCCTAATTTTATGTCTACCAATCACAGTGGAAGCTTTGCTTTAGGACTGCCTAGGAGGCAGTCAGTTGATTCTGACTCTTCATCCACTATCACACACGTGGGTCACAGACTTCTCAATTAATCATTAAGTGGGATGTTTACGCTTTTGGTGATTAGATCTAAAAAATGGGCAGATCTCCCCACTCAACTTTAAGTACCATGTTTTTTTTTTTTTTAAATATATTTTATTTGATCATTTCCAAGCATTATTCGTTAAAGACATTTTAAGTACCATGTTTACACTTTTTGGTGATTAAACCTAAAAATAGGGAGAGGTTACAATTTAATCTTCACAACCAGGGGAGAATTAATTAATTGCATTTTCACAAACAGGGGAGAGCTAAATTTAATCTTCACGGAGGTCACCAAAAGAATATCCTATTCTTCAAATCTTATGAACAAATTAATCAATCAATGAACATCTATTATGCATGTACTATGTGCTAGACACATTTGAAGGTCTAAGGAGCTGAAGTATAATGGTAAAAGCCAAGAATAATCAGAAACACATAAGTCCCCAGATCAAGGTGTATTGGGAGGTCACATGGTGGAGAGCCCAGAATTTGGACCAGATTCTATTCTTTACTACTTGTGTGACCTTAGGCAAGACTTCAGTTTATTACCTGTAAAATTAAAATATTAGACCAGATGGACTACCCAAGGCCTACTTAACTCTAAATCTATGATCTTGGAAACTTGTTATATTTTTCAAGAAAAAAGTCTTCACCACATTAACTAAGCAGTATACTAGATCAAGCCTGACAAGTACCTAAGATCACTTAATTTCATTCAAAGACCCTTCTTATAAGGGGAGACAAATTGACCCATTGGGTGCAAATCTTGGCTTTGCTACTTACACCCTGTGTAACCTTGAGTAAGTCATCTGTCCTTTCTGGGCCTCAGTTTTCATAATTATAAAATAAATACAGATGGAATAGATCATCTCTAAGGTCCTTATTCTAAAATTTGTTATTCAGTTATGTGAATCATATCTGATTCTTCATCATTCCATTTGGGGTTTTCTTGGCAAAGATAATGGAGTGGTTGACCATTTCCTTCTCCAGCATATTTTATATATGAGAAAACTGAGGCAAACAGAGTTAAATGACTTGCTCAGAGTTGCACAGATAGTAAATGTTTGAGGTGGGGTTTGAACTCAGGTCTTCCTGAGTCAAGACTTGGCGATCCACTGTGCCACCTAGCTTCTATTATCTTAAATGTTCCTTAAAAGATCCTTGGGGAAAATGGCCTTACTGAATACTTAAAGTTGGTTTGTAATGAGTATGGGGAAAGACTGTAAGCAAGCAAATGTTTCTAACATTTTCTCAGACCTTAAAGTTTGAATAAAAGTTTTAATTCATTTTAAACTTGCTCCTTGGGATTAGGTCTACACACCAATTAAACTAGCCAGCCTTTGTCTTATAGGATAAACCATCTGAAACAAATTCTAAATTAGCAACATCTAGAAGAGATCAATGTGATTTTACCCCTATGGCCATACTCCTCTCCCTCTGGTTCCCTCCCTATCATATCATCCTATCTCCAAGAAAAGAAGGGTCCTAGAATAGGGGCAAGATAAATGATGCTATTTATTGATATGGCAGAAGCAGCAAACACTATTACACTGGGGTTAAGGATGGAGATTGAAGAGACTTGAACCCTAGGACATCCTTGACTGTGCTTTGGGCTCTTCCTAGACCTCAGTCATCCTTTGATCCATCATAGACTAGAGATAAGTGATCATTGTATGACTGGACTGGAGGGCCAAGAAGGAAAGGGTAACATGGACAAGTAGAAAGAACACTGGTTTTGTTGTCAGAGGGCCTCAGTTCAAATCCCAGCTCTGTAGCCTGCTGTCCTTGTGACTCTTGACAAGTCATTTCCTTTTTCTGGACTTCCATTGTCTTATCTATAAAATTATGCTGTTGGGGACAGCTGGGTGGCTCCATAGATAGAAACCCAGGCCTGAAGACAGGGATCCTAGGTTCAAATATGGCCTCAGACACTTCCTTGCTGTGTGACCCTGGGCAAGTCACTTAACCCCCATTGCCTAGCTCTTGGAACCAATACATAATATCAAATCTAAGACAGAAAGTAAGGGGTTTTTTTTGTTTGTTTGTTTGTTTTGTTTTAGTTTTTTTAATGATGCTGCTGACTAGATGATCTCAATGGTCTCTTCCAGCTCGAAGTCTATGGTCTTCTGCAGTAGGCTAAGAAAAGTTCATTTGAGGGTTTAATGGTCACCTACACATTTATAAAGAATAATTCTCAAATGATATCCATCTCTACTCAAGGGAAAATGTGAGCTATGGTTTTGGTTTTAGCAATCAAGCAACAGATTAGAAAAAGAACTTCTAGAAGGTAGTATGGACTGGTGTAGAACGAGGGAGTCAGGAAAGCTGAGCTCCTGTCCTTGTTCTGCTGCTAAATGCTCCCTGACATTGATTGGACAAGTCACAGAACTGCTCTTGGCCTTGGTTTTCTGACCTGTAAATGGAGATTTAGGGGAAGTGACCTCTAAAATACTTTTAAATTCTGACGTTCTTTGATTGTAAGTATCCAAGGAAGACTAAAGAACCCACCAAAGGGCTAAAGAATCCAGCTCCTCTTGAGGGCCTTTAAAAATAAGATAGAGCCTTTCCTCTGGGACAGTTTTAATGTAGTCATGCTTAGAAGAAGAAGAAGAGCAAACTCTGAACCAATTCCCTTCTCTTGGTCCTTTGGGGGAGGGAGGAAAGGGAAGGAGGTGGTAGGGAAGCTATCTAGGTGGGAGCTGAAAAGCCATGTTCCTCACAGAATTCTCTGGAGTGGTGAGAATGGGTGGTCTGGAGGTGGGGGAGGGAGAAGAGTCTGTGACCCCCTTAGGCAGGTCAAAGGCAAACCTCCAACTTGTCCCCCTCCCATCTTGATGTGGCCACTCCCAGGGCAGAAGAAGAGGAGGAGGAGGAGGAGGACTTTTATCACAGTGACAACGATCTGGGACAGGGTGACAACAACAGCCAGTGCTCCCTGACCTCCAGGTATCACCACCATGGCCTCAGGATGTGTGTGTGTGTGTGTGTGTGTGTGTGTGTGTGTGTGTGTGTGTGTGTGTGAGTGTGTGTGTGTGTGCGCGCGTGCACACCAGTGGAGAAGTCAGTGCTGGGTTTGGAGTTCCTGAGCTCAAATCTTGGCTTTACCGGTTACTGACGACCTGTGTAATTGGGGGTGAGCCAGCTGCCCATTCTGGGTCTCGGTTCCTCACTTATACAATGAGGGAATTGGAGTAGATGATTCCCTTCCTTCCAGATCTAAACTGCTGACACAATGACCTCACGACTTCTAAGGTCCCTTGCAGCTCTCCATCTCTGTTCTATGATCTGCCTAAGAATGGTTCTGAGTACGTTGCCCCCATTTCTTCTCTCCCTGCCTCAGTTTCCTCATCTGTACGAGGAGGGGTTGGGGCTAAATGACCTCTGATATCCCTTCCAGCTTCCAACCTATGATCTGTCCCTGATTCGGTAGTGCTTTAGAGGGGCTTAGCACTGACTCCATTTTCCTCCTCCATGCCTCTAACCTCTCAAGCCCCCAACAGCCCCCTTGCCATGGAGGTCCCGGACAGAGCTATCCTGTCTGCCAATTCCCCAAAGACTTTTCTTGGGATTTAGAGAGAGTTCTTCTTCAAAGTGACCTCTAAATTGGGAATCGGGGGTGAGCAAGAAGCAAAGTAAAGTAGGGAAAGGAACGGGTGAGAGTCAAGTCACCCTGGTGAGATTTTCCTGGAGTCTGATTTCTTTTCTCCTATTGGGGTAGGGAGAGAATAGGCCAAGGAGTATGGAGGCTACTGAGTGATAATTTCCTGATAAAAGGAACTGCAAAATGTTAGAGATCCTCAGCTCTATGGATGCTACTAAAGTTCTAGGAATAAACTGGAGAATCCATGTCATTCACTAAGCACTGATGAAACACCTATTATGTGTCAGGCATAGCCAGCCCTAGAGTCAGGGAGACCTGGGTTCAAGTCCTGCCTCTGATACATTCTGATTGAGTGACCCTGGACAAGTCACTTGGGTTCTCAGAGCCCTGTGTGACTCCCTAAGACTATAAATAGCAGAAAAATGACTGATTTACATTTCTAAACAAAGATTCCTCCCTGGGAGTTCTTTACACTAATAATATCACAGATCTGGTCCTACACCCACCCACCCTCCAAAACAGTGTCAGGCACTGTATTAGACTCTGGAGATATAAAGGCAAAAACAGGATACATTCTATTAGGGGAAAACAAGGAGTACTTAGAAAAGTAAATCCAAAATATAAAAATTAATTATCAGGAGGCAATGAGTGCTAAAAAAATTGGGAAGAGAATCGAGAAAGGACTCATGTAGGAGAAACTGGGCTCTTTAGAGTTCTGGAATTTTGGGGTATAAATAAGTTTCTGCATCCACAAAAGGCTCTACTGGGACAAAGGAAGTTCTAGGGACTGGAAGAGCAGAGAAGCCAAAGATCTGGTTTGAGGAATGGAAGAAATCCTATCCTCGACTCTGGACATGTACTCTTGAAACGTAGGAATCTTGATTCTAAGATCCTGTCTGACTTTCTCTATCTTTGTCCCTTCCCTTCATTCCTAAAAAAAAAAAAACTGTCCAGAGAGGTATGGGGTCTGAGGGAGGCATGATCTGTACAATCCACCCCTTTCACCTTTGGGAATCCAAAGGTCCCAAAGGCTTTTTATTAAAAACCAATATTTTTAAAAATAAGATAAGAGCTGAGTTCAAGTCTTAGTTCTTATATTTACTATCTATCTGTGTGATGTTGAGCAAATCACTCCATTTCTCTCTCCTTTGGTTTCTTGTCTTTAAAAGTGGGTATGCTGGGAGGGTTGGTGAGACCTGGGAGAAAGGGTGGTAGAAAGCCCTCAAGAGATGTGGGGAAATGGGGCAGCTAGGTGACACAGTAGATAGAGTGCCAGGCCCAGAGTTAGGAGAACCTGGGTTCAAATCTGCCCTCAGACACTTCCTAGCTGTGTGGCCTCTTATAAGTCACTTAACCCCAAATGCCTCTCTCTTGCCCTTCTGTCTTAGAGTTGTTTTAAGACAGAAAGTAAAGGTTAAAAAAAAAAGAAAAGAAAGAAATGTAGGTAAACTTGTGTCTTCCCAGTGTAACAGTTCTCGTTGCTGTCTTACCTTCTTTTAGCTTGGACAGTGAGACAAGACTAATATGGTGAGTTCTGGGGGCATCACTTTTCCTCCCCATCCAAGGTTCCACAGATAGAACAGACCACTACTAGTCAGAGACACTGAAGTTCTATTTAAACTCGAGGTCCTGTTGAGAGAAATGAGAAAACCCTTCTGTCTCTGTCACCCTAAATACTGATCACAACCTCAAAGTAGAGCTTCAACCTGTTTTTGCTGTCTGGTTATCTAGATCTTGCCCCTAGAATTCTTCAGCCAAGTATTAGAGCAGTCCAAACTGGCAGTGTGGGGTTTGCCAGGGAACTAGCAGATCACAGAACGTACAGCTGCAGGGACAGACGGATTTTGGTACTGGTTTTCTTAGTCATAGGAGACAGCACCATGGAAATCCCCTAGAAACTGAACCTCCTTCCCATTTGAAGCGAGCCCAGCCCAACTGAGCTGGGTCCTGGAGATACAGAGAAAACCCAGAAATTGTCCCTGACATGACAAAGCTTACATTTACTGGGGATATATAACAGGAAAGAAGATAAATATACTATAGGAGGCACCCTGGCATAATAGATAGAGGGCTGGCAGAGACCAAGTCCAACCTCTGACACATCCCAGGTGTCCTTGGATAAATCACAAGCTATTAGAACCCACACACAATTCTCTGAATTGCAAAGCAGGGTTCTACCTGCATTGGTAGGGAGTTTCTTCATTGGAACTTCAAGGTCCCAATAGCAATCATATCCCTGTACCAATCAAATCAGAGCTCTGATTCTACACACACACACACACACACACACACACACACACACACACACTCCCATCCCCTAAATGAGAAACATTTCCACAAAAAAATAGCCATTTCATCTTCCTAGCACTATCTACTCTTTAAAAACAACAAAAACTCTTTGCCTTCTGTCTTAGAATCAATACCCTAGTTTGATTCCAAGGCAGAAGAGTGCTAAGGGCTGGACAATGAGAGTTAAGTGACTTGCCCAGGGTCACCCAGCTAGGAAGCATCTGAGGCCAGATTTGAGCCCAGGACTTCCTATTTCCAGGCTTGGCTCTCAATCCACTGAACCACCTACCTGCCCCCAGCACTATCTCCTCTTGAGCCCACTTTGCCCAAGCTCTGGCTCCAGATTTCTCCTCAATCTCTCCTCTATTCAGTAATTACTTAGTACCAGTAAGTTCTCTTTCTGGGCACTACAGACTCACTCATTCCCTCACTAGTCCTCAAAGACTACTTTAACTTACTCCTTTATTTAATAGACATTTATGCTAGCACATTAACTCCTGAAATCCTCCTAGGCAAAGATGGTTCTCCAGCCCCTGGAAAATACCCAATATCTATGTCCCCTAGCTGTCCCTAAAACATCTTCTCCACACTGCCCACTTTATCCATTTAATCCCATCACCAACAATTCTGCTGACACTAACTGGACCAAGAGCTTTCCCAGCTTCTTTATGGAATGGAAGGACAGGACCCATGCATTAGCCACCCTCACTCAGATGCATCCCCAGATATGTTTGTGATGCGTCCGTCTATTGAACAAACGATTTGAAGACTGACAAGAAAAGGCTGTGAAAATGTATCCTGGCGGAGATGGCCCTTTCAGCTTTCCCCCACAAAATATGCTCAAATGTGAGATCCTATCCAATTCTTTCTGCATAAACCTTCCTCATATATACACATCCACATATGTAAACACACATGCATGCACATATCCACAGACACCCAAGATGCACTGCTGTGTGGATATTATTTGCTTCTGTGTCAATTATAAATACTTACATCTCAGGGGCGCTCAAGTCAGACCACTCCTATACCAAATAGAGGGAGGATCCGAAGCTTTCATCTTTGGATTGGGTTCTAGAAGACTGACATCTTGAATTTCTTCTTCTTATATCCTCTCATTCCTACCTTGGTCTCCTATGTCCTTCACGTTGTCCACCTCCATCTTCCTGTGCCAGCCACAATTTCTTGACTTATCCTTTCTGTTGTCACTTTCACCCTCTCTTTCCCGGGTGCCAGAGGCCAAAGGGGCTTCTCTTATGCCTGCCCAATGGCAATACCTTTGGGGTCCTGGTTTCCTCATTGGTTGGGAGGAGGGATGGTAAAGGGGGTTATTTTGCCCTTGATTTCCTGGCCTTTTTACTAATAACCCTTCTGTTCCAGTGGGGACCCTGCAGAAGTCAGGTACCTCGCTCCTCTTCCTGGGGCCAGGGGGAGGTTGGGTATAACTGCATGGGGGGTGGAGGAAGGAATGGGGAGTGTGCTCACAAGGGGGGTGTGTGCAGTGGTGGTGTGCCTAAGCATGTGTGCAAAATGAATTCTGACAATATAACAGTTGGTAAGGGAATCCCCACCACTAGAAGGGAATGTGTTGTTCTTCCCTCAACTTCTACCCCAGTTTCCCAACACCGTATACTTTGCTATGACTCATGCTGAAACTTCCCAAAGGAGAAGAGGGCTTCCAGAGTTATGCCCTAAATCTGAGGGAAATTGGTGACTTAGAATCTAATGCCTCCCGTTACTTTCTCGGAAATAGGGTAGTTTCCTGCCCAAGTGTACCTCAACTTCAACTTCCAGCCAAGACTAAAGATTGCCCATAGTCATACTTAGACCTAGAAGAAAATCCAAGAGAGGCAGAAGCAGAAAGCTAGTGCAATGGGAAAAATATGGTCTCTGAAGTCAAAAGATCTAAGTTCAAACGCCACCTTCTGGCATTTGCTACTCATGTGATCTTGGGAAAGTCACATAAACTCATGTGTAAAAAAAGTAGGGAGGAGGAGAGGGGACTAGATCCATGCCAGTTCTGGAGCTATTCATACTAAGTGCATGTGCTAGCTGTATGATCTTGGGAAAGTCGTCCAACTTCCCTGAGCTCTCAAATCCCTCATGTGTAACATGAAGAGTTTGAACCAGATGAATTCTGAATTCTCTTGATCCTATGAATAACATGGAGAGAAAGAAAGTCAGAAAGGCTAAACAGCAAAGATAGACAGGGATCGAAGTAGATTGAACAGCTTTCCAAAGCACATCCTGAAATCCCCTTTAGATGGCTTGTCGCTGGGACACAGACTTCTTCTGGGTGAAGGCCAGTAACTGTGAGGTAGTCTCCAGCTCCAGTCCAAATGGCTCAAAGTGTGTGGGGTACCAGAGTCAGGAAGAGGATGACAATGGGACACAAAAGCCTCACCTGAAAAATAATGAACCCAGCTTGGGACAGGGGGATGGAGACATGGAAGAAGCAAAAGTTGTGGGGAGGGAAGGCTCTGAACTTGAGTTCAAGTTGTCCCCCTGTCTCCCTGAATAATCCAGGGCTTATTCAGCAACCATCATCTCTGGTCTTTTGGATCCAAGACTTCATTCCTCCCCCACATTCTAAAAGTGTGTGCCTTTTTCTACCTGTGTGTACTCCATTTGCCACCTATGAAGCCTGTTGTGTGTGTGAAGGGGAAAACTATTTGTTAGAGGGGGAAAGGTTGCGTGTGGTGTTCTCAGGTTTGGGGTGACAATGGGGCATTGGTATGTACTGTGTGTCTTGGGGGTAGTCCATGTGCCTGAAGACTGATGCTTGTACTTTCATTCCTATTGCGGACTACACTCAAATTTCTCTGTGATTTCAGAACAAAATTCAGAGGGAAAGAGAAAAAGCATCACATTTTGTCATTCAGGTACACACCCTGACTTCCTGCCCCCACTTTGACCTCTCCATGAGGGAACCCTGTTTACCATTTATGGTTCCTTTATTAGAACACCTGGGAGACGTTCACTGCTCCCAGGAGTGCTTTTTACTCAGGATGGGGCTTTCCATACCCCCGATTGTGCCTACAGGACTTGTGAAGCTGGTTGGACTTTTCCCTTCTGTGATTCTACCAGGCATTACTGAGTGGGGCCAAAAGAATACATGGAAAGTTCTCACCCCAATTAGTGCCGACGGAAGCCTGGTTAATGTCCAATAGTTTAAAGACCAATCGATTGTCCTAATATTAATGTAAATATTAGCCACCTAATGATGGCATTGACCACAGTGTGACCTTCAGCAGTAACATAATCACGTGACCCCTTGGAAGGTCCTCTACTGAGGCAGGGTCTGAGGTGGAGACAAAGGGAACAGCAATGAACCCCTCTTTTTTCCTCCTTCTCTCCCCAACTGCCTGAACCTCCCTTCTCCCAGAGCAGTCAAACAATATGGCAGATGTACCAAAAGCTTTTTTAGGCTCCTAAAGACAAACTGGGACACCACCTTGCCCTAAGACAGGCATGTTCTGGGCATTTAAACAAAATCCGGGTCCCCCACTCCTTTCCAAGCAGAGACTTCCCCTGTGGTCTGTCAGTGAGCTCCTACTCTAGCTGAGCTCTTGCAACACCTAACCTAAAGGAAGGATCAGCCTTCCATTCATTTATGTGTGGGAATGTGAAAATGACTCACAATAGTTAGAGAAGAAAAAGGAAGGAAGGGCAGTGTTGGCAAGGGACCCAACAGTAACTGACATAGCCATGAACTGCACATCTGGGGCCATTGCAGTCTGACCCCTAGCACTACAGACATTGTGGAAATCCAACCCCTAGGTCACCTGAAGCCAGGAGTGGTGAAGAGAGGCGGGGAGAGGATCTGGTGTAACCATTAAGAACTTCAAACACTTACTAGATGTGTGACCCAGGGCATGTCACTTAATCTCTCTGTGCCTCAATCTCCTTAGTTGTAAAATGACTGCAACTAGACTCCAGGGTCTCTAAGGCCCTTTCCAGCTCTGAGTTTATGATCCTATGACCCTGTGACTAGAGGATGCTGTAGCTCCCTCAGAGAGTCTTATCTCAGAGAAATATCACTAGATCTTATGCATAGAAAGTTCCTATTTCTCAGGGAATATCATTTGGGCAGCTGCACCCCATTCCTCTCTTCTCCCATATCCCATTTATTAGAGAGCTGTGTTGAGGCTCACCACTCCTTCACCCTCTATTTCTAAAGCTGTCTGGGGGGGGCATTTCCTTCCTGTTCCCCGAGTAGAGATGACTCAATGTACCAATCCTGACTATAAGCTCTTAGTCCTTCCACATCTCCCAACATAGAAAGGGAATGTGGGAGTGTACAAAGGAAGAAGTATTTCCAAGACAGGGAGGTCCCTGGGAAGAGCTGGGCTTGGGGCAAGAGCATAGGCTATGGTTCCATCTGGTCTCTAATCGATGTGTTGGTATATGTCTGTGTATGTATGTGTTGGTGCACACATATATACATTCTTATCTCCTTGTTTCTTCCCGGTTCAGCAAAGGCAAAGAGAAGACCAAGGGAGGAAAAGATGGAGAGCACAAGTAGGTGGCCTTGGTGTGTGGCAGAACCCATTGGGTGCCACATTTTACAGCACCTCTGCTCTCTGGGCATTGCCCCACGAGGAGAGGAGCTATGGTTTAGAACAGGGCTTCCCTAAGCTGCTCACTGAGGAGGGGTGCTTTCATGTTCCCCTCGCCTGAGATGATGGCTAAATAAGCTGCAATAATAGGGCAGAGGGGCAATGGGGGAGGGAGAGAGAAGCCTTTGTACACATACTCATCTGCTACCGCAGGCCAGGAAACGGTATTATGGGCAGGGATAACTCAGGACTTCGAGATGGGGATGCCAAGTGCAAGGACATCTGCATTCTCTTCTCAGTGTTACTAGAAACCATCTTTTCTCTTCCTGTGTCTCTGCCTTACGTCCTTGACTTTCCCTTCGGATGAATGACTGCTGTGTATGGACAAGGGGTTAGACTTCATCTGTTTGGTTCTAGAAAGCAGAGCTAAGAGCAAGGGGCAGAAGTTTCAGAGAGGCTGATTTGAATGAATACATGCATGCATGCGTGCATCAGGAATGAATGAATGAATGAATGAAACATATTTCTAAAGAGTTTACTATGTACCAGGAAATCTGTTATGTGACAAAGATGCCCATTCAGAATATGAGACCATCCTTGCCCACATGGAACTTCTAGTAGCAGGAGAACACACAGGGGGGAGGGAAGGGGAAGGGGATTTTGTTCTGAGGACTCACAGGGGATGATAAGTGGAAGCACAGGGCAGTCCATCCCAATGCCTTCCAGAAACAATGGTACTATTGATTGGATTACTGAATACTCCAAGCAAGGAGTGGAGGGAAAAGATGGCAGCATGAACAGGACAGGTAACAGATGGACTAGGTAGCTGGCTCATCCTAGTGTCTGGTCTAGGGCTGATGATACTTGTTCAGGTGGTCAGGAATATAGCAATAGCTATAGGACAAGTGATATGGCCTTGGTAAATGACAATCTATTAGACTTGCTATCAAGGAAAAGCATTCCTAACAATCTGGGCAGCTGCAAAGTGAAATGGGGCATCTAGGTGGCTCAGAGTTCAAATCTGGCCTCAGATACTGACTAGCTCTGTGACCCTGAGCAAATCACTTAACTCTGCCTCAGTTTCCAAACCTGTCAAACAAGCTAGACAAGGAAATGGCAAGCCACTCTAGTAGCTTTGCCAGGAAAACTCCAAATGGGGTCACAAAGACATGACTGAAAATGATTCAACAACAAAGTAGATTAAGATGTCTTGGTAGATTAGCTTGAGTTCTTCCAGCAAAGTCCAGATGATCAGTTGTTTGAAATATGGTAGAAGAGACCCCTGTTCATAGGTTGGGTGACATGATCTCTAAAGTCTCTTCTAACCTTCAAAATTCTCTGAGGCTGTAAGCAAGTGAGAGATGAGATTCCTGGGAGTGAGGGACGACCAACAGACAGACAGAAACATACAAACATTTTATAAGGTAGAGAGATAAAAGAGTAGATAGTCACAGGGTAGGAAAGGATCTGGGACAATGGACTCTGGGTTCAGAGGAGCTGTGGAAGAAGTATGGAGAAGGTTCAGAGAAGCCATGCTCCTTTCAGCTATGCTGATGATCTTTGGCACATCAATTATTAAGAAGAAATGGGAGAGGCAGCTAGGTGGAACAGGGGATAGAACTTCAGGTCTGAAGATAGGAGGTCATGGGTTCAAATATGACCTCAGACAATTCCTAGCTGTATAACTTTGGGCAAGTCCTTTAACCCCAATTGCCTACCCCTACTGCTCTTCTGCCTTAGAACTCTTCTAAGACAGAAGGTAAGGGTTTAAAAAAAGAGAAACAAGGGAAGAGGTTAACTAAGGGATAGATGATAGGAGAAAGGAAGAGAGAGAAGTTCCAAATGGGAAATACCTATAGAGTTGGGGCTACAAAAGACAGAAAGAATGGCAATTAATGAGTTGACCATTACAAGCTCTTGTAGGCTCTCATAGAATCAAACCAAAATGTCCCTACTTTTCTATTTAGCCCTTCCTCCAATATTATAACCTTCAAGTACCTAGAGTCAGCTCTGCCGAAGTCCCACCCTGGTGCCTTGCCCAAGGCCACACAGGAAGTGTCTGAAATCAGATTTGAACCCTCAAAGATGAGTCTTCCTGAGTCCAGGTCTGACACCCTATCCACTGCACTACGTAACTGACTATATAGAGGTATATTCACAAGAGCTACTAATGCAAAATGATGGGGGAGAGAGGAAATAGAGCTATCTCCAGGACTTCTAGTTTCTACTAGCCTTGTTCAACCAAGCCAGATAGGTGACGTATCAGTCACAGAACATTTAATTCAGTTCCACACATTAATTAAGCACCTGCTCCATGTTAGGCACTCAGGATACAGGGACCAAAGTGAAGCAATCCCTTCCCATAAAATATTCAAGTCTTGGAAGTGGTTTTTTTACTTTTTTCTCTCCTTCACTCTAACAAAATATGAACAGTAACAAAGTTCTGTCAATGGCACAGTGGATAGAGCCCAGTCTGGAGTCAGAAAAGCCTGAGTTCAAATCCTACATCAGATATTCACTTAGTTTTGTGACCCTGGGCAAGTCTGTGCCTCAGTTTCCTTTATCCATAAAATGATGATAATAAGAACATAATTATAGCACCCACTTTCCAGGTCATTTGTGAGGATCAAATGGGATCCTATTTGCAAAGCATTTAGCACAGTGCCTGGCACCTAGTGCCATTCAAATACAGGATAAGCTATTATTTTTAGATGTATGTACTCAGTGATACAGACATTCTTTCCAAAGATGCAAATCACAACCCATTCAGACAGCTTCCATAATAATGTAAATCATTTCCTGTGATAAATGCAGAGGAATTCAGGCCAGGATCTCATTACCTCTCACTTGGAGAATGGAGTATCCCTTTGATGGTCTTCCTTTTTCTTCTGTCCAAACTATATAACTGCTAAAACAATATTCTTAAAACACTAATTTGACTCCTTTCCTCAAGAATCTCTAGTGGCTCCCTATTGCCTTTAGGATAAAACACACTACTTTGTTTGGCATTTAAAACTCTTCACAATCCAATATTTATTGCATTAACCCCTCTTGTATACTCAAGGCTATAGCCAAATTGGCCCACTACTGCCTTTATACAACATCCTAATTCACACATGTCTAGTTTTACCTGTGCCCATAGTGATCTTCCTCCTTACCTCTGCCACTTGCCATCCTGATTTCTTTTCAAGGCTTAGTTCACAAGCTTCTTCCTACCCAAAGTCTTTTCTGATGCCCTGAGTTATTAGTGATCTCCCCATCGTTATTCTGCCCTCCTCTTTTCCCACCCCAGTTACCTTACATTTACTTTGTATATCCTTGTGTTTATAGCTATATATATGTTGTTATCTCCCCAGGAAAAGGTAAGCATTTTGGGAGGAGGAACCACTTTTTGTCTCTGTAACCCCATTAAGGAGGCAAATAGGTGGCACAGTGATAGAGCTCTGAGTTTGAAGTCAGGAAGACCTGAGTTCAAATCCAGCCTCAGACTTTTACTGTGTGACCTTGGGCAAGTTCACTTAACCTCTGTTTGCCTCAATCCACTGGAGAAGAAAATTGCAAACCACTCTAGTGTCTCTGCCAGGAAGACCCCATGGACAGTATGGTCCATCGGGTCAGGAAAAGTCAAACACAGCTGAACAACAACAAACAATTCCCAATGTATTCCCAAAGCTAGAACAGTTCCTTGGGCATTTAATTTAAAAAAAAAAGAACCCTTACCTTCCATCTTAGAATTATCAATACTATGTATTAGTTCTAAGGCAGAAGAGTGGTGAGATCTAGGCAATGGGGGATAAGTGACTTGGCCAGAGTCACATAGCTAGGAAGTGTCTGAGTCCAAATTTGAACCCAAGTCCTCTTGACTCCAGATCTGGCTCTCTATACACTGAGCTCTCCCAGGATTTAAATCTTTATTGAATGTAGTACTTCATTGACCCAAATTACTTCAGTATATATTTGGCATATTTTCATTTGTGAATATGTAAAATAATTACATATTTTAAATTCTATACCACAGACTATGGAATTGAAGAATGCCAGATCATTAAAAAAATAATATTTATTGTCAAGAAGCATGTTTTTCTTTCTCTTTTTTCCTCTTCCTTCCTTCCTTCCTTCCTTCCTTCCTTCCTTCTTTCTTTCTTTCTTTCTTTCTTTCTTTCTTTCTTTCTTTCTTTCTTTCTTTCTTTCTTTCTCTTTCTCTCTTTCTCTCTTTCTCTCTTTCTCTCTTTCTCTCTTTCTCTCTTTCTCTCTTTCTCTCTTTCTCTCTTTCTCTCTTTCTCTCTTTCTCTCTTTCTTTCTTTCTTTCTTTCTTTCTTTCTTTCTTTCTTTCTTTCTTTCTTTCTTTCTTTCTTTCTTTCTTTCTTTCTTTCTTTCTTTCTTTCTTTCTTTCTTTCTCTCTCTTTCTCTTTATCTCTCTCATCTGAGTCTCCCTATTTCTTCCAGGCTGGAAATGCATTGACCACTCACAGCCTACTCAAACTCTTTAGGTGTGGAAGCTTTCACTTGCTTGGTTTCTGACTTCCTTAAGCAGCCTGGTTCTTTCTCCATCCTGCCCCACCTCCCTTTGCCTTAGTGGTGCTAGACTTAGTATGGATGCCCAAATAATCAGCTTTTGACTTGACTACATCTCAGAACTTTGGCACTCAAGCAATCTACCAGGCTTAACCTTCCCCAAGAATAACAATTACATGCCTGTGCCTCCATACCTGACAACAAACATGATTCCATTTTCCCCCCTGCAGAGTAACCCACATTTAAGCTAAAACAATAGCTTCTATTTCTATTTATAATTTTCAAAGCATTTTCACATATATTGTCTCATTTTCTGTCAGCATGCCTGTGAAATAGGCTGGGCAAAGATTAAATTATGAATTCAATTTAACTGTTCCCTTAATTTGGTTGCTCTAAAGCCCAGGGGCAACTTATTGCCATCCCTCTTCCTCTCTGCCCCTTTCCTGAGCAAGAATCACCTTATGAAATAACAATACACTTTCCTAGGCAATAGATCGTTTCTGATCTCCTTAGTACTGTTACAGTCAAATGGTATAGTTGAAGATCTATGAACGAATAATCTATTTATTCCTGAAAAATTTACCTCAACCCCACCCCTATTTTTCATTTGCTGGTTTTCCCATTATTGAGTATCTCCACAAGGACCCAACTCAATTAAAAAAGAAAAGCCACAATATTTTATTGGGATATTTTTAAAGGGGCAGGTAGGTAGCACAGTGGATTACGTTTGTGGTCTGAAATTATGAAGACCTGAATTCAAATTCAGACTTAGACACCACTAGCTATCTGACCTTGGTCAATCATTTAACCCTATTTGCCTCAGATTCCTCATCTATAAAATGAGCTGGAGAAGGAAATGGCAAACCAGACTCCAGTTTCTTTGCCAAGAAAATGCCAAACAGAGTCGTGAAGAGTTGGAGACAACTAAACAAAAGTAAAAAAAAAATTAATTCAAAACCATTAAATATGAGTCCTAAATGTATCCATTTGGTGCTTTAAAATGCAACATGATGAACAGGGAAATATATATGATATAATAATATATATGCAACCGTTATAATATCACCTGCCTTCTTGAGGGCATATTTATACCAAATCAAATGTATTATATTATTGTTATCTGTTATTTTATATATAAAAATATCTATGCTTTAAAATAATTCAATGGTGATGAAAATGAGCAAAATCTAAATTCCCAAATCCTAACCCATCCTTTTAAAGGTATAAAAAAAAAATCTTAAGAATGCCATAGGTCAAATAAACCTTTGTTTCTAGAAACAGAGGGATTGTTAACAGCAGAAACAGAAGACCCATCAGCTGGAGCTAGTCCAGAGATAGTACAAAAGGATAATTTCTAGGAGTGAGCAGTTGGAGTATTCATCATAATGACAAAGGGCAGAGGGAATAGATATGGCCCACGTGCGACAAATGTCCCTGATGTATAACTGACACACACCAGAGCCTGTTATAGATTTTTCTCAGACTTGTTTTCACTTCCATTGCTAAGAGAAAACCTGAGCAGATTACCATTGCGGTAATGAAACCTAAATCTTCATTCATTCAGCTCTCCAATACACATTCCAAAGAATAGGCTCCTAAACTTAGAGATGGAAGAGACTTCAGACATCATCTAATTCAGGACCCTCATTTTGCAGATGAAGAAACTGAGGCCCATATCAGGGAAGTGACTTTCCAGAAGTCATAGTGACAGGATCAGGATTTGAACACAAATCCTCTGAGTCCAGATCAATGACTTTTTCCACTGCTGCTTCATTTTTTGTTTGTTTAAAAAAAAAAAAAACCTTTATCTTGTCTTAGTATCAATTCTGAGTGTGGGCTCTGCTTCTCTTTCCACCTCATTTCGATGTGGTTGTCTAACTTGATATAATTTCATACTGAAAAACTTCAAGGGGTCATAGCAAGGTTGGCAAAAATGGAATGGAGACTTAGGGCATGTTGGTGCCTGCTTCACTTCTCTGGAATCCAAAGTGTTGAGTGGGAGGTAGGAGTAGGAATATCAATCTTTATCCCCAAACCCTGAACCATTAAGGAAAACTCAGTTCCCAGAATTGCACCCCAAGTGGTCAAATGGCCATACACAACTACACACGCCCAATGTCCCTGGGAAGAAGTCCAGGAGAGACTCTAGAAGACTCCCAGCAAATTCAGAAGAGTTGGCAAACCTACTTTTCTCTCCATGCAATGAATTACACTGGTTAATTGTTCATAGGGTTGTAGTTTTAGAGCTAGAAGCAAACAGAGTTAATTGCATTCCTCCTCCCCATTTTACGGATGAGGAAACTGAGACCTTGGGTGAAGTGACTTGCTCAATATTAATAGCAGTAAGTGGCAGTTAGGATTATAATGCACATTCTCTGATTCTAAACCAGCTCTTTCCTCCATACCCTCTATCTTGGTGAATTAGAGGCAAACACCTTCAGAAAACGTACATCTTTCAGTTCTATGACTCCATTGCTAACGATGGTCAGAGGTTTTTGTTCTTAATTTTTATTAAAAATATCTTTATGGGTGTATCTGTCAGGGGAACTTATATGAGCCTGACATTTGCTATTCAGAAAAGAGTCTTAGCTCCCCATAGAACTGAGTGGAAGGCAGTCCAAAAAGAAGAGTCTGAGGGCACACTTTATTTTTTTTGTTCTTTTTAAATTTTATTTAGTCAATTTAGAACATTATTCCTTTGTTACAAGAATCATATTCTTTCCCTTACTCCCCTCCCCTCACCTCTTCCTGTAGCTGACACGCAATTCCACTGGGTTTTACATGCTGAGGGCACACTTTAAAAGAGGTAATTTAGTAGTGTAGGGCAGCCTGGAATCTCTGTTATGATGTAAACCCTGTGGGCACAGACTCACGCCCTCCATTCCCCCCACCATTAGCATCACCACTGCTGGGCTAACCCAAGCTTTAGCAATCACTAGAGAAAGAGCTGTGGAGTCTATCCTGGCTTCTTTCCAAGTCCCTAATGTGGCATAAGAGGAAACCTGGCATTAGCAGGGCTTAAAATCCTGGTTAGATCCATTTCCTGGAGGAAGTTATCTTCTATTCTCTCAAGTGAGCAAATGTATGAAAATGGCTTTGCAAACTTTATAGCATTTTATAAAATCCTTTCCTTTTACTGGTCCACAATGCCCAAGTCACGTTCCTTGGATTTTCCAGGATTGGGTGGGCTCCCAGACAGACCCAACTTATTTTTCACACTAGTGAATAGTGTTTTAGCACAGTTTTTTTCTGAGATTATACCTTTATTTAATTATAAATTTTATATATACACACACATATATATGTTCTCTAATGGCATAAAGAGGAAGGGGATTAACATCAACATAATGTCAAGAAATCTAGAACAGTGATCTTCAGACTTTCTTGATCATACATCCATTCAGAAAATAAAAATTAAAAATAAATTCTGAACATCTGCCTTTATTTAATTTATAAATTATACTCATGATCTACCACACAAATAACTATATATGTTCTGAAACTTGCACAAAATATGAATTTTTTAAAAAATGAAATAAAATTTAATCCTAGACTCAGCTGGGAGCCAATGGAATTCATTTGGAACAAGGTGAGAGGGACCATGATGAAACTCCTTAGGAAGATCAGTTTGGGGTCTGTGTTGGCACTGGCATGGGGAGAGACTTGAGAAGGGGAGATCACTGAGAAAGTTATTGCAACTGTCCAGGCAAGAGGTGGTCTTCCTGACTCATCTTCCTGAGTTCAAATCTGACCCCAGACACTTATTAGCTATGTGAACCTGGAAAAGACACTTATCCCTATTTGACTCAGTTTTCTCATCTATCAAATGAGCTGGAGAAGGAAATGGCAAACCAAACTCCAGTATCTTTGCCAACAAAACCCCAAATGGGGTCACAAAAAGTTGGATACACCTGAAAAGTGACTGAATTGAACACTTTCACTGCTTCTGTTGGTTGATAATGTGCAAATGGCAAAGGTGTCTATTATAGCAAAAGACCAAAATTGAGCAAATGTTCATAAAAGGAACAATTGCTAACAAATTTAACTATTAGGATCATGTTTATGCTTTTTCAAAGCAACTTAGTATGAGTAGAATACTGACCCTGGAATAAAAAAAAGATCTGAATTTAAATTCCAACAATGACATGAATTAGATGTATGACCTCAGATAAGTGACTTCTGGGCCTTGGTTTCCTCATCTATAAAATGAAGGATTTGAACTCAGATGATCTCTAAGGTCCTTTCTAGTTCTGTTGTCTATGATTCATTATCAAATTCATCCAATTTCCCATTTGAAATGAAGCTTTCTTAATTATTATTATTATCAGAAAGGACAGATTTGAGTTTCTAAGTCTCTAGAAATTCTATTGATAATCATGTTTCCTAGGAAGGCCCAGACTAACATGGGTTTTCACATAACATTTGGGAGGGGGAAGGCATAGTATGTTATTTAACAAATGTTTATGCTTTATAGAATGAATTTATCAGTGGTTATCCTCTGCTTGTGGTCATTAACCCAAGCCTTGTTCTTGGCTCTCTCTGTCTTTATACAGACACATACCTACATTACTAGAAATAAATTTATGCAAGAAAGCTATGAGAGTCCTACAGGACTACATATATGATAAGTCAGCAGAGTGATGAGGTAGCCAAGAGGAAGAATGTAGTCAGAGTTTGCATTTATGATACAATGTTCAGACCAAGGAGGTGATACTCTTGCCACATTTTGCCTTAGTCTGAACACAGCCAGATTATGGCACTCAATCTGGGTGCGACACTAGAAGGGGCACTGGCACAGGAGCCTTCCCAACAAAGGAAGACTGCAGCCAAGTTATGTGAGTATCCCTTGAAGAAACTGAGGGTGCCTAGCCTGGAAAAGAGGGGTTTGGGGTTACTTGTTTAGGGTTTTTTTTTTAATCCTTGAAGGGTATTACTTGGAAAAGAATTTGACTTTTATTGTTTGGCTCTAGAAGGAAAAACCAGGAGCAATGGGTAGAAGTAAGAGAGAGGATAATTTTGCTCAACATTAATGGGAAAACTTCCTAGCCATGGAAGCTGTCTGAAAGTGGAATGAGCTGCCTCAGGGGATAGTAAGCTTCCTGTCACTGGAAGTTCATACAGAAACAGGATAGTTACTTATTGGAGATACTACTACAAACAGCATTCATTATTTGGGTAGAAGTTAGTTGGATGACATCTGAGATTTCTTCCAAGATTCTTTTTTTTTAAACCCTTACCTTCCATCTTGGAATCAATACTATGTATTGGTTCTAAAGCAGAAGAGTGGTAAGGGCTAGGCAATGAGGGTCAAGTGACTTGCCCAGGGTCACACAGCTGGGAAGTGTCTGAGGGCACATTTGAACCCAGGACCTCCCATTTATAGATCTGGCATTTCAATCCACTGGGCCACCTAGCTGCCCCCCAATTCCAAAATTCTAAGAGTCTATGGTTCAATGTCAGCATAATTTTTTTTTCTTTCTATGTGAAGAGAGATTGAATGAGTGCTTCCTAAATTCAGCAAATCAACAGGGGTCTTTCAAATCCATTGTGACCTTTAGTTCTGGCTTGATCTAAAAAAAATCCACAAACCCCTACCTAAATGGCCATTCTAAGAGTTCTAAGACCTTTCCAAGACCAGAGTTCTCAACACTCATAACTCCTTAGAAAGCAGGGACCATTTCTTGGCAATCTTTGAATCTGCCTCTATTTTATCTAGGAGGATATCATTAGCATGATTGGTGGACATGAAGTTTTATTGATGATTGTCTAATATTTCTCCTCATGATGTTCATTGTTTTATTTATTCTACTTATTAGGAGGGCAGAGGTCACTTAACTTTTGTATTACTAAGAGTCTCTTTCAAAAAGTGTTGATATTTCCATTAGATCTGAAAGTTCTTCAAACTTGAGCAGATACCAATGAACTATTCAGAATAGTTAGTATGCCTAGCATCAAATGGACAGGACTTGGCATGTGGGCTAGAAGGAGACCCCTAGCTATATTTATGTGTGCTCAGACTTGGAGATTTACCCTTTGGATGTTAATGCTCAGGTATGGAGGCTCAGCTTTTGGAGAGTTATCATTCAGTCATTTCAGTTGTGCCCAACTCTTCATGATCCTGTTTGGGTTTTCTTGGCAAAGATACTGGAGAACTTTGCCATTTTCTTCTCCTATTCATTTTTATAGATGAGGAAACTGAGGCAAATTCTGTTAAGTGACTAGTTAATAAATGTCTAAGGTCAGCTATAGACCAGTGCAATTAAGTCAATATGCCAAGGAATATCAGTCAATCGACAAACATTTATTATCAACTTTGTGATAGTAACTGTGATACTAGAGGCTGAGGATATGAAAACTAAAACTAGAAGAGGTCGTGTTCTAAAGAATCTTATATTTTAGTGGGAGAAATATCATGCACATAAAGTAGACAGTTTCCTTAGATGTGCCACTTACCTTTCCCTATAGAGAAAAAAAAGTTTAAAAAAGAATATTAAGTCCACTAAGTTTTATATAACTGAACTTCTCTCTTCTTCCTGCTCAATGGTTCTTTTCTTTTCTTTTCCCAGACACAAAGATGGCAGGATTCAGTAAGGATAGAAAAATTCAATAATGAATGGGGAAAAAAGCCTTTTGGGTCTATTCCAATCAAGAACCTGTCCAGGACTTCCCTCCCTAGTGCCAGGTGCTCCTACCTAGCTGTACTAACTTCCCCTTCCCTCCATTAGGGCCTTTTTAAATTAATTTTTGTTAGACACAGCAATATCTCACTTTCCTGTTGACTAAGGATCAACTTGAGAGGGAGGAATGGAGTAATTACCTCAGGTCCTGGTTCACTGCTCTTTTATGCAGAGGTTAGCAACCTTTAGTTTCCAAAGTGCTCTGCAAGCAAATAAAAGGAAGCTTGATCCAGTACCTACCACATAGTTGGGGCTTAATAAATGTTGTTGAAGGATAGCTGGACAGTGGATTGATCAATGTACTTATGCTTGCAACTATTGGTCCCACTTAGAAGGAAATTCTCTCTTCTCTCCACCCCCCCCCAACTCAGTCACCTTCCTACTCCCTCTCTCTGTCTCTGTCTGTCTCTCACTCTCTGTCTGTTTCTCTGTCTCTGTCTCTATCTCTCTCTGCCTGTCTCTCTGTCTCTGTCTCTCTCTCACTCTCTGTCTCTCTCTGCCTGTCTCTCTCTGTCTCTCACTCTCTGTCTGTCTCTCTGTCTCTCTCTCACTCTCTGTCTCTCTCTGTCTCTCACTCTGTCTGTCTGTCTGTCTGTCTTTCAGTCTCTCTCTCTTCACACACACACACACACACACACACACACCAATAAAGAGAACTTAGGGTAGTGGAGATGGAGCTCCATTGGATAGGTAGCAGAAAACTTCCTCTTTGCCTCAAAGGAAAGTGAGTTCCACCTTACTGAGCAGGGCATATGGGGAGTCAAGTACCCCTTCCACTTGGAATCCAAGGATTCCTTCTTGAGGATGACTCCATGGGAGCCTGGTCAGCCAGCCTCCTCACCTACTCCCTTTGAAAGCCTGCAGAATGATAGGGCCACACCCAATCCAGCCTCCTGGGGAGGGGGAAGAATAGAAGGGAGAATGGGAAGTGGAGGCAGCTCAGATGTCCTTCTCATTCAGTATTGATGGTGTAATGGAATACTGCACTTTGCCTCTCCTGCCTCCCATTCCTACTCCTGACACCAGGACTATAGAGTCGGCTGCTAGCAACAAGGGGACATCAGAATTTGTGCCCACAGTCCAGGGAATTCAGCCCCTTCACTTGAAGGAGCAAAGCCTAATCGAACAGGAGGAGAGGTAGGAATCACCTAGTCTCTTAGTATCTTCATCCTAGATGCCATCCCAGACTAGGCAAGGAGGTTTGGAAGACACAAAGAGGGAAGACAGATTTGGGGAAGGAATCACTTCATTTCCCAACAGAAACTACGGAGAAACCCAGAGGTGAAGGATTAGAGAAAGGTGGACGTGGCTAGACCTCCATGAGCCAAGGCTGACTGTGGACTGAATGCATGTTTCTCCTAGCAGTCCTCTACCTAACTCCTTTGTCATTCCTAGTGACTTGGCCATTTGCAGGACTTTGTTCTAGTACTTGCTTCTCATTTCTCAGCTTCCTCCTTCCTTTCTCTTCCCTCTAGTTGGGGGCTGCAGGGATGGGGATTGGGGGATATTGGTGACTCAGAGCTCAGAGGAATGATGGGGCAGAGGAAGGAGGGGTTTTTAGGCTGTTCTATATGGAGCCAGTCAGTGTAGAAAGCTCTGTTTCCAGTTTGGCTCCAACTTGGTAGTGAGCCATGTTCTTTTTTTTTTACTGAAGTCTTTGCATGGACACAGCTCTTTCCTAAGAGATGTAAACATGGACTGGAGGGGACAGTCTTCCCATTGGCTTAATGGGTGAATTCTCAGTGGGGGATATTTAGTCCCAAACTTCAGTAGATTCAGGCCATCTTGAATATAGAAGCTTTGGGGAGGAACGGGAAGGAGATTGGGAGGTGGGGGTGCAGAGGAGATAAGAGAGCAAGAGGGACTATGAGAATGACCATAACCACTTGCTTTCTCTCATGTGTTTCTGCTTGTCTCTTTATTCTTTTCCAACTCCAACTCTGTCTGTGCCTGTGGCCTCCCCTCAGAGCTGGGAAGAGTGTTTTCTCTGCCATGAAACTTGGCAAGAGTCGACCCCACAAAGAAGAGCAACAGAGACAAGGTAAGGATGCTTACTCCTGCGCTAGTCTCCATATAACTTCTATCTTTCAGACTACTCTCCTCTCTCCCTCCACCAGATTGGATACAACTCTGCCCAAACCCCAAATTTTACCCTCCTGAGATTGGCCCATACAAACTCAGCAGGGGAATCACTACCCCCCTTGGCTGAGTGAAAAAAAAAAACCCTCATGAGATATATAGTCCACTAGGAACAGGACAGACAATGATGAGGAGTGGAGAATTGTGACTGAATTTCCTCAGATTAGAAGAACATACCTATTTTCTTATAAATTAGAAAGACAGTTCGGTCCCCTTTACTGCCAGATTTACCAATTGTATAATACAAATTTCATGTGATTATTCTTTCTCCCTCTGTTCCCTTAAGGGTTCTCGTCTTCCTTCCTCCCTTTTTTTTTTTGCTGAGATGTTAAAAAGCATTAAAGTTAAGAAGCAAATTTAGGAACAAAAAGCTGAATTCATTTTGCCTTTTTAAGCACTTGACCTCTTGTAGCAGTGTGATCATGTTTGTATATTGTGTCCCCAGTAGACTATAAGCTTCTTGGAAGCAAAAACTCTCCATTTTTCTTTTTGTATCCTCAGTGCTTGGAACTTAATAAATGTTTTTTCACTCATTTATTTCCCATTATCTGGTGAGATCTATTGGGTAAGGTGGAAAGAAGCTTAAAGAGTGCAAACACTAAATGCTTTCATTCATCTGTACCTGATGGTGGTGTGTGACTCATTGGCAGTGGGAGCCTACAATGCTCATTGAATTTATTAAGCTGAACCCTCTACATAAAATCCATGAAGAAAAAAATGATTTCAAATGGGAACCTTTTTATTTTTGTCTTTGTACTGTCCGAAGAATCTAAGATCCTCAAAGTCAGGGACTGATGGTTTTGCATTTTGTATTCCCACAGTGATTAGCTCACAGTAAGCATTTAATGAATGTTTTGTTAATTTGAATTTTTATGAAAACCCACTGAGTTGAGGATCCTGTTTCAGAGCTTCCCAAAGACTTATTCTGCTTGGCTCCATAGGGAAGAATTAGGAACAATGATTGGAAATTGTTGGATAGATTACAGTGGGAATTCTTTTCCAGTATGGGTTGGATTAGATGGATGGAGAGGTCTTCCAACTCCGAAATCCTGAAACTTCAAAGAAATGGATTTAGGTTTAATGTCAGGGGAGAAAAATAAATAAAAACAAGAGCATGAACAACCCTCCCTCTTAATAGTCAAAGGTGAAATGAATGGGCTTTCCAAGTAAATACTAGATGACAGGCTGTCAAAAATAGTGTCCAGGGGGTTGTTTGGTACAGATTGAATTCAATGGCCTCCAACTCCTGGACAAGGCACTTAACCCTTCTGTCCTCAGTTTCCTCATCTGTAAAGTAAGCCAGAAAAGGAAAACTACTCCAGTATTTTTGCCAAGAAAACCCCAAATGGGGTCATAGAGAAGTGGACATGACTGAAATGGCTGAACAACAATAAATTCTTGCTGACTCTGAAAGTCACTGATTCTATGAATGTTCCCAGAGTATCGGATTTATATAGAGCATCCCTTATTTGTTATGTACTTATATTGTCTTCTATGAGTCACAGTTGTAAGGAAATCTCCCAGGAGCAGCAGTAAGAGAGACAATAATTCATATTTCATGTGAATATAAGGACAAAGTATGATGTAGATTGAGATTGAGATTGAGATTGAGAAATAGCTAGAGAGCCAGAAAGACCTGACTTGTCCTCTGATACAAGTCCCACCTCTGATACAAGGCTATATATATAATCCTGAACAAGTCACCTAACTTGTGTCCTGAGCAACTCTCCAAGACCATGTCACCAGAGGGTGATGGATTGTATTGGCAGAGTTTCCTTCTCTGGGAATTCTCTGTGCCAATAAAATCACAGGTCTAGTTCTTGTCTCCTGTAAAAACACAAAGGTTGGGAAAGGCAAAGAACTAGGCACAGGAACAATTTTTGGTTGAGAGCTAATCCAGGGAAAGAAAAAAGGTTAATTCCAGAAATTGGAGTCCGTGAAGGAGGGAAAGGAAACTAAAGACCAGAAAAGTCAGGAATGGGCAAAGTAGGGAGAGTGGGAGAACCTTTCTATAGCTATCATTGAGAGATGTTTCAGAGCTCTAGATAATCCCTCTGCCTCCCAGTTTGGGGATTCTAGGTTCAAAGTTAGTTCCTGGGCTTCCACCCTTGGGATAGTATTTCCTCTTCCTAGGTAGGACCAATCTACATAACCAGCAGTAATTTTCTTAAGGTTTGTATCTCTTCATGTCACTCCCCTAACCAATAAACTCCAATGACCCCTGATTACCTCTAGGATCAAATGTAAAGTACTCTGACATTTTGGGAATCCCCTGGATACAAGGATAATCTTCACCTAGAGTAGGGAAAGTGCAACGCAAATTAGGAAGTAAGCAAACATAATCCAGGCCAGGCCAATAATTTAGAATCCAGATCCACAAGAATCTGCCAACATCATGAATTCAAAATGCAGAATGACAGAGATCTGATACTTGGTCTAACTCAAGCTGCTTCCCCAAAGTTAAAATCATTTCATTAAACCTTACATGTCTCATCCAACTTGCATGGATATTCTCTATGGTAATTAGACAGTGCCTACTATACCCCTTCTTGGCCTAGGTATACCCTTCCTACTAAACCATAGGACCAAACCCTAGCCCTCTCCATAACACACTGCCTTAGACCTTTTAATGACCTTGTGGGGGTGGCAAGTTCTGTGATGGGCCCCTTGCATGGGTGCTCCCCATGTCCTTTCCTTGTAAGACCTGTGACCTTACTGGTCAATTAAGATAAAGATATACATATTTACATATGTCTATATATGTATATACTATCTATATGTACATATATATATAGTCTATAAGTATGAGATATCTTGAACAACATATTCTTCCTGCCCATCAATAAGCAATTATTAAACACTTATTACCATGAGTGCTAGTCAGTATGCTGAGTGTTAGGGATACAAAGAAAAACCAGAAGCAGTTAGTTCCTTATCTTCAAGAAGCTTACGTATTCTAATGGAGGAGCCAATATTATTATATACAAGATAAATTCAAAGTACAAGTAATGTTGCCTTAGGGGGAAAGCCCTAGAATCTTGGGGATCAAGCAAGACCTCCCATAGGTGATAAACTTGAACTATGTCATAAAAGAATCCAAAGATCCTAAGAAGAGGAAAGTTAGGAAGGAGAGAATGTCAGACATGAGGGAAAGCTATTGCAAAGGCAGAAAAACAGGAAATGGAACATTGTATGTGCAGAAAGATGGTCAGTATGATTGAACCATAGAATTAATAGAGGAAAGTAATGTGTAAAAAGACCAGAAAAATGGGAATGATGAAAGTTGTGAAGATATTTAAATGCCAAAAGAGCTTATTTGGGATCCTAGAGGAAATAGGGAGTTATTGAATAAAGCAGTAACATAATCATTTCTAGCAAGAATCTAGGAAAATAATCTCTAGCAACTATGTAGAGGATGGATTGAACTGGGAAGAGATTTGAGACAAAGACATCAGATAAAAATTATTGCACTTGTCCAAACCAGAGGTGATGAGGGTCTGAAGTAAGGTAGCAGTTGTGTGGGTACAAAGAAGGGGACTTATACAGAAGATATTGTGGAGAAAGAAATTATGAGATTTGGAAACTAATTGAATATGTGGGGTTGAATGGGAATGAGAAATCTAGTGTGATGCTGAGGTTGTTAACCTAGGTAACTCAAAGGACAATGGTGCACTTAAAGGTAATAGGGGAGTTGGCAATGTCTTAGCTTCCTGGCTATGTAAGTCTGGTGTATGAGAAGCAGGGTTTCCTCAATTGGGACTTCCCATAGCTCAGTGAGTAAACACTCTGTTCTGACCAGATGAAACACTTGGGTAAATATAGAGATGAAGGGAGATGTACCCACTTGAACCAATGCTGTATCTTTTATGCTTTTTCACACTATTGTTGAATAAACATCTTTCTGTTAAATGTAAAAAATACTGGGGGAGTTTGGAAGAGAAGAAAAGAGAGTTTGGAAGGGGGAAAGAGAATGAGTTATGATCTAGACATGTAGAGTTTGAGATGTCTGTTAAGCATCCTGTTTGAAATGTCTGTTGGGCATTTATGGGATAATATGTGATTAGAGCTCAGAAACCAGGGCTGTTATGTAGATATGGGAATCTTCTGTAGAGAGATGATAATTGAACCTGCAAGCTGGAAAGGCAGTGTATAGGAAAAAAAAGAGAAGGCTCAAGACTGAGTCTTGGGTAAGACAGGGATAAAGATCCAGCAAAAAGAGATTGGGAAGGATCAGTGAGATGGGTACAAGGAGAAATAAGAGAGAGCAGAGCCATAAAAACCTAGAAAAGAAAGAGTATCCCATAGGACAGTGATGGCAACTTTTTTCAGAGAATGAGTGCCCAAACGGCAACCCTCATGCTGCATATGAGCCCCCTATCTTACTCCAGACAGAGGAGGGAGGAAGTGCTCCCATTATGCTGCTGGGCAGAAAGGTAAGTGATTAGAGAAATGTCCTCAGGTGCATGTGGAGAGGGGGAAGGGAGTAGCCCTCTCTGGCACGTGTACCATAGGTTCACTAACATGGCCATGAGAGAAAGTTGTCAGCAGTATCAAAGGCTCAGAGAGATCAAGAAGAATGAGGACTGAGACTGCAGAGTATTTAAAAGTGAGAGTAAAGAAAGGGGCAACACTTATTACAGTTAGCTTTTTAAAGGAATATGGATGAGATCAAGGGAAAGAATGATCACTAGTAGATTCTCAGGAGGGGTGTTTTTTAGAGATGGGAGTGACATAGAAGCAGGGAAGGAGTTAAAATATAGAGATGAGCTAGAGATTAGAGAGAAGGTTGTGATAAGGGGAGGTGTCTTCTGGAGAAGAAAGGAGAGAATTACATCAAAAGTGCATGTAAAGGGGTTGGCCTCCACAAGGAAAAAAAGTTACCCTTTGCCAGAAACTAGAAGGAAGGAAGATTATTAGAGAAAGATGTTTGAATGATGTGAGATTAAGAGGAAGAAAGGAGAAGGAGTTTTTGGCAAATGACTCAATTTTTTTTGGTGAAAGATGAGACAAAATCCTCACCTGAAAAAGTGGGTATAGAGGAGTTATCTCAGAAGTTGAAGAAGAGAAGACTAAACTGTGACTAGTGAATGCAATGGGGAATCAATTAAAGAGAAATCAAAAGACTGCCTGTTTACAGGGGAGGCCCAGTTGAGATTAGATGACATAAATTTCTGGTGGTCTCAGTACAGTTTCATGATTTCCTTTGGGACAACTAGATTACATTGTTATAACAGAATTCCATGTAATAGAATGCTGTGGAAAGGTGAAGCTTTGCTTGAAAGGCTATGAATAGAATGATCCAGAAATGTGAGAGGAGCTGAGTACTGCAATTAGAGAGATGCGACAAGGAAGGCCCTAGAAGCTGAAAACTTCTTTCAGGCACAGACTTTGACCACAATGGGAGATTCAGTTCAAAGGCTCCCTGGTGGCCCTGTAGTCCAACCCATTCCCTCTTCCATAACATTACACCCAAACAGTGGCTAACCACATAGACGGTGCCAGTTGGAGATGGGCCATGTAAATCTCCACAATAAAACAAGGAACTGACCATCTGTTGAATATATTATAGAATTGAATTATCTGGGTTACAGATGTCTAAGACCACAAAGATAGCTTTGTAACCTGGCAACGGCGGCAAGTCTATGATAAGTTCTAATGTTATGGCAGCCCAGAGTCCTTGAGCTAGATGTAAGCATCACATGGCTAATGATTGAATATCCCAGTAGTAGTGGCCACCAGAAGTGTCACTGATGGGCCCCAGTGACCCAGCACCAGGGTGTTATTGGATTGGACAGGTCAGGGAGCTCTCCACGTTAGCCCTAACCTGGAAGGATGTCCATGTACGAGTGGAGGTCTAGAAGTCCACCCAAGATCAACTTGGGTGTGAATGTCATGGCTGCTCAGAGGACAGATCATTGAACTTGAATACAGATGTCCCACTAACTGATAGATCTGGTCAAAATCCTATGATTGAAAGATTTGTAGAAGGGCCTGTCAAGGGCAACTGATGTATTAAGTGGCTAAATTCAAGTTTCCACAATAGCCCATTTGCCCACAAATTCCAATGTCTGGAAATCCAACCAATAAGCATTTATTAAGTGTTTTCTATGCTCCAGGTACTAGGAATACAATAAAAAAAGTGGAACCGTTGCTGCTTTCAAAAACCTTATATTCTGTAGGGGAACACAACATGTACATTCGTAAGTCTACACAAAATATTTATGGGACACTTTGGAGTGAGGCTGCACTAGTACCTGGGGGAATAAGAAAGGCTTCCTGTAGAAAGTGGGGCTTGATCTGAGTTTTGAAGGAGACCAAGAGATGGAGTGAGACTACATGAAGAAAAATTTTCTTCAAGGCTTGGGGAAAGCCAGTGAAAAAAGCATGAAGTGGGAGGTGTGGTGTCATGTGAAAAGCAAAGTGAAGCCCAGCTGGGCTAATACCCAGAGTTCATGAGGGAAAGTAATGCGTAACAGGGCTAGAAAGCTAAAGCCCTTCGATGCCTAAGAGAAGAGTTTATATTTGATTGATTTTCTTTAAACCTTTACTTTCCATTCTAGAATCAATACTGTGTACTGGTTCCAAAGCAGAAGAGTGTTAAGGGCTAGGCAATGAGGGTTAAGTGACTTGCCCAGGGTCACACAGCTGGGAAGTGTCTGAGGCCAGATTTGAACCCAGGAACTCTCATCTCTGGGCCTGACTCTCCATCCATTGAGGCACCCAGCTGCCCTTTATATTTTATTTTATTGATAGGTGAGTAAAAGGAATGCTGATGATGGCAAAGCTGAAGTTGATTGACTTACTAAGTGGTCTAGAGTTCTTCTGTGATCAGTGTGGATAACGATGCACTACTGTGTCCCACTGGCTTGGTGCCACTGTGCTTCATATGTGCCTTTAACTGCAAGCATCTCCTATGCCCACATGCAGAATTCTTTTCTGCTCCCATCATCTGGAGGAAAAAAATATGTGCAGAGGCAGGAAATGGAGGAGAGTTTCCTTAGTTTGTGAGAGGACAGACAGTCTCTACATGTTTCAGTCTCCCTGGTGAACTGTTTCAGCAGGTCTGGAACCTTCAGGATAGGGGCTGAAGTAAGTCATTTCTTCTAGAAAGAGCCCACCTTCTCAGGTCTCCTCTGGGAAGATTTGGCACTTTTTAGTAAGACAAATGAAAAGCAACATCCAGAGGGAGAACCTGGGGATGAAGCAACAGCTCTATACAAAAAGCTAACAGACTGCTACTGGTCTGATGCAAGATCCTCCAGGGTATAATGGGCTCCATTTTGCATGGATCCATTCCTATCATTCCAACATTTTCATGCATCTCAGGCGCTCCCATGTACTCTCCAAGCTAGGATTTCTCACAAATTGCCAATCCTTTTGTAAGCCCCAGAGGACAGCTTGGACTAGTGTGCCACGCTGGATAGGATTCTGGGAGTAAATGAGGATAACATGAAGTTGAACCACCACCACTCTGTTGTAGCAAGTCTTAAAACATGAGATGGCTTCATCAGCCTCTGGAAGACTGAAAGGGCATTGCACAACCTAAATGCCATGTTTCACACTCTCAATACAGATTATCCTTGGTATAGAAAGCTGTCTTCTACTGGTCACCATAGATCCAGGCCAGACTGCAGGAATCACAGATGTACTATTTGTAAATATCTCTGACCAGTGACTTGTCAGATAGGCTATTAAGGGGTAAAAAGAGCAGATTTAGGGATAAAGGACATGGATTCTACTCATGTCTTTGCCTCCTGGTACCTGTGTGACCTTGAGCATTATTGCTTGAACTCCAAAAGATTCAGGCTCAATCAGGCCTCACATACAACTGGTTGTATGGCCCTGGGCAAGCTTCATCTGTACAATGAGAATGCCAGACTCAATGAACTCTTAAGTCTCTTCCAGCTTTAAAATCTATGATTATATGACCCAGGGTTATTTAATTGAAGAAAATTTATAAAATACCTTCTTTATGCCAGATACTATGCTAGGAACATATGAAGACAAAAATGAATCAATTACTACTTACCCTTGAGAATATTACATTTTATTGGAGTAGAAATAACATATGCAAAGGAAATTAAATATGAGGTGTATGCAAAGTCCTTTCCAGGAAGAGGACAGTTAATTAATAATAAAATAGGAGTTCTATTAACTTCTCTAGGTCTCAGCTTCCTCAGCTATAAAAAAAATCAGGATGGACAGGTGACTTAAAAGGGTTACTTTTAACTCTAAATTCAGGACCTTAGGAATAAGGGATATCAGTCCAAGATAGTTAATGGAGTTCCCCCTAGAACTTTGACAAAACCTTTTTTGTTTCTTAGTGTTCTTACTTTTTTAAAAATTTGTTTTCTAATAAATGGTCTAAGCTATTTCTCTCCCTTCCTTCCAACCTTACACTGGACACAGATATATATGTGAAAACATACAATACATAGTTCCATATATTAGTTCTTTCTCTGGAGATGGATAGCATTTTACTTTGTAGCTCCATTTTAGTTGATTTGAATATTCATATAATTCAGAACAAATTAATTATTCACATTTACTCTTCAAACAATATCACTATTATTGTATACAACTCTCTCTGTGTGTCTCTGTCTGTCTGTCTGTCTGTCTCTCTCTCTCTCTCTGTCTCTCTCTCTCTCTCTCTCTCTCTCCATAAAATCCTTACCTTCCACCTTAGAATCAATACTATGTATTGGTTCCAAGGCAGAAGAGTGGCTAGGCAATGGGAATTAAGTGACTTTCCCAGGTCACACAGTACAACATTCCTTTAGTTCTGCTCTTTTCACTTATTTCACATAAATCTTTCCATGGTTTTCTAAAATTAACCTGTTCATTATTTCTTATGGTGAAATAATATTCCCCCACAATCATGGGCCACAACTGATTTAGTCATTTCTCAACTGATGGGCATCCTCCACAAAAGAGAACTGATATAAATATTTTGGAACATATAGCTTCTTTTCCTTTTCCTTGACCGCCTTGGGAAACCAACTTAATAGTGATGTTCCTAGATCAAAGGGTATGCACAGTTTTTTAACTCTTTGGACATAATTTCAGATTACTATCAAAAATGGTTGGACCAATTCATAGTTTGACCAACAGTATATTAGTGTCTCAATTTTCCCACATTCCCTCCAACATTTCCCCCTTCTATCATTTTAGCCAATCTGATAGGTATTAGATATCTTACAATTGTTTTGATTTGCATTTCTCCAATTAATAATGGTTTAGAGCATTTTTTCATATGAATACTTATAGATTTGATTTCTTTCAAAAGATTCCTATTCATATCCTTTGACCATTTATCAGTATGGGAATGATTCATATGCTTATAGGTTTGGCAAAGTCCTCTATATATTTGAGATTTGAGGTCTTTATCCAAAAAAAACTGTTTTTCTAGGTTTTCTACTTTCCTTCTGATCTTGGCTACATTGGTTTTATTTGTATAAAAACATTTAAATTTAATATAATCAAAATTATCCTTTTTACATCTCACAATGTTCTCTATCTCTTGTTTATTCATAATTTTTCTCCTATCCATAAATCTGATAGTATGTTGCATGTTCTTTGGCTTTACTTAAGATACTCCCCCTTTATGTCTAGATCATGTATTCATTTTGAAAATTATGTAAGATATTGGTCTATACCTAGTTTTATGCCAGACTGTTTTCCATTTTTCCAACAATTTTTACCAAACAGTGAATTCTTATCCTGAAAGCATCAATCTTTGCATTTATCAAGCCTAAGGCTACTATAATCATTTACTACTATAAATCGTATATCTATTCTATTCCACTGATTGATCATTCTGTTTCTTAACCAGCACCAGATAGTTTTGGTAATTACTGCCTTAACAACAGTATAAAATCTGGTACTTCTAGGCTGTCTTCCTATATAGCATATAATATATGTATAAGCATATTTTTATATTTTTAACCTTTTCAAAAATACATTATTATTTTTCTGGCTCAATAAAATAATTTTTGTCAACTTAATTGGATGGGACTGAATAAGTAGATTGATTTAGGTAGAACTGTCATTTTTATTGACTCAGCCCACCTATAAACAATTAATATTTCTCCAGTTACTTAAATTTGACCTTATTTGTAAAAAAATGCTTTATAATTATGTTTGCATAGTTCCTGGCTTTATCTTGGCAAAGATATCCTCCAATATTTTATATTGTCTAGTGTTATCTGTTATTATCCCTTTTTGCCAGGCTTTTCTGGTGACATATGGAAATGCTGATGATTTATGTGGGCTTATTTTATATCCTGTTATTTTGCTAAAATCATTCATTGTTTCAATTAGCTTTTTAAAGTTGTATCTCAAGGATTTTCCAAATATATCATCATATCGTCTGCAAAAAGAAATAGTTTTATTACCTCATTGCCCATTCTGAGTCCTTCCATTTCTTTTTCTTCTCTTATTGCTATTACTAGCATTTCTAGAATAATACTGATTAATTCTGGTGATAATGGGCATCATTGATTCACTCCTGATCATATTGGGAAGGAAGGCTTTTAGGTTATCCCCATTATAGATAGTGCTTGCTGATGGTTTTAGGCAGTTGCTTCTTATCATATTAAGGATAAATTCATCTATACCTATGCTTTCAAGTGTTTTTTTAATACTTTTGAGTACTGCATTTTGTCAAACGTTTGTTTGACATCTATGGATATAATCATATGATTTTTGTTACTTTCATTACCGATGGAATCAATTATGCTAATAGTTTTCCTTATATTGAACCAGCCCTGAATTCCTGGTATGAACCCTATTTGGTCACAATGTATAATCTTTGGGATATATTGTTGTAGTCTCCTAGCTAGTATTTCATTTAAGATTTTTACATTGATATTCATTAGTGAAATTGGACTATGATTTTCTTTCTCTGTTTTTGCTCTTCATGACTTAGGTATCAGCATATTTCCCAAAAGGGACTTAGTAGAACTCCTTCTTTGCCCATTATTCCAAATAATTCATTTAATATTGGAATTAGTTGATCTTTAAATATTTGGTAGATTTCATTTCTAAATCCATCTTGTCCTTTTGATTTTTTTTCCTTAGGAAGCTCATTTATGGCCCAATCGATTTCTTTTTTCTAAAATAGGTTTATTTAGTCTATTTCTTCTTGTGTTAATTTAGGCAGTTTATGTTTTGTAAGGACTCTTCCATTTCATTTAAACTGTTAAAATTGTTGACATATAATTGGGCAAAAATAATTGCTAATAATAATAATAATAAATTTGCTTTAATTTCATCTTCATTCATGGTATATTTACCCTTTTCATTTTCAATGCTAATAATTTGGTTTTCTTCTCTTTTTAAAATTACATTATCTAATGGTTTATCTATTTTATTGTTTTGTTTCCATAAAACCAACTCCTGCTTTTATTTGTTAATTCAGCAGTTTTCTTACATTCAATTCTTAGTTTTCTTTTTAATGAATAGCAACAGGGCTCCAGCAGGGGAAGAGGAAAGCTGACCAAGCTCCTTCTAGTTCTTTGTCGTAGACTCCCACTAGGATTTCCCATCAAGAACAGAATTCTGCCAGACTAAGCTTATTTCCTTTTTTGTTGTTGTTGTTGACAGAATTACTAAACTAGAAAATAAGGGAAATGCTGAATAGTTTAATTAGATTTTCTCAAAGCTTTTGGTAAAGTTACCTTACATTATTCTCATGAAGATAAGAGAAGTGGGCATTAGGTAATAATACTATCAAATGGATTCAGAACTGGTTGGATGGACAGATTCAAAGAGTAGTTGTTAATAGTTCAGTGTCAATATGGCAGAAAGTCTCGAGTGGAGTTCTCCAAAGGATCTGTGCTTGACCATGTTTTGTTCATTTCTGTCAATGATCTGACTCAAAGTGGAGATGGTATGTTCATATACCTGCAGATAATACGAAGCTCATAGGGATACCCAACAAAATAGATGACAAAGGTGGGATCCAAAAGGACTTAACAGGTTAAAGTAGTAGTGTCAAACTCAAATAGAAATGGGGGTCACTAAATTATACATGGGAATCCCAAGGGCTGCATATTGACTTAGAAAACCACATGTTAGTATTATCTATAGTCTGTTGTATTTTTATTTAGTTTACTAAATATTTTCCAGTTATATTTTAATCTTACTCAGGTGCAATCTGGAGCATTATGGTGTTCTGGGGTGATGTGATCAGCAGGTTCTGTTTTGACTCCTCTGAAACATTGAGCTAGATCTAATAAGATGAACATCAGTAGAGACAGATATCAAGTCTTGATCTTGGGCACAGAACATCAGCTTCCCAAGCATAAGATGGGGAAGGCAGAGAGAGGGGGCAGTTGTTTTGAAAAAGATCTAGGGGTTTTAGTGGATTGTAAGTTCCATTAATGTAGAAGCCAAAAAAAGCTCATGCAGTTTGATCTGCATTAAGGACATAGCTGACAGGAATACAGAAATGATAGACAGTACCATTCTTTTCTCCTTTTGTCAGACCTCATCTGTAGTATTGTGTTCAGTTCTGGGTTTCATAGTTTAGAAAGGATGTTAAGTTGGAGAGTGTCTAGAGATGGATGGCTAGTCGACTCAGTGAATAGATTGCTGGGTTTGGAGTCAGGAAGACCTGAACTCAAATCCAAGCCTCAGACACTTACTAGCTGCATGGTCCTGGGCATGTCACTTAACTTTATTTACCTCACTTTCTTCATCTATAAAATGAGCTGGAGAAGGAAATGGCAAACTACTCTTGGATTTTGTCCAATAAAACCCCAAAAGGAGTAATGAAAAGTCATATATGACTGAAACAAATATACACTATTTTAAGGGTTTTTAAAAACAGAATATTTCCTTCTGTGAACCAGTATCTCCATTGCCTAGCACAGTGCCAGGACCACAGAAGGTGCTTAATAAATATTTATTGATCAGTTGATTGATAGGTTTGGGAGAAGGTGATGCTGGTTGGAATAAAATACCCCCCTCAAGCTGGCTCTTCAGAATCAGCCCTTTATTTCACGTGTAAGCAGTAACTGCCCAAAAGAACCTCCAGGAATCTCACCATTCTTACCTTTCAACCATCCTTGTTCTTCCACCAGATGAACCAGCTGTACTTGAGATGGAGGACCTTGACCGCCTGGCCATTCATCTTGGAGATGGCTTGGACCCTGACTCTATCTCCTTGGCCTCTGTCACTGCACTTACTACCAATGTCTCCAATAAGAGGTGAGGATCACCCCTCTGGCCCAGTTGCCTCAGGTACTAGCAGGCAATAGACCCTTCACAGGCTTTACCAAGACTTGAGGTGATAAGTAGCTGAGTACTGGGGCTTTGCTGCCCTCTGTTTCTCACACCCCTCATCACCATCCATTGGAAGGAGTGTTGGATTTGGAGTCAAAAGACCTCTGTTCTCATGAATCATGTAACCATGAAAAAATATTCTAAATTAATTAATTAAATAAATAAACTTTTTTTAAAAGACCTCTGTTCAAATCTCAATTCTGACACTCAATATCTGTGACATTAGTCAAGTTATTCAGCTTCTCCATGCCTCAATTTATTTATCTGTAAAATGTGTGTGGGGGGGGGGGGGGGGATTGGACTAAATTACTTCTAAGATCCCTTCTTGTTCTGAATCTATTATTATTTTGTATTTAATTTTTACTCCACCCCCATCCACAATCCATTGTCTATGGGAGGGTAGAGCAAAGTTGACTGCAGACCTCATTTCCCAGACCTTCAGAGCCTCCAGAGTCTTTCTCAGGCTCCCTTCCCTCTCCGCACCACTGAGGAGTGTGCATTTCTCCCCCTCAGGTCCAAGCCTGACATCAAGATGGAGCCAAGTGCTGGAAGACCAATGGATTACCAGGTAGGTTGGGGCTTGAACCCAAATGTCTCTCCCACCTGGATTCTCTTCAGTTCATTAAGCCTGATGGGTTCACAGGTATGGATCTTGGGGTCCTAATTGTGTCCTTATGATCTGGCCGAAGAGGAATTGGGACATACAACAGTGGGGACATTTGCCAAGATAAATTGAAAAATATTCTTCCATCTAAGTCATGATTGCTTATTATTTTTTAATATGCCTTAATTATCTAGACATACAGAAAAAAGCAGTCCAGTCACATGCTGACCTAGGGAGGACAGGAATGTTTGAATAAATATGGTAGATATCTACCACCAACTAGTTATAATCTTGGGCAAGCTAGCTCTCTAGTCCTCAGTTCTGCCATCTGCATAATGAGAGAATTCAATTAAACGACCTTTCAGGTTCCTCCCTACTATCACTTAAAAGAGGCAGCATAATGTTGGACTTGGAGTCAGAAAATCTGAGTTCAAATCCCACCTCAGACACTTGCTCTCAGCTTCAGACTCCATATCTTTAAATGGTGGTAAGGCTATTTGTACTCTCTCCTTCAGAGAGCTGTTGTGAAGAAAGTGCTTTGTAAGGTTTTACATACTCTGTAAGCATAGCTTATTGTTAATCACTGTGTAAGCCGGTGAGCTGGGTATCTCCTTGATTTGATATAATACTACAAGATTGCAAGGGGTTTGCTTTAAAATCACAGAATCATAGGATTTCATAAAGTGGATGCTCCCTGAAAGCAGAACTTGTTTCCAAATTTGTCTTTATACCCCTAGTTCCTATCACAATGTCTTATATTTTTTTCAATCATTTCACTCATGTCCAACTCTTTATGACCTCATTTTTTGGTGGGTTTTCTTGGCAAAGATACTAGAGTAGTTTGCCTTTTCCATACATGGGCCTTACTTAATATATACATTGGTCATAAAATCTCTGAATCAGAAGGAGCCTCTCAATCTGGTCCAACCCATAACTGAACAAGAATGCTCTCTATATCTCTATATCTACATCTGACACATACTGACACCAGGACTAACCCCAAAATCCTTAAAAATTCTCTAGTAATCCATTCAGCAATCACTCAAGACTTCTTTCATTATTGTTCAGCTGTGTCTAATTTTTTGTGACCCCATTTAAGGTTTTCTTGGCAGAGATACTGGAGCAATTTGCCATTTCCTTCTCCAGCTCATTTTAGAGAGGAAAATAGAGTAAAGTGACTTGTCCAGAGTCATACAGTTAGTGAGGCTAGATTTGAAATCAAGAAGATGAATCTTCCTGATTCCGGGCCCAATGTTTCCTTGATTCTGCTCTTTTCCTTCTTCATAATTTCATGTAGCTCCTCCACGTTTTCCTAAAATTAATCCTCTCATCATTTCTTTTGGTAGGGTAGTATTCCATCACAATCATATGCCACAACTTGTTTAGGCATTCCCCAAATGATTGGGCATCCCTTCAATTTCCAGTTCTTTGCCACCCCAAAGAGAGCTGCTATGTAAAAAAAGGTTCTTTTCCTTTCTCCCTGATCACCTTAGGAAACATCTAATAGTGATATTGTGGGGTCAAAAGGCATACACAGTTTCATAACTCTTCAGCATAATTCCAGATGACTCTCCAAAATGACTGGCTCACAGTTTTACCAACAGTGTATTAGTGTCTTCATCCCTTTCCATCTCTCCTCCAATATTTGTTGTTTTGTCCTTTTATCATTTAAGCCAATCTAATAGGTACAAGATGATATCGCAGAGTTGGTTTGGTTTGTATTTCTCTAATCTATAATGATCTAGATATTTTTTCATATACAGTTCTGATTTCTTCATCATTTATTTTGACCATTTCTTAATTGTGGAATGAATCATATTCTTATAAATCTGACAAAGTTCCACCTCTATTTTCTGAGAGCCAATAAGCTTCCCAGAATGCTTTGGAAATTAACCCAACCAATCCAGAGTGAGAAAACCTCTCATACCAATGACTGTACCAGGCAGAAGTCAACCTGTTGCCAGTCTGGTACAATCTCTTTGGTAGCTTTTGTTTATACCCTCTGGACTCATTAGTCACCCAAGCTGTCAATGTATCATTTCCCCCACTCTATCCCCATCTGGAGGAAAAGCCAACTAACCAGCCCACGTCAAAAGCAAAGCCGTTTGCCCAAGTCCACGGTCATGCCAGTGGTGATATGAGTAATAACGAATATCCTACCATCTTCAGAGTTGTTGCAAAGTAAACACTTTCGTCATTTAGTTCGATTCACCAAATGCCAACAATGTCCAAGGCATAGAGATAAAAAATGATAAAATGCCTGTGCTCCACCTGCTTATAATCTGAGGGATTATAGGAGGGATAATATGAGGGATAAACTATAAAAGTGATTTGGCTTGATATAACAAGAGAAAATATCAATCAACAAACACTTAATAGGCACCTATCATGTGCCAGACACTGCTGGGGATAATGATAATAAAGCTTTATGGGGACGGTTAAGTGGCACAGTGGATAGTGTCAAGTAGTCAGAAAGACCTGGGTTCAAATCTGACCTCAGACACTTCCCAACTGTGTGACCCTGGGCAAGCCACTTAACCCCCATTGCTTAACCATTACCACTCTTCTGCCTTGGAACCAATACACAATATTAATTCTAAAATAGAAGGTAAGGGGTTTTATTTTTTAGATAAATGCAAATTTTTTAAAAATTTAATTTTTTAATTGTTAAAAAATAATGTAATTGGCACTGGAGAAATAAAGGAAGCTTACACTGAGAACATGAAATATACAGCCTTTTTGTGTGGCTTAGTAACAAATAGTGGCTTTCCCTAAGCAAAAGCTCAGATGTTCAGTTCTGAGGTACATAACTTGCACTGAATTTGTATCAATTAGATGCTTAGAAAGTATTAATAGATCCAGAGAAAAAACTGTTGGAGTCGTCTTTCCCATCAGTGTATCTTTGGTTTTATTTTGGGATTTTGGTTTTCTATGAGTGTGCACTTACAACAATGACCAATATGGAAATGTATTTTGTATGACAATAAAAAAATTAAAAAGAAAATATTAGTAGAATTGAATTGAATTCAGGACATTCCTAGTGTCAAGAGTACATTTATATGGGGCAGGTTGGTGGCTCAGTGGATAGAGGATCTTAGAGATGGAAGATCTTGGGCTCAAATGTGACCTCAGACACTTCCTAGCTGTGTTACTCTGGGCAAGTCACTTAACCCAAATTGCCTCGCCCTTACTGGTCTTCAACCTTAAAATCAATACTTAGCATTAATTCTAAGACAGAAGGGAAGGGTTTAAGAATCCAAAAGGACATTTATACACAGTACCCTTGCCTTCACAATCTGCCCCCTTTTAATGCCTTTCTGGTCTTTATCCAGGTCAGCATCACAGTCATTGAAGCTCGGCAGCTCGTGGGGCTGAACATGGACCCTGTAGTGTGTGTGGAGGTGGGAGATGACAAAAAATACACATCCATGAAGGAGTCAACCAACTGCCCCTATTATAATGAGGTCAGTGACCCTGTGGTCCTAAGATATGGGAGGGACATTGGAAGAGGGTCCTATCCTGTCGTATAGAAGTCTTGGCTCTCTGCCCCTATGCAGGAATCCCTGATCAATCCCAAGAACCCCAAGAAATGGGATATCTCATACAGCCATATCTATATACAGATATAGATATTCTTGATCCCTTATCCTACACAGCCCCTAGGTCTCACACAGAGCACTGCAGTCAATGGCCATCCAATCACTCTGTGACAAGTTAGCTTAGAGGTCAGTTGATCCCCACTCCAGCCTCTTTCAGGTCCCCCATTGGTCCCAAGACCACATCCTTTGCTTTGCCAAGGTGGGGTACAGAGCCTGGGTATTTGTGTGCCAACTTTCCTCTTCCCTTCTGGAGAATAACGGCAGGGTTGCCTCTCAAAGATGTTTTCTGCAGTGGTCTGAACCTCTTTTCAGTCCCTCTTGGAAACTGGAATTTTATCCACTAGGGTGGGGAAGAGAAATCTTAGTACCAGTCTTATTCCCTCCAGCTTTTTGGATTCCCCAAAGGCAATTAGTCTCCTATCCAGGCCTTAAGACTTATAGGCAGAAATGGAGGAATGCCGTTAATGGAATTCATATTTCAATCAATCAGTAAGCATGTATTAAGTGTCTATGTTCCAGGCAATATATTAGATGCTGGGAGTGAAAAGACCCACCCCCCAAAAAAAAACACTCCTTTCCCTCAGGGACACTCTGTTCTATAGGGGAGATAAAATGTGTATATTTAAGTATACAGAGAATATTAAATTTTTTTCATTTTATTTCACTTTTAGTTCAAAAGTATTTCTTTTCACTCTATCCCACTCTACCCCAATTTAAAAGAAAAAAAAATCCCCTGTAACAATAGCTATTTTTCCATGTTTCTTTCACCCTGTACTTGTAAAGTTGATTTTTAAAAACTCAAATATAAAGCTTTATTTCTCTTAAATTCTATCTTACCAGATTCAGTCCAGTACTCAAATATGTCAAGATCTTTTTGGATCCCAACTATGTAATTCAATGTATTATCTATCTCTCCCAGGTTTGTTTCATCTGTAAATGTGATGACCAAATCATCAATGTTTTTATTTTTTTCAATTAGTAAGATTTAATTTTCTCTTCCTTCCATGTACTCCTCTCAAATTGGAAAATTAAAAGAAAACACTTATAACAAATATACGTAACCAAAAAAAAAAAATCCCTGCCTTGTCCCTATCCAAAACTGTATGTCCCGTTCTATATCCCTCCATCAGAAGATGAATGACCTGCTCCATCATTGGCCCTTTGGAACAACGATCAGAATTTTAAGTCAAAGTTTCTTGTATTGTTATTGTATATATTGTTCTCCTGGTTCTACTCATTTCACTATGTACCAGCAGATCATTTAAGTATACCAAGATTTCTCTGAAGTCATCCCTTTCATCATTTCTTGCAGCATAACAATATTCCATTATATTCATATACCATGATGTTCCACCATTCCCCAAGTGATAAGCATCTCCTTGGTTTCCAGTTCTTTGCCCCTCTAAAAATAATTAACTGCTCTAAATATTTTTGTACCTATAGATCCTTTTCCTCTTTCTTTGGGGTAGAGATCTACTATTAATATCATTTAGTCAAAAAGTATGCACAGTTTAGTGACTTTGGGGACTATTTCCAACTTGTTTTCCAGGATGGTTTAGACTAATTTACAATGCCACCTACAATGCCTCAATGTGCCCATTCCTTCTGTGCCTTTAAACAAGGCCCTGATACACAGAGCAAATGGTTGAATAGAGATTTGACCCAGGTCCTTTTGACAGCAAGTCAAGAGTTTTTTACACTGTCCTGATGAACTGTAAAATAAAAAGCATGTTGCAAAGATTAAAGTACTATATAAATGCAAGCTTTCATTATTAGAAGTAATAGAAATATTAAAGGACCCATCCTTGATGATGGAGAAGCCCCTGATCAATATAAGGGTCTAGTCTTTCTTATGGGATTCCAAGAATTTGGAAACTCAAACTCAAAACTAGAAACTTGGAGACTCAAAATTTTCTCCTGGTGCTGGAGTAACACAACTCAAAGGCTTGCTTTCACCAGCTAAACATCTATAACAATAACAAAAGTAACAAAATACATTTTAAAAAACGAGAGTGCCACCATATTTGTATTCTCAACATCAAAATACTCAATCTGTTTCCTGAGAAATTAGGAATGTCATTTAAAAAATTAATAAAGAGCAAATGGACTAAAAAACAATAAAAATCATTATGACTAGCATTTGTATAATGACTTAAAGTTTCACCCTCCTAGCAACCCTATGAGGCAAGTGCTATTATTATTATTGCTATTTTATAAATGAGAACACCCATGTCGAGAGAGGTCAATTTATTTGCCTAAGGACACATGGCTAGGAAGTGAGATTTGAAATAAGATCCTCCTAGCAAGTTCAGCTCTCTATCCACCATGTCAAGCTGATCATTGCTTAAGCCTGAGTCACTTTCTGGGCTCATATTTCCTTTAACATTTGAATATACCAAAGATATGTCATTTTTCTCCATGTGGGTATTCTATTCCCTCCTCACAGAGTCAGATCATAGCCTCTTTGTAGACCACTTTCAAGATTTTCTATAGCCCCAAATGCATAACTTTGTGGCCAACCTGGGGTAGAATCTCTCAGAACTCAAAAACTCAGAAGTCACCGATGGCTAGTCATCAGGTAACATACAAACCCGATATTGAACCTCAACTTGATGTTCTTCTATTTCGGAAGACCCTGACAGGGCTGATATTCCAGTGGTTGGCACAGTCAACCTCAACAACCCACCTCAACATCAAGAGCCTATGGAGCAAGACTTTGGCTAAGGAGAAAGAACCTGTATTTGGTTCAATGAAACTCTTCCATTTTCTTCCTCTTTATGTAGGTCTTCCATGAGATCCTGGCTACACAGTTCATTGTTTTTCCCTAGCCCAAATATTCAAGCTCTATTGGAGGGATGTTTTCTCTATCCCTTATCCCTTACATTCCTACACTATGTTGTTTATTTCTTGTCTCTTCCCTATAAAAGAGCCTAACTTTAGCTGGAAAACATTTTCATGACAAATGAACTTTCTTTTTTTGTTCATTAAAATAAGCGTGTTCCTCGGAGTGAGCTCTCCATTTTTTGTGTGCTCACCCAGAGTGGGTTTCCCATAGTCACAGACTCCACATGGGCTCCTCAAAACCATTTCCAACAAATAGAGGGAGATTCAGCCCAATTCAATAAAAATGATCAAGCAAAGTTGTGATTTGGTTTGGGGTTTTAGTCCAGACCTATGATTTTTTCAGTGTGGGCACCTTCTAGTAGAGAAACGGCTACCACTAATGGTGAGCCAGGCTTGAGTTCTTGGAATCACTGAGGAGTTAACTGACTTTCCCAAGGTGACAGAGCTAGTCTGTATCAGAGGCAGGATTTGAACTTGAGTTATCCTGATCCTAAGCGGACTCTATCCTTTATGCCACAAAGACCAAAAAAGGAACTCGAAAAGTGTTTATAATCTGGAGTATCTAGGGGAAGAAAGGGAGAAGTATAGAGAGGTAAGAAAAGACGTAACAAACAAGGACATTATCTAGGCTTCACCCAACCTCATCTCATCATTGATGGAAACCATCCATCCACACTAGCATATTAAGATAGAGGAAACCAAGGCCTTTCTTAGTCTTATTGTTTTACTCATATCACAATCACATCTCCATCATCGTAGCCAAGAGCCCAACATCAAGCCAAGGAAATATGGTTTGTGATTTATTCAACCAGCACTTATTATACCCTTACTGCACGCCAGGCAGGAGCTAGGTGTTAGATGCTAGAAACTTAAAGATAAGAGCAGAAATAGTCTTAACCCTCCAGGAGTCTATATTATAATGCAGGAGGCACATAAGAGATAAAATACACATAGAATCAATAAATGAGTATTTACTTAGTGCCAACTATGAACCAGGCACCATGCAAGGCTCTGGGTCCCTAAGAACCAAAGTGAGGCAGGGTCTGTACTCAAGGAATTTATATTTTCCCGGGGCTCTGCCTCTGTATCTGAATCCTCCAACCTTTCTCTCCCTGGAGTTCTCTCTCTGCCCCCATGTCTCTGTCTTTATTACTGAGTGGATCACCGTGACTATGAAGTAGAATTGTGCTGTTATCAACTCTTCTCCTTCTTCGTGCCCCTAATTTGCACACAGTCCAGTTCTTCCCTCTAGCAAATGGGGCTACGCTTCTCCCTGCCCCCCCTCCGCTCTAGGGGACCATCTGCCCTGGCCCCAGGCCCAGAGCTAAGGGATGAGCGCTACGGGCACTGACTGGCAGGTGTCCTATAGGCCCCTGGAGTTGTTGGCACAAGGGAGCAATGCATCCTGATTGCTTCCAATTGTCCTCGCTGAAGCAGCTGGTTCAGACATAGCCATCCCTCAAGGTTGCAAATCGAGCTACTAGCCCATCCTGGCCTTCACAGCTTCCCACATCATCCACACTGGGGCAGTGCCAGGGAGCCTTTCAGATGAGGGATTCCTGGGGAGCAAAGGGCCCCCTCCCCCAGGGAGGAAGCAGGCTCTGTCCTCTCCTTTGTCCTAACTCCATGGCTAAGGGGACATGGCAGGATCTCCTGCCATCACTCAGAGCCATGCTAGGGGGTGTAGACGGGCACTGCCAGGAGGAAGGCTCTGGGCACTGCCACTTGCCGCAGATCACCTACCAGCTAGGTGACATGTAGGCCTGGGTCCTTCCCCCCTCCAGTACTTTGTCTTCGACTTCCACTCCGCTCCTGATGTCATGTTCGACAAGATCATCAAGATCTCGGTGAGTGTGGGCAGCAGCCCCGAGTGGGGTGCAGCAGAGAGAGAGGAAGGAGCTCAGGGGAGGAGAGGCTGAGAGCAGGGGGTGCCTCCAAGGCCTCTGAGGGAGTCCCCTGCTCTGCCAGTGCCCCTTCCACCCTCCCCGAAGTAATTTTCATTTCCTGCTCCCAATGGCCCATTGGATTCAGGCTGGCCACTCCATTTCCCAAAGCCCCAGAAAGACTGATGCACTCAGTGCCCCATCCCAGCAAACCCAACCCCATCCCCTGTGGATGGCCAGCCTTGTGCCCAGTCTGACTGGTGGTCGCTGGTTCTGCCCGGAAGGTGATTCACTCCAAGAACCTTCTACGCAGCGGAACCCTCGTGGGGTCCTTCAAGATGGATGTGGGAACTGTGTACTCGCAGCCAGGTGAGTAGAGCCGGCACCAAACTGCCCAGAGGGGGCTGGTGAGTAAACAGATGCAATGGGGGCAATGGAATTCTCCAAACCGTGGTGGAGCACCCATCACGGGTGGGTAGCCTCAGCTAGAGGAGGGGGATTCAAAGACCTAATGCAATGCAGTGCAGCCCCTTCCCTCATTGAGTTTATCATCAAAGATGGGCTGAAACATAGCTCTAGAGCAGATAAGAACTTTGGAGGCCATCATTTTTCAGAGAAGGAAACTGAGGTTCTAGTCAATATCTCTAACACATGAACCCAGGTCCCCTGACTCCAGACTTAGTGCTCTTTTTACTATATAACCCTGTTCCCTCAGAACCATCATAAGACTTGGAGCTGCAAATCAACTAGTCCATCTCCTTCCCATTTTATTTTTTAACCCTTACCTTCCATCTTAGAATCAATACTGTGTTTTGGCTCCATGGCAGAAGAGTGGTAAGGGTTAGCCAATGGGGGTCAAGTGACTTGCCCAGGGTCACACAGCTGGGAAGTGTCTGAGGCCAGATTTGAACCCAGGACCTCCCATCTCTAGGTCTGGCTCTTAATCCACTGAGCCACCCAGCTGCCTCCCTCCTGCCCATTTTAAAGAGAAGAAAACAAAGGCTCAGAGGGTTAGCTGATTCGCCTAAGGTCACATAGGAGCATCAGGATTCCAACCCACATTGGCCAAGTCCAGATCCAGTACCCTTTCTGGGACCTGTCCCTGCCCCCTGTGCACACTCACGTAGAGTACACGGTCCAGTGGGAATAGATGTAGAGAAGAGGTCCAGATAAACTCTATGGGAAATCTGAGGCTGAGGAAATCATTTCCCTCTGTGCCAAATGAGGAGGCCCCCATGGAGCAGGACTGGCAGGTAAACTAGACCTTCAAGGAAGAAAAGGATTTCTCCAGGAAAGAGTCAATCCCAGACTCTCTAAGTAGTGGCACACAGAGCAAGCTGATTAGTCAGAGGGTGATGGCCCTGAGGGACTTCGTAGGATCTACAGGCACTGACAGTATTTTCCATTCCTTCTCCAGTAGAGAAATGCCCAAGCTTAGCAACTAGTTAGCAAACTAATTAAGGGGGCAGCTGGATGGCTCAGTGGACTGAGAGCCAGACCTAGAGACAGGAAGTCCTGGGTTCAAATCTGGCCTCAGATACTTCCTAGCTGTTGTGACCCTGGGCAAGTCATTTAACCTCCATTGCCTAGTCCTTACCACTCTTCTACCTTGGAATCAATACCCAGTATTGATTCTAAAATGGAAGGTAAGATGCAAAAAAATAAATGGAAGGTAAGATGCAAAAAAATAAATGGAAGGTAAGGGGGTTAAAAGTTTTTGAGGCTATTTTATAGCTTCTTTAGTTCTTAGGCACATTTTTACTCTTCCTTCTGGTACCAAAACTCCCCATTAAAAAATCCCCCCAAAGTGAGATATTTGGAAAGTGTTTTAAAAGGGAAGCTAGGTAGCTCAGCAGTTAGAGCTTCAGACTTGAAGTCAGGAGGATTTGGTACAAATGTAGCCTCAGATACTTCCTAGCTGTGTGATACTAATCAATATTAAATGTCAGTTCTAAGGCAGACTAACAGTAAAGGCTAGGCAGCTGGGGTTAAGTGATTTGCCAAAGGTCATATAGCTAGGACGTGTCTCAGGTCAGATCTGGACCCAGAACCTCTGGACTCCAGACCTGGTGCTTTATCCACTGTGCTACCTAGCTTTCCCTGTAAACCCCTTTCCAAGTGTCATCTCATTTTTTCCCTCACCACAACCCTAGAAGAACGATGCTGTTGATATTATTCCCATTTTACAGATGAGGAAACTGAGGCAGGAAAGGTTTAAAGGGATTGCCCAAGGCTATATAGCTAGGAAGTGTCCAGGGCCAGGTTTGAACTCGGATCTTCCCAACGCCAGGTCCAATGCTCTATCCACTGAACCACCTAGCTGCCATCTAACTACATAGGGGTACCCAGTTCTGGCTGTGGTTCTGTGCACACAGCAAACGTTGGTCAGCAGACAAGTAACAAGATCCCCCTAGCTTGATTAACAACTACATGCCGGCTCCATGAGGAGGGACGGCAGACACACGAGCGGGAGAAGAGCTGTTTCCATAACATTCCAGAGCAGTAAATGGGCACTGCTCAGTGAAAGGTGATCAGCAAGGCACAGGAATCCCAGCACGGGTATCAGATGGGAAGGAAGAAGAGAATGTACATGATACACACACAAATGAATAAGTAAGCACCAGCATGGCTCAGAGGACAAGCACTGACGAAGCGGCCCAGCTTGGCAGATGGCCATGCACTTGTATACATGTGTTCCAGTGAATGAGTAGTCATAGATCCTCAACTCACGATGTAGTGTAGTAGGCACCATATTGGACTTGCTGCCCTCAGAGGACCTGGGTTTGGATCACAGTGATGTTGCTGGGTGACCTTGAACAAATCACTTGGCCATTCCAAGAATGTCATTTTTCTACTCTATAAAATGAGGTTGGACAAAATGACATCCAAGGTTCTTTCTAGATCCAAATCTATTATACTGTGAATTCAGGGACCATTTAGTGCCTCAAAGAAAATTTAGGTGGGGCAACTAGATGGCACAGTGAATAGAGCCAGGCCTGGAGAAAGGAGGTCCTGGGTTCAAATCTGACCTCAGAGACTTTCTTGCTGTGTGACCCTGGGCAAGTCATTTAATCCTCATTGCTTTTTTGTCTTAAAGTTGTAACAAGGACAGAAAGTAAGGAGAGACAGAGAGACATGCAGATAGAAAAAGAGAAAGAGAGACAGTGACAGAGGGAGGGAGAAAGGAAGGAAGGGAGGAAGGGAGGGAGGGAGGAGAAGCAGACAGACAGAGAGACAGAGAGAGAAAGGAAGGGAAGGAAGGAAGGAAGGAAGGAAGGAAGGAAGGAAGGAAGGAAGGAAGGAAGGAAGGAAGGAAGGAAGGAAGGAAGGGAGGGAGGGAGGGAGGAAGGAAGCAAGGAAGCAAGGAAGCAAGGAAGCAAGGGAGGAAGGGAGGAAGGGAAGAAGGGAGGAAGGGAGGAAGGGAGGAAGGAAGCAAGGAAGCAAGGAAGCAAGGAAGCAAGGAAGCAAGGAAGGAAGGGGGAAAAAGAGAAATAAAGAAACAAGAAAAGGAAAATAAATGTTGTCTTGTTAGTGTCCTTCCACAAAAGCATTTTGGAATCCCCATCCATATCTCTGCCTTCAATTTTGCTAACAATGTTTGGAGCCATATCTTCTCAGGGCTCAGCATACTTTTTTTTTAACCCGAACTTCCATCTTAGAATCAATACTGTGTATTTTTTCTAAGGCAGAAGAGTGGTAAGGGCTAGGCAATGGGGGTCAAGTGACTTTCCCAGGATCACACAGCTGGGAAGTGTCTGGGGCCACATTTGAACCCAGGATCTCCCGTCTCTGGGACTGGCTCTTAATCCACTGAGCCACCCAGCTGTCCCCTCAGCACACTCTTAAATCTCTATGGTTGGCAGAGTGAGCGATGCTCTTGGGTGCCCCTTGGCCTCAAACTTAAGTAAAAGAAGAAATGGAGAGGAACAGGAAAAGTGCCTTTGGTGAGGAAAGATGGAGATAGATGGCCACTAGCCAACATGTGCTGTGGGCAGGGAACCACAGAAGGTGGTACTTACTCCAGACACTTAGATGGTAGCTGGGTGGCGTGGCGGCTAGCCACTGAACCTGGAGTTATCCTTCCATGACAAGGGGTCATAGTCATAGTCATAGTCAGCCTGACTTTTCTTTTGTCAAGTATCTGATAAACCCTTTAAGGCTGTTTAACAAGAAATAGAAAAAGAACAATGAGCTTATAGTCAAAAGATCTGGTTTCTGGTGCTCACTCTGCTGTTGCCTAGCTGTGTGCCTCTCGACAAGTCACTTGAACCTTTCTAAGCCTCATGTTCATCATCTGGAAAATGGGGTAAGGCTAGAACCTACATCCCAGGCTTGATAGAAGAGCAGTGCTTTGTACTGAGCCGCTGTGAGCCTGTAGTCTCTGTGTTAGCCACGTCCACACACCCTGATGTAACCACAAGGAGCTGAGAATCTGTTTTAACCCAGCATGATGGTTGGCCAACATGAATGCCTTTACTTTCTGCCATCCCTTGGATGTGATGCTGGGGTAACTGCTTAAGGATCCCCGTGTCATTATAGATAATAACGAGGAAAGCCATTCCTTCCCTAAACGTTTTCCTCAACACAACCATACAAGGAGCAGGACAGGTATTATTATCTCCATTTTAAAGACGAGAAAATCCTGAAAGGGGAAGCTTGCTCAGAATTTAATGGCTCATCGGAGAGCCAAGACTTAACCCAGATTTCCTGACTCCGATTCCTGTGGGCTTGCCACTTCCACTCCATTGCCCAATATCTATAGAAGAGACTAGCCAAGCCTCACAGATATAGAAACGGTTAAGTGCTCAATCTCCAACCTGGATTACTTTACTATTTCTCCATCCATCAGATCATAGGAACAAATATGAAGTCTCTCATTTGAATTTTTAAAAAAGCCTTGTTGGGGCAACTAGGTGGTGCAGTGAATAGAGAGCCAGACCTGGAGATGAGAGGTCCCAGGCTCAAATCTGACCTCAGACCCTTTCTAGCTGCGTGACCCTGGGCAAGTCACTTTCACTCAATTGTCTGGCCCTTTAATGCTCTTCTGCCTTGGAACTGAAACTTAGTATTGATTCTAAGTCAGATGATAAGGGTGTTTTGCTTTGTTTTAAAAAAAAAAAACCTTGCAGATATCTAAAGTGTATAAGATAGAAGAGAAAATCTTGACTTGAGCTGGATTTTACTTTTAGCTTGTGTCTACACTATCCCAAAGCAATCAATTGACCGATCAATTAAAGAATAAATTAGCCAAATCAATTGTTTCATTAAATTAACCCCAAAGCCCAGTGTGGACACCAAGAGAATTTTGCTCAGGCTTCCATTTGTGCATACTTTTATATTTTCTATCATGGTTTCAATAATCTTGGGACAGCTGGGTAACACAGTGGACAGTGTCAGCCTAATGTCAAGAAAACTCATCCCTTCCAACTTTTCCTGGGTAGAAGACTCTGGAATGGGTAGGCTGAGGGTGTCCAGAGAGGGCTGGACCAGGGAGGGACTTACTCAGGCCAGTACCTGTTTAGCTTCCTAGTTTAACTAATTATTCTTGCTAACTAGGTGCAAAGGCATCTTAGGTGGTACAGTGGATAGAGGGCCAGGGCTCAAGTCAGGAAGTCATGTAAAATAAATTCAAATCTGGCTTCAGACACTTGCCAGCTGGGTGACCCTGGGCAAGTCATTTAGCCCTGTTTGCCTCAGTTTCCCCATCTGTCAAATGAACCAGAGAAGAAAATGCCAAAACGCTCCAGTATTTTTGCCAAGAAAACCCCAAATGGAGAGTTGGACACAACTGACACTATTGAACAGTAACAATAAACGATGCACTGAGCTCAGCTGTTTCTTGGCAGCCCTCTAACTTCCAGGGCCTTAGGGGAAAAACCTTAGCTCCACTCCCCTACTTACAGCTCTGATAATTTATTGCTTAATCAACCAGAGTTCTCTCAAACCTAGCTGCTTTATGAAAGGCTCCTTGTCTCCAATTTAATGAGTTTTTCTTTGTGAGGAAAATACATGTAAAACTACTTAGTACAAAGAAAGCCACTTTTATCTCGTGGAGGCTCAGATGGAATGAGAAGTTAGGAGCAATGGAGACATCTAGGGAAAGGAACTGTAGTGTTTGGTATTCATATAAAGACACCTCATCGATAGGCTAAGAAAACTGAGGGGGCAGCTAGATGGCACAGTGGCTAGAGTGCTGGGCCTGGGGTCAAGAAGACTCCTCTTCCTGAGTTCAAATCTGGCCTCAGACACTTCCAAGCTGGGTGATCTTGAGCAAGTCACTTAATTCTGTTTGCCTCAGTTTCCTCATCTGTCAAATGAGCTAGAGAAGGAAATGGCAAACCACTCTGGTGTCTTTGCTAAGAAAACCCCAAAAGGTGGTCACAAAAAGCTGGACATGACTGAAAAATGACTGAACACCTGAACACACACAAAAAAATGAGTCTCAGAGAGGTTAAGGTACCCAGGATCACAATCTTAATAGAATAGATTTAAACTTAGAAGGAACCATGTAGTTCAACCCCCTCCTTTTACAGATAGTGAAACTGAGGTCCAGAGATGTTATATAACTTGCCCCAGGTCACAGAGTCAATAAATGGCAAAGTCAGGATTCAAACCCAAGGCTTCTGATTCTCAATTCAGTGTTTTTCTACTGGACCACGCTGCCTTCTATCTTTCCAGTGGGATGCTGGTTCTTTGAGGACAAGGACTGTTCATTTTTATTAGAATCAAGGACTGATCCCACATTTGAATGATTCAAGCTGAGAGGAGCCACTGGGATTCCTTTTCAAGAGAAGATTGGAGAGGACCTGTGTTCAAATCCTGCCTTTATCACTCACTGCCTATGTGACCTTGGACATGTCACTTAACCTGGATGGTCCTAAGATGTAAAATATAAGGATTGGACTAGAGAGTCTTAGGTTTCCCTCCAGTTCTAAATCTAAGCTCCTATGATTCTGTGGTGGGTTTTGAAAGACATCCTTATATTTGCCATGTTGTCCAGACCTGGCCAGAAGTAATTTACAAAGGACAGCTTTATGGACTCTCAACCTGAACTGTAACATCAGTCACCAGGGACTGCCACCCCCTTTCCTCACCTCCTGCACCCCCCAAACAGGACAGATTGGTTCTATGAAACAAGACTGGGAGCCACCATGACAGATTTCATCACAGGATTTGGGAAGGTGCTAAACCCTGGAGGGAAGGCGCTAGACTTCTTAACATGGGAAAGCCTGTGTCAGGTGTGTGCTGGAGCCAGCTGGCATTGTCTCATGAGAAGCCATTGTTAAATTTTCAGTGTAGGCATTTACACTTCAGAAATAGTAAATGCTACAAATCAGAGCTGCATTTGTTGACTGTCTGGACTTTAAAAAGCAACAGAGAAAGTGTTAGCAATGCAGAATTAACTTAAAAGTCTTTGGGAGCATATTTTGTTTTTCTAAGAGCTGTTTAGGAGGCATCTTGGTAGCTCAGTGGATTAGAGCACCAGACCTGGAGTCAGAAGATCCTGGGTTCAAATCTGGCTTCAGACACTTCCTAGCTCTATGACCCTGGGCAAGTCCCTTAACCCTAATTGCCTAGCCCTTACTACTCTTCTGCCTTGGAATTAATACTTAGTGTTGATTCTTTTAATTTTCTGGACTACATGTATTATGATGCAAAACATAACTTCCACATTGGTCATTGTTTATAAGAGAACACTCATATGAAACCATAAATAAACGAATATGGAAGATAGTTTGCTTTGATCTGCAACTGATTCCCATAATTCTTTCTCTGGAGATGGATCACATTCTTTGTCATAAGTCCTTCAGAGTTATCCCAGATCATTATATTGCTGAGAGCAGCTAAATCTTAGTACTGATTCTAAGACAGGAGGTAAAAATGTTTAAACTGGTTATTAAATATTCACTAGGGATGGGGGCAGTTAAGCGGCGCAGCAGATTGAGAGCCAGACCCAGAGACAGGAGGTCCTGGGTTCAAATCTGGCCTCAGACACTTCCTAGCTGTGTGACCCTGGGCAAGTCACTTAACCCCTCATTGCCTGGTCCTTACCACTCTTTTACCTTAGAACTGATATATGGTATTGATTCTAAGATGGAAAATAAAGGTATACATATATATATATATATATACATACATATATAGCACAGCCTTGCAAAGAGGCAAACTTAGAATCACTAACTGTCTGAATAAAGATTCCGTCACAGATGCACCTAAAGGCATGTAAGCTTGCTGTTATCAATTTTCACTAAGTCTAAAAACATAATCCCCTTCATAGAAACTGCCCAGAGCCCAGAATCTTCTTTGGTCTCACGGTTAAAGGCTGCCAATGTATTGTTTCCCCAGGAAGCCCAGGATCATATTGAGTCACAGAATCTCTGAGTTGGAAGGGCTCCAAAGAACATTTGTCCTCCAGAGCTTTGAAGGAATTTAACCCACACCTGAAATGAGAATCCCTTCTATAATATACCCAACAAGTAGCTCTTCAGCCATTGCTTGAGGATTCCCACAGGGAGTGGGCCCCACTACCCCCCAAAATAGTCCATCCCACTTGGGGGCAGCTCTAATTCTTAGGAAGCTCTTCCTGACATTTAACCTATAATTATCTTTTTCCAACCTCCTCTCATTGATGTAAACTTGGCTCTCTGAGATGGAGTAGAACAGGTGGAATCCCTCGTCCACCTGAAGGCAGTTCTTATCCCCTGTTGCAAATGTTCTCTTCTGTAAGCTAAAAAGACTCCCTTCCCCAGATCCTCATATGGTACTTTCTCAAGGTCCTTCATCCTCCTCCTTTGTTCTGCTCTCAAATGAAGAGCTGGCTCTTCTCTTTGCCAAGACCAGCCTCTCTTCTTGGGTCCTTGATGGTATCATTGCCTCCATCTCCTCAACTCTCATTGCCTTCTAAATCCTCTGCAATCTGGCTTTGGATCTCATCCTTCAAATGGAATTGCTCTTTCCCAAGTCACTGATGATATCTTCATCCATCACTACTTCGAGTGGCCTTTTCTCAGTCCTCAGCCTTGACACCGTTGATAAGTTTTTCTGGATACTCTATTCTCTTTGGGTCTCATAACAGTGCTCTCAGCTGGCTTTCAACCTTTCAGGTTGCCCCTTTGGAATTACATACAGTTTGAGCCAGATGTCCTATAAGTATTTCAAGCTCAATATGTCCAGAACAAAACTCATAATTTCCCTCAAACTCTTGCACTTCTTTTTAAAACCTTTGGCTTCCATCTTAGAAGAAATATTGTGTTTTGTTCAAAAGAGCAGTAAGGGCTAAGCAATAGGGGTTGTGACTTACCCAGGGTCACACAGCTAGGAAGCATCTGAGACTGGATTTTTAAAAAAATATATTTTATTTTACCAATTACATGTAATAACAATTTTCCACATAAGTTTTCTGAAATTATAAGATTCAAATTGTCTCTCTCCCTCCCTTCCCTCCGGCTTCCTGGAGACAATAAGCAATTTGATCTGGATTATACATGCATTATCATGCAAAACCTATTTCCATATTGTTCATTGTTGTAAGAGAATCCTTATTTAGCACCAATATCCCAAAACATAAGCCAAAATAAACTAAAGTGAAAAATCGCATGCTTTCATTCGCATTCTGACTCCCACAGTTATTTCTCTGGAGGTGGATAATGTTCATTGTCACAAGTCCCTCAGAATCCTGAATCATTATGTTGCTAAGTTTTTACCAATTGATCATCCCCCAATAGTGCTGTTACAGTACACAATGTTCTTCTGGTTCTGCTTATTTTCTTCTGAATCAGTTCACGTAGGACTTCCCAGTTCTTTCTGAAATCATCTCATTCATCATTCCTTACAGCATAATAGTATTCCATCACCATCATATACCACAATTTGCTCAGCCATCCCCAATTGATGGACATCCCCTTAATTTCCAATTCTTTGCCATCACAAAAAGGGTTGCTATGATTATTTTTGTACACGGGGGTCCTTTCTACTTTTTTTAAAAATCTCTTTGGGATACAGACCTAGCAGCAATATTACTGGGTCAAAGGGTATGCATAATTTTGAGGCCAGATTTGAACTCAAAGCCTCCCATCTCTAGGCCTGGTTCTCAATCTACTGAGTCACTTTGTTGCCCTAAACTATTACTATCTATTACTATTAAAGGAACCACAATTCTCTCAATCACCCGGGCTCCCAGTCTCAGCATCATCCTTAATTCCTCACTTTCTCTCTCCCCACACATCCAATCCATTGTCAAAGCTTGACATTTCTACTTTGATGACATCTCCTGTCTATGCTACTTTCTCTTCACTCATTTAGATATAGCCCCAGCAAGCCCTCATCACTTCTTGTCTGGACTATATCAATGGTCTTCTCATTAGTCTCCCTGCCTCCATTTTCTCCTCATTCCAATCCATCCCCAACTTGGCTACCAAAGTGTTTTGATTTTTTAAGAATAATTTTGTTGTTGTTCAGACTCTCTGTGGTATCATTTGGGATTTTCTTGGGCAAGATACTGGAATGGTTTGCCATTTCTTTCTTCAGCTCATTTTACAAAAGAGAAAACTGAGGCAAAGAGAGTTAAGTGATTTGCCCAGGGTCACCTACCTAGAAAGTGTCTGAGACCAAATTTGCAGTCAGGAAGATGAGGCTTCATTCTTTAAGTGCTCTATCCACTGCGCCACCTTGATGTCTAATAGGAGCAACAACATGTAAAGAGCTACACAGAAAAAAAATACAGAGCAGATGAAGGCAATGTGGAAGAGCAAGGCATGAGCAGCTAGGGTAGGGAGAACCAGGAAAGGCCTTTTGCAGAAGGGGGAATGTAAGCAGTCTTAAAAATGCCAGCAAAGCTATGAGGTAGATAGGAGAGGGCAGATCATTCCCAGGCATGGGAAACAGCCAGTGCAAGGGCCCAAGGCAGGAGATCAAAGGTTGTCTTCTAGGAAGTGCAAGTAAGCCAGAGAAACCAAATCATGGAGGCCAAGAAGTCTGAGGAAATAGTAAAGGCAGGAAAGGACCAGCTGGTAAGAGCTCTAAATGCCCAAAGAGGAATACAGGATGGAATCCAAATCCCTATCATCCTCTCCCCCTCCCTCTAGAGCCAATTTCTATCAATTAGCAAACTACAAGCACTGCCTGCTCTAGAGCCTTCTGCCATTCACCTCTTCTGATATTATACCTTCTGATCTGATACTGGCAGAAACCTCTTCTTTTTGCAGAAGGATAAGAAATCAAGGAATGAACAAAAGCAAGTAGACTCCTGTTTTAACGTGTTAGATTATGGTTCTTAACCTGGGATCCATGGGCACTCCTCCAAGGGATCTGAGAGTTTATTTCAGAGGATGCATTAACTTGGATGGAAAAAAAACCAACAACATTACAGCCATGTCTTTACTAACTACCGATTGGAATTTTGCATTTCCTTCAATCATGAATTTTTTAAAAAATTTATTCTGAGAAAGGGTCATAGGCTTCCTGAGATTGCCAAAAGGGACCATGAAGGGCCCTTCTGGTAAATGTTTAACAACTGCCCCACTCTGCCAGAAAGTATGTATGCATTTCACACTTTTCAGTTTAATCTATATTATTATTGTGTTTTCCATCACTTTCTGAAGTATAGACAATTAACAAAATAATAAATTAAGACATAATTTGTAATATTTGCCAATTTTCAAGGAGCAAATGTTTCCATTGAAGATTTAACATTCTACTCTTTAAGGCTCACAGTTCCAGCACACCCAATTAAGTTCATCACTGCCCAAATGCTTCACCCTAAAGCCTGGCTTCTCCATGTTTCATCCCTTTTTCTTCTTTTTTTTTACTGAATTATATTATTTACTCTTACAATAATATTTTTAAACCAGTAGAAGCAGCAATGATACAAATGATTTTTCAATTTTCAGAAATTCAATTAAAGACTCTCCATAAGAAGTCTATGCTGATTTTTTTTTAATTATAGAAATTCTGGGGGCAGCTAAATGACTCAGTGGATTGAGTGTCAGCACTAGATCTGGGATCCCTTCTTCTTAAAATGCAAACACTTCTAAGAAATAGTCACCCCATCCGTTAAGCTCACTTGTCAGTTCAAAAGTTAATAGGGATTCACTGCTAAGCAGCTAAGAGCCTGAGCCTCTGAGGTGGGAGGATCATGAAGAAATGTGGGACTGTAGGAGAGAGGGGAGAAAACACTGATAAAGGAGGCAGGAAGCCATTCTCAGGAACAGGCGATACACAATCATGCTGCGGACCATGGCATGCCAACACCTGGAACAGAGACAGACCCTTTGCATCATTGGGCAAGTGCAAGGAGACCAGGGGAAGCCAACCCCTCAGGGCCCAGACTAAAGTCCCTGTGAAAATCAGATCTTGCCAAATGCAGAGAGAAACTTGATGCTAGATTTAAAAATGTAATAAAGTGATTTTAAAAATACTTCTATTGAGAGTTCAAAACAGTGAATCAAAATAAGCTAATGATGACTATACATATCTATAACGGGTTTTATTTTCCTTTATCGATGGTAGGGAGGGGAGGAAAGAACAGGAAATTGAAAATAGATGTTTAAATTTTTACATAGATTTTTAATTTTTAATCATAACTGTTTTTAAATTTTAATTTTTAAAATAGTATTTTACTCTTTTCCTCAATTACATAAAAAAAATTTTTTTTAACCTTTGGTTTAAATTTGAGTCAATTCTAACCTTTCTCTTGCTCTGTAATTGGGTTAAGTAACTTACCCCAGGGTCACACAACTACAAAGTGCCTGAGGGCAGATGTGAACCCAGGACCTCCCAACTCCAGGATTTGCTCGCTATCCACTGAGCCACTCTATTGCATCTTTGAGCCTTGAACCATGTTTTTTCTCTGTACTCAGAAAGTTATTGTTTGCCAATGTGGAGATTAGCTGCCCTTTTTGCAAATGGACTGACTTCTGTATATATATCTTAACTTAGAATTATAGATATATATTGGATAAGTGGCAATAAAGGAAGACAATTAAACAATTAAAGAGTCAAGACAGCAAGCATTTATTAAGTAAGTGCCAGGCTCTGTGCTAAAGAAAGGCAAAACCAGTCCCTGTCCTTGTGGAGCTCACAAACTAATAATATTTGCTACCTGAAAACAATTATATACAAACAAAATCTATGTACAGGAAATGTTGGAAATAATCTCAGAAGGAAGACGAGAATATTAAGGAGGCCTGGGAAAGCATTGCAAGCACTGGTTTTCTGGGACGCAGGATGGGTCTGGAGAGGTCAATGCCAGCTCCTAGCGTTTCTACAGAAACCGCCTCAGAATCACAGAGATTATGATTCTGGGGTGGTGATCTGGGTGGACCATGTCCCCTAGTTTTCTAATAATCAGAAAAGAGTTCCATAGATATGAGGAGCAACAACATAAAATAAAACTAGTTTTCTTCTGTGACTCATGAGCGAATTCTGGGGGCAGTTCCCCAAAAAAGCCATTCCAGGGATTCATTGAGCAGTAACAACAGCATCAAAGAATTACGTGGCACAGTGTATACTGCACTGAGCCTGGAGTCAGGAAGACCTGAGTTTAAATCCATCCTCAGAAGCTTACTAGCTATGTGACCCTGGGCAAGCACTTAACCACAAGGGTTTGCCTCAGTTTCTTCAACTGTAAAATAGGGGTAAGTAATAGTCCCTATCTTCCAAGATTTTTGTGAGGATCAATTGAGATCATATTTGGAAAATGCTTTGCAAGCTTTGAAAAAAAAATTATGCAAATAGAACTCAGCTAGGTGGCTCAGGGGATTGAGAGCCAGGCATAAAGACAGGAGATCTTGCTTTCAAATCTGGTCTCAGACGCTTCCTAGCTGTGTGGCTCTGGGCAAGTCACTTGCCCCTCATTGCCTAGTCCTTACCACTCTTGTCTTGGAACCAAAGAAAGAAGGGAAAGGTTAAAAAAAACTATGTAAATGCTAGCTATTAAGGGACAACAATTGTTCAGATGTAAGGATTCTTCTGTGTTTGGCTATTTTAAAAAACTAAACCCTTTTCTTTACAGTCACACTTCTTCTGTTCTGGTAAGTTAGCTGACATCCTCAGTTCTGAATGAACTCAATTTGAATTATGGTCAAGAGACAGACAGAGACTTAGAAGTAGGAACCAAATAACCATTCTTAAGCTAATGACCTCTGCTTGTTCTAGGAGCTAACAGTGTTTTCCTAAGTGGGTCTCTGTCTGTCTGTCTGTCTCTGTCTTTGTCTCTCTCTCTGTCTCTGTCTCTGTCTCTGCTGTCTGTCTGTCTCTGTCTTTGTCTCTGTCTCTGTCTCTGTCTCTGTTTCTGTCTGTCTGTCTGTCTGTCTCTCAGTGGGAGGAGGGTAAGTTGAATTCTGAGAAATGGGCACAGCATCAAGACCCCTTACCTCTATTTGCAGAACACCAGTTCCATCACAAGTGGGCTATCCTGTCAGACCCAGATGACATCTCCGCTGGGCTGAAGGGTTATGTCAAGTGTGACATCGCCGTGGTGGGCAAGGGAGACAACATCAAGACGCCCCACAAGGCCAATGAAACCGAAGAGGATGACATTGAGGGGTGAGGACTCCCACCTCATCCCAGTCCCAGGGGTTCCCGGATCTCAGCCCTTCCTCAGATCCAGCACAAATATATTTGCCCCAGAGTGTCAGCCCCATCCCCAGTGTCTACCTGCCTTGCCTCCCCAGATGGCAGCCCGGAGAGCCACTCTTGGCTTCCAGAGGGATGCAGGGACCTCGAGCACTCTCCCAGAGGGAGCCCTTGGCATAGCACTGAGTCTCCTCCTCATATTAGGCATCCTTTTCTGCTTGAGTGGGAACAGAAGAGGGAGAAAGGGAAGAACAGATGGGCCTGGGGCATCTTCCCTTAGACAGAGGGCAGAAATCTAAAGGCAAACACAAATCGAGAGGGCAATTATTTGTCATGCAGATGCTTAAATCTGAGGGCAATGAAGGAAACCAGGAGGGAGGAAAGGGACTAAAGCACATCTAGGTCCTGTGTCCAATAGGCCAAAGGAGCTGGAACAAGTCAGGCAGAATAAAGCATAGGTCCTAGTGTAGAGGGAAAGGGGAGCCAGGCTGCAATGCCCTCAGCTGGATGTGCCGGCAGGAACTTACTGCTCCCTGAGGGGGTGCCCGCCGAGCGCCAATGGGCCCGCTTCTATGTGAAGATATACCGGGCAGAGGGGCTGCCCCGCATGAACACAAGCCTCATGGCCAACGTGAAAAAGGCCTTCATCGGTGAAAACAAGGACCTCGTCGACCCCTATGTCCAAGTCTTCTTTGCTGGCCAAAAGGTACCAAAAGGGTGCTCGTGATGTCAATAGTTCAGTCAGTTAACAAACATTTATTAAACACTTACTGTGTGCCAGGTATTGTGCTAAGTGCTGGGGTTCCAGAGAAACCCCAAAACAGTGCCCCTGCCCTCAGGAAGCTCATCGTCTAATAGGAGAGATAGGGAATACACAGTGTAACTGAGGTGACCTCAGAAGGAAGACTCTAATGGGGAGGGAGGAGATGGGAAACGGAAGTTTGAAGCTTTGATGATGGGTCTAGCAAGGGACCGAATGGTTAGAGCAGGGCAGATGGAAGCTGGGTCTTTACCTTTCATTCTTAGACTTGGAACTGTCTAGAGCAAGAGTTTGTTTTGATTTTTAAACCCATACCCTCTGTCTTATCGAGTCTAAGGCAGAAGAGCAAGAAGGGTTAGGCAAACAGGGTTAAGTGACTTGCCCAGGGTAAGACAGATAAGAAGTGTCTGAGGTCAGATTTGAACCCAGGTCCTCCCAACTCTAGGCTGTATCTACTGTGCTACCTAGATACTAGAGTAAGAGTTTTTAACCCAGAATCCATGAAATTGTGTGTGTGTGTGTGTGTGTTGATAATCATATTTCAATATAAGTAGTTTCTTCTTTAATCCTATGTATTTTATTTTGTGTTTAAAATTATTATTCTGAGAAGGGTTCTATAGGCTTCAATCAGAATGCCAAAGGGGGCCCTGATACACACACACACACACACACACACACACACACACACACACACACACACACACACACAACCCATTAAAAACCTCTGCTCTAGAGTTGGGACTGAGAAGCAACAAAATCAAGAGTTTGAGAGATTAAAGGAATGAGAACACCAAGAGGAAAAGAGATTGGAAGAGTGAGGGTTGGAGGACCTAAAAACCCACAGGGCAAATCATGACCTCATTGGACCCTAGACATTCAATTCAATTCCAAAAAAGCTTACTAAACTCCTCTTCTATGTCAGGTACAGTGCTAGGTGTTAGGGATAAAAAGGGAAAAAAAGCAAGCAATCCCTGATCTTAAAGAGCTTACATTTTACTGGACATGACAAAGACCTCAAAACCCCATAGGAGGCTTAGCTAGGTAACTCAGTAAATTTGAGAGCCAGACCCAGAGACAGGAGGTCCTGGGTTCAAATATGGCCTCATTCCTAGCTGTGTGGCCCCGGGAAAGTCACTTAACCCCAGTTGCCTAGATCATACATTCTTCTGCCTTGGAACCAATACACAGTGTTGATTCTAAAACAAAAGGTAAGAGTTAAAAAATAGAAGGTAAGAGTCAAGTCCTCTCACTTCAGAGAGTACAACGATCACAGTGGCCAGAAAAGGGAGAATTAGGATAAAAAGGAGGAAAGGGGAAGATAACGTTTACCAGAAAGAAAAGATAAAATCTATTTTCCCTACTTTTCCCCCAAACCACCATCATTCCTTCATCTGCACAGGGCAAGACATCTGTGCAGAAGAGCAGCTACGAGCCTCTGTGGAATGAACAAATCGTCTTCACAGACCTATTCCCTCCACTCTGTAAACGCATGAAGGTGCAGATCCGGGACTCAGACAAGGTCAATGATGTAGCCATTGGCACCCATTTCATTGATCTGCGCAAGATTTCCAATGATGGAGACAAAGGTCAGTGGCAAGAAATGGGAAAGGCTGATGGCAAATAAGGAGCAAGGAGAAGGGAAACAGATTAAAAACCCTTGGAGTATATGGGCAGTCCCATCCAAGAGCTCCTATGACACAGTTGTAGGGTTGATTCATGAGAGAGAGAGAAGTGGTGGGAAGGAAGGAAGGAAGGAAGGAAGGAAGGAAGGAAGGAAGGAAGGAAGGAAGGAAGGAAGGAAGGAAGGAAGGAAGGAAGGAAGGAAGGAAGGAAGGAAGGAAGGAAGGAAGGAAGGAAGGAAGGAAGGAAGGAAGGAAGGAAGGAAGGAAGGAAAAACATATTAAGAGGATTAGAGATAGAGTGGCTTTCTACCCAGGCAGAATAAGCTGGACCCCACTTAACTAGCCCCCTCACCTCACATCCCTGAAACTCAGATAACAGGCATGTCCAGGAGAAATCTCTTGGAAGACAAAATTGGACTAGGTGACCCTCAGGTCTTACCCAATTCTAAGACTTCTTTATTTTATGAGAGCACCTTAAAGAATTCTGTCCCCACCCATGCCACTCCCAGATTATCTTTATCTTCCAGGTTTGTGGGGAGCTTGAGGATCCAGACCAGTGATTCCTTGGGCATAGGGAACTTTCCATGAGGAAACTATAATCATATAAATTCCTTCTAGGAATGCAAATTGATCAACTTTGCAACATAGTTGTTGTTTTAACTCATACTTTCTATCCTAATAACAACACAAGTACAGAAGAGCAAGGGTTAGGCAATGGGCATTAAGTGACTTGCCCAGGGTCACACAGCTAGGAAGTATCTGAGGCCATATTTGAACCTAGGACCTCCCAACTCCAGATCTGGTTCTTTATTCACTGTGCTACCAAGCTGCTCCTACAACAGCTTTATAGAAGTGCCTGGGGCACTGAGAGGTTAAATTATTTGTCCAAACTCCTTCAGCAATTATGTTTAAGAGGCAGGACTTGAACCCAGGTCCTTCCCAACTCTGAAAGTATCAGATTTTACTTACTAGGAAGACAGTTCTGTACCCATTACACCATGCTTCCTCTCATCTAATTAATAGCTTATCCCTCAGAATGTAAGTTCTTTGAGGTCAAAACTCAAATCTCATTAGCTTGCAGGTCACCTACTCCAGGTGCCATAAAACAGAGATCTTTATTGAACATTGAACCTCTTGCCCAGTTTCCAAAAGAGAGTAGATATGCTCAAAAAAGTCCTTTCATATATGAAAACTTTGAATTCTGCCCCCTCCAACATGGCCAATAAACAAACTGTATCAACTAATCAAACATACTGTGTGCCAGCTATGTGTCCCTGGGAAAGTTACTTATCCCTCTTTGCCTCAGTTTCCTCATCTGTAAAATGAGCTGGAGAAATAAATGACAAACCATTCCAGTATCTTTGTCAAGAAATCCCCAAATGAGGTCACAAAAAGTCAGACATGACTAACTGGCAAAATGACAAAACAAAATCTACCAGGCACATCCTGGCAGAAGATTTTGTATCCAGAGGTGAAAGAGACCATAGGATCACAGATCTGCAGCTAGAAGGGAGGTCAGAGGCTAGCTAATCCAACACCCTCATTCTATAAATGAAGAAATTAAAGTCCAGGAGAGTTAAGGTGATTTTCCCCAAAGAGTAACTGGTAGGACTGGGATTTGAACCTTTGGTCCTGCTTTTCCCATTATACCATTCTGACTCCATACCTTCTTCCTAAGGAATAACCTCCCCCTTCCCCAGAGAACTCTTCTCCTTTGCAAAGTCTAGACGAGGCTAGGGAGTTTAAAGGAGGAAGTGATGGAGAGAATGACAAGTCTCACCCTAAATTGTGCCTCCTTCCCAACTGGACTTTGTGGAAGGTCCACTTCCTACTCTTTTCCAAACCCTTGTTTCCCCTTTTTCAGGCTTCCTGCCCACTCTGGGCCCAGCCTGGGTGAATATGTATGGCTCCACTCGAAATTACACCCTGTTAGATGAGCACCAGGACCTGAATGAGGGGCTGGGTGAAGGAGTCTCCTTCCGAGCCCGCCTGATGCTGGGTCTAGCTGTGGAAATATTGGACACTTCCAACCCTGAGCTCACCAGCTCCACCGAGGTGCAACTGGAACAAGCCACACCTGTTTCTGATGTGAGTCTCATTGCTTGGCCATGTATCCTAAAGTCTCACCCCACTTAGCCCCATCCCAACCAAATCTCTTACTCCTTTCATGACCTAGAGATGGGACTCCACTCATTCAGCATCCCAACCTCACTTCTTGCACAGCCTAGCCTAGCAAAGTCAGGTGTTAACCATCTGCTCTTCTTAGGGCATGTCTGGGCCAGTTATATGCTCTTTTGTCCAAGGCTAGCATAGCATCAGTCCCCAAAGTTCTCCCTTCCTAGAGCCCCAGTGCCAGGTTCTTGGATCTGGCCAGAGCCTCCAAATGGAGAACTGGCATCCCTTTACCATATGACTCTTCCCCACCCTTAGCTTTATCCTCAGCCGGAAGACAACTAAGAATAGAGCTCATCTTAATAAAATGGTGGCTAAATGCTGACGAATCCAAGCGGGAGTTTCTCACAAAAATCCCTGAACCCTTCCTTGTCATTCTCAGTATTATAAGTTTTAGAGGTCAAAGAGAAATGTCCCAGTACAAAGGTTCTGCTCATGAGAAGTCTGAGGTCCTCTGAAACTCTGGTCCCAGAACTTCTCTGCCCAGGTTGTGACTCAGTGATTCCCCACTCTACCTCCTCACCAGAGCTGCACAGGGAAAATGGAAGAATTCTTTCTCTTTGGAGCTTTCCTGGAGGCCTCCATGATTGACCGGAAGAATGGAGACAAGCCTATCACCTTTGAAGTCACCATAGGTCAGTGCAGCAACCATGGTAAGATCAACAGCTTCTGACCTCCTGTCTCTGAACCCAATCCAAGCCCCCTTGTCATTCTGTCTTCTTCCTCCCCTTCATATACACGAATATGCACATAATGCATATACACATCTCTGAAAGGTGAAGGAATCTGACTCCTCCGGTAAATAGGAGAGCTAAGTCATTACCAGAACATCAGGAAGGGAAAGGATTTCTTGGCATAGAAGCATGGGCATCTCAGACTATAACTGAACTCTTACCTTTAGGAGGGACTTCTGGGGAGAATCTGGCATGCTAGTCATACAGATATCACTTCCACATCACAATTTTCCCCAATACAGTTTCAATAGATCACTGGTCAGTAGAGGAAATTAAATGGGAATTTGGGGGGAGTTTTGCAGAAGTCCCAAACAACATGCAAAGGCCAGCAGATGACACATAAAAAGTTTAGAAACTCAGAAATGTATAAATGTATAGTATTATATAATATCAACAAATTCAGTCTTCTTCTCTGGTACAAAGGGAAAGTCAAAAAATTTTACATAGATTTTGCAGATTGTGGGGTGTTATACTCCTAACTCCCAAGATGTGGAAGGGATACATTTGGGAGTAAGAGAGAGAGAAAGAGAAGAAAGGGAGGGAAGAAAAAAGAGAGGAAAGAAACCAAGTGAGAAAGAGGGGGGTAGAATGAGATTCATATTTTTATTCAATACTTCTCTTTTACTTCAAAACTGATGAAACCCCTCACATGTCTTCCCTTTTTCCCTCTCCCCACTTCTTCTCATCTCTCTCATCCTTCCCTAAATCCCACAGTGATGGATACATGGAAGGGTGAAGAGTTATGTTCTGGACTGATGATAGTCAGCCATGGATCAGTTTCAGTATTTTCTCTTCCCTCATCTGAAGGAAGCAGTTACAGTATCCTCATTCTGCTTTCAGGGAACTATGGCAATCAGGTAGATGGGATGTCTCGACCCCAACGTCCAAAGAAGAAGGAAGGTGGGGATGAGGAAGAAGTGGATCTAATCCAAAACTCCAGTGATGATGAAGCAGATGATGGTGGAGATCTGGTGTCTGTCTCTTCCTCACCTCCAATGCGACCCCAAATCACAGATAGGTAAGACTGGAACAGGAGAGTAGAAAGAGAAAGAAGAGATTAGTAGGGGACTATATGGTAGCAGTGAGAGGGGGTCACTGCACAGAGATTCCTTATCTATAGGTAGAGAGCAGCTATCCCCCTGCTCTCAGTATATGTTCCCTTCATACTCTAGAACTTATATATCCCATGTCAGTGCTAGTTTGCTTTACACTCTGCTTCTTACTGGCACAGTTTTAGATTAGACCATCTTACCTCCCTTCCATCTTTCTTCTCAGCCTTCTCCTTAGCTCATCCCTTTACTTCTGCCTCATACTCCAGGAACTACTTCCATCTGCCCTACTTGGACCGCAAGCCCTGTATCTACATCAAGAGCTGGTGGCAAGACCAACGTCGACGCCTCTATAATGCCAATATCATGGACCGGATTGCAGATAAACTGGTCAGTGCCCTTGATCAGAGGCAGAGGGGAAAACTTGTTAAGGGAAGTGCCACCTTTGTAGTTAAGAGACCCATGTTCTAGTCCTAACTGCCACTACTTCACTAGGGGTCTTGAACAAGTCATCTCCACTTCTTTCTTCATCTACAAAATGACAGATTTGGAGTAGATGATTTCCAGGTCCTTTTCAACTCTGACATTCTTTAGTTTTCTTTCTGAAACACCCTCAGTAAAACATAGTCTAATTACAATGTCCTCAGACCACCATTCTGTAACAGGGTTGCGGGACAGATCACTTGGTTCACAGAGATGCCTCTAATCCCTTCCTTTCCTTCCATTCCCAAAAGTAAGAAGAAAATACTAGATGGAGTTGAATTTAGGACCAGTATGGGGAGACCATCCTATCTTGGTACCCTCAATTTTCAGAACAATGGAGGGCCTCACCAGGAAAGGAAGTTTGGTCATGGAACATGGAACCATGGAACACAACAGAGACTAGCTTGAGTTCCCTAATTTTGATTCATTCACTTGAAAAAACTTGTCCTAACTTATCAAGATAAGTCTCCCCCCCCCCATGGGGAAGGGCTATACTGGGAAGATGGGCAAGGTATAGAGATGATGGCTTATGTCTCTTGTCCTACTCTCTCCCCTAAATCTTCACACCCAGGAAGAGGGCCTGAATGACGTTCAAGAGATGATCAAGACAGAGAAGTCATACCCAGAGCGTCGGCTCCGAGGTGTTCTGGAGGAACTCAGCTGTGGCTGCTAGTGAGACAAGAAATAGGCTTGTGTGTGCTGGAGGGAGGAGAGAGTCCATTTAAGGCTGAGGGAACCAAAGGAAGAGGAATAGAAAATGAGGATGAAGTGGGGGAGTCAAGGGAAGAGGAATGGGGAAAAGTCTGGCAGGAGTGGGAATGGGCAGAGGACAAAGCTGGGCAGAATAAAGCTAGGATGTGGCATGGAAAGACAAACAGTGAGACATCCATATGAACTCAACTTCATATCTCAAGATAGACAGGGACAGGGAAAGCTAAGTGGATAGAGAGCCAGGCCTGAAGTTGGGAGGGCCTAGGTTCAAATCTGACTTCAGACATTTTCTAACTCTGTGACCCTGGGCAAGTCACTTAACCCCCATTGTCTAGCCCTTACCCCTCTTCTGCCTTGGAATCAATAATTAGTATTGATTCTAGGACAGAAGGTAAGGGTTTAAAAAAAAGATAGATGGGGACAATAAAAGTGGAATGAGCTCTGAGAAAGCTCACCCAGCTACAGGTCCTGGCTTTGTCTCTTGCAGTCGATTTCTCTCACTTGCTGACAAGGATCAGAGCCAATCATCTAAAACAAGGCTTGACCGGGAGAGACTCAAATCCTGCATGAGGGAGATGGTGAGAGCAGGAAGATGTACAAGGAATAAATAATGAGAAGGGTTGGATGATGGGGGAACCATGATGGGGGAATCTAAGAAGGGACTGGACAGGATGTAAAAAGAAGAAACTTTGAGGGGTTTGGGCTTAGAGAAGAGGGAAAAACTAAGAAAGGGGGAAACTGGCTGCAGTTATAAGGTTGCCAGGTCCCAGACAAGGACAGAAAGCTCAGGGAAGGATTCTGTCCATCTCTGGGATCCCCACAGCTGCCCCTTCCCAGAATCAATCCCACAGGTGGTGGAGTTGACCATGAGGCTACCTTAACCTTCCCTAGACTACAACTCAAGCATCTTCTTGAATCCTTTCCCGTTGTGCCTATCCCCCTCCCTGTGCTCTGGGGCCCCTCCTGGCCTCTGCCCATCTTTTGCCACACACAGGAGAGCATGGGGCAGCAAGCAAAGGCTCTGCGGGCTCAAGTGAAGAGGCACACTGTGCGAGACAAGCTGAAGCTGGTCCAGAACTTCCTCCAGAAGCTGCGATTTCTGGCAGATGAGGTATAGGATCTGGGGAGTCCATTAGACAGTACTGAAGGTGTTCCTAACCCAGCATTGCCCTGGGTCCTAGACAAGATGTGAGGGTAAGATCCAGCAAATGTCCTTCCCACTCCCTAAGAAGGATCACAATGAAAATAAATGACAGACCTGACATTCAAGTTGTGTGACCTTGAGCAAGTTAACTTGTCCTCTCTGGATCTCAATTTCCTCATTTGCTAAATGAGAAAATTGAACTAAATGACTTCTAAGGTCCCATCTGGTTCCAAAATTATGATCCTATGTATCCAGGGAACTTATCAATTTGCAAAGACAAGACATATGTGGTGCCAGAAGTAACAATTTTTAAAATTTCCAATTTAATTATTAACTTAAATTTGTTCATTTAAACCAAATATTTCTTAACTAAACAAAGCAGAATGTATACATACACATGAATATTATTGTTTTCAAAGCAGTCATCTGGTGATGCTTTCTCAGGAAGAAGACTCCAGGCAGGAAGGGAGTTCTGGCATTCATCCCCTGGTCCTCCCCTGATCTGGGATATTTCTCCTTTTTCTACACTTAAACTTGACTCTGCATCTGAGCTTTTGCTGGCCAGTTTGGCCAAATTGTTAAGTGGTACTCCCTTCTAACTTCTCTCCTGATGTCTTCAGACCAGGATCACACTTGACATCGACATCCCCTTTTATTTATATAGTGAGGCTTTATCTAAGAAATTAGACTTATGAAGAGAACTCAACAGCTCATAAGAGCTAGTTTCCTCAGAAAGCAGAGTGAAAAGCAGTGGTTAGAAATTACAAAAAGATAATTTTAGACTTGATGTCAGGAAGAACTCCCGAATTATTAGAATGATCCCAAGTAGCAGTAGCTGCCATGAGAGATGGCGGGTGGTTCCCATCAATAGAAGTCTTTGAGCAGAGTCTGAAGATATACTCATCATGGATGTGACAGAGAGGAACTTTTTTTTCAAATATAGGTTGGAATAGATGAATGCTGTGATCCCTTGCAATTGCAAGGTTCTACATTTCTGCAAAATAAGACAAGACTTTGAGTTCCTTGAGGTTGCTCCCCTCAGTGTGTGGCACATAGTAGGAATTAAATAAATTCTTGTTGATTTGACTAGAAGATAAAACACACTTATGGAGAACTGAATTGCCATCTTGTAAAGTGGGGGAATTGCATTCTGAAACATCCCTGAACTATTAATTTGTAGAAAATAGAATCATAGATTTAGAGCTGATAAGAATCACTGAAGCTATCCAGTCCAACTGTATCTCTTCATAGAGATGAAAAAACAAAGTGCCAAGGAGGTGAAGTGCTTTACATGAAGTCACATATGTAGCAAGTGGTAAGCCTGGGCACCAATGTAGCTTCCTGAACTAATTGGCTTTGCTCCCATCAACCTTGCTGGACTTCCAATATCACCATATTCTTTTTAATATAGGGGATTCAGAGAAGACCAGCACCTTTGACAAGCCCTTTTCAAGGCTGCTCATCCATCTTTAGGGTCCTTTGAAATACATTGAGCTTGGCCAGACATTGAAGAAGCCAAGGTCATCTACTACATCCTGAGCCATCACCAGTTGCCCTGGCTTCTGTTTTGCTAGTGGACTTGGATGACTGGAAGAGATTGAGGTTGACCACTTTGTTGTAACTCTACCTCATTTAAATTCCATGATATCACTGATCCTCTTCAAAAACAAAGGATGAACAACAACATTATTCTTAATCCTTTTCATTTCAAAACTAGTATCCTCCCGCCAATTTTCAGGGCCAGACTATCATGAGCCTTCAGTCCTTCAAGTGAGCAAAGTTCCACCCACCAAATGCATGGAAAAGGATGCTTTATCCATAAACAGCACACTCATTCCATGGATGCTTCCACTTCCCCAAAGAGGAACTTTTGTTTAGATTATATACAAGTACTACAGGAAGACTGGACTAGTTGCTTTAGAGAAGGAGTTCTTAAACCTAGGGCACATGGACTTTTAAAATATTTTTATAACTATTTTAATGTAATTTGATTTCTTTGTAATTCTATGTATTTTGTTTAAAAACATTGACTTGACAAAGAGCTCACAGGTTTTATCAAACTGACAAAAGGATACACAACACAAAAAATGTTAAGGACCCCGGCTTCAGAGTCAGTTTCATTCCTGACAAAAGAAAAATATTAATTCTCCAATTAATTTACTCACTTTATTCATCAAAATTGAATGTTTTTAGCCCTAATAGTCTAGAACTCTGGAATCCTCCCACTCTGATGATCATTGGATTTTCTTGGTCTAAGCTTAGTCCTAGTATTCTATCTATCAGTCAACCAATTAACAAGCATTTATTAAACTATTTCTGTGTGCTAGGCACAGTACCAAGTGCTAGAGATACAAATCAGTCCCTGCTCTCAAGGAGTTCACATTCTTATGGGAAGAGACTATATGTTGTAAAGTGGTAGATACCAGATACACAGAGAGCAAACAGATCTCATCTAGCTTGCCTTTCCCAGAGCCCCAAGAAGATGCCTTCTCCTCTTCCCCCATCTTTCCCATTTCCCCAACTCCAAGTCCAGCTTCCTCTGTTCCACCCTACCCTTGCCAACTCAAAGACCCCACATGTGTTTTCTCTCCCAACACAGCCCCAGCACAGCATCCCAGACGTCTTCATCTGGATGATGAACAATAACAAGCGAATTGCCTACGCTCGGGTACCCTCCAAAGATGTTCTCTTCTCGATTGTGGAGGAGGAAGCTGGGAAGGACTGTGCCAAAGTCAAAACCCTATTCCTCAAGGTGCTGCTGGGTTGGATTAAAGGGAATTGGGAAGGAGCAAGGCTAACCCAAAACTTTCCTAATAGTTCTGCATAGCTAATGGCCACCACCATCACATTCCCCCTCCACTGCACACCAATCAATCAGCATTTACTATATGCCAGGCATAGTGCTAGATCCTGGAAACATAAGTATTGAGGCAGACCCTGCTCTCAAGGAAGTTATATTCTAAACTCACACATGCATATTCTTCATGGGACCTCAGCTCAGACAAAAACTATAAAGAAGTTGATATTAAGGAAAGAGTGAGAATTTGAAAATCCAGAATCTTCTAGAAATCTAAAAATCTAGCCTTTGCAGCCTTTGATAGAAGAGTCAAAGAACAGAAACAGAGAACAGTGGAGAGATGTGGAAGGAATCCTGGGGAAAGACTGCATTAGATGAATTGGGTACCAGAATGCTTGGGCGCTGTGGCCCATTCTCTTCCACTGTGACTCAGTAGTAAGAAAGCTAAGCCTAGTGGGTAGAGCACTAAACTTGGCATTAGGTAAACCTAAGATCAAATCTAGTATAGCCTTGGGCAAGTGACTTAACCTCTCCTAGCCTCAGTTTTCTCTCTTGTAAAATGGGGATAACAATATCACTTACTCCATGGAGTTGTTGAGGTTGATAGAAGATCATATACAAATGTTTCGTAAATTTTAAGTAAGGTCCTATGTCAAATATGATGATGATATTATCTCTAGCCTACTTAATCTAGAAATACAGGGGATATACAATAAAAGGGGAAATTAGGGGATGGGCTGCTCCTCCCTAAGCCAGGCCTCCCTCCTCCTCTTTCTTCCCACTCCAACATTCCCCTTCTGCAAATCCAGGCTAAAGGGTACCAGGTTGAAAAAGATCTGGGTAGCCAGGGCCCTGATTATGCCTCAGTCACACGTTCCTCCTTACTTTCCTTACCATCAGCTGCCAGGAAAGCGGGGCTTGGGCTCAGCTGGCTGGACAGTACAGGCCAAGCTGGAGCTATACCTGTGGCTGGGTCTCAATAAGCAGCGGAAAGACTTTCTGTGTGGCCTGCCCTGCGGTTTTGAGGAGGTCAAGGCAGCCCAGGGTCTGGGCCTGCACTCCTTCCCCCCCATCAGCCTCTGCTATACCAGTGAGTGTGTGCCCCTATGGGGGTCCCTGTGGGTGATTCCCACCCCCTCCCCCAACTCTGGTCAGCCAGGCCACCTCCACCTGCCCACAGCA